>NW_026623078.1:20339135-20964135 GCF_023065955.2 Ursus arctos
TTTACTGTAGGTTAAGCACTGTATGTGCATTATCCGTTTTGATTCTCACAGCCTCCAATAAGTTGAATACTATGATCCCAGTTTACTTAAAAAGATGTTGAGACCCAGCAAGAACAGACAGCTCCCAGTAATTCACCAAAGCAGGATTCTTATGCAGGCCCACCTTCCTTCAAGCCCTTTTTTCCACAACACGCCAGCCCTACCATTGTGACTTGATGGGAAGACTGAGCCTTCCATTAGCTTCTCAAATCTCCTCATAAACACTTAATTACCTGGTGACTAAGCCCAGCATCATGTAACTAAACTGCTGATTGCTGCTTATTTGTGTCACCTTCCACTGCAGTCCCTCTCACTGTAGCTCCTTGGGGAGGTTTCTTTTAGGTAGTCCTAACCCTCTATCTCACTCTGTTTCCATCACTGCTTTCTCTACAAAGAAGACAGATGTGTGCAATTATATTACTATTGTTATTATTATTATTATTAATTCTTAAAACAACTCTGAGGTAACTGGAAGAAGGTTGATTATTCCTAATTTACTGAAGATAGGACAATCTGATGGTGTACATATCCAGCATCCCTGAGTTAGAAAACAATGTCGTTGCTACTTGACCCCGTATCTACTCTTGCTGCCACCTCCTGATGGGGGTCACTGTATTAATTATTCACTCAAGGCACTGGGCAATATTCACAAAGGAGCCATGCTAAAGCTTCAATTTGCAGTTTGTCTCAGACGATACTTTCTAGTCAAGTTTAAATTAAGTGAATTATGCCCTTAAGTTTACTGATTGCTTTTTGCTATTTATTTTGTGAAAAGAACATAAATAAAATATGATACCACCTTGCAATACTTCAAAGAAAACTAAGTGCTTCATTTTCATTTTTCCTACTGGCTATTCCTTACAATCCATCTGTACTGAGGTTTCAATTTTTTGTCTCTATTTTCTAGACATTAAAAACAGGGCAAAGTGTGCCTACAGTTACAAAAACTATTATAGACCATGAGAGTTTTGAGCTTGCTCATTGCTCCTACTCTTATCTCTCCCAATGTAATATATGAGATGGTGTTGACATGTTGCTAAAATCTAAAGACTTTCAATATTCAAAATATTTTAAAATATATTTTTAAATGAGAAATTATACATGGATACCCATATTAATTTTACCCTCAGATATGTATGTTTGAAAACCCAAAAGAACAGAAATAGGATGGAAGGTAAAATCATACATAAAAAGAGTAAGTATAATAGCTAAAATTTAGTACTTAGCATGTGCCATGAATTTTGATAAGTACTTCTTATGGTATTTATCTTATTAATAATCCCTTGAGATATGGTCTGTATGTTTGTGTCTCCCACCCCCCAAATTTACATGCTGGAATTCTAACACCCAAAGTAAAAGTGTTAGAAGGTGCGGCCTTTGAGAAGTGATTGGTCGTGAAGGTGGAGTCCTCATATGTATGGGGTGAATGCTCTTATAAAAGAGATCTGACGAAACTCCCTAACCCTTTCCACCACTTAAGGATAGAATGAGAAGTCTGTGACTGGAAGAGGGCCCTCACTCAACCATGCTGGCACCCCGATGGCAGACATCCAGCCACCAGAACCGTGAGAAAGAAATTTCTGCTGTGTATAAGCCACTCAATCTGTGGTATTTTGTTACAGCAGCCCAAATGGACTAAGACATCCCCAAACTTTAGAAGCTTGGTTTATAGAAGAAGAATCTGAGACTGTAAGAGGTTAAAACTTAGCTTTGCTGGTAAGTGGCAAAGCCACAGTTTAAACAAAGGATTTAATTGGACTCTAGGGCCAACGTTCTTAGCCTACTGGCCCTACCACCTCTTTGATAAATGCTGCCTTACATCCACTTCTATAAAAGCTCAAGTTCAAGGGATGCCTGGGTGGCTCAGTCGGTTAAGCGTCTGCCTTCAGCTCAGATCATGATCCCAGGGCTCTGGGATCGAGTTCCTGCATCAGGCTCCTTGCTCAGCAGGGAGCCTGCTTCTCCCTCTGCCTGCCACTCTCCTGGCTTGTGCTCTCTCTCTCTCTCTCTCTGACAAATAAATAAAATCTTAAAAAACAAAAAACAAAACAAAAAAAAACCCCTCAAGTTCAACAAAGATTCTATATTGTTCCTGGTACCTACTGTTTTTGCATTGCTACAAGTAACAGTCCTTCCAGCTATTCTTGTATTTTTTTGTCTGTTCAATTTCTTCCATGTTAAGATAGCTCTATATTCTAAGAACTTCTCCCAAAATCTCTCCATGAAATTTTGAAAAAAACAGAACTCCCAGTAGATAGCATTCTTAAGTCATTATTAACACATATTTATTCATTCGTAATCAACTATTGACTTACTGTGCCACACTCAGGTAAGCACTAGGGATACAAAGATGAGTAAGAAGGAATCTCTACTCTCAACTTGATGTCTGGTGAGAATGTGCTAGGCAGTAGACAATTACATAAAATGAGAAACAAGTGTTATAAGGTAAGCATACAAAGAAGGTATCAGAGATTGGAGGCAAGTGCTAGAGAAAAATAATGCTTGAGGGAATCTAGAAAGTCTTCTTTGCTGGGTAAGTGTCACTTGAGCTTATCCTTGCAGGATGGAGTAGAATTAAGCAGAATAATGAAAGAATAACTTCAAAGCATATAAAAAAGTGTGTGTTCTGAACAGTAGATGCTCTCTGCGTATTAATAAAAGGAAGAAAACAGCACATGATGAGTTTTTTTGGATTACTTAGAAATGATGTCTTTGGACTCTGGATATGCTGGACTTACACATGGATAGGTTACTGCCAAATAATGACATCACTGTATGACTCCAGATAAAATGTCTTACATTTTATAAAGTTCCAATTTAAAGATGCCATGTTTATTCATAAAAATAAAACTAATTAAAAACATTGCATACAATGAAATGGATCAATAAATACTGCAGTGATCCTGTTGTCTTCCTCGAAATCTTCTAAGTTACAAAAGTGGATTTCTCACATTTATTAATATTACCAAGACCTCCTCAAGAGAGGTACTGTTATTGATGTTTTTTTAAGTTGTCATTCTCTAGGTTTACTCCCCAACTCTATTTTCATGGGGAGTTTTTTTAAGTTGTCATTCTCTAGGTTTACTCCCCAACTCTATTCTCGCTAGTCTATAGCTAGCGATCAAGGACTATATATATGAGTTAAGTGCAACTTTTATAGAGAGTGATATGCTACACATATCAAGAGAGTGTGACTGGCTTACAAAACATATGGTAATAAGAAGTTTGAGAATGGTACACACATTAATAGCTTTAGCATATGCCACATTTCCCTAGCTCTTTGTAAATTAGTGAGTTATAAATGTATTTGTTTGTCATCACATTTGAAGATGCAGATATCCCCTCTTCTTGAGAAAAAGTCAGCTTTAATGAGGCTAGCAGCAAGACATTAAAATAATAATGTAGCCCTTAATTTTACCATGATTCTTCATAGTTGCATGTTATTTTTAATTGTAACAGAAAATGTTGTAGCCTCTAAAAGTACCTTTTTAAGATTTTATTTATTTATTTGAGAGAGAGGGAGGGAGGGAGAGAGAGAAAAGGAGAGAACGATTGGAGTGAGGGGCAGAGGGAGAGGCAGACTCCCCGCTGAGCAGGGAACCCGACACAGAACTCCATCCCAGGACCCTGGGATCATGACCTGAGCTGAAGGCAGATGCTTAACCGACTGAGTCACCCAGGTGCCCCAAGTACATACCTTTCTTAAAAGATGAATTTACCTTATGGAAATGCTTCTTAAAGAAATTAATAGAACCACTGAGATGTTGCCTCAGTGTGTGACACTTTATGAGGCTTTTTCCCACCCTGCCTTCCCTAAGTGGCTCACTGTTGTCCCTTCATTCCCTGGACTGGCCACCACAGTTCTGTTGTTGTGCTGTTTAAAAAAAAGCGGCACAGGTCCTTTCAATTCCTTAGCACATTCTGTGTCACCTTGGAAACTAAATGTATGTATCAGAAATCCCACTCTCCAATCTCAAGCTCATCAAATGCTATAGCCCTGCCCCAATTACAGCACCCACTGCCAAGTGTTTGTCTGAAACGTAGGTGAGTCCTCAGTGTAATGAGGATAATTGTTACCTTCTAAGATATTTTAAATGGTTAAACTCTGCTATAATTAATTACAGAGAATTTTCTTATCTGGCAGGGCCAGGGAATGGGGTATCCTGGTTAATGGTTCAATTGAAAGAAAGAGAAAATAAAAGATATTAGTGCTCCTGAGACTGAGTCTGTATGAGATGATTGGATTTTCCCAGAGTGCTCTCCCTCATCCAGAAGACCATGACATTTCACCATCAGATATCTAAATAGCAGCCAAAGAATTTTTAGAATTGTTATCAACCCTGGTTTAAATGGTCTCCCACATTCTTTCCCTCTTCCAATTTATAGGCTTTCCTCAGAGAAAGGATGTGGGAATAAATTTGCTGCCAGTGACCATATACTGAGCTTAAGACAATGTGAAGCAGTAACAGGAACAGCAGCAGAACTACCATGGGGAGATTAACAATGTCTTTTTCACTTTTCCGTTCATGTGGTATAGGAAGATTTCCTTCTGTGTATTTGTCAAGCTGTACTAAAGTATATTGCTTTTTCCCACTGGTTTAGGTCAAGGACTCCATGTCAAAAATCAAACCAACGTGATCGAAATGCCCCATTCTGGTTAGTAGTGCAAGAGGTAAAGCTTGCTTCTAAATTTAATTTGAACAATATTTCAAGTTTCCTTGCTACCCTGTTCCAGATATGTAATATATTGTTTGAGCACCATTGTTTTTAAAGTATCTATAGAAGTTTTTAAAAATGCTTAAAAGTTTAAGAAACACTATAATGCTGAGCTAAGGTTACAATGAACTGCCTTCCTTACCTAACTGCGTCACTGAGCATGGTGCCCACTTAGGGGAGCTTGATCTCCTCTGGAAGCTGTTGACTATGTCCGTTTCTTGAAACTTCTCCCGTAACGTCCACTGTAGCATTCACTCTCACCTACTTGGCTGCTACCTGGCTTTTTCAACCTCTTTTGCTCGCTCATTTTCTTCATCTTACCTCTTAAATATTGTTGCCCCTAGGACTTAGTCCTCAGCTCTTTCTTATTCTGTTCTGCTCTCTACTTATGTGACATACTCCTTTCATATAGCTTAAATTATACACAAAAAAGTTCTCAAATCTAATTTGATCTCTATTTCTGGCATCTCTCCTCAGCAGTGTCCCAAATGCAATCACATGCTTTAGCTAAACAGCATAGAACATGGAGTTCTTACCAGCCCTCCCCAGCCCTGCCCCTCCATTTATATTCTATAAATCAATTAGTGCATTTTACGTACCTGGTCATTTAAGTTAGAAACATCCCCATATACTTCAAAACTGATTTGTTACCATGTCTTGTCAGATCATCCTCCAGAATGATTTTGAACCCATTCCCTCTCTGGCTTTCCCATGATCATTGTGTTACCTTAGGTTTTGGTTTCTTCACTCTGAGTTTATGCTAAAAGCTAAAGCATAAACGAATCTCCCTGACTCCTATCTGTTCTCTTTCCTATCCATCCTAATGCTGCTTCCAGGATAATTTTTATAGTATAAGGTATTATTTTGTCTGTCCCCTGAGATATTGCTTCCCCACTTTAATGGAACAATGACCAATATGAAAAGTCCTCGAAAACTTGAGCCTTAAATACACACCTAATCTTTATTTCTCCTACAGTAAAAACAAATTACAAGAACCTAATCCATTGATATTAAATCTTATCTATAGACTCCACGCAGCTTCCCAATGCCTCCTGAAAAATGAACTTTAAAATATGGTTTAGGGGCACCTGGGTGGCTCAGTCGGTTAAGCATCTGCCTTCAGCTGCGTTGGGCTCCCTGCTCAGCAGAGAGCCTGCTTCTCCCTCTCCCTCTGTCTGCCACTCTGCCTACTTGTGTTCTCTCTCTGTCAAATAAATAAAATCTTTAAAAAATAAAAATAAAGTATTATGGTTTGGAATTAATTCTTGAGTCCTCACTATCACCATTACTAGTACCTCTCTCTGGGGTCTTTGTCACCAAACTTCGTGATAACAAAATAAGCAACAACAAGGTACCTAGGCTGTATACACTCTATAGACAAAGGATCCAATCCAGAAATGGTCATGGCTTTGCTCATCTCCTCTTGGAATTTTATATCCAATGAAAATATCCTTCAGAGTTGGCGGTGAAATACATTTTCAGATCAACAAAACCTGAGATAACTGATAGCCCATACATGTGCCATGCAAGAAATGCTTAAAGAATATCTTTAGGCCAAAGACAAATGTCTATGGAGCCCTATATCTAAAGGAAGGAATGAAGAACAGCAAAAAGGAAAAAAAAAGTTTGCTAGACACAAAAGGCCGATTTTTAATGTCCTAATTTTCCTTATTTTTTAATAATTTATTTAAAAGATTACTGGGAAGTGGTATCAGCAAGATGGCAGAATAGGAGGTCGCAACTTTCATTCATCGTCCCCACCCCAACCATGGAATTGCCAATTTAACAACCATTCATGGACGAAAACAGCTTTATCAGAGCTCTGGAAGCCAAGTGAGAGATTACAGTACACTGGTGGAACACAGAAAGAAGAGCGGAGTTGAAAAGGGTGAAAGCCCAGTACAGTGCAAGACAGAGAGACCCTCCTGGCCAAAGAATTCTCCCCTGCCTTACACGCAGGGAGGACAGTTCCTTTTCACTGCAGAGTAGAATTCCTTGGTTTCAATGTGTGATTGTTTAACTATTCACCCTTTGAAGGACATCAGGGCTCTTTCCTGTTTCGGTCTGTTATCAATAAGCTGCTATGAACATTGGCATATAGGTTTTTGTGTGGACATTTTTTGTTTTCATTCCTATGAAATAAATGCTCAAGTGCATATTCTAGGTCATATGACAATTGCACCTTAATTTTATAAGAAAGAGCCAAGCATTTTCCAGGTGGCTATACTGTTTTACATTCCTACCAGCAATGTATGACTGATCCAATTTCTCTGCATCCTTGTAAGCATTTGGTGTTGCCACTACTTTTTATTTTAGCCATTCTGATAGGTGTACAGAGATACTTTATTGTGGCTTTAATTTGCTTTTTCTGGATGGCTAATTATATTGAGCAACTTTTCATGTGCCTAGTCTCAATATAGGTGTATGTCTTTTTCAGTGAAATGTCTGTTTATATCACTTGCCCATTTCGTAACTGGATTGCATGGGATTTTTTACTGTCAGGTTTAAAAGGTTCTTATGTATTCTGGATATCAGTCTTTATCAGATAGGTGGCTTTCAAATATTTTCTCTGAGTCTGTAGCTTGTCTTTTTGTCCTTTTCACAGGGTATTTTGGAAGCAAAAGTTTTTAATTTCGATGAGGTCTGAGCTATTAATTTTTCCCTTTAGGATCATACTTTTTGTGTCAAACCTAAGAGCTCCCTGCCTCATTCTAGATTACTAAGATTTTCTATATCCCTTCTCCTAAAAATTGGATAGTTTTATGTTTTAAATTTAAGTCCATTATCTATTTCAAGTTATCTTTGTATAAGGTGTGACATTTAGATTGAGTTTCCTTCCCCCCCACTAGATTTTCCAATTGCTCTAGCTTTTGCACCTTTCTGACAAATCAATTGTGTGGGTCTGTTTCTGGGTTCTCAATCAAGCACTGAATCAGCATCTTTATTTAGCAATTGCTCTATTAAGCAATATGTCTGTACCTCCACCAATACATACTGTCTAGATTACTGTAATATCTATTAAAACTCAATATTGGATAGAGTGATTCCTTCTATTTTATTCCTCTTAATCAAGACTGTTTTAGTTATTCTAAGGCCTGTGACTTTCCATACAAATTTTAGAATAAGCTTGTCTATGTCTGCAAAGAACACATTGGCATTTGATAAGAATTGCATTAAATCTATGCATCAGTTTAGAGAGGACTGACATTCTTAAGACTCTGTTGAGTCTTCCAATACATGAGCACAATATGTTATCTCCATCTATTTCATCACCCCTCCATATTCATCCACACAGAGATCCTGCACATGTTTTGTTAGATTTATACCCAAATGTTTCATTTTGGGGAGAGCAACTGTAAATGATAATGTGTTTTTAACTTTAACATGTTTGTTTTGAATATATAAACATGTATTTAATTTGGTGTACTGCTATATATACTGTGACCTGTTTAAAATTACTTGTTAATTCTATGACTGTTTCATTTCTTTAATCCTGGAGATGTTCCATACAGAAAATCATGTCTGAATCTGAAATCTGAAAAGAGAGGGAGTTTTATTTCTTCCTTTCTAATCTCTATGCCTTTTGTTTCTTTTTCTTGTCTTATTTGCAATGGCTTGAACTTCCAGTACTATATGGGATAAAAATGATGAGAGTGGAGGTCCTTGCCTCATTCCACTACGGACTGAATTGTTTGCTTCCCCCAATTGATATGTTGAAGCCCTTACCCCCAATGGGATTGTATCTGGAAATAGCGTCTTCAGGAGTAATTAAGGTTAAAGGACATCATAAGGATGGGGCTCTGATCTGACAGGATCGGGGCCTTACAAGAAGAGAAAGATCTATGTCCGTCGGTCTGTCTCTCGCTGCCATGAAAGAGCACATAAGAAAGCCATGAAGGAAGCTCTCACTAGAAGCCAACCATGCTGGCACTCCAATCTCAGACTTCCAAGCTCCACACCCAGTCTATGATATTTTGTTATGGCAACATGAGCTAAGACATGTTATCAATCTTAGGAGAAAATATTCACTCTTTCACCATTGAGTATGAATTTAGCTGTATGTTTCTGGTAGATGCTCTTTATCAAGATGTGGAGATTCCAATCCATTTCTAGTTTGCTGAGAGGTTTCTTTTGTTTTTCATCATGAACGGGTATTAGATTTCGTGAAATGCTTCTGTGTCAACTGATACGATTACGTGATTTTTTTTTTCCTTTATCCTGGTCGTATGATTGATTTTCAAATGTTGAACTAGCCTGACATACCTGGATTTAGCCCCATTTGGTCACGCTGTATAATTCTTTCTATACATTGTCAGATTCAGCTTACTGATATTTTGGTGAAAATTTTTGTGTCTTATCTCACAAAATATATTGGTCTCTAGTTTTTGTTTTTTTATATCTTTGTCTTGTTTGGTATCAGGCTAATACTGGCCTTGTAAATGAACTGGAAGATATTCTCTCTCCCCCCTTTTTTTAAGATCATGAAAAATTGTCATTTTTTTTTTTAATGTTTGGAAAAATTAGCTAGTGCAACCAACCTGGCCTGGACATTTTTAGGTGTTACACTTTCCTTTCAGTATGTCTGCCCTGACAGTTTATGCACAAATACTGTCATTCAGATATCTACCCCTTTAATTATATTATTTGTTGAAAAATATGAAAATTTTATTAGCTTATTTTTTCCAAACATCTTAATGTCTTCTCTTTATAATTTTTCTTTTTATTTATTTGATTATTTACAGTTTGATTGAGATATTATTCACATACCATACAATTTACCCATTTAAAGCGTTCAAGTCAATGATTTTTAGTGTATTCACAGAACTGTGCAACCATTATGACAGTCAATTTTGGAACATTTTCATCACCTCAGAGAAAGTCTTATACTTTTTAGTTATCACCCTCCTAGTCCCCAACTTCCTCTCTTAGCTTTAAGCATGTGCTATCTACTTTCCATCTAAAATATTTTCTTATTCTGCATGAAATCATATAGTATGTGGTCTTTGTACTGGCTTTTTTTCACTTAGCATGTTTTCAGGGTTCACCTGTGTTGTAGTGTATATCAGGTCTTCATTCTTTTTTATGTCCCAATAGGATTCTATTGTATGGATATACCACAATTTTTTATCCAGTTGTCTATTGATGGACATTTGGGTTTTTTCCATATTTTGACTAAAATGTGTAATGCTGCTAGAAATATTTCTATACAAGGTTTTGTGTGGACGTGTTTTAATTTTTCTTGGGTATATACTTAGGAGTGTAATCATTTGATCAAATGGTAACTCTATGTTTAATCTTTTGAGAAATGGCAAAAATGTTTTCTTAAACGGCTGCACCACTTTCTACTTCCACTGGCAATGAATGAGAGTTCAAATTTCTCCATAGCCTTGCCAACACTTGTTATTATTTGAATATGTGAATATTTGATTCTAGCTATCCAGGTGGGTGTGAAGTACTGTCTCGCTGTGGCTTATATTTCCCTGAAGACTCCTGATGTTGACAGTCTTTTTGTGTGCTTGTTGGCCATTTTTATATCTTCCTTGGAGAAAAGTCTATTATGTGGTCTCCCCGCCTCCCCATTAGTGTAATTTATTACCCTGGTCTTAAACGGTCTTTTCACTTATTACCTCTAATGTAATTTCGTTTTTGCATAGCTTTTTTCCCCCAAAATACATAGAATGTACACATATTTTGTGAGCTATTCCTTCCCTAGTCTTGTTCCCTGTGTGGAAACTTCTCTTGTAGGTCACAGGACAATCTCAGACAAAACAAGATCTTATGTTCACAAAATCCAGATTATTCTCCATCTTTTATCATAGTACATTACACATAAACCACAGTGAAATATAGACTCTATTTTTTTTAAGATTTTATTTATTTATTTGTCAGAGAGAGAGAGAGGGAAAGCACAAGCAGGGGGAGCGACAGGCAGAGGGAGAAGCAGGCTCCCCACTGAGCAAGGAGTTTGATGTGGGACTTGATCCCAAGACTCTGGGATCATGACCTGAGTTGAAGCCAGATGATTAACCGACTGAGCCACCCAGGTGTTCCTAGATGCTCTCTTTTTACCATTTCTCCTTGTCAGTGTTCATATTCTTTCAGTGTGGTGCAGTGCATAATGCTGGTATTTTATAGTTTTTCTCTTTGGACCTTTCTATTAAAATAAAAAAAAAAGAATCATGTTTTTTCTTTTTAGCTCATGAATGCTAGTTCATTTCCCTAGATTGAATTCATGTTAGGCAAACAAAACCAACAACTTTTCTTTGGTAGTTGTTGAGTTTCTGATTTACTACAGAGGTATTCTCATTCCCCTGTTCCCATACGCCATTTCTCTTATTCTCCAATTTTTGTACGACCTTCAATTTGTTTTATAATTTCCCTCCTCTCTATCCATTGTATCAGTGTCACAACTATTCTCCATGCTTCCTGCACTGCATTCATTCATTTTTAATTCCCCTGTTGTTTTTCTGCTTCTCTGTGGTGATTCCCGGAACCTGCAAGAAACACCTCCAAGATGCCCTTCTGCAGGGCTGCATATGAAGTTTACATCCTTATATACACATAATGCTGCTTCTAAAACCCAAAATACAAGAGTGCTGAGTGTGAAAATGAAAGGCTTACAGTACTGACAACGGAGAGAAGAAAATGGAACCACCACTGCTGAGAGAGTTATTTAACATGGAATCAGGAGGACATTAAGGAGGTGGCGCTTGTGCACATGTCTCAAATTCTCAGAGATTTTTGCTGAGCTCAGCTAAAACCAAGGCATCTACCTATGTTATAATGAACATAAATGAACTTTCTGCCTAACATTAGCCCTAGCAACCAATCACACATAGATTAATGTGGATAAACCAGCACCAGTCACCTTTCTTCAAAACAACTTATGTAAATCCCCTTTCCTCTTTAAAAACTCTAACTTCTTTTGTCTCTCCAGAACCCATTTTTTATTTCAGTCAAGTCTGTGTCCCCCAGATTGCAATCCCTAAGACCCCAAGTAAACACACATATTTTATTTTGCAGCTTGCAGTTTTGTCTTTCATTGTTTGACAGCACCATCCGTGTGGAAATTGTTTCTTTGGCTCATGGCCAGTATGTGAGCAACAGGGCCCTTGAAGAGCAAAGAAATCAGTCCGAGCGCTGCTAGTAGGAGGACCTCGCCTGCAGTTCCTCACCTTCAGAAGCCATGAACAGGAAAGCAGTACATAATGGAGGAGGGCAAAATGGAGAGCTCACAGAATATCCATCAAGGCCTACTTTACGGGAATTGTGAACATCCTAGCCTGTGCCGCCTGTGCTGTGGTGCCTCTGCAGTGGCCCAGATAAAGAAAGCCCGCAGCTCTCCATTCTTCCCATTCACTAGGTTAGCATTTCTCACTGCCAGGAGAGCACGGATATGCTGCTGCTGACGTCCTTGTCAGAGGACCCTGAACATATGTGTGTGCTTGTGCATGTGTGTGAATGCATGTGTACACGGGTGTGGGGAGGAACATGTAACTCTTCTCCCATCTTTGCCCTCATTCCAGCCCTGGCCAGGAGTCTATGCTCTTACCTGGCTCAGCTCCTGTGTATTTCCCCACATGATTGATACTCTAACATTTTAACTGGCTGTTCCTTCCCCACCCCCTATGCAGGAACATTTCTCCCACTGAGTTTTCCTAGGAGATCTGTAATAGTTTCCTCTGATTATTCTTGGACCTTTTCTATGTTGTCCTCATCAAAGCTGCCTCTGCATTTGCAGTCAAACCACATATCTTTCCACCCTAAAGTTACATTATATTCCCTTGTCTCTCCTTTCCTCCTTTATAGCTGTATCAATTTAGTTTAAAGTCCCCATGACCCCTTTAGAATGACAGAGAAAAGCTATATATATTATTTATGAAAGAGGTGAAAGGAGACAGGGACAAAGAGAGCAAAGTAACATATAAATTACCAAAAAGAAAAAAAATGGGTGAAGTGAAGGATGTATTTCATGTACTTTTTTTTAGAGCTACTGGAGACATACACCTACTATACAAATGTGCACACTCATAGCAATGTTGAAACAATAAAAATACAGGAGTCATTCACTTCTTCTACCACATAAGTCTTCAAATGTGCAGACTTCTCTGTTTTAAATCCCATCTAAAAGAAAAAGTTACTCTCTTGATCCTTCCCTATGTTTTCAAAAATCTATTTCTCAGTGGCTCAATAGTCACATGAAATAAATACCATTGCACTGGTTCTAAAAATTTAAACCTTTTCATTTGATCCTCGTACAGAGTAGCAAAATGTTTAAGGTTGGTGCTAGTGCAAGTCTAACTGGCAATTTTATTAGTATAAACTGCACCGATAATGATAACAAATGTTTATGGAGTGCTTATCACCTGCCAGGAACACTTCTGAGCACTTTACTTATTTTGTTTTATTTAAATCTCATTTCAGCTTTGTAAGGATGTTTTGTTGCTGCTGAGTAAATTAAGGCACAGAGTTTGAGCAATCCGTCCAAGCTCCTCAGTAAAACACAAGGCAGAACATGATTTGTCTGCAGGGAATCAAACCACAGAGCTATTAGTCTCTACCACACCTTTATGCAACTCTTTAATAAGATACACTACTCTGTAGCATGCCATTTTCTATTTAAATTGACCTGAATTTACCCAGGCAAACATGTACAACATTAGGGGGCACCACACACATAAATACAATGTGAATTGTGTGCCTTGGAGAGAAGGGCAGTGATAGGGCCTTCAGCAACATGAAATTTCCATGGGATTATTCTCATCCTCATAATACTTCTGAACTTCTAAAGTCTAGTCACCAGTCAAAAGAATGTAACAGAGTTTGATTAGAAGAGAAGTGTTGGGGGGCCCCTGGGTGGCTCAGTGGGTTAAACGTCTGCCTTTGTCTCGGGTCATTATCCCAGGGTCCTGAGATCGAGCCCTGTATCAAGCTTTCTTTTCAGCAGGAGTCTGCTTCTCCCTCACCCTCTCTCTAATAAATAAATAAAATCTTTAAAAAGAAAAAAGAAGAGCAGTATTGGTATAATGTTTCTCTAACTCCAGTCAAAAATGCAGATTTCTGGGTCCACCTTCCAGTGTTTGGTGTCAGTGGGATGGCTAACAAGGATTTACAGCAGTACTGACACAGGCAGTGCCCTGAAGGTATAGGAAATGCTGTGGTTTGATATAGAGGAGAGCAGTAAGTGGCGACTGTATTGTCATCTCTGGCATGATTTCCCCCTTGTCTATTCCATCACTATAAAGCTTAAGCATGTGCTCCATTTTCAACCCTTGCTCTCCTATATTCACTTCACCCCTATCAACTTGGCTGTCAACCAGCCTTCATAATTTTATGCTTGGGTGGGCTCCATGGTATATTTTGCCTTGATGCTTATGGGTTGGCCCACATCACAGAACCGGGCTGTGGTGTTAGTCCCCTCTGAGGCAGTATTCTTTGAGATTGTTCATCAACTACTACTTTGGGGCCATGACTTGAATTCCAGCCTGCGTGGTACCCTGACTAGTAGCTAACATGGCTGTTTCCCACTCCCCTCCTTCCTATCTTTGCAGGAGACTTTCTTCACCAAGACAGTTCCTGTTGATTCTCTTGCTTTTATGTTTTGCCCACTCTATCAGGTTCACTATCCGTTCTAGACACCAACTCTCCCCCTGATTACTGTGCTTGATGTCATTTCTCTAGAAGATGGCTGTCCTCTAGGACTAGTATCTCAACCATCCAATGTGCCTAGAAAAGACTTAAATAACATGGGGAAGTAAAATATGATTATATTTTAGATCCCAATTTGTCTTATATTTTTCTAAGGACAACTGAGTTGAACTACCTATGGATAGATGCAGAATCCAAGGAAATATTATTAAAGGACTTGGGGGAAAGTAGGTTTTAAAGACACTGCCTTTTAGAAAAGGTCTTCCGACTCTAGAGAGAAAGATGGATTTTAGAACAATAGGATTGTTTTCTTACTTATCTATGAAAAATAAAAGCATAATCCAAAGAGAAGACAAGAAGACATGATTTCTATTCTTGATAAGCTGGTAAGGCTGACTGAGGATATAACACTAAACTTGTTTGAAAATAAGAGGTAACAAGTGACAAGTAGAGATGCTACATATCACAGAATTTCAAAGGAGTTGGAGAAAAAAAAACACAACAATAGAGGCAAGTCTTGAAAGGGCTCAGAAAAGAAAGAAAAATTGAGTTGAGCTGTAAAGGATGAAAATAATTTGGAAAAAAGAATCCCAAGATATCCTATTTAAATGTCATATAATGTACATACAGGAAAATTGGGAGGAAAATGATCAGAGAAATCTACTTGCAAAGTTCAAAAACGGTTGAGTTTCCTGAATGTCAGTATAAATATAAAAATAATAAACTTTATTTTATTGTCAAAGGGCAATAAGAAAGCTTTTTCAATATTCTTCAATTGACCTCTTTGAAGATAGCAGAATAAATGTTGTGCCATAGACCTTCCTTAGAGAAGTACTCTTCAGATTTTATAAAGCTGTTTGCTTCAGTAAAATTCAATTTTTGTGTTCCTTTTATCCGGCTAAAAGAATGATGATGATGCCACCATCAGGAATGTGGAACATAAAGTTTTCCATTTTCTATCAGAAAACTCAAAACCTAAATGGTGTAGAAATTGTAAATGCTGAGCAGAAGACATTTAAGCAACTTGCTGCACTTCAGTATGTAATTAGAAATCCTCCCTGCAGTCTTCTCAGATATTCAGACCTGCCAGGAACTAATTAGCTGCTGTGGCTGTGGGAAGATGTGGCAACACAATTCAGTATCTGAATGGCTGCAAGGTACTTAATTTGAACAACAGAAGAATTAGAGGGCAGCAGTTAGCAAGTGTATCAGCAGATGGAGTATGCTGCCCGAATGGTTCTTATTCAATTTCAAAAATGAATTGCCTGAAGATTTATTTTTGGATATTTTTTTTCAACACTAAGAGAGACTTATATTGCAAATAACAAAAAGGGAAGCCATTATTCTGCGGTGCTGCCTTGGAAAAGCACTTAGACTGTCAACTGACTGGATGAGGCCCACCTACAATATGAGGAGTAATCTGCTATACTCAAAGTCTATTGATGTAAATGCTAATCTCATCTAATAAATACCTTTAAAGAAACATCCAGATTAATGTTTGACCAAATATTTGGGCATTGTGGCCTAGCCAAGTTGACAGACACTTGACTAAAATTAACCATCCTACCTTCTAAGAGAGAGCTTCAAATAAAATCTCTGTATCGGTCTACCTCATCTCCAGTTTTATTGTCTTTTACATCTGGGGAGGAATCTAACTTTTGTTATGGTGCCAAGATCTTTAAATCTTTACATGTTATTTTATTTAATCTCCATGAGGTTATATTCTAGGTGAAGAAACTGAGCCCCCCCAAAATTTCAAACCCAGGTCAGTTGACTCCAAGCGAACTGCATCAGTGTTGCACTCCATGACACATCTTCTAGAACTGCCATGTGTTTTTTGCCAGATCCGCTCTGATTTCCTTTGTATCTTATCTCTGACTCGTTTCTGATTTTCTCTGGAGTCAAAGACACCTACGGCTTCCTCCTCACCTGAGTTGACTGCTGCCTATAACCTAGTCCAGCTAATCCTAGAAATGAGATAGATTGTTGTTGACGTGACCTATAGGGCTGTTTCTAAATCATGGCAATTCCAATGTGTTGCTCCAGTCCCAGCTTCACCTACTAGAGAACTGAAAGTATTTGCATTGGTGGCTTGTGGCTGCTGTAACATAGTACCACAATAGGTGGCTTAAAACAAGAAAAACTTATTCTTCACGGTTCTGGAGGCTAGCAATCCAATATCAAGGTGTGGGAAGGGCCCCCGGAGACACTAGAGAAGGATCTTTCTTTCCTTCTTCTTACCTTTTGGTGGTTGGTAGCAATCCATGGCCTTCCTTGAATTGTGTATCATCCCTCCAATATCTGCCTCTCTCTTCATATGTTCATCTTCCCTCTGTGTGTGTGTATATGTCTCTGCGTGTCCTCTCCTCTTATAGGGACACCAGTAATTAGATTTAGGATCCATCTTAATCTAGTATGACCACATCTTAACCTAACTAATTACATCTGCAGAGATCCTATTTCTAGATGAGGTCACATTCTGTGGTTCTAGATGGATACAAACTTTGGGGGGTGGGACACTCTTCAACACAATACAACACTGTTTAGTTTCTTAATTATGTGAACCTTACTGTTATATGTCATTTCTTTCATGGCAGTTCTTTATTATTTAGAGCTAACTTCTTTCAAGTGAGGCAATTAGATATGTACATGTAATACATCCTTTCATCTGTGACTCTAAAGCACTCTGGATAAATTTGGATTTTGTTTTTCAAAGAGTATCCTAAAACTGTTAATTAGAATTTAAGATGATTTTCTAAATTATGAAACATTTCAAGAAAAGTATGGGAAACAATAAAACTCACGCTTATATGACCATCACCAAGACTAAACAGATGACCTCAATTTTTTGTTTGTTATTGATTAGTTTTAAAGAAGAAATGGTAAAGACACCACTAAGCCTTACCTCTGTCCTTAATCTCCTTCCATCCCCCAAAGTAACACCATCTTGAAGCTAGAATAAATCATTTGCATGTACTTTTGTGCCCCTCGCCAATAAAAACTGTATCCATTAAAAGTGTAGCAGTATAAAAATTTATGTCAATTTTATCCTACCATGCACATTCTTTTGCAACTTTTTTTTTCCTGGTTTTTTCTTGGTGTCTCCTCTAGAGAAACTTGTGTACAGTGTCTGCATAAGAATTCTAACAATTAAATGGAATACTATTGGGGTGCCTGGGTGGCTTAGTTGGTTAAGCATCCAACTGTTGATTTCAGCTCAGGTCATGATCGTGGGATCTTAAGATTGGGCCCCATGTCAGGCCTATCACTCAGCGGGGGTCTGCTTGTCCCTCTCCCTCTGCTCCTCCTTGCACTCCCTCCCTCCCTCTCTCTCTCAAATGAATAAATAAAAAATCTTTTAAAAAAATGGAATATTATCTAGCAGCTAAAGTAATTGTATAAAATACACAGAATTTAGAATTTTTTAAAGAAAAATTTAGAACAGAACAATGTATGCAAACTGATTTCTTTAAAACTTCTGTTTTTAAAAAGATTACTTCCTTGATAATATAAAATACTGAATAACTTCATTTTTAAAAACTTGGTGCTATCACTATTTTCTCTATCACACAATACTTCTCTGTATATCCAAATCCTTTAGTTCATGTGTTGAATCCTGTATTACAGTCAGCTAAGGATGCAGGACTTCAATATTGTGGTAAAGCAACATGTAAGCAAAACCTCATTCAGCAAAAATAGGAGAACTTTCCAATTTCCAAGAACAGTTCCCATATGCTATAGTTGTGAACGATAGATTGGTGATGCTTTTAAGAAACTTCGTCTCTCTCAGCATCTTGATTGATATATCAACTTAGTTCTGCAAGAGCTTTAGATAACTCACTTTGTACATTTCCAAATTGGCAGCTCCAACTGTTACAACATCTAAACTGCCATAGGAAGGCAACAGTACATTATTTTCACTATTACCTTCAGACTATTAAAGCTATAGTGGTATGAGAATAATGTATGTGTGCATATTGCTGCTGTCAGTAGGTATGCAATCAATAAAACAGTCTTGCACAGTATTTCAATAAAGTAGAGGTCTGATAAGGTAATGGTAGCTTGAAATCTGTTAATGAATAAATATTCTGTAAAACCATACAAGAGAAAACAAATGTGTCAGAGCATAAGTAGTACGCCCTCCAATTCAGGGGATGAGGCCTAGCAGCCATTCTCAGACTTGCCAGCAGGGTCCAGGTATATCTCACTGAGTACAACAATGCTCTTCCTTGACAGAACTCCTCACAACAGCAATTACAGGGTTATTTGTATAACTACATAATTAAGGCTTTTCTCACCTACCAGACATTCAGCTGAATGAAGTCAGGAATCATGCTCAAAATCTTCAAGACGTCATAAAAAGGAATCAAGGTGAATACATTTACCAAAATAATTCAAACCGATGATGTCAATGAATATGCATAACAGATCAGATGATTTTTCATTATTTGCAAAGAGTGTGTTGCTGCATAGTGAAAAATTCTGCAGAAATGGTGAGGACACTTAAAAGAGTTACTGACAACCATAATGTTGTCCACAAATGGCCCAGGCATGGCAACTTCCTGTGACTTCCCAGTACTGCTACTTTGGCAGACCTCACCCAGAGATCTGGGCATTCTGCTTAGGTGAGCCCATAGATGGCCTCAAGACATCTCATCCCAGTGCAGTGGCATCTTCCAACCAGTCAGGTTTGGCACATGAGAGAGGACCTACTTGTCGTCCAAATCAACCACTCTGTTTAAAGAAGAAAAGCAAGGCCTTAAGCAAAACCTCTTTCCCCCTAAATCTGAGGCAGCTCTCTCACCTCTTCCAGTTAGTATATGACCTTTTTAAAAAAATGATCTTCATTTTAATTTCTTTTTTTTTCTATTAATTTCATTGTTAGAAGCTATCTCAAATAGTAAGAAAAATGTCAGTGTATAATAATGTACAAATATAAGAATTTTTCTGAAGTCACATAACTAGGTGTTAGGAAGTCAATACTCTAGTCAAATATTCAGTAGTTGTACTTGTGTTTGAATAAATCAATTATGTCAGTGAGTATGAAAAGGAAAATGATTGGTTAGTTTTGTTCTTAAAAATACATCTCAATGGGAGAAACACAACATTTGAGAATCTTCACTGTCTTTTTTTGATGCCAAGCAAGATCCTGAAAATGAACACCTAAGTACAAGCTACCATCAGCAGCTTTTTACAGAGATCTGGACATTCCAAATCATTTTTGCCAAACTCTTGTTAAATTAAAGCAATAAAAATAGGTAATTAATGTGTTAAGGCTGATTTTACCTGCCTGGTTGAATTTGGATCAAAATTATTAGAGAAAAAATTATATTTTTAGATCAGGTACTTAATTCATACATTGGTTCAATAGGAGTTGCAACTTTGTAGTATTTCAGGATTTTTAAAATGCCTATTGGCATTTATAGTAGATATATCTGCTCTCATAACATTTTTCACATGACTGTGATTTATTTGTTGTGAAATTCTTGGTTACAATGCCTCAAATTCTACTCCTATGAGAAAATATGATCTATTTGTGGTGTATATTTGGATATACTTGTGTGTGTGTGTGTTAGTATATAGGATTGCTGCTTCAATCTCTGGCCTGTGTGGGGCTTGGTGACAGGGAAATTAAGAACAAGCCCTCTAGGTGGAGGGAAGAAAGCAAGGGCAAAGGTCCCAGCAAAAGGGAGTTTGGCATCTTTGGGAATAAATAATTTTGGCTGTAGTGGATACGGGAAAGGTGGTATAGTCAGAGAACTATGGAAGGTTGTCTAGGCCAAGGTTAGGAATTTAGATTTTAATGTAAATCTACTGGGAAACCATGTTTGAGTTTTAAGTAGTGAAGTTACATGATCTAACTTATCTTTTAAAATGATTTCATTCCTTTTAACTTTGAATTATTGTTATTTTGGTAAATAACTTCTTTGCAAACTAGCCAGTAAGTATCTCAATGTCAGGAACAGGTTTCAGTTAATCTCTGACTCTTCCACTCATAACTGCTTGTGATGGTTGATTTTAGATGTCAACTTGACTGGGCCACAGGAGGCCCAGATATTTGGCTAAACAGTATTTCTGTGAAGGTGTTTCTGGATGAGACTGAGTAAAACAGATTGCCCCCCCAGTGTGGTTGGACCTCATCTGATCCATGGGTGGCCTGAATAGACTAAAAGAATGAGTAAGGAAGAATTCTTTCTCTCTGTCTGTATTTGACCAGTGACACTGCTTTTCTCTTGCCTTTGGACTTAAACTAGGACTGGAGCTCACACCATCCGCTCTCCTGAGTATGGATTTCTCATTCTCCATAACTGCATGAGCCAATTCCTTATAATGAACTTATATATTATATACGTATATATTTCATATACTTACAATATATAGCATCATATATGATATATATTATAAATTATAAAATAAATATATATTAATATTGATTTATATTTATCCATTATATATTATACAACACATTACATACCATAATAATATAATTAAGAAATACGTTATATGACATTATACAATATTATATATTACTGTATTATATAATTACATATTATAATAGTACATAATAACATCATACATAATATATACTATAAATCCTCTATTGTTTCTGCTTCTCTGGAGAACCCTAATACACTACTCAACAGAATTATGACCAAGAGTAAACAATCATCAAATGTATGAAAGAATGAAGAATGAATGGATTGCTGAATAAATTACTGAATATAAGAACAGAAATATTAATATGAATAGGATTAAAAATGCATATTGGACCAATTCTGATCACCTCTAAAAAGTGAATGGAAATGAATAGGTGTTTACATTAGTGGGCACTTAAGATTTATTGTTGGAGATGTAATTAGTCCCTGAAATTATCCTTCTCCAGCAGTTTGTTTATTTTCTATTCCTTGCATTAATTTTCTTGTTTTACTTAAGTAATCTCTGGCTGATTAGCATGCATTTAAATAGCCAGGCTAATTTGTTAAATTACATCTTTATAGAGAGTTTAAATTATTGTAATTACATATTGTAACATACAATTATAAAATAAATATGACGTTATAAGAGTAACAATAGATAGGATAGTGGCAATTAAATAAAATATTATAAACTTGGAATATTAATGCTACTAACTTGAACTCAAATATTATCAAAAATAAAAGCTGCAGAGTAATAACTTCTCATTTAACCCTGAATCTACTGTGTTTTATGTGTCCAAATGTTTTCCAAGTGGGTACAATGTAATTAAAAAGATTTTTTGAAAGCCAAAAATTCTCTTTAAATGATGAAATCAGTGTATTAAAATATTCTCATGGATTTCCAAATGTGAATGACAGCCTCAGATATTTTTGCAAAGTTTGACTTTCACTGTGCTATATTACAACAGATAACTCACAAATATATCTCTGCTACCATGTGTCAAAGATTAATCTGCACGTTTAGGCTTGTAAACTGTTGTCAGATGTGTTTTCCAATGGTTGCTTCATCCCATGTGCTCTGCTGCATGTGGCCTGGCCACTCCCCATTAAGAGGTAGAATCTATTCCTCCTTCCTCTTGAATCTGGTCGGGTCTGTGACTGCTTGGACCAAAAGAAAACGGAGGAAGTTGTGCTGTATGTCAGAAAAGAACATTGACCTTGGCAACTTCTGCCTCCTGTTTTCTGGAATGCTCAACCTTAGAATCTATTCTCTTACTTAGAGTTATTTCCTCCATAGTATACTTATGATTGCCTTACAGCTTACATATTTAATCAAATATATATTTATTTAATGTTTGGCTGCCTCCAAAAGAATATAAGCTGCTTTTCACTGCCAAATCCCTAGTACATGACAAGTACTCAATAAATATTTGTTGAATCAAAAAAAATAATGCCTGGAAGGGAAAAACCCCACCCGGCCTGAAATCATGCCTAGTCTGAAGGACCAGAATCAGTGGAAGCTTCAGGCCCAGATAGAACTCCTGGTTTCCTGCAGTTGAGACCAATGATGATAGATGAGAATAAGATTCTAAGAAACAAACTACCTTTCCAAGAATGGAGTTAGTAGACCCAATTTCCTTTCTTTTTACATTCAATAGTGAGAGGGAGTTAAGCCCAAGAGGAAGGGATTTTTTTTTTTCTGTTCAGCCTGATATGCACGAAATCCTGACACATATAGGCAATGGTATGTTAATTAGAGGAAGGAATTGGTGAGTTTCTACAAAAATGCAGACTTAAGTATGCTGCTAACTTCACCAACATTAATGTAATAAGCTCTACTTTTTAATATGGATAGAACATAAAAATATTTCATATATACAAGAGAAAAGCAAGCTTCCATTTTGGGTGACAGAGTAACCAGGATCAGACCTACCTTTCTACCCTAAACAACTATCAAACTCTGCTAAATATATGAAGCAACCATTTTTAGCACTGGACAGCAGGCAGCACAAGACTATGACTCATAAAGAAGAAAACATGAGGTAAGCATTGACTCTGCCCTCTGCCTGGGAGTGCTGTATAGATTCCAGTGTAGGAAGATGGAAAATGGAGAAAAATGGCCCCACATTTTTCACAGTGAGGCGAGTTTACAAAATGTAGGTATTGGGTGTGAGGAGGAAGGAGCTGTATCCTTTTTATGACCTAACCTGGGCGTCACTGGTATCATTTCCGCCATAGTCAGAGGCCCTCTCAGATTCTAGGGAAGGGAACCTAGGACTCATCTCTTGGTGGGAGAAATGTTAATGGCACATTGGTGGAAGAGCTTGTAAGATGGGGAAGGTTGCTGTGGCCATACAATTTGCTATAATAGTAGTAATTACAAAGAAATGGACCAAGCATTTTGTCTCAGATCTGATTCTCCAGGAAATTTTACATAAAAATCAAGGAACACTTAGTGAACATTTGCTGTATTTGGAACACTGATTTCCCCTTTAGAGTTCATGGAGATGACTGACAGAAGCAGAAAATAAGAGAAGGCATAGAACTTCTCTTCCACAGTCCAGGGTGTCCTATGTGAGTAGGGCCAACAGTGCACACTCCACACACTGGAGAGGCTGTGGGTCTTCATCTAAATTGACAAGTGTTAGCCTTCACCACTCCTTTCATTCCGGCAGCTACATAAATTAGACTCCTATGTTTCAAGATGAAACTGAATGTAGCCAATAACCACCCCAGTAACCACCTTAGCTGGTAGTTCCTTATTTCCTTATTTTATAATCATACATTACTATGATCTTCTCCTTCTCCTCCTCCTTTTTGTCATGAAGTTGGCTTTACTTTATTCAACAGGATTAAATTTCCTTCTGTATATCTTTGCCTTTGGACACAATCATTACCTGAAAGGCAAGATTCTTTGCTTGCATTAGGATTGTCATTTGTTCTCTTTAATCATTATACTTAACCTTCAACAGCACTTCCCTTTAATAATTATATTTAATCTTCAAAGAGTTGCATTTTTCATGTCCTTGGAGAAAAGACATGTGAAAGGGAAAGTGCCAGCATTACTTAAGTCACAAAAGGGCTTTGTTAATTCATTTGTGCACACCTTCCAATTTACGTTTTCCTAGATAGAGGCCAGAAAGTATAGATATTATAACATCATGAAGCTATTAGTTTAATATTTAAATGGTAAAGGATGATATACAAAGAGAACAAGAGCAGAGGACATAATACTTGGATTTTAGCTTGGCCCTTAGTAGCTCTGCGTAGGTCGCACCATCTCCCTGAGCCCCTAATTACTTATGTGTAATATGCATATGTCAGACCAGATGATTGCTAATGTGTGCATTTCTAATGCCAAACTTGAGAATACCTTAATTGTTTTAGTAATACCATCAGTCTGGTTGAATTTTATGTGACTTCAAAGACTCTCTCTCTCTCTCTCTCTCTCTCTCTATATATATATATGGATTTTTTTCAGCAAATAGATTGAATCTATGATTTTCCATGAGTATCCATAAAAATATAACCTTTGCTGGCACAAATTTTGATTTAGCTGCACTTTATCAGGAATGTATTAATACACAAAGTAGTGATCTATGGGCTAAATCCAGCCCACTTCCTTTTTTTGTCAATAAAGCTTTATCAGAGCAACAACAACCATTTGTTTATGTATTGTCTATGGCTCTTTTGGGCTACAAATGGCAGAGATGAGTGGTGGAGACAGAAACCATAGTGCTACAAAGCCCAAAATATCTACTCTTTCCAGCCCTTTACCAAAAACATTTACAAGTCCTTACTTTAGGACAAAGGAAATCAAACCCAAAAATGAAAGTCAAAATATTCATAAATTCTCATCCTTAATTGAAATACCTCTGGTGGAATGTAGGTACTTCAAAAGGGTTCCTAAATCCTTAAGAAGTTCTGAAACAAAAAGCACTTTAAATTTAAGCCAGTAGACATTTTTCAAGTATGTCATAGTAATGGGAATGAGTATGGTGCCTTGGGATGCAGAAGAAGTTTGTCCCTAACTAAAATAGCACTTTCTGGTGACTTAATGAGGCTATCCAGGCAACTTATCTTTATCACATCATTTTTCCTATGCCCCTGTTAATCCATATATTAGTGTTTTATAAGTAGCAAAAATAATCTAGGGTTTTCAGTGCCCATCAATAGCATCATTGGCTCAAATTAATCATAGTGACAAAAACAAACAAAAGAATTTTCTTCAAACTGAGGACACTGATACTATATTACTTTGATTACTCTGATTCATTAAGAAAGTGACTTTATAGATTAAGTGAAATTTTTAGAGTACAAGTTACTACATTATCCTACGTGCTCGCTTCGGCAGCACATATACTAAAGTTACTACATTATCCTAATTTCATTCATAGCTTTAGTTTTTGATTTGAAAGACCTCGACATTCTCTAAGAGCTACCAAATTGTACTGGAGGAGGAAGAAGGGTGAGACATAACTATAAGCGAAGTACCGAAAAATATAGATACCCAAAGCAGGATATAATTTCTACATGAAAACAACACATAGGCATAAAACTCACCAGAAATCCAAATGTAAGGAATATTGGAATTAAAATTATGTTATTTTTGTGTCCTAGAGATCCTATTTTAAGAGACTCTGATACTCATTCATTTCCTTTTTTAGATGCACTCAGCCAAATCATGTGAGTGCATTACTGACATGTGGCAGTCCCAGCCTGGAAGGACTGCATAGACAGTGATAACTTTACTTGTGGTCCATGTAGAAAATGAACAACCTTAATATGGCTCATTATACATTTGCATAAACACAAGGTTAGTTCATTCTGACAACACAGCAGGATACATCATCAGCAAGAATCAAATGGGCTTAGAGGTGGGGGGTAATGTGAAGGTAATTTTCTCCCTTAAACTATAAATGTTTTTTCTAGGTGTTTTTAATACTTAAAAATTACTCCTGCAGAGAACATAATCTGCCACTGCAAATCATTTGCACGTGATCTGAGGGATGGAAAATGAAAGGAACTTTAATATGTATCAAACTTTATTGTTACTTTTACGATATAACTAAATGTACATAAGAAAGCAGCCCTGTAAGCTATAGCTAACATAAATGGGCAATTCTAACCTAAAAGCCATAGCATAGGACTGTATGTGCAAAATAGATCATTCTGATGGTCTTAAGTGCTCCATGGGCTTTAAATATTTTATACCTTCCCTATTTGTTAATGTTTCCAGTCAAACACAGTTACAAATAGGAATACAGCAGGCTGACTGAGGCAGTGGTTCAAGAAATCAGGCATGTAACTTAATGGATGATGGATAAAGTTAAGTTTAATTTCTAAACTTGGTTTTCATGCACCTATTTTTCAAACAAAAATTTTGAACGCTTTTATTGTTTTGTTCAAAAGAAACCTATCCTCATTATAGAAATTCAAACATGGCGGAAAAATATGAAATCTATAAAGTAGAAAATGTACCATCCCTTTGATTATCCACCCCTCTCTCAGACAGAAAACCAACTGTTAATTTGTTTTAATATGCCTATACTAATATAAATATAAAGACAAACATATATATATATATACACACACACACTATGTAAGGAAATGCATACACACATATCTATTTTTTTAAATAGATTTTTTTAGAGCAGCCTTAGGTTTACAGCAAAACTGAGCAGAAAGTAGAGACTTCCCATACATGCACAGCCTCTCCCACTATCAATGTCCTGCATCAGAGGGATACATTTGTGGTAACTGATGAATCTACATTGACACATCGTTATCACCCAAAGTCTGTATTTTACATTAGGCTTCACTTTTGATGTTATATATTCTACACATCTGGACAAACATATGACACTTATCCATTAAAGTAGTGTCACACAGAATAGTTTCACTGCCTAAAATACACTTTATGTTGTCTGTGCCTCCCTCCCTCCATCTTAGCCCCTAGCAACCACAATTTTTTTTCACTTGTCTCCACAGTTTTGCCTTTCCGGAATGTCATATAGTTGGATACACAGTATGTAGCTTTTCCAGATTGACTTCTTTCCCTTAGTAATACACATTTAAAGTTCCTTCCTGTCTTTTTATGGTTTGATAGTTCATTTCTTTTTAGCACTGAATAATATTCCATTGTTTGGATGTACCAAAGCAATATAGATGTCTTTTTTTTAAAGTAATTGGACTATAAATTCTATCATGGAAATGGCTTTTTTAATTTTATTATCTTTTTATTTATTATATAACTTTCTGTGTTAGGGCCAAAGGATCTTTTACATTTTCAAATACCTTTAGACTTACATCAAAGTTGCAAAATGGTATAGAAAGTCCTCTTCACCCAGTTTCCTCCGATGCTATCCACGTACATAACCATAGTTGAATGATCAGACCTAAGAAATTAACACTGATATACTATTAACTAAACTATAGGCATTATCCACATTTAATCCATTTTCCCCCAATGTTCTTCTTTTCTGTTTCTGGATCCAATCCAGGATCCCTGAATGAGTTAAACTGTTCTGTCTTGTCAGTCTCTCCCAATCTGCTACAGTTCCTCATTCTTTACTTTTTTCATGACCCTGACATTTCTTATGTGGCTGATCACATATTTTATAGAATTTCTCTCAATTTAGATTTGTCTGATATTTTCTCATAATTAGACTGAGGGTTTTATATTTTGGCAAGAATACCATAGAAATAATGTCTGCCCTTCTTGGTACATGATGTTGGCATGACTTATTACTAGTTCTCTTAACCTCAGTCACTTGAATAAAGAGGTGTCTGCTAGGTTTCTCCACTATAAAATGACTATTTTTCCCTTTACAAGTAACAAATATCTTGGCGAAATATTTTAAGGCAAGGCTAATATTCTATTTCTCTATAAAATTTTCACCCATGAATTTCAGCAACCATTTGTGGAGCTTGCCTGTAAACATTATTACTGCAGTGTTTCCCTCATTTTTATATTTTGTAATTTTATATTTTGTTCAATTTTTCTACGTCTACTGATTAGAATTCTTCAGTTAAAAAAAAACAAAACAACAACCTGTCCCTTCTCTGCCATTCATCCATCCACCATCCACCCACCCATCCATCCATCATCCATCCATCCATATATATCTATGGACTCATGGATAGTTATTTGATTCTATGGGTTATAAGCCATTACTATCATTACTTATTTTATTGATCAGTTTCTCCAGCTTTGGCCAATGCTGGATCCTTCTAGTTGGCATCTATGTACTTCTGACTATGTCTTTGTGCTACAAGTGCTTCCTTATTTTTTGGCACCACAAGATGTTCTAGGCCTGTCTTGTATTTTCCCTGCCCCAGTGCTGGAATCAACCAGGTCTCCAAGGAGCCCAAGTTCCTTTTACTGGAAAATTGTATTTAGAAACCAAGATCTAGACAGTAATATACTCATTCAACAGGCATTGCTCATAGGCCCTCTCAATGAACAAAGCAAGGAAATATATGAAAGTATAGTAATCTTCATGTGCATACACACGTGTATATATGCATGGACGCATGTATATGCACATATATATATACTTATACACATATGCATACATATATATGTGTATGTGCACGTATATATTTGAATCAGAGGTATCAATATTACCTCACAAGTGTGTGTGTGTGTAGCCATGAGTTAATATTGATACCTCTGATTTAAATCAAATACCACAAAGTTCCTTCTAGATTCCTTTTCTTTACCTTATTTCTAACAAACTGCTTTGTTAGTAAGAAATCTGGCTCTTGTCATCTGTTATATATATTTACTTATCTGTTTCATGCTAGTAAACACATGAAGTACTTACAGAGCTAACATATACACTTGCAAGAAACAGATACACTAACTAGAATACAGTATTTCTGTACAGATTTTTTGTTGTTGTTATTGTTCCTTTTTTTTTTTTTTGGCTTTAGCTTCACAGAGCTCCATTAAAATACTGTTTTCCAAAGTTAAGTAGTTTAGTTATTTTCTTTTCCATATTCTTCAATGTGATTATGATATCTGTTTGTAATATATGTGAATTATGCATGTATAATTACTGGGTTTTTTTCCTGTTATAACAAATCCTTGGTTCTGCTGTGGTTCTATTCTTTATAACAATGTTTTTCTTTCATTTTTGGTCACAATTTTCTGAATTTGTGTTTTATTTTGTTTTTGCATGTCATGTAATGTCTTATTGCATGTTGAAACTTCTGCATTAAAAAAAGAAACCAGTAGGCAGGAAATCAGTGATATTTAATTTCAGAAAAGAGGGTCTTCCTCAGCAAGATCTGATCTAAGTTCTTATTGAAATGGATCTGATATAGGTTGAGACTTTTGTTCATTTAATTCACTCCTGGCTTCAAATGTTTTGAGGGTAAGATCAAGAATCCACATTTCAGAAGGAATTGGGGTCTATGGACTGTGAATTCTCAAGATCCGTTTTATGTTTTACATGCGCCTTTTGGGGATGCTGGTGAGTTCTCCAACTACACCCTGTCCAGCATTATGCATTTCAGGAGACTGTTACCTGACTTTTTGTTTTGGCCTCAGCATGTAGCATATTTCCACATATTTGGAGCCCTTTGGGGAAAGAATTATAGATGGTTGAAGAAGCATTATGGTTCTGGGGATTTCTGAAATAGAATCCATCTTGCCATCAGGAATGCTCCTTTAGAAGTCTGGGTAGTTTCTGTTTACTTACGAATTGCCCTTTGTCAATAGAAGACTTTATCTTTTGTCCATTCTGCCCCAAGCATAAAAGTAAGCTGTTTTCTCTTTTTCTAGAAAGCTTAATTTTTCTCAAATTTAGTTCTTTTAAAATTCTCTGCATCTTCAGATTAAAAAAAAAAACTTGAAAATCTTTGAAACAGTGACTTTTAAAAAGTCATCCAAATTCGTTTGTTGTTACAGTGAGAATCATACCTTCTTTTGACTCTTTAAATGCTAACCAGACATAGAAGTTTAACCCCGGTTCCCTTGTTAGGAATAAAGAAAGGAAAGAGATGGTATGCCATTTAGAGAAAAATGGGAGAGGGCAGCAAAGGGGGAAAATGCACACGTATATATATTTTATCCGATGAACTGGAAATCCATATACAGTTGACCCTTGAACAATGTAGTAAAAAATCCATGTATAACTTTTGACTGCCCCAAAACTAACTAGTAATAGCTTACTACTGATAGGAAACTTTACCAAAAACATAAACAGTTGATTAACACATATTTTGTATATTATATGTATTATGTATTGTATTCTTATAATAAAGAGAAAAGAGTTATTAAGAAAATCACAAGCAAGAGAAAATACATCTACAGTATTGTACTGTATTTACTGAAAAAATTCACTTGTAAGTGGACCTTCACAGCGCAATCCCATGTTGCTTAAGTGTCAACTGTATGTGTATACACACATACACATATATATGATTATATACAAACCATATATATATACATATATAATTGTCAGATTAAATACAAAGATGTTGTTGGAACAGAAGTATTTTCAGTATAGTAAAGAAAAAATCTTTCCTCAATACAGGTAGGTATTTTACCAGATCTCAACAACAAACACAAATTGATTTTTCGTTGATTGCACCTCATTTTCAGTGGCAATGGTGGTTCTATGCAAATATACTGAGGAAACTATGTCAAGAAAATATCTGATAACATCTGTCTGAAAACATTCAGAGCATTCAACACTTGAATCTATGTGGGAAAGAACAAGTGTAAATGTTTCTAAATTATACTGAAGGCGTATGGAAACTGCCAAGTCTGACTTGGCAGGTACAATGTGAGGGAGACACAGTCTGTGCATGGAATATTTTTCTCTGAATGGTGAATGTTTCATGCAAAGACCTTTGAGGAAAGTGTATTTGTTAGCCATGCACTGGTGCTTGTGTTTTAGTTTGGACTTTTTATTTTATCCTCAAATACTGCTAAGTTTGGTCTTTCTATGAACTAAAGAAATGGACTGAAAGGAGTCAAAATAATATAAACAGAGAAGTTGGAGCTGCACAGTAATTCTCTAATAGTCTTCTAAAATGTACCACACCTGTTATTCCTAGGTTTATGAATAGTAAACTGCACATAAATGAGTCTTCCTTATGGAAAGAGAATACATTTTTAGAAAACAGTGGAACTTGGATATATATCCAAGTATGTCCTTTGCCCGCTGGGTGACTTTTGACCCGATGCACATTAAAGGATATAACCCTTTTAAAAACTTAAAACCCTTCCAGAACTTCCTGCCGAGATTACTTAACATGTTCTGCAAGATTGAACTACGCTCTCCGGTCTAAGTTGGACTACACAACGTTTAATTTTTATAGCACAGCCACACTGGTCTTGTCTCACCTCCCCAAAGCTCAGCACTCCTCTAGCATTCCAAGGATAGGAAACATTGGAAATGTCAGGTAGCAACACTTGGAGAACACACATTGGTCATTTCAAAGACCTGGCCTTCAAAGGTGACAGTCATGCTTGGCAGGAGAAGGATTCCTGACACTCACTTTGTAGTAAACTTCATTGGTGTGAGACAGGAAGAGGGCGAATACAGCAGTTGTCTTCGGGTGATTCTGACTGACAGAGCAATCTAAGAGCTCAAAGAATTTCAAATAACTTATGTGCTTATGCACATGGAGGGGATGAAAGAGTATGCTCACAGAAGTGTCATTTGAACATAACATTAATGTTACTTTTTTTGAGATCACAGGAAAGAGTTAATGAACACCTAGATTCCAAGTATGAAAGGACTGTTAAAAGTTAAGGTAAAACAGATCACTGGTTTCTGCCCTTCCATGTAAAGATCTTGGATGTCGTCACTCCTGAAAAGCAGAACTGAAAGTCAATGACTTTTCTTGGAGCCACTGAAAGACTAAGGTTGCTGGGCAATTCACCATCACCAAATCCAAGAAAGAAAGATGACTACATAGTCACATCCAAGATCTGCCTCCCTGGGGCAGACACTGCTGGAGCCGTAAACTGGTAAGTTGCACTCAAATGGTAACTTTGGTGAACTGATATGGTGGTTCAATGAGAAGAAGCTTAAGTGAGAGAATTCTGGTGCCCCTATTCTAAGGGGCATCCTCACATTTTTGTGGATTTTAGTTTCTGGAAACCCAAGTTCTCATGGCGAAGTGTGAGGAAAAACTTCCTCTTCACTCAGGCAGGGAGAGGGGAAGAGTAACCACTATAAAATATGACCAGAACATTCTCAAAAACTAAGACCAACTCTTCAAGGGGAAAGCCCTTTCACAGATCATCACCCTACCTGAGAGAAAGGCAGTTCTCTGACGCCAGTTCCCTCTAACTTTCCAGGCTAACCTAAAAGGAGAGAGAAAGCGAAGAGACATTTGCAAAGGTCACATCCCAGGGACACCATCCCACTAAAAGGCTGACATTCATTTGTAAGATTATAGAGCCCTTCCCCTAGTTTACCACCATACCAACAGGGCTTCAGTATAGTAACTGGGGATTACAGCTGAAAGAGATGCAAAATGCAAATTCTGTCTAAAAGGAGTTCATAGCAAGGCTCAATGTCAACAAGGGAGACAAAAGCCAGATGAAATAAAGCCTCTGGCACCACAGACTAAGGTAAACATTAAACACAGCCTGACTCCAAGCCTGATTAACATAAAACCTCATGCTGAAGGCCTATTTATCTCAGTAAATAAATAAGAAATACAGATTTCTCATCAGAATTCATGCAAGTAATAAGACAAGTAATGAATATTTAAGAAATATTTAAAGTATTGAAAGAGAAACAACCCACCACCTACAATTCTATGTCCAATGGAACTGTCCTTTAACACTGAAGGAGAAAGACCTTCTCAGACAAAAACTGAGGAAATTTATTACTAATAGACCTGTTTTGCAAGAAGTGAATAAAAGGAGATCTTCAGGAAGAAAAATGAGGTAGGTTAGAAACTCAGACAACCATATAACAAAGGAAGCGCATTGGAGAAGGAATAAATGAAGTTAAAATAAAATATTTTATTTTTCTAATCCTTGATTCATCTAAAAGATGTTTGTTTACAGGGATACTAGTAATAGTCTGATTACAGCAACTGGCTAAGTGACACAAATGACAGCATTAAATGACAATAATAAAGGACAGGAGGAGGAATGGGGAATACTCTGTCATAAATTACCTGAACTACATGTAAAGTGGCCTAGTGTTATTTGTGGTACATTTAGATTAGTGTAAGTACACATGGCAAATTCTAGAGAAACCACCAAAAATTTTAACAGAAATAAAAATGATATGCTAAGAGAGGAGATAAAACCAATCATATAAAATGCTCAGTTAAAATCAGAGAAAGCAGAAAAGAACAAGAGGGGAGAAAAAAAATACTCTAAGCAGAAAAGGTTACAATTATGGTAAATATTAAATTAGCTATTTAAGTAATCCTTTATTTTTTTATTAAAAATTTTTTTTAAAAACTATTTATTTATTTATTTTAGAGACAGGTGGGGGTGGCAGAGGGAGAGGGGGAGAGAATCTTAAGCAGGCTCCACGCTGGGAGTGGAGCCAACACAGGGTTTTATCTCACAACCATGAGATCATGAGCTGAGCCAAAATCAGGAGTCAGATGCTTACTTGACTGAGCTATCCCCGTGCCCCTAAGAAATTCTTTTAATGTGAATACTTCACCACACCAATTAAAAGACAGATTGTCAAGAGAGATAATCAAGAATAAATTTAACTATATGTTGTCTACAAGCACCTCACTTTAAGTACAAATACGCAATTACTTTCAAAGCAAAGGAATGGAAAAAGATATACTGGGATAACATGAATCTCAAGGAAGACTGAGTAGTTATATTAATTTCAAGAAAAATAAGACTTCAAAAATAAAAGAATTTTCAGAGATAAAGAGTGGTATTATATAATGTTAAGATGTCAGTTCTCCAAGAAGGAAGAATATAATAATCTTAAATGTATAGGTACCCAACAGCAGACTGTCAAAATATAAGAGGCAAAAATTGATAGAACTACAGGCGAATAGACAATTCCATTATTCCAGTTGGAGATTTCAGTACCACATTTTCAGTACTGATAGGTAAGACAGACAGGAAAGACTTAAGGATATAATTGACTTGAACAACACTATCAATCAACTGTATCTACCTGACATTTATACACTACTGCCTCGAACAACAGCAGAATAAACATTTTTCTCAAGCTTGCATGGAACATTTATCAAGATAGACCTCATTCTAGACCATAGAAAATACTTTACATATATTAAAAAATAGAACTCATACAAAATGTGTTTCAGACCACAATGGAGTTAAACCAGAAATCAGTTAACAGAAAGACAGCAAGAATTAACCCAAATATTTAGAAATTAAGCAACATATCTAAGACACATGAGTCAAAGAAGTCTCTAGAGAAATTTAAAAATATTTTGAGCTAATGAAAACACAACTTGTTAAAATTTGTGTAATACATTAAAAGCAGTGCTTTGAGGGAATTTTATAGCATTGAATGAATTTATTAGAAAAGGGGGCACCTGGGTGGCACAGCGGTTAAGCGTCTGCCTTCGGCTCAGGGCGTGATCCCGGCGTTATGGGATCGAGCCCCACATCAGGCTCCTCCACTGTGAGCCCGCTTCTTCCTCTCCTACTCCCCCTGCTGTGTTCCCTCTCTCGCTGGCTGTCTCTATCTCTGTTAAAGAAATAAATAAAATCTTTAAAAAAAAAGAAAAGAAAAGAAAAGAAGAAAGTGCTAAAGTCAATAATTTATATTTCTGCCTCAGGAAAACTGGGGAAAGAAGATTAATTTATGTCTAAAGCAAGGAGAAGAAAAGACATGTTAAGAACTAGAGCAGAAATCAATGAAAATGAAAATAGGAAAACAATAGAGAAAAATCCGTAAACCTCAAAGCTGGTTCTCTGAAAACAGACACAAAATTATTGTCTCTATCTAGATTACTAAGAAAAAAAAAGAATACACAAATAACCAATACCAAAAGTATAAAAACGGTTTATCACTGTAAATCTCATGGAAATTCAAAGAAAAAAACAAAGACCAAAAAGAACTCTATGTCCATAAATTTGATGATTTAGATAAAATGGACCAACTGCTTGGAAAACACGAATTACAAACACTTATACAAGGAGAAATGGATCATCTGAACAGATTTATATATGTTTAAGAACTTGAAGCATTAATTTAAAATCTTCAAGAAAAAAAAAAAAAAAAAAAGCAAGCACCAAACCCAGATGTTTTAGTAGTGAATTCTACTAAATATTTAAGGAAGAACTGACACCAATTCTCCACAGTCTCAACCAGAAAATAGAAACAAAGTGAACACATCCTAATTCATTCTATCCAGCATTATTCTAATGTTAATAAAAACATTATGAGCAAGAAAAACTGCAGACCAGTATCTCTCAAGAATACAGATGTAAAAATCTTCAACAAAACATTAGCAAATAGTATCCAACAGTGTATGAAAAAAATCTACATATTACAACGAACTGGGATTTATTCCAGTTATGTGAGATTGATTTGACATTTAAAAATTGATCAATGGAATCTTCCTATCAACAGACTCAAGACCAACAATGATACAACTGTATCATTCGACACAAGAAAAGATATGACAAAACTGAACACCCTTTCATGATAAAAGGTCTCAGAAAACTAGCATTACAGGGGAACTTCCTCAGTTTGATAAACTGTGTCTCAAAAAGCTACAGCTAACATCACACTTAATGGTGAGGAACTGAACATTTTCCCTTTGTGCTCATAGACAAAACAAGCATGTTCTCTCATCACTTCTAGTCAACGTTTTACTGGAATTCCAAACTACTGCAATAAGACAAGACAGGAAAAGAAAAACTATTCAGATTGGGAAACAAGGAATAAAACTGTTTTTGCCCACTGATGACATGACTCTTCATGTATAAAATCCCAAAGAATCAACAAAATAAAATTCCTGGCTCTAAAAAGAGGTATAGCAATATTATTCCTTCAAATATTTTTTGGCTTTTCTCCATTTTGGGGACTCAAATTAAACATGTTAGACTGCTTTACATTTTCCCACAAGCTGTAGAGGTGCACTTAATTTTTATAGTTGTTTTTCTCTCTGTGCTTACCTACTTATCATCTAATTTTTGCTATGTCTTAAAGTTTATTGAAAAAAGTTTTTATAAATATCTGATAAAACGCTAAACCTCTAAAGGATTTTTCACCTCCTACACTGTATTTTTATTGTCCAGAAATAACATTTGGCTCATTTTTATGAATTCCCTCTCTCTTGACTTTAGGTTTACATTTTCTTTAAAGTTTTTTATGTATTTATTGATTTATTTTAGAGAGAGAGAGAGAGAACATGTGTGTGCCTGTGCATGAGTGGGGGGAGGGGCACAGGGAGAGAATCTTCAGGCTGACTCCCCACTGAGCACAGAGCCCAATATGGGGCTTGATAGCCATGACCCATGAGATCATGACCTGAGTCAAAACCAAGAGTCAGAACCTCAACCAACTGAGCTACCGAGGTGCCCCTACATTTTCTTTAAATTCTTAATTATGTTTGTAATTGCTGCATTAGAGTCCTTCTCTATTGATTCCATCATGTCTGTCATATTTGGTTCTTTCTATTGTCTAATTTTTCTTCTGGTTGTGGCTAAGACTGTCCTCGTTTTTCATATTCTAGTAAATTTTAATTGGGTGCCGGCCATTTTGTTTGTTGCATTTTTGTCTGGAGTGTTTTGTCTTCCTTTCAGAAGTGCTGAAGTTTGTCTTGACAGGTGTTATTTGTGGAGCAGCTTGATCCTTTTGAGGCTTATTTTTAAAACTTTTTAGGGTGGGTCTGCACTAAGTTTACTATAGGTATAAATCAGCCTTATTGCTGAGAGGTGATTCTCCAGATTTCTCTCCTCAATACCCTGATTGTTCAAGTTAGGCATCTTCACTATGGCAGGTTGTAACCTGAACATCTCATGGCACTGGGTGATCTCTGAGAATTGTTTATCTTATAACTAAGAGTATATCTTTGCCTGACTTCAGGGTATTTATCCTATACGTGAACAAATTAATGTTCAGCAACAAACTCAAGTGGCACTCTCTACAGATTTCTGGTACTATTTTTCTGCACATATCTCTTCTCTTTGATGCTCTGTCTTTAAACTTTTGGCTACTATAGCCTCATCAAAATGCAACTTCTATCTTCTAAATTCAGCAAGCTCTGCAAGGTCTGCTCTTATATTCTGATTCTTAAAGTACCTCCATGAAAAACCTCAGGATGACTTGTAAGCTTCTTTGTTTATTTTAATTTTCTCAGGGCTCACAAGCCTATAGTAGCTGTTGTCCAATGTGTAAAAATCACCTGTTTCATAGGTTGTGTCCAATTGTTTTTCTAGTTGTTTTTGCCAGAGGGCAAAATTTGATACTGGTTACTCGAACACGGTTTACTGTAATACTGTAGCTTTTCTGGCTTATTGTCCTTGTTACAATCAGAAAAGCCGTCTCCTGAGTCATTTTGCCTTCTGGCTAGATGTTAAACTCTTGCAAATATAAAGAGGTTCCATGAAATTATAAATTGTTATTCCACTTGGGGTTGTGCCATTCTGCTATAAGAGTTGTGAGTGGTCTCTTGCCTGTCTCTGAGTGAGGGAGATTTAATTTCCTAGTTCAAAATGTACCAAGTGATCAGACAAGACTTAGGGCACAGAGCAGCGGTTAGTACTGAGCCTTGATCAAATATAAAGACGATGTGGAGCTAAGTGTTAACCAAGTCTAAAATGCATTGTAGTTTTCTAGATAGCAATATTAAGGGACACAAATACTCATGTTTCTTGGATTCCTTGCTGCATGCTCATGTTGAGACATAATCTACTCTTTGGTGATATAAAATCCATATTCAAATTACATGGTCTAGGACAAATGGTAATTTTTAAAGTGTAGTACCCTTCACTTAGGCTACTCCCCATGAAAAGATCAGAGACGACATGACAAAGTATAATGTATAATATTATAAGGCATAGAAAAGCATGCTAACGTACCATGTCTTTCTCAGATAACTGAAGCATATGCCCTTGATTTACATCAGTGTCACAAAGACCCTTTCTTTCTTACACAGCAGTTCACTAAAATAATTCTATAGCAATGAGAATTAAAAAAATACTCCCAAATTTCTTCTTTAAGGACCTCAGAATGATTGAAGAGGGCTAGGCTGAGTTATTCCTCTACTAGGAAGGGAAGACAGAGTGGGAAATTCAATAATATGTCCAGAGGGACTGTTATCCCTCTAGATTTTGTGATGGTTTCAGACTGGCAAAAAACATTCATAATGATTCTGTTTTCCCTGAGAATCTTTGAAAGGTCAGAGACCTGTGGTGTGCATTCCCATGGATTACTTTGATGATATGGCCGTTTCTAAGAGAAATAATTTAAGGGGAAAATAGCAAAAGTGGTTTCAAGGCGAAGTTAATAACAAGCAATATAGGCTTACTCAAGGAGCAAGAAAAATTCCAAATGAACAACGTAATCTTACACCTAAAGGAGCTGGAAAGTGAAAAACAAACAAAACCCAAAACCAGCAGAAGGAAGGAAATAATGGAGATTAAAGCACAAATAAATGACACAGAACCTTAAAAAAAAAATAGAACAGATGAAACCAAGAGCTGATTCTTTCAAAAGATCAACAAAATTAATAAGCCTCTAGCCAGACTCATCAAAAAAAAAAAAAGGTAGAAAGAAAGAGAACAAACTTTTAAGTAAATAAAATCACAAATGAAAGAGAAGTAACCACCAGTACCACAGAAATACAAACAATGATAAGTGAATACTATGAAAAACTATATACCAACAAATTGGACAACTAGATGAAATGGACAAGTTTCTAGAAACATGTAACTTACCAAAAGTGAACCAAAAAGAAATATAAAGTTTGAACAGATAAATTACCAGCCAGGAGACTGAATCAGTAATCATAAAATTCCCAATAAACAAAAGTCCACAACCAGAAAGCCTTCGCAGGTGAATTCCACTAATCATTTAAACACAAGTTAACAGCTACTCTCCTCAAATGATTCCAAAAAACAGAAGAAGAGGGGGGCGCCTGGGTGGCACAGCGGTTAAGCGTCTGCCTTCAGCTCAGGGCGTGATCTCGGCATTATGGGATCGAGCCCCACATCAGGCTCCTCTGCTGTGAGCCTGCTTCTTCCTCTCCCACTCCCCCTGCTTGTGTTCCCTCTCTCACTGGCTGTTACTATCTCTGTCAAATAAATAAATAAAATCTTTAAAAAAAAAATTGAAAAAAAAAAAAAAACCAGAAGAAAGAAAACTTCCAAATTCATTGTATGAGGCCAGTATCACCCTGATACCAAAAACAGATAAAACACTACAAAAAAGAGAACTACAGTCCAGTATCTCCAATGAACATAGATAAGAAAATCCTCAAAAAAATACTAGCAAACCAAATACAACAATACATTAAAAAAAACATTCACCACGATCAAGTGGGATTTATTACCAGGATGTAAGGGTAGTTCAATATTCACAAATCAATCAAAGTGATACATCACATCAATAAGAGAAAGAATAAAAACAATAAAAATAATAATAAAAATATGATCATTTCAATAGATGTAGAAAGCATTTGACAAAGTACAACATCCATTCATGATAAAAGCCCTCAACAAAATAGGTTTAGAGGGAATATACCTCAACATAATACAGGCCATATATGAAAAACCCACAGTGAACATCATACTCAAAAGGGAAAAATGGAGAGCTTTCCCCCTAAGGTCAGGAACAAGCCAAGGATATCCACTCTCACCACTGTTATTCAATATAGTACTGGAAGTCTTAGCCACAGCAATCAGACAACAAAAAGATACAAAGGCATCCAAATTGGTAAGGAAGAAGTAAAACTTTCACTATTTGAAGATGACATGATACTATATACAGAAAACCCAAAAGACTCCACCAAAAACTACTAGAACTGATAAATGAATTCAATAAGTCACAGGTTACAAAATCAACGTGCAGAAATCCATTGCATCTCTATACACTAGTAATGAAGCAGCAGAAAGGAAATTAGGAAAACAATCCCATTTACAATTGCACCAAAAATAATAAGATACCTAGGTATAAACCTAACCAGAGGTAAAAGAACTATATACCATCTGAAAACTATAAAACATTGATGAAAGAAATTGAAGATGACAGAAAGAAACAAAGATATTCTATGCTCATAGATTAGAAGAACAAATATTGTTAAAAATGCCATACTACCCAAAGCAATCTACAGATTTAATGCAATCCCTATCAAAATACCAACAGCATTTTTCACAGAACTAGAATAATCCTAAAATTTATGTGGAACTATGAAAGCCCTCAAATAGCAAGGCAATTTTGAAAAAGCAAAGCAAAGCTGGAGGTGTCACAATTCCAGCCTTCAAGTTATATTACAGAGCTGTAGTAATCAAAACAGTATGGCACTGGAAAAAGCAAAACAAAACAACCAACCCTCCCCCCAAATAAAAAACCAAACAAGAACAAAAAAACAAAACAAAACAAAAACAAGGCACAGATCAATGGAAGAGAATAGAAAACCCAGAAATAAATCTACAATTATACGGTCAATTAATCTTTGACAAAGCAGGAAAGAATATCCAATAAGAAAAAGACAGTCTCTTCAAAAAATGGTGTAGGGAACCCTGGTCAGCTACATAAAAAAGAATGAAACTGGACCCCTTTCTTACACCATACACAAAAATAAACTCTAAATGGATTAAAAACCTAAATGTGAGACCTGAAACCATAAAAATCCTTATAGAGGGGAGCCTGGGCAGCTCAGTGGTTAAGCATCCAACTCGAGTTTGACTTAGGTCATGATCTCAGGGTTGTGAGATCAAGGACTGCATCAGGCCCTGTGCTGGGTATGGAGCCTGCTTAAGAGTCTCTCCCCCCCACGCCGCCCCCGGCTCCCACATGCTTTCTCTCTCTCTCTCTCTCAAAAAAAAAAAAAAAAAAAAAAAAAAAAACCCAAAAAACAAAACAACAACCCAAAAAACCTTGGAGAGAGAACAGGCAGTAATGTTTCTGGCATCAGCCATAGCAATATTTTCCTAGATAGGTCTCCCAAGACAAGAGAAACAAAAGTAAAAATAAACTATTAGGACTACATTAAAAAAAAAAAACCCAAAAAACAAAAAGAACCTTCTGTACAGAGAAGGAAATAATCAGCAAAACTAGAAGGCAACCTACTGAATGGGAGAAGATATTTGCAAATGACATATCTGATAAAAGGTTAGTATTCAAAATATATAAAGAACGTATACAACTCAACACCCCAAAAACAAATAATCCAATTAAAAATGGGCAGAAGACACATACAAATATTTTTCCAAAGAAGATGTCCAGATGGCCAACAGACACATGAAAAGATGCTCAACATCACTCCTCATCAGGGAAATGCAAATCAAAACCACAGTGAAATAGCACCTTACACCTGTCAGAATGGCTAAGATCAAAAACGTAAAAAACAACAAGTGTTGGTGAGGATGTGGAGAAAAAGGAACCCTCTTGCACTGTTGGTGGGAATGCAAACTGGTACATCTACTTTGGAAAACAGTAGAGGTTTCTCTAAAAATTAAAAATAGAACTACCCTGAAATCCAGTAATCACATTACTTGGTATTTACCTAAGAATACCAAAACACTAAAAAAAATTACAAAAACACTAATTCAAAGAGATATATGCACCCTGGGGCACCTGGATGGCTAAGTCAGTTAAGTGTTCAAGTCTTGATTTCGGCTCAGGTCATGATCTCGTGTTCATGAGATGGAACCCTGCGTTAGGCTCCCTGCTTAGCAGGGAGTCTACTGGAGATTCTCTCTCTCCCCGTCTGTCCTTGTCCCCCCTCGAGTAAAAAAATAATCTTTAAAAATAAATTTAAAAAAGCCAAAGCAATATATGCAACCCTATATTTATAGCAGCATCATTTGCAATAACGAAATTATGGAAGCAGCCCAAGTATCCATCTAGAGATGAATGGATAAAAATGCAGTATATATTTATATATACAATGGAATATTACTCAGCCATAAAGAATAATGAAATCTTGCCACATGCAATGACATGGATGGAACTAGACAGTATAATGCTAAGCAAAATAAGTCAGTCAGAGGTAGACAAATACCATATGATTTCACTCATAACAAAAAACAAACAAAAAAAATGAGCAAAGGAAAAAGAGAGAGACAGAGAGAAACAAACCGAGAAACAGACTCTTAACTATACAGAAGGAACTGATGGTTACCAGAAGGGATGTGGGTGGGGGGGTGGATGAAATAGGTGAGGTGATTAAGGAGGGCACTTGTCATGATAAACACTGGATAACGTATGGAAGTGTTGAATCACTATATTGTACATCTGAAACTAAAATAACACTGTATGTTAACTATACTGGAATTAAAATGAAAAAGATACGGGCACCTGGGTGGCTCAGACAGTTAGGTGTCTACCTCCAGCTCAAGTCATGATCCCAGGGTCCTGGGATCAAGTCCCACATCAGGCTTCCTGCTCGGCAGGGAGTCTGCTTCTCCTTCTCCCTCTGCCCCTCCCCCTGCTCGTTCTCTCTCTCTCTCTCAAATAAATAAAATCTTTAAAAAGAATTAAAAAGATTAAAAAAATGTTTTTATTGCTTATTTCTTCATCTTGCATAAATTATCTATCATGTATCAAACAACTATGTTAACAACATTTTATTTATATTTCATTGGATATGTATAGTCCTTAGCATAAGTTAATTAACTTTCCTTTTTTATAAACCTCTATCAATTGTTCTCAGAGGATCTCAAAAGGATAATTAAGCATTCTCTAAGGAACTTTCACAGTCTATTACCATTGATTGCTAATAAGACAGTAGAAAGTAATTCACTTCTTTTCAGGTAATTAGAATATTTTTGAAAAGTCTTCGTTATTTTTGAGTATGATAAAATCAATTACTATAGCAACTGTGCTTTTCAGACACAAGCTGGAATTAGAACAAACGCAGGATGTCATTTGTTTCATTTTGTTATATTTGGATCTGCCAATAGGCTTATATACATGAAATTAGGAATGTTTCCCCACCATCCACATTTCAGAATTCAATAGTGGTTACTATAAGTTTTATGTCTCAATAAATTCAGCACCAGTCAGTTCAGCCTGAGCTCCAGGCATGTAAAAGAATATAGGTGCCACAGAAAAAGAAGTGTTACTAATATTTTTATTCTGAATTACATACAAGTTGCATTTAACTGCAGGAGTGGACTTTGTAATACATTTATATTAATTCATGATCGTGTCTCTAATGAGCATTCTAAATGACTAAATAAAAATGTCAGCACATTTAGAAGAAATGTTTATAATAAAGAACCATAAGAACATTTAAAGAAAGTCGAAATGCCCCTGTAGCTGTTTCCAAACCAAATCAAGGACAGACTTAATTCCCCATTTTTCTTTTTTCTTATTTAACCTGGCAGTCCCCATACTTGAATGCAACCATTCATTCATTCATTCATTTAACAGACTCTAACAAACACTAGAGTAGTCTACCTCTCCCTGGGAATTTTTTTTCCTTTTTAAATTTTTATTTTATTTATTTGTTTATTTATTTAAATTCAATTAGCCAACATATAGTACATCATTAGTTTTTGGTGTAGTGTTCAATGATTCTTTAGTTGCATATAACACCCAGTGCTTATCACGTCATGTGCCCTCCTTAATGCCCATCCACCCACCTCCCTTTCCATAACCCTCAGTTTGTTTCCTGGAGTCAAGAGTCTCTCATGGTTTGTCTCTCTTTCTCTCTGATTTCTTCCCATTCAGTATTCCGTCCCTTCCCCTATGATCCGCTGAGCTATTTCTTATATGCCACATATGAGTGAAACTATATGATAACTGTCTTTCTCTGACTGACTTATTTCACTTAGCATAATACACTCCAGGTCCATCCATGTCAATGTAAATGGTAGGTATTCATCCTTTCTGATGGCTGAGTATATTCCATTGTATATATGAACCATATCTTCTTTATCCATTCATTTGCTGAAGCACTCTAGGGCTCCTTCTACAGTTTGGCTGTTGTGGACATTGCTGCTATGAACACTGGGATGCAGGTGCCCCTTCTTTTTACTACATCTGTATCTTTGGGGTAAATACCCAGTAGTGCAATTGCTGGGTCGTAGGGTAGATCTATTTTTAACTTCTTGAGGAACCTCCATACTGTTTTCCAGAGCTGTACCAGCTTGCCTTCCCACCAACAGAGTAAGAAGGTTCCCCTTTCTCCACATCCTTGTCAACATTTGTTGTTCCCTGTCTTGTTAATTTTAGCCATTCTAACTGGTGTAAGGTGGTATCTCATTGTATTTCCCTGACAGCAGGTGATATGGAGCATTTTTTCATGTGTCTGTTAGCCATTTGTATGTCTTCTTTAGAGAAGTGTCTGCTCATGTCTTCTGCCCACTTCTTGACTGGATTATTACTTTTTTTTTTGGGTGTTGAGTTTGAGAAGTTCTTTATAGATCTTGGATACTAGCCCTTTATCTATTATGTCATTTGCAAATATCTTCTCCCATTCCATAGGTTACCTTTTAGTTTTGTTGACTGTTTCGTTTGTTGTGCGAAAGCTTTTTATTTTGATGAAGTCCCAATAGTTCATTTTTGGTTTTGTTTCCCTTGCCTTTAGAGATGTGTCTTGAAAGAATCTGCTGTGGCTGAGGTCAAAGAGGTTACTGCCTATGTTCTCCTCTAGGACTTTGTTGGATTCCTGACTCACGTTTAGGTCTTTCATTCATTTTGAGTTTATCTTTGTGTACGGTGTATGAGAATGGTCCAGTCTCATTCTTCTGCATGTGGCTGTCTAATTTTCCCACCACCATTTACTGAAGAGACTGTCTTTGATAAAGTAACACATGCTGAAGGGAACCTCTACCCCAGACTTTAAAATCTAGGCATAGGAAGCAGAAAGTGTCTGAAGAAAAGTGTTGCAAACTGCTAGAGAACTACTCTTCACAAGTCAATATCCTGGCATAAGCTCTTATGGTTGGTACAGCATGCTGCTTTTGCCCAACTGCTCCTTCACTTGGCAGGCCTTTGTCAATCTCTGCATCACATCATATCTACCTGGTAAGTACACTCATTGTTCAAGATTGAGTTCAAGCTCACCTCATTTCATTTATTAAGTCCTCGCTGAACATTCCCTAATCTCAGTCCAATTGGCAATTCTATTGTTTTGGCGTTTTTTGGTTAGCAATAGTAAGGGCATGGCATATGTCTTTGACTAGTCAAATAAATAAATATATTTTCTATTTACACAAATACACACACGTAAATTCCCATTCATCAGCACTCTTTTCTGTAGCCATGTTACATAGTAGTGAAGAGTGGATGTTCTGGGTTGCACCAGCTTTGTTCAAATTTTAGCTTCATTACTTACTAGTTGCAGAATGTACAAGTTATAATTTATTTAACTTTTCTGTGCCTCAGTTTTCCCATTTAGAAGTTGGGGATGACAGTAGCTATATTATAAGGTAACTGTAAATACTGAATTAAGTATGTACAAAGCAATATAAGTATTTAATATGCATTAGGCTATCCAATAAAGAAATTCTGCATATCCATATCCATAGGCAAATTAAGAGAGAGGAAAAGACATCAATGGAGTGTCCTTTGAGAGCTCTCCCCGTTGCTCCAGAAAATTAACTCAGCCTAAGAGCAGATGGGGCAATGCTACCCAAATAGGCTACTTTTCCAAAGAACAAACCCATGAACCATCAGATTCTTTTCTGGCACCAATGCAGCTCAACACATTTATGTTTAATTAACTAATTGGTGTTTGGGAGGGTACCAGGAAACAGATCCCTTCATACACACATACGTGCATGAGTTTAAACTGGTACAAAAAGTTTAAATGATGGTTTGTTTGACAATACGTGTCAACATCCTTGAAGATTTGCATATACTTTACCAAGTAGTTACACTTTCAGAAATATATCCTGATAAAATCATCAGTCATGTATGCAAATATATATGAAAGAATACTAGAGCTTCATATGTATAAAAAATAAATAAAACTATACAATGTCCAACAATAAGGTTAATATTTAAATTTTCCAACATTAGGGTTATTTTATTTCTATAAAATAAAACATTATGTAATCAATAAAATTATATTGTAGAATATATACCATAAAGGATGTTCATAAAGGATTATGCTATAGTCATATTTTATTTTATACACGAGGTAGGAAAGAATGAAGATTTATCTATATATCTAGATCATAAATTTATACACACACACGTGTGGCATGTGCGCATACTTCTCGAATGATTATCTGTAGGTAGTGTCATTATGCTTATCTATATTTTCTAAATTTTCTACAATCAGTTTCTATGATTTTTGTGAAGAAAAACATTAACATTCAGAATATGACCTGTGCTTCCTTTCTCTTTGGTAATGTTATTTAAGTCAGGATTCTAATACTTTTTAACAGGCTCTCACCATTTATTCCTCAGTCCTTATTAGGGGCATGGTCCTGGCATTGCCAGGGAGGGAACTGAATATTTCAGTGGAACTTCCTTTGTATGAGTCCTTTGTGGAACAGGAGTAAGGATTCTGAGAGAGTTACTCTTGTAAGAATAGTACCTCTCCTCTTGGAAATATTAACCTGGCTAGCTGGATGCCAGGTGAGTTTCCATAGGCACAAATTAATAATGGCCTACCTGCGACCAGAGAGCCAGGAGAAAAGGTCCAGTTTGGAAGAAAGATGATGCTGGCTGCCTGGCTGCTTTGGATTATGCCCTCTAACTCTGTGGTAAGTTTGCTAGCCTATAAACAGTAAGGATGCCTACCAAACTAAATGTTTTAGCTTGTTTTAATGCTTTTGTCCACAGTCAAAAGTGAATCATTTAAAAAAGTATTTAACTCTGAGTAAAAATTAAAGAGAGTATCAGCATTTTTTCCAGCAGGAACGAAAGGGTAACTCTCTACTCTAAAAAGTCTTACATCTATAAAACTCTGCAGGTAAATAAGAGCCAACATAGTCATCTGATGAAGTGATAAAATTTGCCCTTTGATTTTTATGCTATAGTGTCTAATCTCTAGGACAAAAAAAGGTCACTGCATAAAATAATGCCATAGCAGATTTTTATTAAAGACTACACAGTAAATTAGAGCAATTATATAAAATATAAATGATGAATATAGTATTAACTGTCATTTATTGCTTATCTACTTGTGTCAGATGTTTTATATGATATCCACTCATCCATCCTACAGTATATATTGAACATCTACTGAAGGGATGCCATTAACAATACAAAAATGACTTCTGCTCTCATAAACAGACTAATGAAGGGGAGAGGCATTAAACAATAATCATCCGTCAATTTCCATTGTGGTCAAAACCATAAAGGATAAATCAAACGATAAGGGAAGACTTTGCTGAAGAAGTGATATTAAAACTGTGAGCTACAAGATACCAGGTGAAGTGGTGACGAGGGACAGAGAGACATTCTAGGTAAAGAATACGGCGGCATGTGGTACACTGAAAGAGAAAAACAGAGAAACTTGAGGATTTAAGTAAACACCTAAGTCCCATAATGGGCAAACATTAAGAGCCAGAATTTGGACCTAGATCTATGTGACATCAAAATCCACCTTCTTTTTTTTCTTTTAAAGATTTTATTTATTTATTTGACAGAGAGAGAGAGAGCCAACGAGAGAGGGAACACAAGCAGGAGGAGAGAGAGAGGAAGAAGCAGGCTCCCAGCGGAGGAGCCTGATGTGGGGCTCGATCCCAGGACTCTGGGATCACGCCCTGAGCTGAAGGTAGACGCTTAATGACTGAGCCACCCAGGCGCCCCCAAAATCCACCTTCTGAAATTATTTTATAATAATTGGCTTGATTTGACCTGAAAAATGATTCCCTCAATTTTAATTCTCAGTTTGTTTACTCAGTTTTTGTTCAAGTACTTTTTTTTTTTTAATGTATGGAGCTTTTCTTTTCTTCACTTTTGATTATGTGCAAATTGGGATAATTGTAATGCTTATTAATATTTAATGGATTAATACAAAGACACATCTTTGAATGTCAGTTTAGGGTAATCACATCATCAGATACAATAAGTATTTCAAAAGACTTAAATAGACCCTAAAGTTTAGAGCCCATTTTCAATACCAGGGCAGATATATATCCTATATGATTAAGATATATAAGGCAAATAGTCTTACATGGACAATATGAAAGGTTTATTCAGATACCATTTTTCAGTCCAAAGTTTCATCATATTGGTTATTGATAAAACATTAAAATGTGACTAAAAAATTCATTTCAATATATTTTGCATCAAAGAAAGACTTCAAAAGCCATAAACAAGGCTTATCAATAAACGTAGCATCAGATCATATGTTTTTGGCTGTAATTTCACTATGGTCTATTCATCTTCACAAGTATTACTGAAACTATCTAATACTAATAATTTCCAAAAATTTCTCTCAGAATACGAAAGAGGCAGACCACTTTTTGTATATCCACACTGGGAGTTGATGACGCTTTTAGAATCATTCACTGAAAATTGTATCTGCAAAGAAAAAGATTAAACTCTACTCATACACACTGTTCTTTGATTACAGCATTCAGTTTTTCAAGCACCTGGAAAAACAGCCTTATTTTTTCTACTATTCCTATTACCCACTCCTTTGCATTCCTTTCTCTCCATTGTGCTAGCAAAGTCTTTCATCTCAACATTTTTAAAGGTAGACCATGTCTGAGTCCAGGTTTTAGTCATATAATCATATAAACAAATGCACTCACTAATACTCACCAACTTACTAATTCCTGGTAAGTGCACTCACATCAATCATTTTGGTCTGATCCTCTCTCATATCCTCTTTTGTCTAATACCCTCGAATTAACTCCAAGACATCTTTCTCTATGTTTTTGCAATGTTTCTGTTGTATTATCTGTTTTTTCCTAATTTATTTATTTATTTTTTTAAAGATTTTTTTATTTTTATTTATTTGACAGAGACAGAGACAGCCAGCGAGAGAGGGAACACAAGCAGGGGGAGTGGGAGAGAAAGAAGCAGGCTCATAGCGGAGGAGCCTGATGTGGGGCTCGATCCCATAACGCCGGGATCACGCCCTGAGCCGAAGGCAGACGCTTAACCGCTGTGCCACCCAGGCGCCCCTGTTTTTTCCTAATTTAGACTGTGTACATGTCTCCTGGGCATGCTGACATAGACACAAGCATCAGCCCAGTATGACCCTCTCATTATTCATCAGGTCCAGAATATAGGTACCCTCCTCCAAGAGCTAGAATTACCCAAACAGAATCAACTCCCTTCTCTGAGGTCTGAGTTTCAGCTTGCTGAGACTCATTTTCCAAGCTTCCAAATTTTAATAATTTCAACTTCTCCCCAAATTACCTTTCCCTGTGATAATATATACTTCCTATATATAGCTGTAAGTATATAATATACCTAATAGGAGATGTGTTGTCATTATATCTTAATGTATTTCTTCATATTGTTCTCTAGTTTACAGTTCTGTGTACCAAGCTAATAATTCTCTATATTAAATTTTCTGTTAAAATAAATGCTGTAATTTCTGTCTTCTGAGTAGACAGAGTGATACAGAAATTTTTATCAGGAGTGGCCCCAGGAAATGTCCCTCAAAAATGGGATTTGAGAATTGGCTTGCTCATGTCTCAGAGCCTGACTACAATCCGGTGTTCCCTGCTAATGTCATAGGATGCCGCAGAAATATGAATAATCATATGTGGTTGATATTAATGAAGTGCCTTCTCAAGCAAATATCTTGGGGACCGTGAGGTTTCTGCACTGAATCTTATTACAGTAATGATGACTAAAAAAATGTGACATGGGATTAATGTCAGGCTGGTAAACGTTTTAAAAACTGATTCTTTAAAAAAATATAGTCTGTAGTCATGACCAATTTCTTTGGAGAAAATATTCCCACCATGGCCACATTCAAGCCAGAAACGTGGTGTTACTGAACACGGAGCTACGGCTGCACGCGATGGATTTTTTTGACTGCACTGGATTTCTTTAAAAAACAATTACAAACTCAAGTCTATAAATTCTTGGGTAAAATTATGATCAGAGAACTGAAGAACTTCTATAGCAGCCTTTAAAGAATCTTATCTATGAAGCCATGGGGGAAATTTTTTTTCTGAAAAACTAACAGACTTTTGTGTGAAGGTTGCAGAACTATAACATAAGATGGATTCACAGTTTTGTCAAAATTTTTAAGAGAAAGTGAGGACTATCACTGGGAAAATGTGGGACCCTGAGGCTTGAAATGGGGATATCTGTGTAGGCTGGCTGAAGCTGAGGCCCCCAGGTCACATTAATACTTCCTTTAAAGTAAGAACAACCTGTCCTCATGTTTCTGAGAAAAATCAGTCTCCCCTTGTTTGAATATTTTGTCTTAAATAAAATAATCATGAATATTACCACCTTGGACCTTTTGCCTTCCTCCCTCATGGTTGTTGGAACATGGTGGTGCTGTAACCGAAGTAGCTGATTTTTGCTTTAGGAGAAAGAACACTTTATACACTGGTTCTTAAAGCATGTTTCTAGGAACAGCAGCATCTGCGTCACCAAAAAAACTTATTGGGAATGCAAAATATTGGGTCCCACCCTGGGCCTACTGAATCAGTTTCCTACAGAAACTCTGGGGATGGGCTCAGCAACTTGTTTAAAAAGCTCTCCAGGAAATTCTGATTCATGCTAAAGTTTCAAAACCACTGCTTAAATTCTACATTGAGCAGTTTACAACTTTATTTCCTAGATTAGGGGGGAAAAAAACTTTAGCATCAATTAGATTAAGTTTTTAAAAAGTTATACAAGCTCTTCTAAGATCTCACATACACATTTCATATATTACAGGACAATGCAATCTTTAGTGAAGGGTATAACTCTTCCTTTTATAAAAATATATGTAATGAAACTTACATATTTATATATTTGCCATATCAAGTCAATAAATATTTATGGGATACTTTATATGTACCCACTCAAGTTCTAGGCACTAAGGGACAGAATATGAATAAATATATCTTCCCTGAAAAAAGACATCAAAATGACATTCCATTTATCATTTGTGGTGATTAAGATAAATCTTCTTTAGTTTTACTCTAGCAAGCTCCATTGATTAAAGATCTCACAATCTTATTAAGGAAATGAGCCTTATAGAGTAGAAACAGTTAGTAATTAGTACAAAATAATTTCTAGTCAAGTGACATCTTGTATAGTATAAATCATGAATGCTTCATTCATTAGAATAGAGGAATTACTGTGAGTTAAAAGAGTAGAAAGGCGTCATTGGAAACACTTGAAATGAGGTTTAAATATGAGCAAAATTTTGTTAGAAAGAATAGGATGGAGGGTTCAGCTAGGGAAGGCAAGATGGAAACGAGCACATGCACAAGACAACAAGATGGGTGTTCAGAGTAGTTGAAGAAATAGTTTTAATTAAATGAGAGCTTAGTTATATTAGATATTAATATAATTTAGACATATTTATATTAGCAACTTAACCTCTTTTAACACTGTGTAGCCCATAACTCATGGAGGATTTGAAAATGTGACCTGAAATGAATGGATGTACGCTAATTTGCCTGAGGCTGGTGAAGGGCAATAAAGTCTAGGCAGGAAAACAGAATAAGACAAGAGAAAATACTGGGGTCATAGTGGAGAAATGTACCATTTGATCCTTGATTTGACCAACAAGAGGTAAATCTAAAACATGAGACTAGCTTTAGGAAAGAAGAAAACAGTGTGGCAAAATCTTACACTGCTGAGACCACACAAAACGTATCAATGCATTAGCAACCCATACATTTTTGCCATTTGTCCATCAATGAGTAGGCTGACCTTCTTTGCTCAGTTTCCCCCCTTTACCTACCATATTCACCCTTCTGAATTTTATGTTGCAGATTAAAATGAGAAAGGGGGGTCACTGAAGAAAAGACATGGGTAGAACTGGACTAGGGAAGAAATTTCGGGGATGGTGGATATAAGCCATAAGGTATAAGGGATTTAAATGAAAAAGAAAAACAAGAAAGCTTAAGTATTGCCATGCCTATGTAAACTATTCACTGCCTGTGAAAAATACAAAGAATACTTGAGTTACTTCGTAATTGCTTACACTTACTGTAAGTGATCTGCGTGTTCTTTGCTCTGATATTAGACCACATGACTCATGATGTGAGTTTAGATATAGTGAGCATCAAGTTTATATACTATATTTGCTACAAAAAAATGGATCTCTTAAGTACATCATGAGTTAAGACTAATCAGTGTTACTCTTCAGCTTGCTCATACCTCTAATGTCTGAAGGAGATCCACATTCTCCATGACTTCGAAAGAGCCACCCACTGCTTTCCCAATCACTCTGCCCTAGAATGGTCTCTATGCTGAGAAGGGAGAGGGAATGAGGATAGGCACAAATGTCCTTGAACCATTTGAAACAAGCCTAGAATAGCCTTTAGATAAACCCCCTATTGTGAGTCGTATCATCCTGACAGGGACCCTGAAATATCACCATAACTTCAATTATGACTTATATTACTACTAATTTTAGAAAGTACATTTGTGGTTCTTTGAAAGGAGAAAAATATTTTTCTTTTTGGAATCATCCACAAGTTACCAGTAGTTTTCTGAGTAGACAATTATAACAATAACAACACTAACTATGTTTCCTGAGTGCTTATTATGTGGCAGAAGCTATTTTAAGTGCTTCGCAGGTTTTACATGTAAACAAATACTCATGAGAAGGGTTCTACTATTCTCATCACTAATCCCAGCTAGTGAATGGTATAGGTAGGATTTACCATCAGGCCATCTACTGCAGGATTCCTTGTTCTAAATATTGAAATAAATTTTAATTGGTCAATGATACATCTAGAAAGATTCCTCACAAAACAGCTGCAAATAAGCCATCCAGAAAAGATGGTCATAATCTTTTAATGGAAAGTTTTAAGAATAGAAAACATTATTACTTCCCATGATAAGTATAGCCTAATATTTGCACTATTATTATAAATGAAGTTTCATTTTATATATCATATCTAGTGGTTCTCAACCAGGAATGATTTTATCTCCTGGGGACATGCAACAATGTTGTCAAAATCAAGGGTTGCTGCTAGCATCTAGTGGGTTGAGACCAGGGACAGTGATAAACATTTTACATAGCACTGGACAGTGTCCACAAAAAAGAATTATCCAGATTGAAATGTCAATAGAGCTGAGGTTGAGAAATCATGATGTAATTTAAAACTGTTCTCTGCATTATTCTTAAAATGAGAGAATTAATTTCAGTAAGTACTTACTGATTTCTCTCTTTCTACATTTAGATTATCACATGCCTTCAGGACTCCATTCACCAGATTATATCCCGAATTGACATTTATCACTAAATCGTAGGTCAAGCCATCATTTCTGCTTCCATTCTTGTTCCTCCTACATTTCATCAGTAGCAGTGTAACTTCTCTAAAGCCTATTAGACAATGACCTTCTGTTCTATATCCACCAGTGATTTCTTTTATGGTATAAAATCAAACCCAAGGGCGCCTGGGTGGCTCAGTTGGTTGAGCGTCTGCCTTTGGTTCAGGCCATGATCTTGGGGTCCTGGAATCGAGCCCTGCATCAGGCTCCCTGCCAGGTGGGGAGTCTGCTTGTCCCTCTCCCTCTGCCCTTATCCCTGCTTGTGCTCACTCTGTTTTTTTCTCAAATAAATAAATAAAATCTTTAAAAAAAAAATCAAACCCAAACTGCAAACTATGACCTGCAATATGCCATAGGATTTGGCTGCTACCTAAGTTCAGCTCTTACTACCCAAGATGCTTAATTTTCACTATTTTCCAGGTACTGGTCTTTTCACTGTCCCATGGATATGCCAAGTTCATGCCATTTCAGGACTCTGTACTTGGATTTCCACTGACGAGAATGTTCTTTCTCTTGAGTTTGACATGGCCTTTCTTCATTTTTTAGGATCCAGCTCAAATGAAAGTCTCTCTAAAAGGCCTTATCCCTGACCCATGATTGACTTGCCTCCTAATATTTATCATTTTCTGAAATGATCTTCTGTCTTTATGTATCAGTGTTCCATGTTAATTATAAAAGTGTAAGCCTCATGAGGAAAGGACTTTGTCTTACAAAGTCTATTGCATTCCTCATGTCTAGAACAATGTCTGACATGTAATAGTCCATTAATAAATATTTGTTGAATAATGAATGAATTACTGAAAGAATGAATAAAATCTAAAGGCTAAGGATTTGCTTAATGCTATGGATGCAACAAGGTAAACACTGTACCTATCCTCCAGTCTTCGAACAGGGTCACTTTCTATTCAAGGAAGTAAAGTATAAAATGAAACATAAAGAACAGGAATGAATTATCCAGGTGGAGAGCAAGGAAAAGAGCTTTCAGTGTAAAGGAACTATAAAACACTGAGGCTCAGGGTTAAGACGCAGCTGAGCCTGTGGTAGGAGCAGCACGGTTGTTCTGGAGACAGGCATGGAGGAACCAGAATTGAGGCTGGGTGGTAGAAAGGCACATCACAAGGACCTTAAAGATATTAAGAATGTGGACTTTATCATGAGTGACTGGAGGGTTTTAAATCAGTACGTAATGCTATCATATTACACAGTGATCAAAGCATGGAACCTGAATTAATCAAGGCTGCAACTAAACCACATTTGCATAAGCAGTAAGATCATAATTTGGGTAAATAGAGAGTTGGTGATGAATGGAGGGTTCATACTAATGTATATAATCCAACATTCAGGACTGAATTTAATTTTCTCATTCACTGGGTGAATGACAAAATGGCTCAGTGCCAGTCAAATCCTGAGTCAAATGACACTCCTCTGCAATATATTAAACATTTCACAGATCGCAGAAGACATGTTTTTTGAGTAGTGAAATCACTTCAGTTGTGAACCCTTCCAGAATTTTCCATTTTTAATAAATTGATTTAATTTTTCTCTTCTATTCATGTGCAGATCTGCTAAAGTATGTTTCACAAAAAGTAAAGTGGTCAGATTCAATCAGACCATTCATTCATACCAGCCAGGGCTCTCAGTAATTACTTTTTATCTGAGATAATTTTAATTTGCCTTCCATTTACATAATGAAATCATTTTGTATCACTCTACCAAGAGCTCAGGAGGAATATTTTAGGATATCAATATTGTGTTTATTTCATTTGTTTAACAATATTTATGTATATCCTACTATGTGCAGGGTGATCTTGCTGTAGTCACATTAAGCAGAAGATCATGATTATTTGTGAAGCACAAATATAAATAGTAATTTGGATGTCTATGAAAAAATAATCCAGATAATTTAGGACCAGTGTTTTTTTTTGGGGGGGATGCATAAATCAGATTGGACCACCTTCACAAAAATATTAATAAATAATTTTATTTTCAGTTTGTCATTTGTTAACCAAAATTAATGAAAAATTATTTACGTGTGAGTATGTTTTAAAAGGTGGCTTATACTGAGTCCAGGAATTCCTGTAGCTGTAACTGTTTTGTAATTAGAAAATGAATCTTACTTACTTTTGTATTCTCTTTATCTAGCACAGTGCTGGACACAGAGTAAATGCAAAACATATTTTTGTTTAATGGAACAGAGTAGAAATAATTGTCTTTTTCTCCCCTGAAAAGCCTTTAGTTGTTAAATTTGACTGTTGGGCAATTTATTTAAAGGTCTATGAAATCTCATATTGAAAACCAACTCCACTTTAATTATGTTCTAACTCTAGTTAGCAACATTTGGTACTTACAAAATCAAGGTTACTGTCATTTTTCCCCTTCCATATGTATGCTATTCAATCGCTTTTTTTTTTTTTTTTTTTTTTGCTATCCAATAGCTTTTATCACATGGACACCTGTGATTCCCCAAAGATGAGCTTTTGTAAAAACATTAATGCCTTGTTTGTACATAAATAATTTATATTCATATTTGTTCCACCTATCAATTTTACTGACATTGAAATATGGACAATTTAAGGCATATCATTATTAATATTAAAGCAATGTGAAACTAAGATAGGAGTTTGTTTTGCATTAGTGAAGCCCTTATGCAAACTATTTTTCCACTCTCAAATTAGTAATGTAGAAATGTAAATATCATTCTCCAAGGGTTCATGAACTTGAATACATGGTAACATCAGGATTTTAATTGATTAAAAAAAAAAAACTTTTGCTGAAACTATATACTTAATAAAGTTTTAAACCCTGAAGTAAAATTTAAATTTTAGATTAAACAGATATCAAAAATAAATCAAACTGAAAGAGAACAAAATAAATACATCTGGTGAATATACATTTCAGTGGCTTCCTTATCTATTGTAGAATAAAATGCAAACCTTAGCCTTATACAATCTAACCCCTGCCACCTCTCTGACTGCATCTCTTTGTTTTCCCTTTATAAAGGACACTCCAACCACAGTGGCCTTCATTTTTTCTTTCTTTTTCAGTTGTATTAAGATACAATTGACAAATAGTAAGCATATACGCTTAAGACATTCAACTTGATATTTTGGTATAGGTGTACATTGTGAAATAAACACCATAATCAAGCAATGAACATATCCATCACCACACTGTTAGCATCTTCCCTTCCTTCCTCCCTCCCTCCCTCCTGTGGCAAGAACACTTACCTCTTTCTGTTCTTGTAACACATGATGCTCATTTAGCTGTGGGCTTCTCTCGCTTGGTGAGTAACTCCTTCAGATCAGCCCATGGTATCCCACTAGCAATCAGAACAGTTGAATGAATACTTCATTTTAATTTAAAAACCAAAACCAAATCAAATAATCTGAATTAAGAAAAAATATGGAATATCTGGATTTAGACAAATCTAGGTTTAAGTCTACACAGACTTTTAGTCCAAAGTTTTTGGACTGAAACTGTCCTTAAGCCTTCTTAGTTTCAACTTCCTCATTGTACAATCTAGATGCCTGGCTTCACAAGCATATTATATTAAAGACATATTATTGAAGTTTAACATATAGTAAGCACTGAATTAGTGGTAGCTAGTAATATAAAGAACAAAAAGACAAGTGTGGTTTTACATATATATACATACTCTTTCAATATAAGCATTCCTTAGCTCCCTTTACATTATTAATTCTCTGTCCACTTACAATTTTAGTCTGTCATTTTCCTATAGTAGACAAAATGGAGTCTGTGGGAAGTTAAGCTTGTTTCTACTAAGTCTGTACTTCTCATTTTAATAAATCTATACATCTATTTGCTGCACATCATTATTTGTGTAAATATATATGCTAATTAATATAACATTCCATGTTTGACTACAATGCTTGCATTCTAAACACACAGAATGCAGACAAATTAGATTCAGGGTAATTCTGTTCAGATACAACTCCCTCCAGCACCTGGCCTCCTCAGGCTCTTCATTCAGGGTCCACAGCGAGAGGATTCTGGAGGCAAAACTAAGAGAATCTGCACATGATTCAGGTGGGATAGGTATAAGCATTTCCGTGATCTCACCCAGAGGGAGCACCATGACACCTTCAATATCCTTGTAATCAAATCTCCTGAGTATAACTCTTCAGACGATGAAGTAAATTCTAACAATGGCCCATGGAGGTACTTTTTTTCTTACAATGGGCATCAGCAACATTTTCACCAATAGCACGAAGACAGCAAGTATGTCATTCCTCAAGAAAACTAACCAAACATATTTAAGTTGGGTAACATTTTGAAATTTATCTGATTTTTACTGCTATTTTGAGTAGTTCCTCTCCCCTTACAGACTTGCCACAATCAAAATTAAACCTTAAAATAAGACCATCTAAGAGGAACAGAAAATATAAAACATGAAAATCTGGTTTTCGACCTATAAAATAGGCCTTAAAAGCCACATTAGAACATATTTAAAACTCAATTTTAATAGGCTTTTCTTGGGAGAAACATTTCTGAAACCCGAAAATGGTGAAGGCATAAAGAAATGAGAACACACATTTGAGAAGACTTCATGGTGATATAAGAACGAATGCTTCTGCAGAGAAGATGAAGCCTTCAGGGAAGGATAAATTGGGTTAAGAACAGCAAGGGTTAGTGCTTCTTTCCCCCTTCTGTGGGTAAAGCTCCAATGGGTAGATGTGAGAAAAAAAGAGCCCTTAGATATATCTTAGATGTAGAAGGGCAGTCTAAAAATAGAAGTCTGAAGACTTAGTGGAAGAGTGAAGTAGCAGACCAACAAAAATGGTGGCCACGCAGAAGGAGCATATGCCACTCTCCTCAATCCTCTGGGTTCACAGAATGTCAAGGAAGAGCCTAGGAATATCTTCCATGACTCTATGGAGATTTAGGTATGGCACTGACCTAGTGAACTGTCTTCAGAAAGATTCAACAGAGAAAAGATCAGCACGTGCAAAGTATATCTTCATGCAGTGGTTCTCAAAGTGTGGTCCCTAGATCAACAGAATCAGCATAGTCTGGTTCCACTCCAGACGTACTGAACCAGAAACTCCGGGAGCAAGGGTGGAAGTCTGTATTCTAATAAGCCCCCCAGGAGATTTTGGTACAGATTTAGGTTTGAGGACCACTGCTAGTGGATGCCCTGCGGAGAACAGAGGATTGCCAGGAGCTGTGTGACAGTAACCAAGTCAGGAGGCAGGGTGGATGGGCAGAACTTTAAATTGGTTGAGTTTAAAACTGAATTATCTGTGAAACCACTGAATTTGAGAAAATCAATCTGTGATTGTTGGATTGAGTTTTGTGCATCAGAAAAACAGGGACTTCGATCTCTTAATAAAAAGACCTAAAATTTTGTATTTCTTGTATACCTTATGAGTGACATTGGAAATCCATACATACCACACATACAATGTCTTTTTCTCAAGATTTTAAGTTCTTTACTATCATCTATACAAAAGGCATATATGTAACATGTATAGATATTATACAATATAAACTGTGTATAATATATACGTGATATGAGTTCTATACACGCACACATATATTTGCATTTTTTACTGTTGTCTATATAACACCCATATATAGGTAATCTCTCTCTATATATGTTATATATATGTGTAATATCTCTCTAGGTAATATCTATTAATCTATCAACCCTCCCCTCCTTCCCTACCTTCCTTTCTTCCCTTCCTTTCCCAAGTTTCTAAACTCTTTAAAAAGTTATACAAGCCTGTTGTGGGAATAATAGTTACTGACTTATCTACTTCATTGGGGTGTGTGTGTGTGTGTGTGTGTGTGTGTGTGTGTGTCCAGTTATGTTTATGGGTACGTACGTTCATGCATGTGTGTGTGTGTGTTTTTTTAAGATTTTATTTATTTATTTGACAGAAAGAGACAGCCAGCGAGAGAGGGAACACAGGCAGGGGGAGTGGGAGAGGAAGAAGCAGGCTCCCAGCAGAGGAGCCTGACATGGGGCTCGATCTCAGGACTCTGGGATCACTCCCTGAGCTGAAGGCAGACACTTAAGGACTGAGCCACCCAGGCGCCCCCATGCGTGTGCTTTCTTGAATACACAAAGATATTTGTATTTAACACTTTGTCTAATTACTGTGGCGTACTTTAGTTAGTGAAAGCACAGCCACGGATCATTTAAAACCTCTGTAATGATTAATTTTTGTACATACTTTTTAAAGAGTAGCAGAGTATGCCACCCCAAATTTTGGGGCATAAAAAATATTTTGAGGTGTTTATTTTGAGAGATAGCAAACACAGAGGAAGCTCTGAAAATAGAGAGGTTACCCTTCTGTAACATTAGAAAGGGGAGCCTGAACCAGGAAGAGAGCTACTACCAGAGAAAATTTTTTACTTGAGAAAGTCATGTGCATAGCAGAGCAACCCCCCACCCAACTTCAGAAACCCCAAACTCCTATTCCTTTTCTTAGCTCAGGATGGTATATATCCTCAATAGTCTCAATTCTCTGGGTATCTTTTGAGTTTCATATATTTGTGGGACTGCCATATAAACAAACATGCATAATTAAACTTGTTTTTTTTTTCCTCCTGTTAATTTGTCTTTTATTACAGTTGTGGGGGGGGGGCACTCAGCCAAGAACCTAGAAATATAGAGGGAAAATTATTTTTCTCCTCTACACTTTCTTTACAAACTTCCAAGATGCATGCAAGAACTGGAAAACATAAATTCCATAACTATTATTAAAATAGTAAAATGGCATTAGGAAGGAAATTTTTTTCTAGCCAAAAATAATACATTCACACACACAGAGGGATGGAGGGAGAGAGAGAGAGATACTGATAAGGGAGGGAGGGAGGAAGGAAGGGGATCCCAAATTCAAATAGCTCACAATGAGGTAAACAATTTTCCTTATATTTCATCTGTAGAATATTGAATTGTATTTCAGACATTTTGGTCCCTCAAAAAACACTGACAGCACCTTACTGGGATGACCTTTATTTGCTAATACTGTTTATCCTACACTTTCCCTAAGCACAACCTCTGTGAAACAGCATATAGGATTCTACACTTAAAAGGTCTGTTTCCATCCTGTCTGTTCACTCAGTCTTTCATGCTGATACACCAGTGCGTCTGCACTTGCTGTCAGGGTGAAGATGTGTGCAAAGTGTATCCTCTGGTATTGCAGTTCAAGAAACCATGGTGCTGAATAGGAAATCAATTTTCATACTTCAAGTCCTAGAATTTATTAGTGGTATTGTTGAAGAAGATGGTTATAAAATTTTCATTTAATTCTAATCAGCATCCTTTAAAGAATACAACCACACATAAATTATAATGGATGAAAAAGGAAAGACAATTGCAAAAAAAAAAAAAAAATGCTGTCTCTCCATTCACCCTGACAGAGGTAGAACTTGGTGGTTAATTTCCTTCTGGTTTTTTGTTTGTTTTCCACTCTTTTACGACTAATTTTTTTGTATACTGGACTCTCATTTAATGGTTCAATAAATAAAATACACTTGTATTTTTTGTTGCATAATGAAGTACTCCAGTAAGTAAAATAACTTTCTGAAGTTAATATACTCACAGGCTCCCAAAACAATTCAAATATCTCACATTTTCACTAACACTATTAATAAAATTATATTGTAATTCTCTCTGTAAACTTGTAGTCTGGTCCCAAAATGAGCTTTAACCCACTGAATGAGTTTTCTTGATAACACATGCAGTTTTTAAGAGTATGAACTTTCAGTTATAAGATGAATAAGGTCTGAGGATTAAAAGTATAACATGGTGATTATAACTGATAACAATGTATCATATAACTGATAAGAGAGTAGAAATGCTACTGCTAAGAAAGTAGAATTTAAATGTCCTCACGCACAAGAAGAGTAAATATGAAAAGTGATGAATGTGTTAATTAATTCATGGGGAATCCTTTCACAATGTATATATATATCAAATCATCACATTGAATTCATATCTTACAATTTTGTTTGCCAATTATATCTCAATAAAACTGTTTAAAAAGTTTTAAAAAGATTATATAACTGGCAAAAAATTTAACCCAGATTTAAAATATTTAACAAAACAAAACTATTAAAATTATAGATATTCCACATAGCTTCTCAAAGCCTTACGAAGTCTGAAATATGTCAGGTCATGATTATCAAAATTAATATATTTTCTCCAAAATAATTTTGTAGAATTTCAGTTATTAAACCTTTCTTGGTATGGCAATTAATGGCTTTGTTTAAATACAAAAAAGGTCATAAATTAATGATCTGGAGATATATTATAGTAGTTGGCCCAAATAACCCAGGTAACAATCATACTATAACAGAAAATTTATTGAAAACATATTTGAGGGGCGCCTGGGTGGTACAGTGGTTAAGCGTCTGCCTTCAGCTCAGGGCGTGATCCCTGCGTTCTGGGATCGAGCCCCACATCAGGCTCTTCCGCTATGAGCCTGCTTCTTCCTCTCCCACTCCCCCTGCTTGTGTTCCCTCTCTCGCTGGCTGTCTCTATCTCTGTCGAATAAATAAATAAAATCTTTAAAAAAAAAAAAAAAGAAAAAGAAAACATATTTGAAACAACTTTTTGTCACTATATACATTTCCCAATTAAATCTAACATTTTCTTTCATCCTAGCTGCAAGTTTTTAAGTAGAGATAATAACAGTCACTTTGCAAGGCTATTATGATAATTAGAAATACTACATGAAATATGTATTACAGAGTGTTCAATAAATGTCTGCTGTTTTTATTTGCGTACCCAATTTTTTCCCATGCACTTTCTTTTATCAATTGTTTCCAAAGAGGAGAATGATCAAAGTAAGGATTGGTACTATTGTGCCTCCATCATAAGAATGATGTGGAGATCCTGGGGAGCCTGGTGGGCTCAGTCAGTTGAGCATCTGCCTTTGGCTCAGGTCACGATCCCAGAGTCCTGGGATCAAGCCCAGCTTCAGGCTCCCTGTTTAGTGGGGAGTCTGCTTCTCCTTCTGCGCTACCCCCCACTGTCCCTGCTTGTGTGCATACGTGAGCACTTTCTCTCTCAAATAAATAAATAAAATCTTAAAAAAAAAAAAAGAATGATGTGCAGACCAAAGGAAGTGATGATGGAAGTAAAAGTGTTTTAAACTACAAGGTTTGTGTAGACACACTGGCATAGACATCTTAACGACAAGAGTAGGGAGGTTATTGCTGCTACCATAAAGTGACAAACCAGAGAAGACATCAGCTGGACCAGGCAAAGCAAGGCTGCAGTAGTTTTTAGCTTTTGATTCAGAAACTGGATCTTCTCCTAAGATGATCAACCAAGTAGGAGAACTCACAAAAGCATAAGACGATGATGTAGGAATCAGGTTACCTAATTACTTACATTTATAATTAGAACAAATAGAGCAAAGGATTCAGAGACTTTCTATCTTCTTGCTACCTATTCTTACCTGTAGAAAACATTATAAAGAATCTGAAATATGAAAATATATGGGAAGACCTCAAAATGGCTTGTGTTACCAAGATCAAGCTTTTAAATTATTTGTGCAGATGGCTAACTTATCCATTCTGTTTTGACTTTTCCTACCTGCACTCTCAAAATTAGGAAAATGCCTTACTATCTTTCTCAAATACTGCTTATCCTCAATAACTAAGAAATGCCAAGGAGTGGTTTACCTTTAAGAATCATAGTAAATGCTAGTCAGTGAGTGTGTGTGTGTGTGTGTGTGTGTGGTTTGTTTTGGGGGAAAAGTAGCAGGGGAGTGGGAAATAAAGAAATGGAAGAAAATCAGCTTGAATAACAAACAAATGTCCTTAATGACACATAGGCTCACGTTCAGTGTCACTTAACTCTGGAATTACAGTATGTCATATTTTATACCCTCCATTCTAAAGCAGGAAACTATATTTCAAAATTCGTATTTTCTCTCTTTTAAAGAAATTATTTTCCCATCTCTATTTAGAAGTAGTATTTTCAAATGTATTTTTCTTTCTTGTCCATAGGACTTTAGAACTTTTCCTTTTATTCCATGCTCAAACTTTTCTCTTCTTCAGTATAGTCAAATAAATTTTCTTCACATTTAAAGTCCTTCTTCCTATGCTTATTTCTTTTTTCTCATTTTCACCTATTTCCAATTTCAGATATCTTTCTAATTTTACCTCGTCTCTGGGACTCTTACCTTATTTCACAGCCTGGATTATATTCTTATTTCCATCACCAAGTTAGTGATTTCATTTAACTCCTTTTTTTAAGGATTGTGCAAATGAACCATCCCTTTGTCTACCAGTATCTTCAACACTCAGAATATACAGAACATCCAACCTGGCCTCCCCAAAAAACCCCAGGAAAGTCATCAAGATGCCATCAGTGGCATTCCCTGAGGCAGGAACTATTATTCTCCTCATCTATCCCCAAAAGTGTAAAGGTATATGAAATCAGGCAGATAACTATTGCTCCCAGAATGTTTATCCTTACATGGGCTAAAAAAGCAAATACTCTTCTTAGACTAAACTGAATATCCATTTTATTCATAGAAAAAGCATTTGAAAAATAACACTAATTCTCTAAGATAGTGCATTATTACATTGCTTTAAATGATCCCCAAGGGGGGGGGGTCTGAAAATTTAACTGGATTCCCTGCAGTTATAAAATTATATCAGGAAGCAACTTAATAAACAAGATATTTTGCCCTTTGGAAGACCAAAGATATTGAATAATTTTCCTTATTTACTCACATGCACACATGCTATATCCATTTAAGGAATGCCAACATAGAACAATATTTGTAATTTCCCTGTTTATAGCATTGTCTACTCATGAAATTTTAAGCAAAGGAATGGGTTAACTATTCAGCAATATTGAGCTCTTCCTGAATCCTAAAATGAATAATGCCTTAAAGCATGATTTCTTCATTTCGTATGGTAGATTATCCAAATTAAGATGTTTTTGAGCGTAACTTGGAAAGGTTATGCGAACCCATTGCTGTGCTTTTCTCATATTCTATTTCAACTTAAAACGGTAATTAGTCCCAGATAGAGGAAACATTGATCTTTTCCAGAGAAACATCTCTTTTCTTAGCTGGGACCCTCTCAGAGAACAGGTAAGCCATGCTGCAGCTTCTTCAGCTACACCCAAGTGGGTAAATACAATTCAGGCTTGTCTTGGGAGGCCTACTGAAGCCTGGCTTTATCAGAGAGCCCTGTACTTTGTGGCTTTGCGATATTACTGTGGCCCATTAATAAAACCGGGAAGCTGGCTTCTCATTTGGCCACAAAATTCTTCGCTTGTAAGTGACCAGACCATGCAATGGTCAATAGATGGTCATATGGCCGGTAAAAGCTCTTGTAATTTCGGTACAGACAGAGCTGGGTTGAATTCCCAATTCAGAGACTACCTAACTGTGATAAACTGAGAAGTTTAAGCCCACTAAGCCCTGGTTTCTTAATTTTAAGTTAGGGTAATTTAACTGTAACAATTGTTTGAAAATTACAGATAAATAGTGCCTAGGATAATGCCTTATAAACAATACATACAGAATTTGATAAAAGCAGCTGATTAGGTGTGAATAAAAATTAGTGTTCTTAATGGCTTGTGATAATTTACCACATTCGTCATTTACCATATTCATTAGGACTTAATAGGGAAGAAGAGTTATAAAAAAAAAATTTACTTGGAATAAGAAAATAGAATTTCCAAATCATGAAATAAATTCTGGCTCCAAATGAAATCTCCAGCTACTAAAGATAGAAATAGTCTAAATGTCTAAAAATAAAAATTACAGGTTTTGTACATCAAAGATAAAAAGATAAAACTTACTATTGTGAAAAGGCACTTGCAATGTTCCAAAGTAACTCAGAGGCAATTTGGCATTCCATTTGGAAAAAAACATTAAAGTATAGCAAACAGACACCACATTTTTTTCTAGTACCAAACCACTGCAAAAAGTTTATATAGCTCTGGGGAATCTGGGTGACTCAGTCAGTTAAACTGAATTCTTGATTTCAGCTCAGGTCCTGATCTCAAGGTCCTGGGATGAAGCCAAGCACTGGGCTCCGCGCTCAGCCAGAAGTCTACTCCAGATTCTCTCTCTGTCTTCCTGTCCCCCACCCCCACCCTCCTTGAGCTCTGTCTCTCTCAAAAATAAATAAATAAATCTTTTTTAAATGTCTATATAATTCATAGAGGATATACGTAGGAAAAAATGAATTAACTTCAGAATTCTGTGCTAGCAGGTTATAACTTCTTCCATTAAATAATACGGTACATGAGTTAAACATACCAATGACAAACAGTGTAGCCTTTGAGAGGGTTTTTGAAAAGTGATCTTTGTTTCTATAAAGAAAATCATTATTTTCACCAGCTATTTACCTAGGCAACAGAAAGCTTAAGCAGCGCGATTTACTTTTTCCTCACGCAAACTATTTTCAGTCCGGTTCAGAAAGCACCCCCAACTAGCTCAGGCTCACCTGGAATTCCAGGGGACCTCAGTAGGCCAGCAAGTGCACTTCCCGAGGACCCCTGGGCCTCCAGAACCAGCCTGCGTCTTCGAGGGTCCTCTCAGGACCACGAGCGTATCCAACATGCACCCACGTGAGCCCTCAGCCAAGCTACGCCCTTGGCGAAGCTCTTCTCGCGATGTCGGAGGAGGTCCTCGGGAAGCTGTGCCTGCCACGTGACCACCAGTTGCCCAGAGAACACGCACAGGCTCCTCCCCCTCTCCCCTGGCCCTAGAACCTCTCCGTACCAGGAGCTGCTTTAGGGAGCCAGCCATGAGAGAGCCATACGTTGTTGAGACCGTCTGGACTGTGCACACTTGTTCCACGTTAACCCCGGAAAAATCTCTGTATAAACAAGAGTTAGGCCGGCCGGCAGGAGTGGACATCTATTGGACCTGTGGCCGTGCAAGACACGTCTTGTAAGTTCTTTGCTTGTGGAACCTGCCACGTGCCAATCTGGAGTGACCTGCCTCTTTCTTCAGGCTCTCCTTGCCCTCCGTGTACTGGTTTTGAATTTCACCTAGGGAATCTCCCAAGGTTGCAAATCAACATGTTTTATTGTATTTGATATCATATACACATTTGATACACATATACACATTTGATATCAAATACACATATTTGTTATATTGTTGTCTCATTCCAAGTGGAGAACTTGGAGCTTGAAGAGGTTAACTCACCTGCCCAAGGTGAGGGATTGATGTAGCAGGGCTAGAATATAGATCCAGATCAGTCTGTCTCCTGAGCACCCACTCTTGGCCACCTGGACATGTGCTGTTTCCATCACTGAGGACCGTGGGTCACTGGAACACTGCCTTCCACTCCAACGAATAACTGGCCTCAACTTCTTGAAAGATTGCACAGCCCGTTTGCATGAGGATATTTAGAGTGAAAGTTTAGATTGCTGATTTGGTAAGTTTATTTTTTCGAATATAACCTTTACTGTGATATTTTTCTCTGTAAGTGCTTGTTCAGTTGCATCCTACAAATTTCGAAATATTGTATTTTCATTTTCAATTAAAAATATTTTGTAATTTTCTGAGTGCACGTAATTTTCATTTTCAATTAAAAATATTTTGTAATTTTCTGAGTGCACAAATTTCGAAATGTTGTATTTTCATTTTCGATTAAAAATATTTTGTAATTTTCTGAGTGCACATGAAAATGTTGTATTTTCATTTTCAATTAAAAATATTTTGTAATTTTCTGAGTGCTCAAGAAGTCTGTTTTGAAAATCCTTTACTTCATTAGATTGTCTTGTAGGAAATGGGTGAGCTGTGTAAGTGTGGGTGTATTTCTGGGAACTCTATTAATAGTTTCATTGACCTATTCTTTATCCTTATGCTGGCACCACATATTCTTGTTTATTTTTATATTTATCGTAGGCTTGAAATTTGATAATGTAGTCCTCTACCATTTTTGTTTCTAAAGAAAAAAGTTATTTAGAATATTCTAGGTTGTTTGCATTTCCTTATAAATTTTAAACTCAGTTAATCAATTCTTAGCAGAAAAAGAATGTGGAGGAGGAGAAAGTAAAAGAAAAGAAGCCAAAGACTTCCTGGGATTTTATTGAGTTTATATAGCAGTTTGGAGAAAACTGACATAGTAATGCTGTCTTTTAATCTACAAATATGATCTCTTTCTCTATATTTAGGTCTTCTTTAATTTCCCGTACCAATATTTTGTACTTTTCAATATATAGACTTATATGATCTCTGTTAAATTTTTAATTATTTTTATGCTGCTGATGTTTTTATGAATCATTTTTCTTTTTTTAAAAGATTTTATTTATTTATGTGACAGAGAGACAGCCAGCGAGAGAGGGAACACAGGCGGGGAGTGGGAGAGGAAGAAGCAGGCTCCCAGCGGAGGAGCCCGGTGTGGGACTCGATCCGGAACGCCAGGATCACTCCCTGAGCTGAAGGCAGACGCTTAACGACTGCGCTACCCAGGTGCCCCTATGAATCATTTTTCTTAAATTTTGTTTTCTAAAACTTTGCTACTTGATTCTCTCCTTGACCAAACGCTACTCAGCCTCCGCTGAACTTTTCAACTAGGCCTTCACATTTAGACTTCTGTGTTCATGTCTACATTGTCCAGTTTGGATAGGAATCCTGCTAAGTTAGTGTAGCTAGAATCCCCCATCTTTCCTATCTGATTCCCCTGATACCTGCTCAAGTTCCTCATCCTCCACCATCCCCCAGGTGACATCTCAGCTCCTGGCTTGCCTTCTGCAATAGTCATGTGAAGTCTGTATAGCCAAAATCCCCCCTAACCAGTGCGTTAACAAGTGTCACTGAATAGCTTTTTCTTTAACAGTTAGAATGAGTATTTTTTCCTGAATACTGCTAGTATTTAGGAAACATCGTTGATTTACATATATATATATATATATATGGAATTTATTTCTAATATTCTGTTAAAGGTATATGTGCCTGTGTTTATGAGGGATATTTGTAATTTTCTTACTTTGAAATTTATTTCTCAAGTTTGGTTATTAGGGATAAGCTAGCCTCATAAAATGATTAGAAAAGGGTTCAGCCTTTCTCTCCTTCTGAAGGAGTTTGTCTGCAGTTTGTGTCATTTCTTTTTAAAATGTTTGATAGAAATCACTGGCAAAAGCCTCTAAGCCTGGAGTTTTCATTGTGAGTATGGTTTGATCATGATTTCATTTTATATGTGTGAATATATTCATATTATTTTCATCTCATCTTGTGTCTTATTTGCTTTTATTTTTAAATGAATTTGTCCATTTCATCAAAGTTACTGTATTTGTTGGTATAAAAATTATAACATATATGTGGTCGATAATTCATAGTCACTGTTTTCTGTACGATTAGCCTGATAGAAGCAAATACCGGAAGCCATTATTGATTTGACTTGATTAAGTTGATTATGGTAATCATATGTAAGTCCCTACATTTTAAGGAGTGAAAAATGTAAATAATAACTGTCAAGAATACTAAAAATATATATTTTTTGATTAACTGAGAAGAAAATCTATTGTATTCATTCTCTTTAGAACTCTAAATCCTTTAATACTACTTATTTGATGAAATATAGATGGACATATAATGTTTTTGCTCTCATAACTACTTATATAAAAGTTTAGATATCTTATTGTGTACTGCAAATATAGATATTTTCAAAATTTTATTCCTTTTTCATTTTCAAATGACAAAAACAGGTCCATACAGTATATGTTTAATTTTAGCTATAGTGCTTCTCTTTATAAATATTTACTTTTTTTCACAAATGTGTTTTATTATTATCTGCAGAGCATTGTTTCTATCTTTGTTGCTTTGCTTGTGCTGGTGCTTATGTCTACAATTTCATGTCCCCATTTTTATCCTTCTCGGCGTGTGTGAATCCTGCTTGTCAGAAGTCCTAATTAAAGATACTTTCTCCATGCAGACTTCTCTGATAGCCTTCAGTCACAGTGATTTCTCACTTCTCAACCTCTGCAGACTTATTTATTGCCCACACTGTGGCCAAATCACTTTCAATCTTGTATTTAAATTATACCTGTATATGCCTCAGTTCCCCACACTAGAAAGATTGGTATCTATGATATTGTTATTTATAATAAAAAATACATATTTGGTCTTTGCTCCTGTTTCTGGCATGGAGCTCATAACATCCTTGGGATATCCTAAGTGATGAGAGAGTCTCTAAATGATACGTCTTTTGCTTTACTAATGAGGAGACTCCTGGAAAACCCCGGGTGACATAAGGATGGGAGCTGGTGGCCCGTGGAGCCAATCCTGAATAAAGGGTTGGAACTTTCGGGGCGCCTGGGTGGCACAGTGGTTAAGCGTCTGCCTTTGGCTCAGGGCGTGATCCCAGCGTTATAGGATCGAGCCCCGCATCAGGCTCCTCCGCTGTGAGCCTGCTTCTTCCTCTCCCACTCCCCCTGCTTGTGTTCCCTCTCTCGCTGGCTGTCTCTATCTGTGTTAAATAAATAAATAAAATCTTTAAAAAAAAAAATAAAGGGTTGGAACTTTCAGTCCCATCCCATACCTCCAGGGTGCGGAGATGGTCTGGAGATTGAGTTCAATCATCAGTGGCCCAGTGATTTAATTCATCATGCCTATTAATGAAGCCTACACAAAAACCTAAAAAGAGAGGGTCCAGAGAGTTTCCACGTTGGTAAAGTCATTCAGAATTGGGGAGAGTGGGGTGCTTAGAGAGGCCACAGAAGCACTGTGTGCTTCCTCCATACCTAGCCCTATCATCTCTTCCAGTGACTCTTCCTGACTTATATCCTTTTATAATAAACTGGCCATCTAGCAAATAAAATGTTTCTCTGAGTTCTGTGAGCCCCTCTAGCAAATTAATCAAATGCAAGGAGGTGGTTGTTGAAAACTCCAATATCTGTATCCCATTGGTGAGGAACACAGGTGACAATCTGGACTTGTGACTGGTATCTGAAGAGGGGATGGGTGGGCGGCACTGTTGTAGGACTGAAGACTTGACCCTGTGCAGTCTGATATTGTCTTGGGTTAATAGTGTCAGCACTGAGTTGAATTATAGGACACCTAGCTGGTGTCCAGAGCATCTCTTGATGGTGTGGGAGGACCTCACCTCCCACCCACACATAGATGAGATTTGGTGACCAGAACTTGTAGTATCCTGTTCACTTTCAACTATATTCCAGTCCACTTGTGCAGCAAATTCTGAAGTTAGTGTGTAAGAGTTGAAAGATATCACACTTTTACTTTTAGGCACATTTGGATTTAGGATTGGGATATTTTGATGGTTGCTTTGGGTTTATTTAATCACGCTTGTGTTTTTAGAGGCCTGGGTTCATCTGTTGTTTATTAATTCAATAATTTATTGTATAAACAAACGTTATAGTATTCCATTGTCTTACACGAGGACAATGATTATTGACAAAATACAGTATTTGAAATAATAATGCTTTGTACTTACAAAAGATAATTCACATTTCTTATATTGACTAGTTATATTTCCCCATCTCTGTCTCTCTTTTTACACACACACACACCACACACACACACACACACACTCTCACACACACAAATACAGTCGTATTTTTAATGTTCCATATTTCATAAGACTCAGTTCTACTTTGATTCTTTGCTTCGGTAAAGCATTTCAGTGAATTCCATATGTAAGAAATGCCGCTCCTTTTGATCCTACTATTCCATCTTCATTATAACCAATTATGATGTCAGGGATGTTTTCTATTATCCCCCTTCCGCACTCCCCCTCCTAAAAACAAACCTAAAATAATTACAAATCATTTACTAGGAAATATCCCCTGATCATTTTAAATTTTATTTCTAAGGACGTAATAAGTAGATTATAGTAGCAGAAAGAGGGAAGATGGAGTAAATTGCTGAAAATCACTAGGAGAAAATTATAAACATTACAAAATAATACTGTTTTTATGTTATTTCTGAAGACATTGCTTAGGTGCTAGAATGAATACTAAAACTCTCCTGAATTGGATTTTTAATAATGTTCCATCACACTATTCCTCTGGAACAATAAAAATATGCTAATAAATGCAAACAACTTTTGAGTGGTAAAGGGAAAAGAAAAGAAACATAAAATTATACAATATATTTCAAAAGATTTTATTTATTTGAGAGGGAGAGAGTGACAGAGAGAGCACAAGCAGGGGAGGGATAGAGGGAGAGGGAGAAGCAGACTCCCCACTGAGCAGGGAGCCTGATGTGGGGTTTGACCCCAGGTCCTGACCTGAGCCAAAGGCAGACACTTAACTGACTGAACCATCCAGGTGCCCCCTAAAATTATATTCAATATTCAATTATTCAATATATTTTATTGAAGAAATTCTTTTGCTTTTAAGTTAGTATATATATTCAAAGTATCTGTATAATTTAGGATGTTTCTTCCTTTCATATATCAGTAGGGAAATCAGCTCCATATTTGCCTGAGTAGATTACTATTTCTTTTCTTTTTTTTTTTAATGTTTTTTTATTATATTATGTTAGTCACCATACAGTACATCCCTGGTTTCCGATGTAAAGCTCGATGCTTCATTAGTTGCGTATAACACCCAGTGCACCATGCAACACGTGCTGTCCTCACTACCCATCACCAGTCCATCCCATTCCCCCACCCCTCTCCCCTCTGAAGCCCTCAGTTTGTTTCTCAGAGTCCATAGTCTCTCATGCTTCATTCCCCCTTCTGATTCCCCCCCTTTCTTTATCCCTTTCTTCCCCTACCGATCTTCCTAGTTCTTATGTTCCATAGATGAGAGAAATCATATGATAGTTGTCTTTCTCTGCTTGACTTATTTCACTTAGCATTATCTCCTCCAGTGCCATCCACGTTGCAGCAAATGTTGAGAACTCGTTCTTTCTGATAGCTGAGTAATATTCCATTGTATATATGGACCACAACTTCCTAATCCAGTCATCTGTTGAAGGGCATCTCGGTTCCTTCCACAATTTAGCTATTGTGGACAATGCTGCTATGAACATTGGGGTGCATATGGCCCTTCTCTTCACAACGTCTGTATCTTTGGGGTAAATACCCAGGAGAGCAATGGCTGGGTCATAGGGTAGCTCAATTTTTAACTTTTTAAGGGACCTCCACACTGTTTTCCAGAGTGACTGTACCAACTTGCATTCCCACCAACAATGTAGGAGGGATCCCCTTTCTCCACATCCTCTCCAACAATTGTTGTTTCTTGCCTTGTCAATTTTTGCCATTCTAACTGGCGTAAGGTGGTATCTTAGTGTGGTTTTGATTTGAATTTCCCTGATGGCCAGTGATTTTGAACATTTTTTCATGTGTCTGTTAGCCATTTGTATGTCTTCATTGGAAAAGTGTCTGTTCCTATCTTCTGCCCATTTTATGATTTGTTTATTTGTTTCTCGTGTATTGAATTTGAGAAGTTCTTTGTAGATCTTGGATACCAGTCTTTTATCTGTGGCATCATTTGCAAATATATTCTCCCATTCCGTGGGCTGCCTCTTAGTTTTTTTGACTGTTTCCTTGGCTGTGCAGAAGCTTTTTATTTTGATGAAGTCCCACAAGTTCATTTTATCTTTTGTTTCTCTTGCCTTTGGAGATGTGTCATGAAAAAGGTTGCTTTGGCCGATGTCGTAGAGGTTGCTGCCTATGTTCTCCTTTAGGATTTTGATGGATTCCTGTCTCACATCGAGGCCTTTCATCCATTTGGAGTTTATCTTTGTGTATGGTGTGAGAGAGTGGTCAAGTTTCATTCTTTTGCATGTAGCTGTCCAATTTTCCCAGCACCATTTATTGAAGAGACTGTCTTTTTTCCACCGGATGGTTTTTCCTGCTTTCTCAAAGATTAGTTGCCCAGAGAGCCGAGGGTCCATTTCTGGGTTCTCTATTCTGTTCCATTGGTCTATGTGTCTGTTTTTGTGCCAGTACCATGCTGTCTTTGTGATCACAGCTTTGTAGTACAGCTCAAAATCCGGCATTGTGATGCCCCCAGCATTGTTTTTCCTTTTCAACAGTTCCTTGGCGATTCGGGGCATTTTCTGGTTCCATACAAATTTAAGCACTATTTGTTCCAGTTCTTTGAAAAATGTCACCGGTATTTTGATCGGGATAGCATTGAAAGTAGATTGCTCTGGGTAGCATGGACGTTTTAACTATGTTAATTCTTCCGGTAGATGACTATTTCAATTCACTTAACACTTTTCCAGTGCAACCTGTTATATATATATTACCTTTCTCTCAAAGTTAAGCATCCCATGACCAAAAAAAAAAAAAAAAAAAGAGTGTTTAGAGTTTAGTAAAGCTAGAGTACTTCTTTGGAGAATTGTCAGTTTGAGATATTATTTCTCAAATTTCATTCCTTCATATACTCTCTTCCTGAATTTATCCATAGGCACAGCCACACCAGGGGTATATGTTTGATTTACCCCGTCTCCGTTAGATGGATCAACACAGCACAGCTTCCTTCAGCCATCCTCTAAGCAATACTAGCAATAAAATTGTGCACTAGTTACTAGTTATAAATATATAAAGCATACAATAAATAAGTTTTGAAAGTCTCTTTCTGATATGATTTAAAATTAGCTCATGTCCCTACAGTGATCTGTTTACCACATTTGAAGAAACACTGACCACAGTGGCAACATGGCCAGTTCCTCCCTCCCCATTCACATCCTGAATGAAACTGTCCATTTGTGCCAAGTCCCTTCCTTAGCTTCACAACTCCAGGTTTAACACAGGACTCACATCTCTTTGGTCCTGATTATTTCTGCCTACATGCCTTACCCAGCCATTCCCTGAAATTGCTACTGAAGTCAGACATGTATTATTTTATTTATTTTTCAAACTTTTAAAAAATGTCGTTTCCCTTCTTCTCTCTCCCTTCTATAGTGAAGTCCTTGATCCTTATTTCCTACACCTTTTAAGAGAGACCACCCATTGTCTGACTTTCTTTTTCTGAGATAGACACTTCTCTGACATTTGGAAACACAGTGCTTCCTTTATCCTATTCTAACCTTTTAGTAGTTAATTTGGCGCTGCCCTTTTCCCTTCAATTACTAAACTTTTTTCACATATTATACCAACATGCTGAGAAAGCCTGCTGCCTGTATAAAAGTTTAGATTGTTTGGGAAAGACCAGGTGGCTATTAGTGCTTCACACAATCTGGAAAAATCTGATTTCCTCACCTACTATTTGAATAGATCCTGCTTTGCATAAATTTGACAGTTTTGTATAAACAGTGCCAAAATTTTGTTGTATTAAACATTGAATTATAGACTTTACTCTGTTACATTATTCACCTATTTCAGGGGTAAAAAAATGGTGTAAAATGCTGTCAGAGCTCAGGGTAAAAGCTCCATCATATTTGAAACGGTCAAGAAGGGCTCCTCAGAAAAATAGGAATTGAGATGACTGACAGACGAAGGTGGAGGAAAATGCAAGAGGTAGGGGAGGTCAAGATGCTCAAGAGGAGTTGTAAGGAATCCTTTGTGTTTGTAGAAGGTGCAAGCTTCAGATACTGGAGATAAATGTGCACATTAGACCGAAGATACTTTATAGAGATTCTTTAACTCCATACTAGAACTTATTTATATAATTTGGATCTAAAGAACATTTGTGAAGAAAAAAATGACTAAATAATATTAAATATCAAAACAGAGTTGTGAAATCTGAAGGTGTGAACGTGATGCCGGATATAACCATTTTTGTAGTGAGTTATACAACTGTTGGGAAAGTGGGGCCTCATTCAGATGAAAAAGAGTGCAAAGAGAAGATAAATAGAGCTCCCAGTTTCAAGGTATTCTTTCATAAGTCATCATATATTTCTTGAGCATTTATATTAGAAAGCATTGGGCTGGTTTCAAGGGCAAACAGAAAACAAAGGCGACCCAGACACAGATTCAATCTTTTTCAAGTTTACTGCTTATAAATGAATTAAGCCATGTAGACAAATAAATATAATTCATGATAGAAAGTATTAAATGCCATGAAAGAAGTACAGTAAAAATATTTTCAGAATGCAAAGGATAACAAAAGTCCTTTCTGATAAGGAAAGTAAGGAAGGCATCAGAGAGAAGAATGACATTTCATCTAAAGACTTAAATTTAGGAAAGCTTTGGTTACACTCAGTCAAGAAATGTGAATTTCAGCTGTGGCAGAAGTAATATGAGTCAATGCAAAGATTTCAGAAAGCTTGGGGTCTGTTTGGGAGAAGAGCAAGTAATTCAGTTTGAAAACCATGTCAGTTCCGTAAAGGATGCTCACTTCAAGGGCACATTGACAGGTTGGACACCATTTATTCAAGTAATCGTTAATGAGTAAATGGTTCTTTTTTTAAAGCTCTGATCATCCTTTTCTTCATATTTCACTGAGGTCAGTTTTACAAGTGAAGTGGAAAGTGGAGGTCAAAGGAATAAAGAGTCAAAGTCGTCTAGTATTATTGTTGAATTTAGTGTCTCTCTCTCACACACACACAGTCCTTACAATCCCCTCCTTATGTTTCCAGCCTCTGTCAGAGTTGATGGTCGTGCTGAGATGGGAAAACTTGAGCTTTAGTTGCATGTTTAATTGAAAGGATGCTGCCTTCTGCCCCTTGCTGCCCTTGACTTTCAGTCCATCTAACGCAACCCTGAATGGGAGTCCCCCTCAGCCACCTGCTCTTGCAGCTCTGTCTGTCCATAAGTATGACTACCTGTGGTACCAGGTAGTGGTTCTCTATTGCTTTTATTGTATTGCTCAGGAAGATCCTAGAAAGAAAAAGCACTTTCTCCTTCTCCTGCTCTCTTTAATAGGTACATAATTAGAACTAAAATTTAATGAGGGTAATAAAATTCTAGAATCAATGTTTATGTAATTCCTGGATACAAATCATACTTGTTAGCACATCACTTGGAAGATGGGCTAAAATAAATTTCTGGGTCCTAAACCCCTCCAGTCTCTAATACTTTCTACTTAGTTATCAAGAATAAAAAGAAAATACAAATACCTTGGGGTTTAGCATTCTAAGGTCTATATTAAGAGACTGTGATGTCAGCAAGATGGCCAAACAAGATGACCATCACTCATGTTTCCCCCTCAACACCAATAATTTGGTATCCATCCGTGGACAAAAGGGCTTTGTAGGAGTTTTGGGATCCAAGTAGGGGATTGTGAAACCCTGGTGCAGTCCAGGACTGAGGAGAGCCATTTAGAGAAGGCAGGCCCACACCCAGGCAGCTTACTCACCAATCGGTTCCCAACAATAGATCCAGAAACAGTGCTATACCCTTGAGGACTTGGCAACACGCCATCTGGCTTTAGTTCTATCACAGCACCATAGCCATGGGACTCAGGAAGTGTCTCACCCATCTCTGCATGGGGTGATAGGCATACAGACCTTAATCCCAGTTGTGGCCCCCAAATGGCCCATGACTGGCTCCAGCCCCTCTCAGCCATGGTCCAGGAGCCCCTGAAGAGCACAGATTTAGTCAGTCACCCAGAGACAAAAGAGCCTTTAGGAAGTCCAAGAAAACTGTCAGAGAAGTTCCAGCACAGCATTGGAGGAAAAATATCTGAGATTGGAGGCTTCAAAGAGGGTAAGAGGAACAGTTTGACTTTCCTTGCATCACCTTTCCCCCAAGGCAGCACAGTTCCATACAAAGAGAACCCTTCTTAGTTCATCATTTATCTTGCAGGGGAAAGTGCGAGCATATGCGTGCCCACCTTCCCTGGCTGTGCAGGGTGATGCCAAACAAGCCATTCTTATCAGGGCACAGAATGGAGTGTATCAAAAGGACTTGTTTCCCACTAATTAGTCATTGGCCTCCATTGGGAGGCCTCCCCATGAACCTCTGGGAATGCCTCTACTGTGAATTCTCCCAGCTGGCTCATGGGCATCCCCAGCCCTCTGTGTGCCTCACCCACACAAACCGCTACAACATGACAGACTCCTTGTGCATGTTCCCGATGACAGCAAGAGCTTTTGCAGATGGTTAGTGAGCATGTGCAAAAAATCTGGCCTGTATCTGCAAGCCTAGGGGGGAAAAAAAGCAAAACTTGAGCACACAACCCTGCCCGACAGAAATCAAAAAGGAGGTTGTCAGCACCTGGTCTGGCTTTGCAGGGTAGAGAAAAGGCATACATGCTTAAGAATTCTGCCACTAGAGGAAGTGAAAAGTATGGAGCAAGCATAGCCACAGAAGATCTGAGAAAGTCTCAGAATCTCGAGTAGGGCTGATGGAATTTCTCTCCAGAAGTTAGACAGTAGAGACTAGAGGAGGTGACTGCTAGTTCAAATGTGAAGATCTTAAGGAACACACAAATTCAAAGAAACATGAAGGAACAGAATAATTTACTAGTAATTGAATCCAAACATATAATCTGCAACTACAAAATGAAAAGGCAATCTGTGGAATGGGAGAAAATATTTGCAAACCTTCTATCTGATAAGAGGTTAATATCCAAAATATATGAGGAATTTACACAACTCAAAAGCAAAAAAGCAAACAATCTGATTTGAAAGATGGGCAGAGGACTGAATAGACATTTTCTCCAAAGAAGACATGCAAACGGCTAATAAGTACATGAAAAGATGCCCAACATCACTAATAATCAGGAAAATGCGTATCAAAGCCATAATAAGATATCACCTCACACCTTTTAGAGTGGCTGTCATCAAAAAGCAAGAGATTACAAGTGTTGGCATGGGTGTGGAGAAAAGCAAACCCTTGCACACTGTTGGTGGGAATGTAAATTGGTGCAGTCACTATGGAAAACAGTATGGAGGCTCCTCAAAAAATTAAAGATAGAACTACCATATGATCCAGCAATTCCACTGCTGGGTATTCATCCAAAGAAAATGCAAACAATATCTCAAGGAGATACCTACATCCCCATGTTCACTGCAGCGTTACTTATAATAGCCAAGACTTGGGAACAAGCTAAATGTCTGTTTATGGCTGAATGGATAAGGGAGATGTGATATATATATGAAGTGAATCTGCATATGAGTTGTTAGAGTTCATGTCATTTGACCTGCTCTTTGCCAAATACTGACATTGAGGATGGAGGTGGTCCAGCAGTTTTGCTAAGCTAAGGACTATGAGTTCCATCACAGCTCTAGAAGTAATCACCAAAACAGCTGTAATCATCAGATAGTCAAGAAGGACCTCTTCGTGTAATCACCAAAGAAACTGGAGAGCCTCTTGGGCCTCATGGGGAACCAGAGAACTGAATGTGTTGGGCATAGCTGCTGTCAGTAAGCTGACAGTTCTCAGAGGATAATCAGTAAATTCCAGCTTCCAAATAAAAAAAGGTCATTTCATATCAAATGTTAGCAATGTTGCAGTTGAGTAAAAGCAGCAAAAATGAAAACAGAGGCTGAAACAGAGTCCTTAGAAACAATACAATGAGGAAAAGCTATACAAAAAAGTTGGAAATGTCCAAACTGGTCATTCTGAGTAACCTCAATCTACAGCAGACAACTGGAAATTTGTGTTGAGTTGATACCCTGGATGGGGAACTCCCTCTGGGCAGTGGCAGTATTTCCCCAAATTATGTGTGGAATTCTCGGTACCTGTGTGTAGGGATGTGATTGAGATAACAGTCAAACATGTTTTTGTTTTTTTTTTAATGCTCTGAAAACTCTCTTTCTCTGCATTCTGCCTTTTCCCGTGTCTCCTGGTTGGAGAATGCGTGATCCGTGTTCACTTTCTCTGTGGAAGCCGAGAGGCCAGGGCTTCTGCCACTAGAATGGCACCATGAGCTTGTCTCAGCTGAGTCAACACACGAATGGCAAAATCACACCAGCGACTGGGCAACCTGACAGGACAGCACTGCTGTTTCCATTATGCTAGATATCACGTGACTGCATATAGCCTGTTTATCCTTCTCAAATAGTTCCTGGGAAGCAGCTTCTACTGCAGTGAATGCTTTCATTTGGTTCTGCAGGCCCTGGAGTTCTGAGCTGACTTTGCACCAGCTGGATTTCTTTGTTTTGTTTATTAGGGATCTGGAGAATAGGATGAAAGATGGGATTGTGAAACATTTTGATAAAAAGAGCCTGGATGATATTTTGATGAAAAGGGATGTGCTGGCTAAAAAAACATTTTAGAAAGACTAAGATAGTCATTAAAAGCCTGACTTGGCATTAGAGTGAACTGGATTAGGGTCCCGGCTCTACCACTTGCTATGGGAGTGTGCTTGAGCAACCTAATAGGCTTCTAATTAATGATCCCAAAGAGGGGTAGTGATTTGCCACAGGCTTGCTGTGAGAACAGAAAAGGGTGATGTGCTTAAAACTCACTGTAATGCCTGACCCACAGGCTACACCCAATGGCAGCTGTTACGGTCATTGTTCTTTTGTAGAATAAGGCTGGGATGGCTCTCAGTTTTCTTGGGTTAATCATGACCCTTGTATGTCTTAGCATGGTCTCAGCACAGAGAAGAGTCTAATCTAGGGTAGATCCTTGGTCACAAAACCAGATCCCACTTCTAGAGGCCCAGGCAACTTGTAGATAATACTATAAAATGAATTATCAGTAATTATGGGGGCTGGGAGGTATTTTAGAGAAAGTTCCAGGCAAGCTGAGAAAATCGTTTCAACCAAGCTATCGATCGATGTTAATTGATACATTTGGTTTTGTGGATTATAAATACTTTGAACTCTTGATGGTTACTATGATAGCAATTATTGAAATTTGTATACACTTCTCCCCCAAATCTTATAACTATATTGTAAGGCAAATATTATTAACCACATTTCAAACATTAAGACACAGAAGACCAAAATGATTAGGGAACATACTCAAGATCAGAAGCCAAACTGGCAGAGCACAGATCTAACTCTAACACGCTGCTCATTTTGTTCTCCCCCAGCCTTGGATTCCTAGCAAATTCTAAATACCATACTTGGATGGGAGCTTCAGTGTTTGGCAGGTGCTCTCATGGCTATTTGCTGCATTTTGTGGGGGGGGGGTACTGCTGTTCAGGACTGCCTCCCTGAGATAGGTTCCCCACGGCTGCATCAGTGACACAGATTGCAACAGCACTTGCTCTTGCTTGGCTTTGGGAGAGGGGCAAAGGGACAAATACCCCAAACTGGTTGGTTTAACACAACAGAAATTGTTTGTCTCACAGTTCTGGAGGCTAGAAGGCTGACATCTTTATCAGTAGGACCATACTCCCTCTGAAAACCTCTGAAACCTATTGGGGAACACTTCCTTGCCTCTTCTGGCTCCTAGTGGTTTGCTGGCAACTTTGGCTTTCCTTGGCTTGCAGGTACAGCGTTCTAGTTCTTGCCTTCATTGTCACAAAGCATCCTCCCTGTGTGTCTGTCTTCACACAGCCATCTTTTTGTAAGATCAGTCGTATTGGATTAGGACCTATCCTGCTACAGTATGACCTCATTTTATCTTACCTTAATTACATCTGCAATGATCCCGTTTCTAAATAAGGTCACATTCTACAGTACAGAAGGTTAGTGATGTCAACTTTTTTTTTTTTTTTTTTTTTTAGGGTACACAATTCAACTCAAGAGAGAGAGACTTGCTTCTCTCATTTTTCTTTTCCATACTTCCTAAAGCATGGTTTAATCTACAGTCATGACCCTGGTTTAGAACTTGATCAGAAATGCTGTCTTCATAGAATAAAATAGAATTCCAAGAGTCAGGAAAATATGCTGTTGATCCTTATGGGCTATCCCTGCTGGCTTCTTTCTAAGCATCATTACATATATCAGTAATCAGATGGAAAATAAATAAAAATTAAGTGTGCCTGATAGCCCGATACACTTAGGCAGAGTGGAAATTAAGCCATACCCGTTCTGTGCCTTTCTTTTAGCATTGGCTTGAAGGTGTGATTTCTTTATAGCTAGATCATTGCCACATTCATTTTTTCCAGGAAAGTTCTCAGGCTTTATGATTCCTTAGTAGAGCCAGTCTTTGAGACTGCATGAAAATGTTAGGGGTTGGGTTAGAACCTGCATCAAAATCTCACTTTATGATCAAACATTTAGGAGAGAGCCTATAGCCTGGAGGGAATGCAGATGAGCAGAGGAGAGCAGATAGAATGAACGAGAGGCCACAGTGGCCACCTGCAAAGCCATGCTGCCACAAGCATAGCAGCCTAGTGTGCAGCGGTAGACACTGTAATGGAGACGTGCATCAAGAAGGAATTTACCTGGACCACAGCTGCTGCGAGAGCAGTTGACTGGGATGAGACTGGAACCTGGACCCCAAACAGAAAACAATCATTCCCACGAAAAAGAACTTGAAATGACTGGTAATGCCATACTATCTTGAGAATTAGTGGAAGTAGAAAGATACTATCTAGAATATTTTTTTTAAAGGTCAAAGAGCTCTCTGATTGTAAAGATGGCAAACAGAATTGAGCCAACAGAGGAGGTCATTCATAGGATAATAAATTAAGATAACAAAATCAACGGTCAGGACTTCCCTTGATGTCATTTCTGAGCACTTGCAGATGGAAAGGCAAAGAATAAATTCTGCACTTTTTGGAAAAGCCCTAATGAGGATTAGAGAAGAGGGTGAACTTTGTGTTCAAATTAATGCTGCACAATGTTAGTCCAATTATTATTAATAACTAACTTCTTGCAAAAGTCCCATGTTAAAACATTTCTACATATGGGCATCTGAAGCCCCTTCCTGAAAATCCTGGGCACTACGTATTGCAGTAATTTAGTCAGATTTGAGAAGTGGGCACACGTGAAGGGGGTCAGTCTTGCCTGGGCCACACTCTGTAGAACCCTGGGGCGTTGTTGGTTCACAACCCTCGGAGCCTCCCTGGTATAATCTGGAATTGGCTCCTGTACTCAGGGGGAGTAGGGAGAGACCAAAGAGAGAGGCAGACCACCCCAGGTTGGTAGGTGGTAATTTTAATAAGCAGAGGGCACTCAACAAATGAGTCTTGTCTTGGGCGGCAGTAAGACAGATGGATGCCCATACCTGCCATTCAAATCTTAAAAGTTTATGAAGATGTCCCGAGTTCAGCTACACGTATCACGTAGGTGTTTTCAGCACCACACATCATGTCGTTGAAGCACCTCTGGGAGCGGGAGAGGCAAGCAGAGCCACATGGGTCAATTGGCAGTCGTGCCTTTTTGATGACATCTTCCAACAGATGTCAGGCTCATGGGGAAGAATTTCAAATGCAAATCAGGCAGACCATCCAACCAATTTATTTATCAAAGTCAGCTAGGTAGAGAGGGAGGATCCAGGTGTGACACCAAACATACAGCATCAGGAAAATGGGTGAGAACAAGTGTACTCTGAGCCTAGGACGTTCAGAGAGCCTGGAGGAACGTCCCAAACCAGGGAAAGGAGATTTTGTAGACGAATCTTGGGTCTCAGTCAGAGGAGCAGGAGAAGACATAGAGTAAATCTGAGCCAGGAACTTATTTCTTTGTCATTTGCTATGTTACCAAGACAGTCCCAATTCTTCCTTCTTTGGTTTGTCTGACCCACAATTAGCTCTTCAAGCATGGCATCATAAAATGAAATAGAGGAAACAGAGACAGCAGTGCTTCTTTTTGAGTGGCAGTGATTGCCCAGGTGTCATCTACTCAACTATGAACCACAAGAGCTTATCACAGTAAAATGTCATAACATTGCAAACGTCATGTCTTTGTGCAGGTAGAAACAGCTTTAGGAAATATGTGGTCATTTGGCACAAAGGAAATCTATGTGGAATTTATTTCCTAACATTAGGATTCTGTTTACAGTAGCTTTTTGTTTCCACAACACTGAATTTTGAAAAGCTTAAAGATTTTTGGGCTTCTTTTGTGAATCCTTGCAATATTTTCCTCAGGCAGATGGAGCACAAACACCTTCAGCACAGGTGTTTAGATGATCCATTGTACTAAATTATATAATTACAATTATAATTATATTGAGAAGCACCCAGTACATTTTTTTTTGTTCTACACATGCACTCCCATACCTTGCTCTGATATCAGGATTATCCTACGTGGGTGCCCGTCTTCTATGAAACTTGACTGCATTTTCCACAGCCTTTCAGGACATCTGCCAGTGCTACCCAAACAAATCCGGTATAATTAGTGAGTTCTAATGTAAATGTTTAATAGAGGCATGGGATTCTTGTCTGATTACTTTGCTGCTGCAGAGAAACAGGACCTAATTTAACATTAAGCCTGTAATTAGCAAATAGAGCTCTTTTGCTAGGGTAAACTAAATCCCTTGCATTTTGACAATAACTTACATTCAAAATTTAAATTTAAATAACCTAGATAATCATAGCCCTAATTTGAACAAACTAACCTGGTCAATCTCATTTTAGTTGCTTTCAAAAGGTAAATCCAAATCCCTATTTTCTTGAGTGGATTTTACTAGGAGCTATTATTTTGTTTGCTTTTAAATTTTTTTTTAGTCCCGTAGAAATCTTCTACTCCTTCCATAACTCTTCTTTTTCTTTTCTTTTTTTCTTTTTCTTTTCAGTGCTGCAGGGTACAAGTCTGTGTATTAGAAAGCTTATGGATTTTATAGTTCATATTCAAACAGCACAGATATAAATGGTACAAATAGTCTTAATACACATCTTTGGTTCCCTCTATCAAGAGAAAAAGATGTCCAGTGGTTCCATGTTTTATGTTCCAAAAGAGGGAGTAGTTTAAGCCAGTCTGAATTCTCAGTGTCTCAGGGCATTTGGCCTTGGCTGTTGTTGAACAAGTGTCTGTTTATAACCAGGGCAGCTGATTTCCCTGTATATTTAGTGGCACAGATTAGGATGTGAAGAGAAGATGCCATTTGTTCTACAGTTATTGGTAATGGCAAGATCTTGGGTATGGCTATGAGAGTGAGTGTCTGAGAAGAGTGGGTGGATGAGACCATTGTGAAGAAGTGATCCTGCAACTGAGAGGCTAGAGTATGGGGGAAACTAGCTACATGTATGCTGAAATTGCCAAGAATTAAAACAGTAGAAAGTCTCTGTTTCATAAAAGGAGCTAGGAACTCAAATCAAAAGAAATAAATAGAAAGAAGAAAGAAAAAAGAAAAGAAGAAAGAAGAAAGAAAAAAAGGTTACAAAGAGAATATCTGATATATGAGACTGAAAGCTTGAGGGTTCCTTAGAAGGGAGGGAAAGTAGTTTGAAAATAGCAAGGAAGAACAAGTCGGTCACCTGCCCCGCCTTCCAGCACAACGCACAAGGTAAGAGAGGGTTAAGAGGAAGTAAGGTCCTTGGGAGATCCAGGTTTTATAACATCAAGAACATGGCAAGGAGGGTTTAGAGAAGAGGCTAAGCATGCAGGGAGATTTGCTGATGATGGAAGGTAAGGTCTAGAGGGCATGGTGGAAAGGATTCAGAAGGTAGAGGTGGAAAAAGGGTTCAGGAAAACGGCAGAGCCTTTAACAATAAGAGACTGGAAGTTGACTGATGGCCTGGGGCTTCCTGTAGTGAATGAAGACAAGGAGAATCAGGCTGAATAAACTTAGTCCCTGCCAATTCAAAGCAGGCAGTGGTGAAAAGGCCAAGAGCGAGGGGGAAATAAAAGAGTAGCTTCCTGGGGCTCTCTCTCACCTCTGAGGGTGTAGAAGCTCTAGAAGCATCAGAGTGTTTAGACCCAGCGTGCTCGTGATGCCTGCTGGGGGATGAGGAAATGCTCTTGGAGCATGTGTGCTTTGCACCCTCCGCGATGAAACAGATTTTGGAGAAAACTGGTGTTACAGCAAATGAGTAGGCCAATTTTTTCCTTCCAGTGATGAAAACATAACTAGGTGTGACTCAGTTCCAGTGCCCTGGTCTATTCCAGAGACTCTCCATACAGTACTCTCTTCCTTCTCCAAAATACGGGACTTCCTCAAATTCTGCAATGGTCTATATCTCAAATATGTTATTGGGAGAATAAGGGACCTAAGAAATAGTCAAGTTCAATCTTCTTCATTTTACAAATGAGAAAATTGAGACTGAAAAGGATTAAGTACCTTGGAAAACATCTTGCTGAAAGTTAATGAACAAGTCACAATTATAATTCAGATATGTTAATTCTTAAACTTTCACTTAGTTTTGAAGTGCCCTCTGTTAACAGGCTTCTAAATTATAACGGATTTAATCACTTTAAAGAAAAGAGTTTTGAGTCAGAAAATACACAGATTATTTAATTCACAAACTGAAACTTTTAATGTGGTAGTGTTTGAATAATAAGAACATAGAATGTATCCATATTTCAAGCATTTTTCCCAAAATACCCAATACTGTTGAATAAATGATGTTAACATGTGGCCAAGGTGATGTTTTGGGGAACCTAAAGACTGAATAAAGAGTGTAAAATTGGGGTTACTATAGGAACTGTGTGTGAAGACAGTCTTCTGAGTTCTCCCCTTCAGTCTCCCTGACAGTAAGGAGCATAAGAGAGAACCAGCACTCCTGCATGGGAGACCACATCTCTTCAGTCAGGAGATTCTGAGCCTCCTTTATGAAGGATTTTTCTCAGGGTGACATTGGACACTAATCTATATTTTTTTAAAGTGACACACATAAAGCCCTTGACTGGTATGTTATTACACACCTGAAACATCAAGGTGATTGCATTGTTAAAATTCACTATTTGTTGTGGTTTCCTTGTTGCAGAAATTCCATCTGTTTTTTTTTTTTTTTTTTTTTTTGATAGGCTATATTGGTTAAAATATTATACCGGTCTTTCTGGGGTTTTTTTTTTGTTTTTCTTTTTTTGTTTTTTTTTAAACTGACAGAATTTGAACATAGAGGGCAAACTAGTATAATTTGGAAAAGGATAAAAGAAATGTGAAGAATTAGGTGGAATAACATGTCTATTACATTATTAATCTGTAATTTTCCTTTTTCTATAGTGAAAGACAAAAGATACCATTTAGGTTGAATTCTATCCCTAAATACACAACTTTCAAGATAGAGCAGTATACATATTCAATCCAACTCAACTTTATAGATGATCGAAAGTCTGAATATACCAGTTTCCAACATTACTACATCCCCTGGAACTCCTAAGTGATTTTAAGCAGTTAAAAGTCAAGGCATCAATACAAAAATAAAAGCTTTCTGATTCATCAGGTTATGACACTGTAAACCTTCAGCATTAAAATACAATTTTTCTGTGGGGCTAATTTTCTGTAAAAGATTTCAGTTTCTAGAGAAGCAGCTTTCAGATACTATCTTGCTATTCTAAATTAGTTGCTTGATAACTTCATTTTATAACTGATCAGTGAGGAATAATAGAAAATCTCCTTTTCTGTGTTCTGCTTCTTCTGTCTTTGTATTTCCTATTCTAAGTTTACTAGGGGGAAAAAGAAAAATTAAATGTAAACAACTTACGTATCAACTGCCAGCATTTGCTTTGCGTTCTGATAAAGCATTTTTTACCCTATAGAGATAGCCTCATTAATACTTCAAATACTGGTGAAATTAATGTTGCTTTGGGAACAATCATCCAAACTGTTTTACCCTTGTTTCAAAGAAGGTGTAAGGTGACATATGAAACATTGTTTTTTTGACGGCTCAGCAGAACACTGCTTGCTCGGTGGAAACCACTGTCACTTAGATACTATGTTTCTTGGCTCAAGAGGTGAACATATTTTCAGTGGCGTCAGAGTAATTAAAGAAAAGAAGGCAGGGGAAAGGCTCTGACTCTTAATCTCTGCTTAAAAGACACAAGTAACACAGGGTCATCACACTGAAAATTAAAACTACATAACTGAATCAGAACTACCTGGAGGCATCTGATGAATCCTGGATAAAGGAAAAATATTAGCTAAACCATTTCAAATTTCAGGGAAATGAGATTCCAGTGTCACTATTCAAATTTTTCCTACATGTTCCTTACAGCAATATTTGCTATTTCATTCTCTTGCAGATGAATTGGTCAGGTCTCACCACGGAATTGGGCAATCCACTCATGTGGGCTTTTCTTCACATGATCTGCATTAAAATTATTTAATTATAACACGGGCTGTATTTTCTTTCCGAATTGCAGCCAGTGTGTGTGTAGAATTATAATTGATCTCATAGCATTGGGACAAAACAGAATTTTAAGGGAAAGCTTAAATTTACTATATTTGCTTAAAGATTTCACACGAAATTAAGGATGAGAAATATTAAATTGAAGTTAAGAAAGGACTCTCCATATAACTCTAATTTCCTTGAATATTTCTCTTTATAGTTTCATTGCCTCATATCTGTTTAATTTTATAAACAGAATTGAGAAAAATAAACCACCCATCTCTCCCCTTTCTCAAAATCCTTTCTATTTTTCATTCCAACCTAGAAGTTTTGTTTTGAGTTAAGGCAGAACACATTAGACATTCAGACAACAGTACACCTAAGAAGAACTAGAGAAGATATACAGGACTTTTTTTTATAATCTTGGGTGATATCAAAGAACTATCAAGCTTGCGGAGAATTAAGGGACAAATATCTAGGAAAACAAAAATACCCGAGAGGTGATTCTGGCTATTAGGAGAGACCAACTTTCTCCTAGATCCTGAATGTCTAAGAAGGTGCAGAAATCTTTAATCAATTCACAGGCTCATGGGATAAAAATTGGAGGTCAAGGTCTGTAAATGCCCTTGATAAGTGCCCAGCGCTCTGAAGAATCACCCTAAAAGAAAAGCTAAACTGAAAACAGATTAATCTTCTTAAAGATTTAAACTGGGTGAATATCATCTTCCTTCCTGATTGGATTGAGATTATATGAGATTTCTTTTCTCTTTAGGCTCCTGTCAGAAGTCAGTGAAAATTTTCTATAGAGAAAGATAATGCCATTACAGGTGCCTGTGACCTTTCCAACTATTCATATTCAATACCCACCAATAAGTAAAAATAAATACATAAGTACATAAATAGCGTGGCAAAGGGGTGCCTGAGTGGCTCAATCGGTTAAGTGTCTGCCTTCAGCTCAAGTCATGATCCCAGGGTCCTGGGATCAAGCCCTGCATTGGGCTCCCTGCTCAGAGGGGAGTCTGCTTCCCTCTCTCCCTCTGCCTGCTGCTCACCCTCTCCCCTTGCTTGTGCTCTCTCTTTCTCTGTTCAAATAAATAAGTGAAATCTTAAAAGAAAAGAAAAGAAAACTTGACCAAAAACTAAGAGAAATAATAAAAACTAAAACTATCAAGAAATTCAGATAATAGAGATACTGAAAGAAGTATTATTTCTATTTACATTGAAATAACTGTGATTGGCATGCACAGGGAAATGAAACAGAAGATTGAGAATTTAGCTGAATAACTATAAAAAGGACAAAACAAAAATTCTACGATGAAAATATATATTAACTGAAAGTAGAAACTTAACCAATAAATGTAAAGCAAATTAGACATGGCCATAATAGAATTAATGATCTGAATATTACATCAGAAAAAATCTGATAACATAGTCTGTAAATGCATGAAGCAAGACTTCACATTAAAAAATAAACTTGGCAAATTCACAATCATAGTATATGTAAAATATTTATAAAAATTTGGCACATCTTTGGCAACCTTTTAAAGGACTCATATAAACAATATGTTATTTGACCACGAGTTAACCAGAAAATTGCCTTTATTTGGAAAATAAAGCAATATATCACTAACTCTTGAATCAAGGAAGAATCACAATGTAAATGAAAAATACTTTGAATTGAACAATAAAATCCTACATTATGAGATTTGTAGTATGTAGCTGGAATCATATTAGAGATTTATAGCTATAAATGCATATTTCAGAAATAGTAAAAAGACATAAATATATGAACTAAGTATTCCTCTCAAGAGGTTAAAAACAGCAGGTTAAACCAAAGAAAGAAGAAGAAAGAAAATAAAATTAAGAGCAGAAACAGGTTGTATAGAAAGCAATCACAGATTAGAAAGGACCCAAAACGTCAAATGTTGGTATGACAATAGAATGTTTCTATATAAGGACAAATAAAATAAAACTTTTTTTAAAGCTTATTAAGAACAAAAGAAGAAAAGATACAAATAACCAATTCTGGAGTGAAAAGGAGATCTCACTGTGTATCCTACACACAACAAAAATATAACACAAGGACATTAGAAACAACTTCATCCAATTAATTAATAGCAGAAGAAAAGTGCAAATTTCTAGAACAATACTACTTACCAAAGCTTGCTTAAGACAAGGTAGAAAAATCTGAATAAACCTATAACTATTCTTTCCACAAGGAATGTTCCACAACCAGAACATCAATGAAAAAATTCTACCAAATATTAACCAAGAAAAAATACTTTTATCACATAAACTCTTCTACAAATAGAAAAAGGGGAACATGTCAAAACGAATTTCATAAGTACAAGTTCTTTGAAACCAAAATTTGTCAAGGGCATTAGTAAAGATTATAAGCCTACACACCTTGTGATTTAAATGTAAATATTCTAAATAAAAATCTAGGAAACTGCTTCCAGCAATATTTATGAAAGTTAATACATCTTAAACAAGTTAGACTTATTTCAGGAATTTAAATTTTGTTTAACATTAGAAAATCAAGTACTACCATGCCATGCTTTTATAGAATATAAGAAAAATTATAAGCAATCCAGAACGTACAGAAAAACACTTTTGATAAAATTCATCATTTATTTGTAATAATGAAAAAAAAACCTTTATCCCTGTAGGAATAGAGGGAAACTGCCTTGATGTGATAAGAACAAGTATCTAATCTGAGAATAATCTGATAATTAGTTGATGGGATTATTGTAAATAATGATATTTATAATTATTTTAGATGCCAGCCAAGAACATATTATTAATGAAATATTGAACACTCTACTAAGATTAGGAATGAGATAAGGATATCCACTATTACCATTTCTATTCCACAGAGTACAAATGGTCTTAATCAATGTATTAATGCAAGGAAAGTATATAAACTACAGGAAAATTGGAAAAGTAGAAATATTAGTCACAGTATTTAAAGATGGATTTGAGGGGCGCCTGGGTGGCACAGCGGTTAAGCGTCTGCCTTCGGCTCAGGGCGTGATCCCGGCGTTCTGGGATCGAGCCCCACATCAGGCTTATCTGCAAGGAGCCTGCTTCTTCCTCTCCCACTCCCCCTGCTTGTGTTCCCTCTCTCACTGGCTGTCTCTATCTCTGTCAAATAAATAAATAAAATCTTAAAAAAAAATAAAATAAAGATGGATTTGAGTATATATTAAGATAATTTACACCATCACACAAAAAAGAATAAAATACTGAGGAATAAACTTGACAAAGGAGGTGAAAGACCTGTACTCTGAAAACTGTAAAACACTGATGGAAGAAACTGAAGATGACACAAATGGAGAGAGATTCCATGCTCATGGATTGGAAGAATTAATATTGTTAAAATGTCCATATTACCCAATGCAATCTACAGATTCAATGCAATCCCTATCAAAATACCAATAGCATTTTTCACAGAACTAGAACACATAATCCTAAAATTTGTATGGAACCACAAAAGACCCCTAATAGCCAAACCAATCTTCAGAAAGAACAAAGCTAGAGGTATTACAATTTCAGATTTCAAGATACACTACAAAGCTATCATGATCAAAACAGTATGGTACTGGCACAAAATTATACATATAGAGCAAAGGAAATGGATAGAGAGCCCAGAAATAAACCCACATCTATATGACCCACATCTATAAAGGAGGCAAGGATATACAATGGGAAAAAGATAGTCTCTTTAATAAATGTTGCTGGAAAAACTGGACAGGTACATGCAAAAGAATGAAACTGGGCCATTCTCTTACACCATACAGAAAAATAAACTCAGGGGGTGCCTGGGTGGTTCAGGTGGTTAAGTGTCCAAGCATCTTAATTTCAGCTTAGGTCATGATCTCAGAGTTGTGAGATTGAGCCCCGTGTTGGGCTCCATGCTGGGCATGGAGCCTGCTTAAGATTCTCTCTCTCCCTCTCCCCACCCCTACCACTCACATGCTCTCTCTCTAAAAAACAAATCAAAACAAAACAAACCTCAAAATGGACAAAAGACCTAAATGTGAGACCTGAAACCATAAAACTCCTAGAAGAAAACATATGCAGTAATCTCCTTGACATCAGCCTTAGCGACATATTTATGGATAGATCTCCTCAGGCAAGAGAAACAAAAGCAAAAATAAACTACTGGTACTACACCAAAATTAAAAGCTTTTGCACAGTGAAGGAAACCATCAACAAAATGAAAAGATAACCTACTGAATAGGAGAAGATATTTACAAATGATATATTTGATAAGGGGTTAGTGGCCAAAGTACATAAAGAACTTACACAGCCTGACACTGAAAACCCCAAATAATCCACTAAAATAAGCAGAGAACCTGAATAGAGATTTTCCAAAGACATCCAGATGGCCAACAGAAACATGAAAAGATGCTCAACATCACTCATCATTAAGGAAATGCAAATCAAAACTACCTGAACTATCACCTTGCACCAATCAGAATGGCTAATATCGAAAAGACAAGAAAAATAACAAGTGTTGGCCAGGATGTGGAGGAAAGGGAATCTTCATGCACTGTTGATGGGAATGGAAGTTGGTGCAGCCACTGTGGAAAACAGTATGGAGTTTCTCAAAAAATTAAAAATAGAAATACCATATGATCCAATAATTCCACTGCTGGGTATTTACCCAAAGAAAATGAAAACACTCTGTTTATTGCAGCATTATTTATAATAGCCAAGATATTGAAACAGCCAAGAGTCCATCAATAGAAGATTAGATAAAGAAGTTGTCTATATGAATAAAATGGACTATTATTCAGCCATAAAAAAAATGAAACCTTGCCACTTGCAGCAACATAGATGGACCTAGAGGGTATTATGCTCAGTGAAATAAGTCAGAGAAGGAGAAAAACCATATGATTTCATTTAATATGTGGACTCAAGAAAAAAAAAACCTAACCAACCATACAAATGAACAAAAAAAGCAGAAACAGACCTGTAAATGTAGAGAACAAACTAATGGTTGCCAGAAGGGAGGAGGGCGATGGGATGTGCAAAATGGGTAAAGGGGAGTGGGAGGTACAGGCTTACGGTTATGGATGAAACGTACAGCATAGGGAATATGGCCAATGGTATTATAATAGAGTTACATGCTTACAGATGGTAACTACATGGTGGTGAGCATAGCATAATATATAAAATTGTGGAATTGCTATGTGGTGCACCTGAATGTAATGTAACCTTGTGTGTTAACTATACCTCGATAAAAAGCAAAGATATAATTTACATATCTCTACAGATAACTTATAAGAATTAATTTATAAGTTGGGTAATGTTGCTGAATAAAATATCGATATACAAAAATTATTTGCATTTCCACATGTTATCAATATATTGCTTAAAAATGAAATAAATTTATCATTTATAATCGCAAAAACATCAAATATTCTATCTGGAAATTCATGTGGAAAAAACATGGATCTGTATACTCCAAATATAGAAATCAATTTCGGGTGGGTACAACTGTGAACTGTGAAATGAACAAATAAAAACTTTTTCAAAGAAAATCAGAAGAGGAACAATAGGAATGCTCATTCATTGCTAGTGGGACTACAAAATGGAATGTTTACTTTGGAAGACAGTTTGACAGTGTTTTACAAAGTTAACACAGTCTTACCATATGATCCAGCAAACATGCTCCTTGGTATTTGCCCAATTGATTTGAAAAGCCAAGCCCACACAAAAACATCCATGTAAATGTTTATTGCAGCTTTATTGGTAATCTCACAAAACTGGAAACAACCAAGATGTCCTTTAAAAGCTGAATGGATAAAATGTGATTCATCACAGTATTATTCAGCGATAGAGAGAAATGAGTTATAAAGCCACAAGACAGATGGAGAAACATCAAAGGCATATTACTAAGTGAAAGAAGCCAGTTATATAGCATTCTAGAAAAGATAAAACTATAAAGACATTAGATTTTTAGAAGAATAACAAGATTCTTTGTGATAATATAATTGTGAATACAATGTATTATGCATTTGTCAAAACTCAAAGCTGTTTAGCACAAAAAGTAACCTTCATGGATGCAAAATTTTAATTATCACTTAGGAGATTGGGGTATTTCAGGAAGAAGTGCAGACTGTGACAAGGAAGCCTAACTGTATTACAAACAACTCAACGCATCTCACTGAAGGGATTGGAGGAAAGATGATAAGCTGAATATTTTGAAAATAAGTGGCATCTGTAAGACTAAAGATGTAAGGAACTACACGGAAGCACTGCATTCCAATCGATAAAGTTGTGTCCCATGGGATTATGTGTTACCAATTCTTTTTTTTTTTTTTTAAGATTTTATTTATTTATTTGACAGAAAGAGAGACAGCCAGCGAGAGAGGGAACACAAGCAGGGGATTGGGAGAGGAAGAAGCAGGCTCCCAGCGGAGGAGCCCGGTGTGGGGCTTGATCCCAGAACGCCAGGATCACGTCCTGAGCCGAAGGCAGACGCTTAACGACTGAGCCACCCAGGCGCCCCTATGTGTTACCAATTCTGACAATGCTATACATGTGTATCAGAATGGAACAATTAAGTAAATGTATGACAGATAGCGGGAGCCAGATTTCTCACTGTTGGAGTGGGAGATTACAATTAAGTGAAAAGAAGGGCCTAAAAATATCCATGATGACAATCAGTTAGAGTTGGAGACATCATGTGAATTCATGTTTAGCTTAATATAGGTACAGATGGTTGTATGTAGAAATATTTATACATCTGTTTCAATACACAGGTTGTATAGCACGTGTATTTTCTGCATTTTGGATGAAAGGGCCTAAAAGAAATGACATCCCTGTTGCAACATGCATATATAGCCTCTACATTTTGGTTTCTAATACTATTCTCTAAAAAAGGAACCAGGGCTCCTCGAAGAAATGGCTGATTCTAGGACAGAAAATATACAAGATGAGCCTGGAGAATTTGTAGTGCCAAAAAATAAGAAATAGCTAAAAAAAAAAAAAAAAAAAAAAAAAACCTTTTTGATAGGAATACCAAAGGAACACAGGGGGTGACTGACAGAGCTCCCAGTGGCCAAAGCTGAAACAGTTTGAGCAACAAAATGAATGAGTAATTTTGGATTATTCAAAATATAATAAAATAAATATCACATGTTTATACATATGTAAATAAAAGATTGAATAAATTAATAAATGCAGGAGATAAATCCCTCATGCAGAAGAATTCCAAATAATTTAAATAAATACTCTCTACTTAAGGAGGGGAAGCATAACTCTCACTCTGTAGCTATGTGTTGCACATAGTGATTTTCTTCTAAAATGTACAGTAATGGGGCTAAAAGTTTACAGTGGAGAAACTTGGCAAACACTACTTCAGCCAGGTGATTAAAGCCAGTGGCAGCAAGTCATAAATCATATTGGTAGTATGTATGCTTATTATGATGTGATGATAACAGATCTTTACCTCTGTGATCTTCCTCCAAGTACCTATAATCCCAGCTTCATCATGAGAAAAAACATCAGACAAATTCTAATAGAAGGGTATTCTACAAAATACCTGGCCTGTACTCAGCAAAACTGCCAAGGTTATTAAAAACAAGGAAAGTCAAGGGGTGCCTGGGTGGCTCAGTCCATTGAATGTCTGCCTTCGGCTCAGGTCCTGATCCCAGGGTCCTGGGATAGAGTCCCACATCAGGCTCTCTGCTCAGTGGGGAGCCTGCTTCTCCCTCGCCCTCTGCCTGCTGCTCCCCCTGCTTGTGCTTGTTCTCTCTCTCTCTCTTTCTCTGTCAAATAAATCAATAAAATCATTAAAAACAAACACAAACCAAAACCAAGGAAAGTCAAGAAACTCTCGCAGCCAAGTGGAACCTAAAGAGAGAGAACAACTAAATTTAATGTGGTATCCTGAATGGGATCCTGGAACAGAAAAAGGACGTTAGAGAAAAATCGAAGGAAATCTAAATAAACTATGGTCTTTAATTAATAATAATGTATCAACATTGGTTCACTAATCATAACACATGTATTATAATAATGTAAAATGTTAATAATAGCAGAAACTGAGTGTGGGGTATATGGAAACTCTGTACTAGCTTCTCAATTTTTCTGTAAATCTAAAACTTACAAAAATAATTTCGCTTAATTAACTAAAGTTAAATTAAAAATGTGATGAACATTTACTAACAAATGAGATTTAACTGAAGAGAAAACCAAAAGAGATCACAAGATATCATCCAGAATAAAAGAATGGAGACAAAAAGGTCCAAACATGAGTTCCTGAAGGAGAGAAGAGAAGGAAAGGTACAGAGGCAATATTTCAAAAGATAATAGCTTACCATGTTCCAGAACTGATGAAAGATCTCAGTCTTCACATTCAAAATCCCAGTGAACCCAAGCAGGTTAAATAAAAAGAAACATGTACCAAGAATCATCATAGTGAAACTGTAGAAAATCAAAGAAAAAAATCACAGTAGCAGCCTCTCGACTGACAAGTGACTTCTCTAAAGCAAAAGTGACAGCTAGAAGAATGTCTCTGGTGTCCTAAAAGAAAATGACTAGTAACCTTGAATTAATGTCCAGAGAAATTATCTTTCAAGAGTCAAGCCAAAATGAGCACTTTTTTCAGATAATCAAAACCCCCAAATGCCTGCTACTTTAAGCCTGTTCATTTTTGCATCAAACTGTATAATTAAATGAGGATGTGAAATTACCACCCTTAAATCTTAAGTTGGTGATGGTTCCCACAGTCCCTGCTATCTTCCCTAACAAGGTAGAGTACTGAGATTTACGATGTGCTGCCTGGTAGGAAGAGAGTTGTCCAGGGACTTGTCCCTCGGCAATCATTGGTTTTAGTCAGTGGCATCAATGTAGGGATGTTGCCTGCTTCTAAAGATGTCTATCCAAGCTATACACTCAGGAACTGTTAAAAGTAGCCATGTAATGGGATTGGAGTGTTTTCGTTTTTCCAGGAGGCTAATGTGAAAACTTCACTGTTCTCCTGTAGCTCGTAAGTCCCAAATAAGACTGGGGGTATGATGCAGTGTTTTGGGTTCCCAGCAATTACCTCAGAGACAGTGCCTGATAGTCCTTGAAAGATTTGGTATTTTCATTACACTAAAGAATTACCCCATTCAGTAGCTTTAGGACCCTTTGATTATGGTTAGGAAAAATTTCACAGGGCATACGTAATGGATATATTTCAGGGTTCATTTTGAAGTCCACCTTGCCTTCCTTTATTAAAGAAGCTCTTGTCTGTGGACTATTTCAGTATTGGGGAATGAGGCAAGATTGAACCCATTTATTACAATGGTTCATGATAGACTTTTGTTCCCCAGACCTGAATTTTTATTTTTATTTTTGATTTTCTTCCAGGAAACTATCTTCAATTGACCATAGCAATATTGTGAATCAAAAACGTGTTTACTGTGCCCGTCCTACTGCCTCTTACAATAACTGTGCTTGCCTCATACAGTGCTGAGGCTTGGCATTTTGTCACCCTGGGGTCGGGAACATCTCTTATTCTCCATAGCAGAACAGTGCAATCTCCCAAAGTCTTGCTATGAATAGGAATCTGATTTTGGATAAGCACAGGTGGTGATTTAATTAACTAATCTAGCCATTTCATTCCATGGAGTGTTACATTCCTCTCTGGGTTTATGGATAGGAATTATCACTGCTACCTGCCTTATTTTGCCTGGAACCGATTCCAGCCTTTGCTTGTTACTTCTAATGTTGCTACCCTGGGTTAATTAGGGTTTTTGGATGCAAGCAACAGAAACTAATATTAAAAAATGAAGGAGATTGATCAGAATACTATTGTAGAAGCTCATCAGATGGTTAGGTTGCTGGGCCCCATGTCTGGAAAACAAACAGGAATCAAGGATCCCTGAAGTGGGGGGACGGGTGGAGGTGAAAGGGATAGCAGTTAAGCTAATTCAAGGACAGAGGGATCTGAATCACCATAGTTCATGATATGAGAATTAGTATTTCCTCAAAAATTATCTTTCTCATGTTTGTTGCTTCTTTAATCCTGGCAAACTTCTAAACACAGCAAAAATTCAAATATATATAGCTTGCACCATTGTAATTGCTCTATCAAAAATTTTGCAAAGTGCTGGGTGTTATACGCAACTAATGAATCATCGAACTTTACATCAGAAACCAGGGATGTACTGTATGGTGACTAACAAAATATAATAAAAAAACATTAAAAAAATGTTGCAAAGTGTTATTGCAAGTTTATTTTGACATTTCTGCAATCACATTTTTTCCAGCTATTTCCATCAATACACTGAGAGACAAGGGAACGAATAGTGAAGACAATAAGAATTGTGTTATTTTAAAACCAATAACAAATAGCCTAAGTCCAAGTATGACCTTCTTTAATCAGCTTATAAATATCTACCCCCCCAAAAAAGTATTTTCAAGGTAAGAAATTGAGTGGTAATTGGAACAGTAGCTACTCCGATTTCTTTTGAAAAATCGACTTGGTAAGTTTGATCGAAAGTATCTTAGAACATGCTGGGGCAATTTCCAGGTTTAGGAAGTAAATGTGCTTATTAGTTTGGTAATAGGAAGCAAAGTTGAATTATCCAAAATGTAAAACCAAGTAATTACCATTGGGAAGTCTTTTATAAACTGAATTCAGGATCAAAAGAAGGAGAAAAATTCATAAATAAGAAAAAAATGCAAATTTGGGGTATTAAAACAAGTATAGCATATAAGAGCAAAGACGATCAGAAGAGCTGGATGTTCCAGATCTTCAGAAAAATAGGCAAACAATTCTCACTTCTCCTTTTCTTTGTCTGCTGATAATATATTACCTGGATAAATAAAAGTTAATCCCTGGCTGATGACTTCATTTGGGGAGACACCCCATTCAAATCTGCTGGGGGCTTCTCTGTAAGAAGAGATTTCCCCCTTTCAGGGAACAGAGGGAAATACTTGAGTTGGTTGAATTATATGGAGCTGTAACTAGAAATGTTTTGTAAATGGGTGGATAATTACTAAGATTGTCTCAGTTGATTAGAGAAACATCAGACAATTCTAAACTCAGATTGGATTAATAAAGAATAAATCCTTTCTCTGGCCCTTTCTGCTGTGGCCTTTGAGTAACTTGAACTTGCTTGCCAACTTCAGAGCAGGCAAGGAGTGAACGCATGTCTTAGCCATAGCGGTGCTCGGGGACTGATGAAGACAGGGATTAAAAGTCAGAGATTGTCTCCCCACAGTTGTAAAATAGATTTATGGCCAATGGAGTGGGTGCCAAGACTGAAATGCAGCTCCATAAACTAATTCAGACTGACTCTTTCATCCCCAAAACAGTCAGACTCAGGTTTCCCTTTTATCAAATGAAGGTGTTCATCTCTGAGGTCCTTCTGGATTGATGTTCCCGTGCTCAGTATTTACTCACTAAGGGCGAATTATTTTATGATGAAAAAAATTATTGTTATGTATTTCTTTTTAAACAATTTTGCCTCGGTCTGATACCGTCGGACTGCATGCTTATTTGCTGTTAACACTAGGGGTCAGGCTGAGAATAGTCGTTTTCTATGCTGTTATGATCTTCGTCAGATACTATAGGAACCTTGGATATTGGGATTTTTTTTAGTTATGTCTTCTGAATTTCTATTATATATCGCTATATTACTCATGCGTGTGTTTTCAACAATAAAAATAAAGATGTTCCCTAAAAACTTAAAAAGTAAGGAAGTAAAAATATACTTTCAGAGTTTTTAGTGCCAGTATTACAAATGAAAGTCTAGCAGACGTTTTGAAAGTAAATCTTACAACCAAATGCAGAGTTAGCAATCTACGTTATCTGTACCAAAATGCACCACTGTTACGTACATTTTCCTAACCTTCCCTGTTTCTTTCTCCTTTTCTTTTCTTTCCCCCGTGGAATTACACGTACTATGACAAAAGCAAGAGTTTGCCACAAACTCAAAATAATCTTGAAAGTCAAATAAATTTAGTCATAAAGATGGGAAATTAATAGCATCCGATTTAAAGTTATTTTCCAATGGATTTTACCATCATTTTAACATCTTTAAGGCTCTAGGTATTTATGTTTGTTAACTAAGAGTATAGGGGCGCCATATACACAAGCAGTCTCACACACAAATGCACGCAGAAATAGACATAATATGATTTTACATAGAATTGGTAAGTTATTTCCCCTCCCATCAGGAATTCAAAGCAGAGCAGGGAAGGGTATGAAGCTGTGGGTACAGCTCAAAAGAGAAGGTCAGAAAACATTAAGCGAGGGCTTCATGGGCTATAAAAGTAGACTGTTCTCTAAGAAAATATAAACTGCATTCCATGATAAAGCCTCCACGGGAAATGAAAAAGCATCTTCTGTGTGTGTGTGTGTGTGTGTGTGTGTGTGTGTGTGTGTGCGCGCGTGCGCGCGCGCATGCCCGCGTCCCATTCATTCATTTATCTCATATGTGCCTAGGTGCAACTGTCTTTTTATTTAACCAGTATAAGATAGTGCCGGTGGATCTTTACGATGTTTGTACCCCCTGAAAGATGAGATTCTTCAAGAAACTATTCTTTTTTCAAAGAACCAATGTAATCAACCATCTCCATGGGACAGTTTTTGCCTGAAGAACGATTTATTAAAAAGTGAAGACACCGTGCAGAGCACAGGGAAGATCTTCCTAAGTGAGGTCCTTGTGGTTGAGACGGATACACTGAGCTCAAGGAAGAAGAACCGTTTCCCCTGTCAGTCACTTCAAGCGTGCCCTGACCCAGTGCGCTTTGTAATGGCCTTCGTGTTCTTGGAACGCTGAGGGCCCAGCAAGCTCCGGCTGCCAGAAGGTTCAGATCAATTGACCTTTTATGTCTTTTATTGTTTCCGCTGCCCTTTAAATTCCCCATCAATGCTCTGTTTTCTCCAGAGCATCTTTTCAGACCTAGAGAGGTAGGGATATCTCTTTGTGGGCAGAAGATGCTGACTCCTCACCGATGGAGCGTGGCAGGTGAAGGGCTGAGAGCAGCAAACATTCCCTCCCGCCTTCTAATGTTGCCGGTGGAATAGAGAGCACCTCTGCATTCACCTGACGTTTTTGGCAGAAGCCCTCTGCCTTCTGTCCCAGTGGTGAGGTTAGAATAGGACCAGCATTTTTTGAAAAGTTAAAGACTGCATTTCTTAGAACTTCTGCCACCTTTATTCGCCGACCACACAGGTGAGACACTTTTCTGTTGTACTGGTCCTCTTGACCCTGAGAAGCTACTTTACCTGGGCTTTCTACACCATCGATACTTCTGTTCTTTCTAAATCTGAACAGCGTGGGCCATTGAGCCCTGAGGATGGAGAACTTCATTGTTCCCTGACACAGTCAGCCAGAGGGAAAAGCAGATACCAGACAAAACCGATATTTTTCTGCATATTTCACACTTGAATAACAGCGTTAGCTCGGCAAAACCTCAGAAAATATCAAGTCGGCCTATTGACATTAGTATATTTTAGTTTATACAAATGCAAGGCAAAGAAAGTTTGGTACAGCCTTTGCCTGTCCTCCCGCTGATTGTGATCAAGCATGTCCCCACTGATGCAGGTAAGAAAATATCCAACTGCTTTAGCATTACTAGGGATGTCTCGTATGATGTGAACGTGACGTGCGTATTCTTCATGTATATAGATCTTAATTGTTTGGTTCTCTTTTTATATATATTTATGTGTTCATTAAATGTCTCAGGAATTATTCATAAAAAGTAAATGTACCACAGTGGCTTATAATCTAAGAAGATCTTGCTGTGGCTCTGTTTGGTAAAGTAAATAATCCTTTCTTAATTATTTATCCCATGTATTTGTATTTGTATTTGGGGTTTGATACATTTATATAACATGAGTTACATAAATACATGGAGTACTTTGTGTTCATAAAAGATGAGTAAAAACGTAAAGGCACAATTTATTGACTGCTATCATATAGGTATATTACTTATGTACAGAATTGCAGCTTGGCATTACTTTGTTAGTAAAATTAGAAGTTTTCTTTTTAATAGTTGAGTTAAGCCCCCCTATATTCACTGATATGACTGATAACTCATATTTTATAATTTATACATTTATACAATTATGTAATTAATTCTACAGTTGTTCTATATATCCTCTCATTTCTTGCTGCATTGGTTGTGTTTGCTTTCCATTTTTATATTTCATTTGCTATTTAGAATAGTTGATATTTTTTCTAGGAATTACCTTGTACTTACGCCTTTCTAATGTTCTTAGTACCCTGATTTCTTTTATAAACATTATTACTTGCTTTGTTGATTTTTAATAGTATCTTTTGTCTTTGCCTATTGCCTATACAAAAATCAATGAGCTTATTCCATGTTCCTCTTATGCTCTCCTTTCTTCCATTATTTTAGTTGCATTATTTTTACTTTGTGAGAACACATAATACTTATTTGCCATCTTTCATCTTCCTCCATACCTTAGCCTCAATTTTAGTTCTACACTTCAGTAGAATAATTGCTTTTCACAATTCCTTTTGCTGAAGGTTCCGCATTATCTCTTGGTTGGCTCATTCTCTAGAAGATTCTTCAAGAGCTGGAGATTAAAGTATACCCTGGGTTCTTGCACATGTAAAGCCATTTTTCTATAGCCTTGGTAGGTAAATGATGGGTTTTCTGAGTGTAAAATCTTTGATTCACTTTTTTTTTCATGGAAAAATGCTACTCTATTTTTTTTTTGTTTTTTTATGTTGCTTTTAAGAAATCCGATGTCAGTCTAATTCTTTTGTCCTTTTAAATTATTGATCATTTTGCCTGTAAGTCAAAAGGATTTGCCTGTAAGTCCTAAAGATTTTTTTAAATCATTAAAGTCTTATGGATTTATTAACGTACATCTTGGAGTTGACCATTGTTAAGGTCCAATCTGGCCAACTCTCTCGCCTTTAAAAGTATCATATGTCAAAACATACCTTACCACAGCGAGTGAGTGCAAATAATTCAAAGGATGGTTACTCAGGCAAATGCAAAGTGAGGGGAGTCCTTGGGCTAGGATCCTTTGATGTCTAGGCCTAGAGAGAGACAAGAGGTCTTGGTACATACATCGGTATATATATATTTATATATGACAGGAGCCCACCAGGGAATTTTGAATAATGCCAAGGGTAGACTGACTTCTAGCAGTAGCCTTAGTGTGGGAGAAGGCAGATGAGGAAGTAGAGCAGGTGTGATTCCGGCTGAGGTGTCTGACAGCAGTCATCCCAGGAAGTGTTAACAGTTCAACCACCTGTTACTTTGCTGTGAGTGACTTACCATTTCCAACTTTATTTCTCCGTAGTCATTTCAAGAAAGGCTCTCAGGTACCTATTGGGTGTTTTTCATATTTAGAAAGAGTTTTTATTTTATTTCCAGGAATTTTTATATTAAGGAATTAACTATGCATTCTGTTTTATTATTTTGTTTTTCATTGTCAGAGACTCCATATTATGTGATTTTTAAATATTTGTTTGTTTTGCATTTTAACCACTTTCCTTCTCACCCTTTTTACTTCTTATTTTGACTCATTTTTATTCCTTTGATGATTTCCCTACCTTTCTCCGAAGTCCCTTATTAAGTATTTGTTTAAGTCTGTTCTCCCTGGGGTACCTCATATAATTTAGTCATCAGTGCTGTTATAATTTTCTTCTACTCCCCCTCCTTCTCCCCCCATTCTTCCTTCTCTTCCTCTTCTTCTCTGAGTTCAATCAGCTTTTATTTTATTTCTTCCTTAATATATACATTACTTATTCTGGCTATAGGTTCACAAATGCTCGTCTGAGGATATTTAATTGAGTTTGCAATATTGTATGAGTTTTCTTCTGCTTTGTGGTTGGTTTCCTGAGAGAATTTTCACTGGGTGAAATATTTGATTCTCTCTGTTTTCCTCCAGCAGTAGCAGTGTGTAGCTCTGACAGTTGAAGTGTGTGCCCTTTGCAGACAGGATGCCAGTGGAATGGGTTGCAAGTTTTCTGTTTCAAGAATAGGAAATTCATGGTTTATTTGGTGTATTTGGTTAGTGTGAGAAGATCTTATATGCCCTTGATTCCGTTTTTCATTCTCTTTTTTCTAGCAGGATCGCAATATTCCCCCTTTGCTTCTTTTTTTTCTTTCAACTTTCAGTCCAAAAGGAAGCCACTCCCTTTCTGGTACCCTCATTCCTCAGAAGCAGTACTTCTCAATCTTGTCACTTTGAGCCCCACACTCTATTATGTCCCTTCTCTACTGTCAGTGCTCTAACTTATCAGAAATATTTTTCAGGGGGTGCCTGGGTGGCTCACTCAGTTAAACATCTGCCTTCGACTCAGGTCGTAATCTCAGGGTCCTGGGATCAAGCCCCAAGGGCAGGGCTCCCCACCCAGCAGGGAGCCTGCTTCTCCCTCTCCCTCTGCTCCTCCCCCCTTATGTAATCTCTCTCTCTCTCTCTCTCAAATAAATAAAATCTTCAAAAATTTATTTTTCAGTTATTTCACACGTACAGTGGGCTTTCTCTTTCTGAGGGAATCTTGGATCAATCAGAGACCTTTCTCCTCCTATTTTCTCTTCCTCAGCATCTTTTGTAAGCCTTCCTTCCAGTGCCCTTCCCTTCTATGTCTGCAAAGCTTGAGGGATGGCTCTGCTGAAAATTGGAGGTTACTGTCATACTTACAGGTAATTTGAAGTTTGTGGTGTTCTCTGAATTCTAGTTATGCCGTTTTCCTGGTTTTATTTGTAATATTAAGCAAGAGATACTACAAAGGAGTAGCCCATGGGGAGAATGTAGTGTCACAAAACCAAGGGATACAAATTTCGCAAGAACAACGGAGTAATCAATGTGGCAGGTTAAGTTGAAGACTAAAAACTAACCATTGGTTTAGGGTCATCAGTGGCCTTAAAAAAGTCTCACGTTGAGCAGAGGGTACAAAAGACAGAGAAAACAGCATGAGAAAGTGGATACAGTAAACGCAGCAAGTACAGAACACTTAATTGAGAAGATAACTGTAAAAGGTCATGTAATGTGTGGTAATTGAGGGCACTGGGGGTCAAGGTTTTGTTTTTTGTGTTGACTTTTAATTTAAGCATATACTTCCAAAAACTACATATATCTTAAATATACTCGATGAATTTTCAGTAACTCAGCAGGCTGTAGATTAAAGAACAGAATGTTACCCCCTTCCTACAAGCCCCAGCATTCCATGCAGTCATGAATTACCCTCGAGGGATTGATCTCTATACTAACGTCTGACACTAGCGTTGGCAACTCTTTCATGTCTTTCTTTGCTGTGCCCTATATTTGTGAGAATTATTCACTTTGTCGTAGGTTTTTCATTCTCATTCATTGATGTTTAGTTTTCCTACTATTCAAATATACCACAATTTATTTATTTATTAATATGTTGAAGGGACTCTGGGTATTTACACATGTTGGACTATTATGAATACTGCTGCTAGTGCTAGTCATAATTTTCTAGATTATAGTCATGTATTTTCTAGTATATGACTTTTGGTGAACACATGATGAATTTATCTAGAAATGGAATTTCTGGGTCATAGAAAACATTTATATATTATTATAGCCAAACAATTCTACAAATTGTTTTTTCTTAAAACACTATGTAAGAATTCCAGTTGTTGAATAATTTTGCCTACCTGTAGTTGTCTTTTTAAGATTTCTTTTTATTGATTGTGATTTGGTGTGAGTTAGCATTTCACTGAACACCAGTGAAGTCATATGTTTATTGGCCCATTGTGCATTATCTTTGAGAAGTGTCATTTCAAGCCTTTTGCTTGTTTTCCTCTTTGATTAGCTCTCTTTTCCTCACTGATTTGTAGGTATTGCTTTTATATTCTGGGTATGAGTGTTTCACTGATAAATACATATCTATTTTAAGATATGGGAAATATTAAAGCATATTTGTATATTGATAGGAATAATTTAGCACCTCAAAATACAGAAGTAAAATTGGAGGAGAGAAACCCTTAAGTAGGCAGTAGGGGATAGGACCCTCTAGTAGGAGGAGTTGGCCATTGTGCCTGTAATGTATTTAACTTAAAGCTTTGCTTAGAGTTAAACATTTCTAATATTTTGCTATTGTAAATGTGATATTTTAATTCAATAAAATTGTATCCATATATTGGATTACCTTTACTTTCTAAATAAGGAGAATCTTTATTTAAAAAAAATTAAAAAAAAGAAAGGCTTTTTGCATATATATAGAAAGGTCAAGTATTTTCTGCTGTGCTTACTGGCTTTCTCTTATGAGAACATATGCCACTGTGCCATGGTATTAAGTCTTAGAATATTATCATTGAACCATTTAACTGTCTCTTTTTGGTCTATTTACTGTTCTTCTTTAAGCTAGTCTTTCAAAAAACTTCATTTTATCTGATTATATTGTTGTCTCCTTTTAAAATTTCAGCAGCTTTATTGAATATTCTAAAGTACATTTTTAATTACTCACTTGAAATTTTCTTTTTTTCTTACATTTTATTTTTGTCTTTATTTTAGCAAGTTTTTAATTGTTTTGAATTTTAAAAATTTCTCTTTTACCTCATTTATTTTCATTATTCTCTTGGATTTCTTTCATATTTTTATTTTTGCTAATTTTTAAAGCTTTTTAAATTTAACTATATATAGGAATATATTAGGAGCAGGTATTTAAGTAATTCACACCCTAGGTTGAACAGTTTTGTTCCTTCATTTGGTTTTCAATGGCTCTTTAGCCCTTTCCAACCCTTTTTGTAGCAAAATGTGTAATCTAAAATCCGTAGTCTTTGCACAATTACGGGTCATAAGACAAGTCATGTAATAAATAGGTGGCCACTGAACAGAAGAAAGAAGTTGGCTGATTGTTCTATTCAGAGAAGGTGCCTTCCTCCTAGATTAATTTAATCAAATCATAAGCCTTCGTGAGGTTTGGGGGATTTCTTTTACACTTCTGTAGACTAAGGAGAGGTTGGGTAAGGCCAAGTTTCTTCATTATAAAATTTCGGAGTAAAGACAGGGTCTTCTCTGTGGGATCACCTAACAAACAAAAAGCAGTCTCCAAAAAAAGCAGCATGACCTTGTTTGATATTTCAGAGGAAAAAGAATCCTGGCTTTGTCTCTTACTTTAGCTCTCAGCTGTCCTAAAAGGAGGGTAGACTTCTTAATAGTTATGCTTATGATTTTAGAAAGAATTGTTTTTTAACAGGATATCTGTCTCTGAAAAGTTAGCTAGAAAGCATGCAGGAGATAGGTCTCAGTGGCCTTTCATTGATAACCAAACACATTATCATCTCATTCTGAGTCCTTCTCTAAGGGAAATAGCTTTCCTCGGTCTGTTCTGCCCAGCTTCCTCCCGCACTCTGGGATATTTTCCATCTGCCTCACGATGTAATCACCCCTCCAAATCTCCTCTGTCCTGCAGGATTATAGACCCGTAGTTATCTTCTTTGTTCATTATCAGTTACCCAAATGCAAAAGCTTATATGGTAATTCTCCTCGGCTGACTTCTCAGTTTGCTATGCACCTTCACATAAAACCTAGTCTAACTGGAGTAAGGTGGTATCTCAGTGTGGTTTTGATTTGAATTTCCCTGATGGCTAATGATTTTGAACATTTTTTCATGTGTCTGTTAGCCATTTGTATGTCCTCATTGGAAAAGTGTCTGTTCGTATCTTCTGCCCATTTTATGATTTGTTTATTTGTTTCTTGCGTATTGAGTTTGAGAACTTCTTTGTAGATCTTGGATACCAGTCTTTTATCTGTAGCATCATTTGCAAATATATTCTCCCATTCCGTGGGCTGCCTCTTAGTTTTTTTGACTGTTTCCTTGGCTGTGCAGAAGCTTTTTATTTTGATGAAGTCCCACATGTTCATTTTATCTTTCGTTTCTCTTGCCTTTGGAGATGTGTCATGAAAAAGGTTGCTTTGGCCAATGTCGTAGAGGTTGTTGTTGTTGCCTATGTTCTTCTCTAGGATTTTGATGGATTCCTGCCTCACATCGAGGTCTTTCATCCATTTGGAGTTTATCTTTGTGTATGGTGCAAGGGAGTGGTCAAGTTTCATTCTCTTGCATGTAGCTGTCCAATTTTCCCAGCACCATTTATTGAAGAGACTGTCTTTTTTTCCACTGGATGGTTTTCCCTGCTTTATCAAAGATTAGTTGCCCAAAGAGCCGAGGGTCCATTTCTGGATTCTCTATTCTGTTCCATTGGTCTATGTGTCTGTTTTTGTGCCAGTACCATGCTGTCTGTGCACTAGGTGTTATACGCAACTATTGAATCATCGAACTTTACATCGGAAACCAGGAATGTACTGTATGGTGACTAACATAACGTAATAAAAAAACATTAAAGTAAAAAAAAAAAAATACCTGGTCTAGAAGCTGGAGGACTTCTCCACCAAATAGAATTGGTGAAACATGAGGTAATGTAACCTGCATCAGGTCTGCCATATCCACTGAGCAAATATGTCTACTGAGCCATAGTTACATACCTTCTCTTTCTAAATTTCTGTAAAGCAAGTGATAGCTTATTTTTATACTGGAAAAACTCTCAGGTGATACTTCCCAGTGGCTAACATTACAATGATAATAATTCAGATCTTTTATCTTTCCTCTTTGACTCCATCCAATATTTTTCTTCTTTTAGATGCCTAGATTTAAAAACATAAATTCTCTTTCTTCAAAGCTTTTGGCTCTTTCCTCTCTGGCTATAAAGAAAAAGAAAATACAGTAGAGATAAGAGACTTGGCCATCTTAATTCTAATTAATGAACGTGGGAGGAAGGTGGCAGATTATCATTGACCTCACAGGTCAACGTTTTATTTTTTTCCCATTTTGATGATGATACTTCATAGTGAAAGATAGCATGTCTTATCATTTATAGTTCCCCTACCAAAATTGTCTAGTGTCTTGCTTTTACAAAGAAAGCTTCTGTCTGTGGTATCATCTATATCCTAACAACTGGCATAATTATTTCCCACGATCAGAGTACCAGACTTGGTAATGGCAGTATTAAAGACTTACGATTGGTCAATCTAGACTTGGAAGGTTGTTTCCCCACGGGCTACAGATTTCCTGATACGTTGTGACTCCAGGGGAAACACACCTGACCAAACAGACCAGTGAGTCAAAGAAAGAAGTCGCCACTCAAAATCTAAAACAGTAAGGTGAATTTGTTGCTTACCGGACAAAGAAAAATTGTGCCTGCAGGATGCAATCTCTCTGAATAAAGCAATCACTGGTCTCATATAGGTTTGGAGAAGCATGAGGTTCAGGATCAGTGACGTACAGAAATAAGACCTGTTAGGGATGCATTGATCTTCGGCTGTGGAGGGTTGGTTATTGGAACATGGCTGCTGCTGATACTTTTAGAAGTATGGGGCTGTCACAAAATGCCTGGTAACCAGATGTATGATTACTGATTCACAGTTTTCATTGATCAATTGGGATTGTTTAATGCTAGATCTGGGAGTTACTTGTTACTATGACCAAAGAACAATCAATCTTTTCCTAAGGAAATTAAAATGTTCTATTTTTCACAAAATATTTTTACACACTGATTTGGATTAGAGTTATAGGTGCCATGTTTCATCTACGTGATTATATTTTAGCTTCCTGAGGGGCCTTGTCTTATAAAATGATATCCCTATAGCACCCTGCATAGCACCTTACAAAATCAAGTCCTCGGTGTGTTGAGAGATCCTACATGACCAGCCTCTTTAGGAACTTAGCAGTAGTACTATCAGACAAGAAGCAGAGAATCCTTTTAATGGTTTCAAAGAAACATGAATGTGTAAATAAAAAATTCAGGCAGAGGTTGCTATAGTCACATCAGACATCAAATCCCTTAGTGTGTAGAAAGGAGAAGGGAAGCTGGGATAGAAGCCAAAGCAAAACTAGAAGGCACACTTCTATAGGATCTTCTTTGCCTCTCTGGCTCCTCAAGCCTGTCTTCATCTATGATCTCACCTGCCTCATTTTTCCCTGCTCCACCTTCCCCCAGCTCAACAGCAACTCAATATAATTAAGCCCAGTTTTAATAACAGACTGAAACCCTAGTTGAGATGTGATCTTTTGCAGGACATAGGGCTCTCTTTTTGTCTCTACAAGCCATGCAGTGTTGAGTGCTATGTACTCATGCTGGTAGCCTTTAAGTCCAGCACACTTTGCCCATCCATTGATGCTATTTTAAAAGAATAGGTAACTTTCAGGGTTCCAGGCCCACCTATGGGTTTAAGTTAAGTTTCTATCCTCTAGTCTCTTGGTCTAGAAGCTCACCTTGACCTCCAAAAACAGGGCTGGAATTGTTGAGTCCGCTTGAATGTCTGAGAATGACTAGTTGTCTGCTCTGAGACAAGCCTCTAACACCAAATCAGCAACTGTCAGATCTTCAACTCAAGGAAGAGCAACCCTAGGGGTCCGACGTCTTCTTTCATCATGCTGTGTATTTTTGAGCATCCTTCTCATCCTGCACTCAAACACTCACAAGATGTAACTGACATTTAAATATTTAAAAGATTGGCTGAGAAGAGGATATAAAAGCAGTTTTGGATATCAAGAGGCATTGCTATAACAACACAGTTTATAGTGCTGTGCGACCATGTGAACACTGCTGTTGGAAACATCTGTTACAAATTGAATAATGAGGAAGATAAGAAGCAAAATAACACAATCAATGGTTAATATCAAATTGAAAACCAATGGAAAAAAGGTTTGGTAGATGTCAAATATTTTACTCAATATGAAATATATAAAGATGATGATATTATTATGTGGTTTTAGAATATGGTATAAGCCTCACGTCGGGCTCCCTGCTCAGAGGAAAGCCTGCTTCTCCTAGTGCTCTCCCCCCCTTTTGTGTTCTGTCTCTCAAATAGATAAATAAAATCTCTAAAAAATAGAATATGTTATAAGAAGGGGGTATAAATTTTCCTTATGGCTCACGCACACTTTGTGGCAGATGAGTAATGCCAAAAAAAAAAAAAAAAAGTGAATTGTAGCAATAAGACGTCACCAGTTATATACTGTTGACCCTTGGGGTCCCCCAGGAATTCCAAGCAGTAGAAGAACACCCAGAAGGCAGGATTCCAGCATCTTTCTAGGGCTTACCCTGATGAACATCTCTCAGATAAACAAAAGAAAGAATGAATTGAAGAGATTCCAAGACATGTTTCTTTTTGGCCTGAAAGAAGAAGACTAAGGCAAACTGTGGGCATGATGGAGAAGAGTTTAGTATGAAGGAAGTTGTGCAAGTGGAATAGAAATTAATGGAGAAAGGTTACTTTGAGTAGATGTATTTAATGAAGCTAAGATCAGTAAAAAGTAGAGAGAGGTAGAGTCACTTCAGTTCCATAATTCTGAGTCTATAAATGAAACACAGCTGTTTGAGAAAGATGGATGTGGGTCTTTGGCCTAAGGGTGGGGAGCTTTTACAGAGCAAAGGAAGAATGTGGTCAAACAATGATTTGTGTGTATAAATGCATTCCTAAGACTCAGAATTTTCTAGTTTGCTTTTACCAATATATCCAGTTCTGTAGTGGCTGTTTTTAACCCATAGATTTATGCAGGAACATAGCCCAAAGGAAAACCGTAATGCTTGAGATGGAAAACAAGCGCAGAAATTGTAAAGATTTGGCTGTAGAATTCGAAAACAAGAAAGTGAATGTGTGCAAAAAAATCTACAGTGATAAAGTCATGAGAGGGCATGGTGAGACAGGCTGTCTCATTCATTAATGGTGGGAGAGGAAATTGTTAATATTGTTCTGTAAAATTAATTTGTAGACTGAACCACATCTTAATTTGGCCTTGTAATTCCATTTCTCAGTATCAATTCTAGACATACATTTAGAAGAGAATTGAAGTAGAAGTAATAAAACATGTGGTGCAAAAATAATTATCCTAATTAACACAAAATTTAAAAATAAAGGTAAATTAAATAAATGATGTTAGATCTATTGGACAGACTATTCTCCTTCTACAGTTATGTTTCTGAAATAATTTTAGTGATGTCACTCAATGGCTATGAAATGAAACCAAGAGAAAATATGAATGTACTATATTGTTTACGTATGATATGAATATGTAAACATGTTCACAGAAACATATATATCTAAAAAAAAAAAAAAAAAAAACCAAGGCTGGACGCCTGTATGGCTCAGTCAGTTAAGCGTCTGCCTTCAGCTCGGGTCATGATCCCAGGACCCTGGGACTGAGCCCCACATCAGGCTCCTTGCTCAGTGAGGAGTCTGCTTCTCCCTCTGCCTGCCGCTCCCCCTGTTTGCACTCTCTCTCTCTCTCTCTGACAAATACGTAAATAAAATCTTTAAAAAAGTGAAAAATAAAAAAGTAAAATAAAATAAAACCAAGGCAATATACAAAAATGTTAATATTGCTTATTTCTGTAGGGATAAACTTTCTCTTCTTCCTTTTACTTATTATTTACTAAATTGTCTCCAATAAGTTTAACTTATGTATTATAATTTAAGGAAATGAAGCAATAGGATTGAGTGACATTCTGAAGGAAGAGGGGAATAGACAGAGATATGTCCTATGATTGGTCCTTCCAAAACTGGACTGACTAAATTTCTCTCTCTGACGATGATACCATTTCTAGACTCTGACATGACTGTTCATTATCGTGGACCAAAATAAAAAGTTGAAATTTTCAGTATATCCCACAACCCACTAGGCAATTATTTTAGCATCCCTAGAAATTGCACAATTAACCCAGACGGGAAGATGACTAAAATAATATCATCACCTAAAAAAATAGAATAACTAATTACACAAAAGCATTAGTTGATGGTAGTACTTTGTAAATTTGACCTGAGAAGGACAGACAGGAGGAAAGGAGTAACATGCATGCAACTTCTGGTCCAGGCCAAGCACATTACATGATTTGTAGGTTCACTTCTCTGGTAACAGGCAAAACGTCTCTTAACAGAACCAGAATGCAGACTCTGAAAATTAGTAAAAAACAGTTAGGCAATAGCGTCCCCTGGTTATCTTTACTCTGCATACCTAAAGGACATTTAATTTGATAATCAGTTGCATCCCCTAATTTGCACAAGAAATTAAAAATGAGTCTTACCTACCACTGGGGTTCAGATACACAGTGACAGTGTACAGATATGTCTAGACAGACATCACGGTAAGGAGGCTGAGCCTTCAAGGTCATCTGGGTGAGAAAGCAGATGGGCAGTAAGAGACGGTTATGGAGTAAGCCTCCAAGGGCTTATAGAAACTTTCATGCATTGAAGATTGGCTGGACCTAGGAAAGGGAGCACAAACTGTGGAAATGTTTGTGTCACAGGGTAGGACTCACCTGAGAGCATCCACTGTAGAAGAGGCCCTGAACATTGAAATGGATAGGATGATTCCTCTGGTACATGTCAGGCAGCCTATGTTATCAGCCGTCCTCGTACCTAAACAATGAACTCCAGAATGCAGGAGCCATTTCAACAGAAGATGGAGAATGTAACTGTGGCAAGATATAGTGTTCCTCCTACCAGGGAAGATCTAGGGGCTGCCATTACTGAAGCATAACTCAGTAGGAGTGTAATAGTCCAGTCTATGGCTCTAACACCATTTATTTAGTTTACCTCTATTTTTTAATCAATTAAAATATTTTTGCACCGTGTGTCCTACCGTTTCTTATCTTTAGAATTGCAAAGTCAAATGGTATTAATACTTGGCTGACTCTGCAAATTAATTTTGCTGAAAACATTTTTTTAAAAGATTTTGTCTATTTATTTATTTAGAGAGCACGTGTGCGCATGAGTGGGAGGAGGGGCAGAGGGAGAGGGAGAGAGAGACTCTCAAGCAGACTCCACAGTGAGCACAAAACCCCACTGGGGACCTGATCTCATGACCCCGAGATCACTACCAGAGCTGAAATCAGAAGTCAGCTGCTTAACCTACAGAGCCACCCAGCTGCCCCAATTTTGCTGAAAATTTTTAATAACTTTTTAATAATTAATTAGCACTAATAAGTAGTGTTAATGGATGGGAAAGCTGTACCCACTGTACCCTCTCCTGACCTTTATCAGTATAGTTTCTCTTAACACTCATTTCACTTTCTTGTTCCCCAACTCTAGCCAAATCCTTATAATTTCCATGCTTATTTTCCATTTCAATCGTTACAACTTTTCTTTGAGATACTAGTGCCAGGTTGAAGTATAATCTGTAAAGAAATAAAACCAGCAGCTTGATAGCAGGTTCATTATACCTGACATCCTCTACATTTTAATAGACAATTTTGTACTGTGGTCAGATTGACCCCTATTCTAGGCCTGGTTTTGTCGTTCTTGTCTGCAGTACCTCAGGCCCGACGGTTATCCAAGGAGTCATAGAGTACCTGGTGACAAACATGGCCCTTCATGTAACATCGCTATAGCAAAGCAGCAGCAGCAGCAGGCACGTAATTACGGTATTCTCTGACGCTACATACACTGCACCATAAAGTGTTTGTTTGATGTAGTGTAATGTTCCCTTGAAGTCGCTAGCTTGGAAATGACATCCTGTGCTACGCTCTTTGTCAGTATCTCGTATACACCTTAAATCGTGTCCGCTGCACATGGTGCATTATCCACACATAAAATACATTGGTTCAAAAATCAAACTGGAGTGGGAGGAGTGGCTCAATCACCACCATCAATTTCAGTGACTGACTTGGCGAATTTTTGGTGCAATTCTAGGCTCTGCAGCTCTGGAGACCTGAGGTCCCACAGGAGGGCACAGTGAGGGTCCCGGTGAAGGTCCCACTAAACATGAAAGCTGTGGATGCTGCCAATCATTTGTCCTTCAGTCAATCACTATATCCAGTCTTTGCCTCTGAGAAATCTGATGTAAGAAAAGACGACTCTTAACATTCATTGGAGTGGGTCTTCCAGTTAGTTGCTGGCAGAAAGATGGTAGTTCTGACATAGTACTCATTACTTGCACAAAATGTACGAGTATCAGAAGCACCAGCAATTAAAAACTTTCAGAATGAGTGACAGTGGCATGGAAGAAAATTCTAGGGACAATAGTTCTACACTCTCATAACTCCTAGGAACTCAGTACTGTGGAGAGACGATGCTAGAAATTGTTAATCATATGTATTTAGGGAAATTCTTGAAGTGGAAATCCAAAAATTGATTTGCTCTACACACATGCAAAGCAGGCTCAAGAAATACTGCATCATCCACACTGTTGGTGACAAAGAATGATATTACGTAGGGAAAAAAAACCATGGAAATAGAAGACTATGTGTAACAAAATTATTCAGTAGAATTGTACATTGAATGTGAAGATGTTTTAGTGCACTTTTAAAAATTCACTCCACTTACTTTCTTTAATGGATTCACAGATGGAATCAATGAGAAAAATCCATGTCTTTTTAAATAGAAAAGAGTTTTTTTCAGAAGCACAAAATAAAAATTATAAGTGATAAGAAACATTTTATTTTATGCAACTTGCAGCTTGTTTTCTTGTTCAGTAGTATATTAAATAATGATATAATTAAATACTGATATAACTTACAATCAGTTGCATTATGTATTTAATGAAATAAAAAATAACTGCATCGGTTAGTGTTTCATTCCTCTGTAAGTATTAGAAAGCCTGTCCGGCAGTGGGGAAAGTAGGAGTTTATTATGTCCTTAACAAGAGGTCTCACAGCTGATTTGAAAACTCAACAATGTCATCAATGACCCAGATCTTTCTTTACTTTTTCTCTGTTGGTTGGTGTGTTGGCTTTTCATTTTCATGCTGGTTGCTTCATTGTTGCAAGATTTCTTCTGCATTTTTAACATAACATCTATTTTCAAGGTAGAAAGAAGGGAAAAGAGGCCACCTAAGAAACCCCTTCTTGAAGGAAACAAATCATCTTACCTATCTAACTAGTGGAGATTTTCTAATGTCTCCTTGGAGGAAACTGTTTGATAAACCAGTTTATCTAATCAACCACAGTGGTAAGAGAGTCTGGGAAAGTGAGTATAGAGGAGGGACTATCATTTAAGAAAGCAAAACTTCTTTAAAAAGTATGTAGATTATTGAACAACACAAAAAACCATACCTGGTTGGAGAGCTGGGCAAGGTGGGAAGGCAGGGAAGGAGTCCTTTGGATTGAGTGATACCGGACACAAGCAATTTGTAGAAAGAGGAGGATTGAGTGAACACAAGAGAGCAGGAGTGAGACTAAGGAGAGTACTGGCCCTGGGATTCAATCAGCAGCATCCATCATAAAGTAATGGACAAATTGTGTCCAACTTGGTCAGTATCCCACTCTTTCAACAGGAATTATATTGGAACTTCAGGCAGCAACATTTTCATGGAGTTACTGACATCTCATCTACTGTTACTGGTTCTAATCTCAAGCGGGCCTCTAATTTTCTCAGTTGGAGTGATTTGGCACTTACTTGCAATTCCTCTAAGAGGTAGACTCTAGTATGATCCAGGTTCTAAAAGCTCAATAAAGAAGCTAGGGATCAGGATATAATCACTCTGTCTTTAAATTGCATGGAGATCTTGGTAAAATGTTTTCCAATAACTGGCTTCTTGCTTTATTCTTTTGTCCTTGTCTAGTACCTGAGTCTATTCAGGAACTAAGTTCTTACCTCTTAAACTTAGGAAGCTCCTTGACTAGTTTCCAAAATCATATAGTCAGTTGACCCTCTCCAAATGCTAGAAATCATTATTTTCTTTCCCGCTTTAGAGTTATTTCAGTTCCTTGTCTGATCCTTTCCACCCTACAGTAAGTCTCTTGAATGTAAGGGCAGTGTCTCCTTTCTGTCCGTAACAGAACTTCTCACTGAATGTACATAGGCAGATGATACAATAAATCTTGTTAAAAGAATGGATATAATGAATTAAGTAAGAACTTTCCTCAAGAGTCAGAAAACCTCTGAGAGAAGTCTAAATCTCAGGAAAAAGGCCAGTTACTCCCTAGGATCTGAACTCTTAAAGACGCATCTAATTTATTTCTCACATTCATCTAGGACCATGGCCACTTCAAAGTTCTTACAGTGATAGACACAATCATACATTATATGTACCAATATTAATTACTCATATGGCCTGCCAGAGATCTATCAGTCATCAGCTATTTGCTTATGTGGATTATAAGCCTATAAAGATTCCTCATTGCCTTGGGGTCATTGTGCCCTCTCACTAAAGGTCTATCCTTATTTTCAACCCTCAAACTTTCTATTTTTCCTTCAGTTAGTGCTTCCACTGATAAAATACATGCTTTCCACTCAGATTCCTCAGTTCCTCCCAAGTCAGTTTCTTAAGGGGCTATACCAGCTATCTCCTGCTGCAAAACTAAATTACCTCAGAATATAGTAGCTTGAAACAGAAAGCATTCCATTATGCCTCATGGTTTTGTACATCAGAATTTGGGCAGTCTTAGCTGGGTGGTTTTGTTTATATTTATATATATATATATAACTTTGGCTGTCATCTCTCAGTGGACTTCAGCTGAACTGTTCTAGAAAGTCCACTGGCTTTACTCACATGTCTGCCAATTGAAGGGGCATGTCCAGAGAGTTGACCTCAGCTGGGCTCTTCACCTTCCCCATGTAGTCCTAGATCTTCTTCATGTGGTATCTCCAACTGGGAAATCAGATTTTACAATGACAGCTCAGACATTTAAGGTATCAAGACAGAAACTTGCAGTCCCTTTAAAGTCTAGGCCTGCAGCTGGTGTAGTGTCATTCCATCCCATCATGCCATAGTGCTCCAAGTCATCTAGTCCAGCGGAGATTCAATGGAAGGGAAATAGATCCAACCTCTCAAAAGGGAAATTTTAAGTAATTCATACATGGCTTTTCTGCTACCATCTTTCCTACAGCCACAAATTATTTCCATTTTTTCTTCATTCAGAATTCATTCACCTCCAGCAAGATGCCCAAAGTTTCATCCCATTATGGCATCATCTCGAAGTCCACAATCTAGTTATCTAAAATCAGGAGCAGGTTTGGATGAAGTTCCTCAAGAACGGTTCCTTGAGTGTGGTTCCTCTTGCTCTGAAGACCTGTGAGCTAAAGAGACAAGTAATCTCTGTCCCCCACACTCAGTATACAATGTGAGACAGGGCAACCACAATAGATACCTGCCTTCAAAATGGGGAAAAGAGGAGGCACATCACTGATTCATAGCGACTCTGAATCTAGCCAGGTGCATGTTGCCAGTTCCAGATTCCTGGGAGATATCCTCAGTGCTATTTGGATCCACCCTTTGTGAATTTGAGGCATCCTTCCTTTCCCATAAGAAATGCACCAGGTGCACCGTTGTGTAGTTTTCTCAGGCTGCTTCCTTTCCATAGACAGGAGACCAAATACCAGAATTTTCCTTTTACATTTTGTACTGTCTGTTTTAATTCAGTCTTTCAGCTAACACAAATTTCTTAACATTCTGTAGGTGTCTAATGTATCAGATTGTTTTTCCCACAGTTAGACAAAAGCCATGCTTACGTTACTTCCCAAGATGGCCACTTACCTGTTTCGAGCAACTAATGAGGATTTTGGAAAAAACAACAACACTTAAAATTCTTAAAAAATACTATTGCCTCAACAACAATCTGTGAGTCATACCCTTATATCTTTCTGAAGTATTAAACAAGGGGTCTTACAGCCTCATCCTGACTTCAACCTTTCCCAGAGACTGTCTTACTGACTTTGGCTTGAATTTTGCCTTAAGGTCATTTCCTACTTCGAGAGTCTTTTGCTGTCTAGAAAAACTTTCCTGGGAACTCTATATCTTCTCTAAATTCTTCTCAAAAACCGAATATGTCCACTTCTTTTTTTATGTTTTATAATAGACTATTTTATCATAGCTGGAATAGTCAACGTTTCAGCATTCTGTCTGGAAATCCACTTAGCTGGATCAATGAGTTCAATAGGTACATTTTTTTATCTTCGACATTTCTGCAGGTCATAGGTATTCCCAAACCTCCTAGCACTACATAACCAAAGTTTCCTTTTCTTCAGTTCCAATTATGTTCTCCTCAGTCTCCTTCAAGTATTCATGAACATCCTCCCCAAGGCTCTTCCCACTTTAACTGCTAGTCTCTTTGAGGCCATTCTAGCTTCTTTCTGCCAAGTCCCAAATCCACTGGTTTTAGATTTCTGTATGACAGCACCTCACTCCTGGCAACAAATATTGGTCCAGTTATCTATTTCTCTGGAACAAAGTACCCAATCTTAGTGGCTTGAAACAATACCCATTTACTGATACCCCAATTTTGAGTCAGCAATTTGGGCAAGACTCAGCTGGGTGATTCTTTTGCTCTGTGGGGCATCAGTTGGGATCCACCAGTGGTATTCAGCTGGTGGGGAGGCTTATCTGAAGGGTCCAAGTCACCCTCACTCACTTGCCTGGCACCTCGGAGAGGATGTTGGGAACACACCTGAGCCCCTCTTCCTCTTCATGTAGTCTCAGAGCCTCTCCACATGGTAGTCAGATTTCTTAATGTGATGGCTTAGGAATCTAAGACAAAAGGCACAAATGGCCATTCTTCTTAAGGGACTGACTCCAAATTGGCATAGCATTACTCTCACTGAACCCTATTGGTCAAACAGTTACAGATAAGCCCAGATTCAAAAAAAGAGGAAATAGAACCCACCTGTTGATGGAAGGAATGTTATTTACAGCTCTGGTCTTATTCTTCCCTCAATGTTGATTTTCATAACCCAAAGTCATACTAGGAATCAGACATATGAGAGCCTTTGGAAAACAGGCTTGTACCCCAAAGCTCTGGCAGCATCAGTGTCAGAAGTTTGCACATCCAGTAGACAAGGATTTTTATCTATGACAGCAGTTTCATATTGACTCACACTCCTCTAGCAGCCTCCAGCATCACTCTCCTTCCTTTCTTGTAGGTAACCCACTTCCTTCTTTGCCACTTCCCATTGTCTCCCAGGTAACTGAAGAAAGTCTATCCACCTGTCTCTCCCGATTTCCTCTCTGTCATTTCCTTTCTCTTTTACCTATATGCTAAACAAAATATTCTGCTTAATTCTCTCCAATGTGTCCTCATTGCTTTCAGCCTGCATTCCAGCCTCATCCCATCCCATGCCCTTTTCCCCTTCGCTCTCTCAAATTCTCTCTGAATTTGCGCTTTGCCGGCCCTTCTTGCCTAAAACACATGTGCATGTTTGAAACAGTTTTCTGTTATGATTCTCCTGTCAGTACTCTTCTAGGGCATTGTAAGATCTACAAAGACAAGGGCCTCGTCTTTTTGATCACTACTATATGCCAGCAGCCAGAATAGTGCCTGGAACACATTTGGTGCTCAGAAATTATTTGTTTAGTAAATAGAATCATCAAAGTTAAGGGAAAATTATCAATAATATTATACCCATCCATAGGAAAAAAAGTAAGAAGTGTTAAAATGAAATAACAAAAGTACTCAGTGTCCCACCAAGTAGCAAAGCCAGTGAAAATGCCAATATATTCTTTGAAATGTTTCTACATAAATGTCCTTCTACCACTTTCAGTTCCACTATTTATGATGAAAAAAATGCAACACAAGAAACTATTTCCAATTCATTCATTCGTTTATTGTTAAGGTTAAAGCAGCATTATATTCATTCTTTAGGCTAAATAACTTTTTGGAGGCTCAGCAGGCAAGTAAATCAACATTGTTCAACAATAAAAATGCACTTTCATGTCCCAAAGCCCCAGATTTTGGAGTACAGCCATGCTAAATGGAGTGCTGCCCAAACAATCTATGGGAATGGAAGAATAAAGAGCCTAGATGCCATTTAAAAATAGCATGGTACAACCTCATTTACATCTTCAGGTGCATGTATAATATGAATGGAGGGACATTTTGGAAGGTTTCTGACCCCTCTCTTGTTTACTAAATGTAGGCAGTAAATGAAGGTCGAGTGTTTTGAAAGACTATCTCCTTTCTCACTGCATGAGTTTTATTTTATTTTTTATCTAAATTCAATTAGCCAACATATAGTAGATCATTAGTTTCAGATGTAGAGTTCAATAATTCATCAGTTGTGTATAACACCCAGTGCTCATCACGTCACAACTGCATGAGTTTTAAATGCTACATTAAAAACTGGTATATTTCCCCCTCAAGAGTGTAGTATCACTGCCACATTTGCAATCAATGAAATATCTTGGTAAATATCTTCTAAGGCAGCAGGATTGGTTTAGTACACCATAAATGCTTATCATTGCCTCTAGAATATTTTATGTTTGCTTTCTTCCCATACTGATAAGATATAATTTTTCTCAACACAGATCATTGATTTTAAAGCAAATGAATCCTAGAATGCCAGCCCTGGAAAGGACCTTGAGAAGTCATCTCTCCCATATCCTTGCCTTCATATGGGTTCACCCTAGCCCACTCTGGATAATGTTCATTGATTCCGTTTTTAAACACCTTTGTAGGAAGAGGGTCCTTCAATTTTCTTCTGTAGCACATTTCAGTGTTTAATAACCCATAAGGCTCTCAGGAAATTCCTCCTTATATCCATCCTAAATTACCAACAGCACATGGATTTAGAGTTCAGTCTTAAGTAACTGGAATAAATTACCTGTGCTATGGAAACAGACAACCACTCTGAATTTGAGAAAGTGTTGTCTGTGTGAAATAAACTGAAAATATTACTTCTCAGGGATGGAGTAAGTGATTTTCAATCAAGTGCTTTCAACTCCACAAAGTGCTTGTGCTGCAGCAGCCTGGATGATTGTCATCAAATGGTCCTGGCAAAGCCCTTCAGGGCACTTGTGAGCAGCCTATGCACCAGGGCCAAAAAGGAAAGCAAAATATGAGCCATGACAAGGAGTCAGACAAACTGTGGTCAAGCTGTATGGGTGATGAGTTATGCATACAGGCAGGCATTCCATGCTGATCTCAGCAAACTCACTATGTCTGAGCAGACAAGGACAGGCTGAGCCAAGGCTCCTGTGCATGTTGGTGTCTTGTGAGCAAGAGGGGACTTCACTAACAGAGACTCTCTTCTCAGGAATTTTGTTTCTCATAATGCCGCATTAATGTGAGTACGCAACTTAAGTATTCTCAGGTGAAGGTCTTCCTTTTTGCTTGTCCTCTAGATTCTGTTTTTCTTAATATTGGAACTTGACATTTTTGATAAGTTCTGATGGTTAAAGGCAAGAGTTTATGCGAACAGGCAGTATACTCTATGGATTGAAGGAGATGCTGCATAAAAAATAAACTATTGGAGTTGGCTAGTCATGGAGCAGAGTCCGTATTAGTTGTGTAGCTTTGAGTAAATTATTTAACCTTTTTAAAGCTAAGTTTCTTCAACAGTAAAATAGAGATAACTGTATCTACATCATGAGTTTGCATGAGGATTAAGTGACTTAATTCATGAGAAAAGCTTAGTCCTTTTAGCTGTTATCTCTGCCAGTTAATGTGTGCAAGCATGAACATATCAATCCTAAAGTGACTTCATTTATTTTTAATTCACTAGGCTGTTGCCTATTGTTTACATAAGTATAAAATTCTGGTTCAGACCCTTTGGTGGAATCAAGAATAAATTAGAGGAAGTTCCCAATCTCAATCATAAGAAGAGATATGAGGCCTACCTAGCACAATGTGGGTACTCAATAAATATCTGTCAATCAATATTTATCTCAAAAAATGAAAAAGTATCATTACAACACAATATGCGGAGAGATTGGTACTGAGAAAATTAGAGATAAAATGTTATTGTAGTTTGGGGGGAAAGGAGAGAGTAGAAAATTTCCAGATGTGTAGATCAGAAAAGTATCATGAAGAGGAATGTTGAAAGTTTATGTTATTTTTAGACTAAGGTATTATTTGTCCCATTTGTCTTCTGAACATCACATATTATTAACACCTCTCAATATCTTATTTTTCTGGTTTAGCTGTCCACTTAAAAGGAGATTGGCACCAAGTCTTCCTATGTTTAAACATCTCTACCAATGAGTAACGGAATCATCAGTCTCCAGTGAGGAATGTTTCACTCCTCAAGTCAAAAATACTTTTTTCATCCAAGCTTGATGCACATCCATGTGGTTCCCCTCTTCTCTGTTTGCAACTTCTCCCCTCTCTTGACTTATTCTTTGCAGCTCAAGTCTCAAGCACTGAATGAATAAAATCCATTAACCTTCATCTTCATTACATTCTTTCACACCTCGACGGTAACTTCTTAAAAGAATAGTTTGTGAGATTTCTGTTTTCAGCCCAGTGTGCAAAGAGTTTAGAAGTTGCTGCTCCATTCTAAAAACAAAGAAAATGCTGAGAAACCCTTCTTTGATCTAGAAGAGATGTGAGGTCACAGGGCAAATACTAGACGAAATGGACCCATTTTTTGAAAGATGCAATCTGCCAAAACTCACATAAGAAGAAACAATCTGGAAGGCCCATATCTAGTAGAGAAATTGAATCAATAACCAGTAATCTTCCAAAACAGAAAGCATCAGGTCCAGATGGATTCACTGATGAATTGCACCAAACATTAAAGAATAAATTATCCAGTTCCCATCCCAAAAGGCAGAAAATGGAAGAAATAAAGAAGTCACTATTCCCAAGCAATTCTGAGATCTAATTTTGAGATGAAAACCTCCATCAGTTTCTGGGCCTGAGAATAATCCTCTGCAGCTACTCGCTCCATCTACTTGGCCCATGGCTCCACCTCTAGGACTGAGGGTCTACCCTCTGGCCTCCATATGTGCCCTCTGAGTCATTCCTCCTGTGTTTTGTTTTGTTTTGTTTTTAAAGATTTTTATTTATTTATTTGTCAGAGAGACAGACAGAGAGAAAGAGAGAGCACAAGCAGGGGAAGCATCAGGCAGAGGGAGAGGCTCAGCAGGGAGCCCAATGTGGGACTTGATCCCAGGACCCTGAGATCATGACCTGAGCTGAAGGCAGATGCTTAACTCACTGAGCCACCCAGGTGTCCCTCATTCCTCCTCTTTAATGAAGAGGAACATATTTGTAGCTGAGTAAGTTCTACCAGCCTGGTTCCTATCCATGGAATCCAGCAGCATTTTTAAATTTCATCTTCTCTGTCACTTTCAATCCAAGCTGGCAATGTTTCTACTGATACAACAGTTGCAAAAACCTTGTGGGTTTCCCACATATGTCACAGGTATTTGCTCCACTAGACAACGGCTCATTCAAAGGTCTTTTCTGGATAATTTCATCTCTATTCCTGTCTTCTGCTGATATGGCTGAGAGGATCCATGATTCATATGCATTATCTCTTAAAATAGTTTTTCATGCAACTGAGTACTTTGACCTTTTGATTCTTTCCAGGAACTGGCAAAAGGTTGTCTAGACACACTCCTGGCTTTCTCTCCAGAGCCTTCTTTTCTGACAGTAAATCTCTTAATTTTAACATCTTTTGTAGTCTGGTCAGGCTGAGAATTTCCCAAATTATCAAGTCCAGATTCCTTTTTGCTTAGTAGTTCTTCCCTCAGTTTGCCTCTTTCCTCCCAAATTTGACTGTAATCGACATGAAGAAACCAGGGCCTATCTTCAAAGCTTTGCTCAGATAAATATCCACATTTATCAATTACATGTTCTGCTTTGCACATAACTGCAGACACAATTCAGCTAAGATTTCTGCTACTATATAACAAGGATTTCCTTTCCTCCAGTATCCAGTAACATGTTCTTCATGTCCTCTGTGTTCTCACCAGCAGCAGCTTTAATCCACATATTTCTACCAAAATTCTGTTTATGATGATTTAGGTATTTGTTATAGCAGCACCCCACTTCTGGCACCAAAATATATATTAGTTTCTTATTGCTACTGTAACAAATTACTATGAACTCAATGGCTTAAAACAACACATATTTGTCCTTTTATATTTGTGAAGGTCAGAGGAATAAAATTAATTTTACTGGGCTAAAGTGCTATCTGTCAAAGCTAATTCCTTCTGGAGGCTATAGGAGATAGTCAGTTCCTTGCTTCTTCCAGTTTCTAGAGGCTGGGGCATTCCTAGACTCTTGGCTGACTTACTCCACTTTCTGGTACCTTCATCACATTGCCTTATGATTGCTAATCAGTCAAATGTTAGCACATATGCTTTTATCTTGATTTCTCTTTGCTGGGGAACCTGATCGAAAGCAACAATTGTTACTTGAAAAGCCACTGGAGAAATCAAAAAAGAAGAGAAAGAATTGAACTACTCTTTCTTGTATGCCTCACGGTTATTCTTTTCTCAAAGTTCAGGTAGTTAAAGAAGTGGTGTTAAGAAGACCCAAGCTCCTAACAAAGTCAAGTTTGCAAGGATAATCAGTTTTGCTGCTGACTTTGCATGTTATCCTAAAATGTTAGTTGGTTATCTAAGATTTTGGCTTAAAATGTAGATATGGGAAAACTTCTGTAGGGAGTGTTCTGTGAGCTTAATCCTTTTTAACATATAAAAAATTACAGTATCAGAATCTTTACTCCATGAACTTAGATGGTTCTTGCCTGCCATTAAAATACTGTGACCTTGACAATGTTTCTTTCAAATGGTGTATTAGGAATAGGCATTAGAGGGGCGCCTGGGTGGCACAGCGGTTAAGCGTCTGCCTTCGGCTCAGGGCGTGATCCCGGCGTTCTAGGATCAAGCCCCACATCAGGCTCCTCCGCTATGAGCCTGCTTCTTCCTCTCCCACTCCCCCTGCTTGTGTTCCCTCTCTCGCTGGCTGTCTCTGTCGAATAAATTAATAAAATCTTTTTTAAAAAAAAAAGGAATAGGCATTAGAAAATAGGAGAGAAAATTGAAGACTGTCAGCAAGCTGTGACATAGGCTCATAAACACCACTAAACTTGTGGCTGGTGGAGAAGCCAGGGAAGGGCGACATATTGATTTGGTGAAGTGTATTTCATTTGAGGTTCTGATAAAGATTCCTTTTTGCTTAGTAGGTTGTATAATGGTCACAGTGTTAGATGTGGGAAGGAATAAGAATAGAAATGTCCAATGAGGAAAGGTCAAAATCTGAAGAAGTGGTGAAAACAGAATGGAGATCTTTTTGTGTGTGTGAGTTGAACTGTTTCAGCATTATCAAGTTGCAGTGGGAGAATTTACAAATGGGAAGTTTAGAGGTGGAAGAGCAAAAAATAATAACAGGTTACACACATTTCTGTACTGTCAGGGAGCAAGAATTCTTGCCCTCACTGGGTGTTATACGCAACTAATGAATCATCGAGCTTTACATCGGAAACCGGGGATGTACTGTATGGTGACTAACATAATATAATAAAAAAATCATTAAAAAAAAAAAAGAATTCTTGCCCTTTTCAAAGACCCTTCTAGCTGGATTAAGAATCAAATTAACATGAGACAGATTAACAGGAGGAAATAAAATTTATTAGAGTATGTATGGGGAATCCACACAGGCATGGAAATTGCAAAGACAGGAAAATGAGGTATATAAGAAGGAATTAGGGGTCTGGGACTTCAGAGGAAAGGAATGCAATTCACGGGACAGTAAGAAGAGCAGATGTTTGGTAGTTAGGTGTTCGCACTGCCATAGAGATAGGTCACTCAGATAAAATTTATCTCTGCTAATAATTCTTCTTCTGGGAAGATCCTCAATTTGCATGCTTCTGTGTAGTTAAGGAAGGGGCAAAAGTTTCTCTTGAGCCCGTAGGGTCTTGATAGCCTTCAGCTTGGAATCATCTTTATGCCAAAGCGGCCCATCTTGGGTCTGCCTGCCTTTGGCCCCTACAGTACTAACAGATATGCATTATAGATGAATTTTAGAAGAAGGAAGAGGAGGAGAAGGAGCGTAGGACAATGAGGAAGAGGAGAAAGGGAAGGAGAAGAAGGAGGAGAAGGACAACAGCAGCAATGGCAATGACAACAAGAAATGTCTGCTAGCAAGTTGAGTTGCTTTGATTGCGTTGCTCTGGAGAAACTGAATTGCGAGCAGCCTCAAAGCCACAGCCTGGCGCACAAGGAACAACTCCACAGAACTGTGGCAAGGGCTCCTCCTGGGGGCAGGTGTCCTTCCGGTCATGGTCAGCACATAAAGCTTAATCTGTGCTAGGCACTGTACTAGGTGGTTTATATTTATTAAATCATTTAATAGTCACAGCAGTATTATGAGATAGGGACAATTATATCCTTATTTAACCAATGAGGAAAATGAAGAACAGAGAGATTATATAACTTGCTTAAGCTAGTCAGGGCCGGAGCTGGGATTTAAACTCAGGCAGTAATATTTCAGTCATATTCCCATGCTCTTAACTACTCTGTTGCACTGCCCCTCACACTAAATTAGAGGAGGGAGCATTTTGTAATGGAAGTTTTAATTAGTATCCACTCAACCCCTTGACCCCTGGCCAACTGAGCAGGGTGAGGACAGATCAATGCATCTCATTTAGAAGCATGGCCATCAGTGCTGATCAAATTCAGTGAAAACAACAACAAGAATCTAAAAGAGTCACTTTCAATCTGATAAAGAAAATGGTAATGTCTTGTATTTGTTTAGCGATATATATCATCTCATTTAATTTTCATAAACATCCTGGCATCAGATAGGAACTATTATACTCGTTTTACAGATGAAAAATAAAAATAAGGTTCAGTGAGGTTGGAATTTTCTCAGGGGCATTATTTCTAAAAAAAAAGTAAAGGAGAGGTTCTTAACAATAGGACTTTCATCAAATCATGTTCTCTTTCAATTATGCCACTCTGAAAAATTAGTATCTGTTGAAAAAAATTGTCAGCGAGCATATATGGAATTTTCTATGTTGGAGGTAAATATAATGAACATAATGATGAAAACCACTGATGAGAGGTCATAGAAGACACTCTTTCCTGGGTCTCCCCTTCCCTGCTTGCCCGCCTGGGGACTGGTTATCTTTGTTGGAGTAGAAACAGGATTATACATGATTTCATTGGCTTTCTGTTCTCCTAAAACGCTGATCTATAAAAGTTAAAAATAAAGGGAAGTGGGACTCCTCACTTCTCTCAGTCTCTCCTCATTCTGTCAAAAAATTCACTATCTTGTGATTTTAGGAGTGATATTCAAAATTTTGTAATGGTGTGGTTCAGGCACCCCCCAACCACGCAGAGGTTGGCTGTGGAGCCAAAGTTACTCCTTCAGTTGGGCCACGGTAGGTGCAGAGAAAGCACCAGGGATCCAAAAGATAGATGATTGTGACTTGGGATAATGGCCACTTAATCACTGGAGTAAGTATTTCAATATTTTAACACCAGTATGGGCCTACCAGTATGAACTAGCTAAATAGTAACACTCGTTGTGTTCCTTGAGAACAGAATCTATGTTCTGTTTTTCATTAAACACCACAGGTCCAAAAGCCTTGATCTACAATTCTGAAATCCAAAAAGCTATTTAAAAAAAATAATAAAATTGAAAAAATTAAAATTGTCTCTGTTACTCATTTGGCTGCAAAACTTTGTCTATCTTGATAAGAGACCATGTATAAGCTTCATGATTCCTAAGTGAATAGTCATGGTTTTCACTGCTGACACATTAATGTGTGTGATTATAGGATACTGCTCAGGGTTCCCCTGGGAGTGTTTTTTTTAATGGAAGATGCATGCACTGTTTTACTTTCCTAAAATATGCAAAATTCTGCATTCAGAAGCACATCTGGTCCCAAGGGTCTGAATAAAGGGCTGTGTACAAATACCATCTAGCCTAGTATATGTTGTGGGACAGAGTGGCTTTGAACAACAAATTCTACATTGTTGAATGTATATGGCTTTCAAAATTTTGCTTTTATGAGAAAAAAATGGTAAAGAGAGTGGAAAAAACTAGTTTCTGCTCACACTTAGTTTTGTACGCTTAGTTTACCTGAAGTCAGAGCCAATATCAATGGAATTTACATCACTTCATTGTTTTGTCCATAAAGGGCAGGATTAATCATTCACATATGGACCATTTCCAAACAGAGATCCTAAACAAGAGGCCCATATGACTAATTCAGCACTTACATCATTTCTTGTGGTCATATGTAGAACCCCACATATAGAGGATATTCCTAACCCTTTACAGTAGTTATAATGTTAAAAGGAAGATCAATGTCAGTTCGGGGAACAATGCACTTCACTTTGCCCAGAAATGTTTCCAGTGTTCAAAAATACTCTGACAATACATCGTGAATAGTCAAATTGCCTTTTATATGCTTAAAGTGATTAAAAATATATAAGATGTTAGCCTTTAAAGCTACTAGAAATTGTCTCACTGGAATAATGTGAAAGAAATATCATTGAAGATTAAAAAGAGAAAGACAAGAAATCCCATTGTTTTTAAACAGAGTCACATGAATATTTCTGCAAGATGAATTATCCTGAACCCACTGGAAATCATCAAGTTTTATCAATGAAGCATTCTCATCGAATCACACTCAACATTACTTGGACAGGAAACAACAGGAATCCCAGAATTATACGATGATGAGAAGGTGAAGGAGGGCTTGAAATCTAAAGAGACTGATGGCAGAATGGCGGGCAGGGAATATTCCCCATGGTTGGAAAGGGAAGGTGGGAGCGTAGTAGAGAGAGTCAACAACCTAAAGGGCTTGGAAATTCCGGGCAGTGAGAGAGTAGAGTGCTGACCTGAAGGGCTGCCTTGGAACATGTGAAGAACGAATTCAGAAGCAAGACAGAGGAAGCAAGCAAATTGACTACAAGACCATCGCAGTACAGCAGGCTAGGTGTGATAAGAAACTGAACCAGAGGAGTGATAGTGAGGGTGAAAAGTAGAGGAAATATAGAATATGTTGCATTTCTTGTGTTGCCCTTTCTATTTAGATCTTAAAATCACGCTAATGGGTTGGTGACTCGGAGCTGATGGGCTGGAGGCTGATCGACTTTGCCTCTTCTAGCATATTTCTACATATTTATAGAGAGGAAACCCTGAAGATTAGTAAGTATCTACAACGCAGTGGTTAGAAATGTTTTGTGAATGTTTCATGAGGGACTGAAGACACGCAGCAGTCCTTGCACAATTGCCATAATCTGATGTATTTCACCATTGCTCTCTTTCATGGTTGCAGGGAAAAGAGCAAAGAATGATATGCAGGTCTGCCCTTGGTGAGGTCCGACTACAGCAGCACTGATGTTCCTTTTTTAATCAAAGCATCATTATTCTTCTTGATAAACTCAGAGAGTAATGGAAACTACATTGAGGAGAGGAGACTACAATTATATGAGATCCCTTTTTGCTGTGCTGAAAACAAGTAGAAGATAACATTTCATAGAAATCACGTGCACTGTACTATAATCCATCAGGTTATTAAACATTTCTTTGAGAATAAAATTCTAAGGTTATTAATCTATATAAAACCAAGTTCTTTAGCCTTGAGGAAAGCTGAGAAAATTTCCCATGGGAACTTCTACTCTTCTCTAAGCCTGAAGAAAAGAACCAATTCAGATTTTTATTAATAAACTTTTAAATAAGATAATGTATATTGTTTTTTAAATGAAACACCCCTTCAATTAGGTTTCTTTATATATTCGATCTCTGCTGGGAAGCACTTGTTAGAGCTTTTGTGATTTGAATAATTTAATGAAATATCAGGAACTGGATAAATACCTATCTTCCTGTCCACTTAGAATTTCCCTTACTGTCTGCTATAATATTGATATTGGGAGGTGTTGCTCCATTGCATTTTGTAGTGATTCTTATAAATACCTTAATATAGCTAAGTTGTTTACTATTATTAATGATGTAAAAATAAGAATTAGTTCTTGATGTATATTTTATAAAAAATGAGGTTGCAATTTAAATATTGGGTGAGTTTATTGCACCCAACAGAATGGGAACTAGCTTGTTCTGTGACTTTGGGCACCTCACAGCTAGGCCTAGGTTTTTATATCAGTAAAATGAAGAACAAATAGGGGTGATTCTGCCCTTAGGGTATGCAGTATATATTCTGGGCACGTTAATTTTTTTCATCATAATTAAAATATCAATAATAACACCTATTGTGAGGAATACTTATAAATCCATTTATGATATGTTATAGGTAATTAATAAATATGTTTTAATGAATATGGGCAGAGACAATGAAAAAAACCCTAAAGACAAAGATATCTTTTACAATTAAAAATCCAGCATCACAGATATGGATGCTTTCTAATACACTAACAAGTGATTCTGGAAATGCCGGTACATTTTTTGGTTAGGTTTCTAGTCTCTATTAGCTGTTCTTCAGAGCCTTCTGATTCAATGATAAAAATATCAACTCGGAGCACCTGGGTGGCTCAGTCACTTAAGCATCTGCCTTAGGCTCAGGTCATAATCTCGGGGTCCCAGCCCCACCGCATCAGGCTCCCTGCTCACAGGGAGTTTTCTTCTTTCTCTCCCTCTGTCCCCACCCCCCATCTCATGCTCTCTCCCTCTCCCCTTCTCTCAAATAAATAAATAAGAATATAAACTCAAGATTTTACTATCAACATTGAATCATGAAGTTCTGACCACTGGGAACCACTGTCAGAGAAGCTTATCCAAGGAAGAAATAACTCAGCAATGTACTTCAGAAGATGATCTTTACATGTACTCTTTGTTACAGTGCCTTTACTCATTTGGAAGTGACGGAATTTAAATCAGTTATTGAAATATCTCTTTAATATCTACTCTTAATCTTTTGAGATGAAAGAAATTCATCAGGTAGGTATTTGTGAACAGATCTGTACTCTCCTTGTTTCAATTTCAAGTTAGAGAAATCACTGATTTGCTGAACCTTTTCTGATATGACTTCTTAGCTCAAATCTTCATCCCCACTGGGATTTCTTTGAAAAATATAGAGTAGTAACTTCAGTCTGCCTATCTGTTCTTACATCCTCCAGTGTTTGTTGAGCTATATATATTGTCTTGTCATATCAGCTACTCCTTATCTAAAAGACATTTATTTGCCCTTACGTATTTGAGAATTCCGCTCCATGATTTTGGAAGCAAATTGGATTTTTCAGAACTTAAACATCTTGTTGGGTCCCTGAATCTTACAGGTTTTTTACTTTTTCAAGCAATAATATACTACTTTGCATGTAAGACGGCCTTCACTTTGGGTGAGAACTAATTCTACTCAACATGTATTTAATGAGCGTCTTCTGTAAATCCAGTATTGTGTTAGACTCTGTATGAGACCAAAAAAAGAAGAAAAACTGGTCTCCGCACAACTCTGAATCTTGGATGCATTCCCTCTCCAGTTTCCTTTCATGTACCTGAGTTCAAGGATGTCCTCCATCTGCATCTTCTTCCTTGCCCCGGTTCCCAAGCCAAATTTCACATTTTGCAGCAAGAGTTATCAGTAACTACGCAAGGAACCTAAGCGTACCATTAAACTGTGTTCCTCCAATGTCAGATTCAGTAGTCTGATACCATGGCTGGGTGTCCACACGCTGCACCAAATATAGATCACTACGAATCCGAGCAAGAACTGCAGCAGACTGGGTGGCTCAGTCGAGTAAGCATCTGCCTTCGGCTCAGGTCGTGATCCCAGGGTCCTGGGATCAAGCCCCACATCGGTCTCCCTGCTCAGTGGAGAGCCTCCTTCTCTCTCTCTCCCTCTGCTGCTCCCCCAGCTTGTGTGCTTGCTTGCTCGCTGTGTCAAATAAATAAATAAAATCTTTAAAAAAGGAACTGGAGCAGAAGTGACACCTTCCCAGGCTAACTAACTTCAGTTGGGTAATTAGCTTTGGTCTGCCTGGTAAATTACTAAGTAAATAAATTATCTAGTATCATGATTCCCGTCACCTTTACCCTTGTGTGTGGTACAGCTTCTCCTAGATAAGCTCTCATTCTCAGTCTTCCTTTCAGTTTGGACGATTTTTTCTGTTTTCCCAATCCAGTGCATGTAACTTTCACCTACGTGCAACCATCAATCTGTCTGACCTGTTATGTTGAGTTGAGTCATAGACATTATTATTTTATCTTGTTCCTGGGATTGGAGCTTCTTTTCCCAATGGTCCCTGGAATCAGTCTCTATGAATACTGCACACTGAGCCATCGGCTGGGTCTCAGTGGGAATTGATAGCTTTAGAGTTTCCTTTAACATAGGCAGAAAAAAAAATTCAAAGCTGAAATCAAATCTACCAACCGGAGCCAGTTCCTGAAATGGTGGTGTGAGGGTGTGAGTTCCTTACTTTCAAGCATCTTCCTTTACAAATCAGTCTGTACTCCCAACAAATGTCACCTATTTTTAATAACATCATTATTCTTCCAGTCACCCAGACTTCGAACTGCAAAGTCGTCTTGGGCTCCTCTTATTCTTTCTTGTCCTGTATCCACTTATTTTCCAAGATCTTATTTTCTATGCTTGTCATTTCCGCTGCATAATGATTGCGTACTTTCCCTCACCTTACATGTCATATATCATTCTTTTCATTGTTCATCTAAGCTCCATGTTTTCTGCTCCAATCCGTCTCGCATACAGCCAATCTTTATTAAGTATTACTTTAATAATATTAATTTGCAGTTCAAAAGTTTCCAGTGATTTCTTTTCCCCCCAGATAGTTAAGAGTGACCTGGTTTTAGAGATTGTGACCTTGCTGAGTATGGCCTCACTCTATGTATTCTGTTATTTCTCACTTACTCACATTATACCTTCTTATCCCAGTCAAGCTGGCCTCCTCACTGTCCCCAGAACATTCATTCTCATGAGTCTTCACTCACTGTATTATTAGTTAGGATCTCTGCATGAAATGGATGGAGGATTTAAATTGGATGATTTGAAAGATTTTATAGAAGAGTACTTACAAAAGTATGGACAGAGGTAAGGAAATCTCTTACCTCTGTGAAGTAATTCCCTGGGGTTAGTATCAGTGGGAATTGTGACCACGGCCTGATCAAAAAGGATCAGAGGAAGAAGTGAATTCTGTAAAGCGCAAAGGGAGACTCATGTTGCTAGGATGACCAGAAGAGTTTTTGTGATCACAGCCGGCCTGAGGCAGTCCCCCAGGGAAGGAGCCAGGAGAATCAACACCCTAACATTGCCTTCCTCCCTCCTCTGATCTCCTGATGGGAGCCCCCTGTGGCTCTGCCCACCAAAAGACTGATGGAAAAGGAGCATGTTGATGTCTCCTAAAAAGGTCAGCCTCCTGGCGCACAGAGGCCTGTGAAGGAATAAGAACAATTTGGTAACAACAAACAGGAGATATCCAACATATTTACTTTATTTTCCTTGAATGTGTTTTTACCTTTACTCTGTACCTTCCTGCTTCCTATCCACTGTGTTTTTATTTTTGTAATTTCTGTACAATGAATACACTCTTACTGGTGCACGGTTTTATGAGCCTTGACAAGTGCATAGAGTTGTGCAAGTACTATGGCAATCAGGATACAGAACATTCTATCATCCTGTCGTCGACCTGCTCGCGTAGTCAGTCACCCCTTCTCTCAATCCCCCAGCCTGATACTCTCTTTCCTTGTAATTGTATCTATCTCAGACTATACACACATAGCTTTTCAAGCCTGGCTTCTTTTACTTATCAGACCATATTTGAGATTCATCTGTGTGGTATATATTGTTCATTTGTTTTGAATCACTGGGAAGTATCTCATTATGTTAATTTCATTATACTGTAACTCATTCTGTTATTTCCTTATATTTTGTTATATTAATGTGCCACATTTAAAATAATCCATCCACTAGTTGAAGGACATGAGGGGTGTTTCCCGTTTGGGATGATTATAAATAAACGGCTATAAACTTTCATATACAGGTTTTGTGTGAATCTCACCTAGGAGTGATATTGCTGGGTCATATGTAAGTGATGTTTTACTTTACAAAGTAACTGTGGCCTTTTGCATTTGCATTGAGTAATGTTTGGGTTTCACTTGCTTCACATTTTCACTATAGTGCTCGCTATTGGCACTTTGTTTTTTTTGGTCATTCTAGCATCTGTAAAGTAGTATCTCATTGTGATTTAGATTTCCAACTTTCGATGACTAATGATATCGAGACTCTTCGTGTGCTTATTTGGCATTCACATATATCTTTTGTGGACCTGTCCAAAATGTTTGTTTGTTTTATTTGTTCATTTTATGTTCAGTTTATTTATTTTAATACTTGTTTTCTTATTATTTTGATAGTCATTTATATATTTGAATACATCACATATAGTGCTTCCAAATGTTTCTCCTAGTCTGAAGCTCATCTTTTCATTCTCTTAAAAGTGGCTTTGAAAGAGCAGGAGAGCAAAAGTTTATGATATTGAACTCTAAAAAGGGAATTAACCATAAAATAGAGGATTTTTTTAAAATCACAAGACACATGTTTTATAATACTGTTTATATACACTTGAAAAAGTAAATGAAACAAATGGTCTTCTAGAAAAAATACAATTCACCAAATTTGACCTCAGAACAGTTACCAAAGAAGAAGTAGAAGACATAGCCAACAACAACAGAAAAGCACTGGACCCTGATGGTATTGAGGGGGAATTCTGACACACTTTTAAAGATTAGATAATGCCGATGCTACTTAAACTATTTGAAAGTGTGGAAAAAGGAGATAATTTTCCAATCAACTTTGCCCAACTATGCAGACTAGGTGGTGGCTACATGAAGGGCAATTGTGCTCTTCTCTGTAAATTTGAATTACCTGAAATGTTGCATAAGTATGGTTTTTAGTAAATGCATAATTTTGCAATGAATATATAAAACATTTCTGAATGATAATGAAAAAATAACATGGAAATAAATAATAATAATAAATAACAGAGCAAAAAATCAGAATCCCACCAATAATAAGAGGTTTGAACAAATCATTGGCAAGCTGAGACAAGTAAGTAATTGGAACAAAACTTAGTAAATAAGGATATGTAAGTTCTAATATATAAAGATAGGCCAAATCTGAATGTTTCTTTAAAAAGAAGTAATGCAGGGGTGCCTGGGTGACTCAGTTAGTTAAGGATCTGCCTTCAGCTCATGGTCCCAGGGTCCTGGGATGGAGCCTCAGATTGACTCCCTGCACAGCAGGGAGTCTGCTTCTCCCTCTGCCTCCCCCCCCCCCACCCCCCGGCTTGTGCTCTCTCTCTCACTTCTTGTCTTTCTCTCAAATAAATAAATAAAGTCTTTACAAAAAAAAGAAGTAATGCAAACAATATTCTCTGATCATGATACATTAAACTAGAAGTTAATTTTTAAAGAGGGTGGAAAGTCCTTATAACCAGAATTTTAAAACTTCCTTATAAATATCTCTTGAGTCAAAGGGAAAAATAAATTAAAGTGAAAGAATTTCTTTTAGAAATGATTAAAACTGTACAAAAGAGAATCTGTAGAATCAATTAAAACAATGTTAAGAGACAAATTCATGGCTCTTACTACAAATAATAAAAATGTGAAAGGGTGGGGCGTTTGGGTGGCTCAGTTGGTTAAGCCTCCACTGTTGATTTCAGCTCAGGTTATGATCTCAAGGTGGTGGAACTGAGCCCTGCATTGGGCTCCCCATTCAGCATAGAGTCTGGCTGAGATTCTCTCTCTCCCTTTCTCTCAGCGCCACCCCCCACCCCGTGTCTCATGCACACTTGTGCGCTCTCGCTTTCTCTCTCAAATAAATAAATCTTTTTTTTTTAAAGAAGTGTGAAAGTGGTGCCTGGGTGGCTCAGTTAGTTAAGTGTCTGCCTTCGGCTCGAGTCATGATCCTGGAGTCCTGGAATCGAGCCCTGCGTGGGGCTCCCTGCTTAGCGGGGAGTCTACTTCTCCCTCTCCCTCTCCCTCTCCCTCTGCCCCTCCCCCTGCTCCTTCTCTCTCTCTCTCTCCTTCACTTAACAATGATTGCAACAACAATTTCACAAACAACCAAATCACAGATCAATCGCACAGATATTGATGAAAGTTATAAAAGATCATTAGCAAATAGACTCTAAAGGTATCATAAAAAAGATGCATCATGACTGAGTGGGGTTTATTCCAAGAAGATGAAGACAAATCAACATCAGTATCTTTTTTTAAAATAAGATTTTATTTATTTATTTATTGAGAGAGAGCAAGAGTGTGCAATTGGGGGGGAGGGGCAGAGGGAGAGAAAGAAAGAAAATCTCCAGCAGATTCCATGCTGATCATGGAGTCCGGCATGGGGCTTGGTCGCACCACCCTGAGATTATGACCTGAGCTGAAATTGAGAGTTAGTCCCTTAACCATCTGAGCCACCCAGGCTCCCCTCAACATCAGCATCTTAATTAAAATGAAAACATCTTTCACATTCTCACTAAAATCATAAACAAGGCAAGAGTTACTAAAATATCCATTACTGCTAATTATTATTTTGGAAGAATTAGCCAATCCTTCAGACAAGATCAAAAATTTGAGGCACAACAATTAAAAGAAAGGAAAAACTTATTTTTATCTGTAGATTTCATAATAGTATACCTTGGAAATCAAAGGCAATCAATGAAAAAATTAATACAAGCAACAGGAGAATCAGTAATTCAGCAGGTTATAAAGTTAAAATACAAAAAATCAACAGCCCTTTAATAGATCAAAACAACGCGTAAAGTATGTTAGAAGAGAAAATCACCAGTTACTGTGTTCAAAATTATAGAAGGTCTGCCCAGTTCATTGAACCCATTTTTTTCTGCTTTTCAGTCTTATTTTAGATTTTTCCTCATTTAGAGTTTTCATGTGTATTGTTAAAAATATTTTTGGATATTTGGTGTTGCTGTTACAATAATAATTCAATCAAAAGATGTCAGTATTTCCCAAGTTAATGTGTAAATTTCATGTGAGAACACATTCTAGCAAGTTTAATTTTATTTTCTTGGTCTGTAGCTATATGAACAAATTCTAAAATTAATAAAATTTAAAAATAAATAAACAAGAACCTTCCAGAAAACCTGGAAAATTAGAATAGTTGAGTTGCTCCAGAAGACCAACCATTTAAAAACATAAAACCTCTATAATTAAAAGAGTATAGGGGCGCCTGGGTGGCACAGCGGTTAAGCGCCTGCCTTCGGCTCAGGGCGTGATCCCGGCGTTATGGGATCGAGCCCCACATCAGGCTCCTCCACTATGAGCCTGCTTCTTCCTCTCCCACTCCCCCTGCTATGTTCCCTCTCTCGCTGGCTGTCTCTATCTCTGTTAAATAAATAAATAAAATCTTTAAAAAAATAAAATAAGAGTATAGTTCATAAATAGATTGATACACCAATAAAACAGAATAGAATCTAAAAACAACTAAAGCGTGTGGAAAGTATGTGCAATCTCAGGTACTGAGAAGAAGATGGAATTTCTAATCATTAGTTTGGAACACCTAAATAGCCATTTAGAACAAGGTAATTTAGAAATCGTACCTCACACAACCCACTTCCATAAACTAAAAATGATTGGAAATCTAAATGTATAAGTTAAAGCATACAAGTATAAGGGAAAGTGAGTGAATTATTTTATAACATGGGAGTGGAGAATGCCTTTCCAACTAAGATTCAAAATCCAATAAGGGGAAATGATTAAATAAGATGCCTATAATTTCGTTTTAAACTTTCATGCCAAAATAATACACAACTGTTATAAGAAGAGAAATGAGAAAATACTTGCAACTAATACCACAGATAGAGATGCGAATTCTGTAATGTGTTTACAGGTCTGAAGTGTCAAGAAGAGATGACTTCCAAAATGGCGGATGAGTAGCTCCACAGATGCGTCCCCCACCAATACAACCGTAACTCATGAATATTAGTTAAAACACACATACACACACAGTCTCTGGAAACTGTTAAGGGTATATAAAAAATGAAGAGATACCTTTTCAAAAAAAAAAATCTACTAAATTTGGGTTAGAACAGAGTCTGTGTCACTTGACAATGACCTACTTCCTTCCTCCCCACCCAGCTCTGCAAGAGGGGTCCTCCACTCCTCAGGCGAATGTGGTTAAGAAAATAGGGCTCCCTCCCCTCACAGCTCCTAGTCGAGGGCTATGGTATCTTTTGGGAGGAACAGGCTCCTTGTCGCCCAGGCTAAATTCCAAGGAAGCTTAGGAGGTTGGGGCTTTCCTCAACCTGGCCCCCCGTGAGGGGGCAGAGTCTCTGCTCTAGGCCTGGCAGGTCCTAATCACCTTCCCCCTGGATCTCTCATCCGTGGCGGTTCAAAGCTGAAGGAGGCCAGCTGCGATGACCTAAGTCTGCTGCCTCTACCCAGCATCCTGCTCATAAATCAGGAGTGTCCAGCTCAAGGGCAGGGGCTCAGAGATTTGGCTCAGAGAGAGGCGGGTCAGAGCTCCACCGCTTTCCCGAGAGAAACAGACTTTATTTGGAGCTGAGTGTGGGGTGTTCAAGCCTAAGGTTGCTTTCAAAAACAGTGGAGATGTTTCTGGAAAGCTCTGAAGAGGATGCTGGTAGCTGCACTAGAACAGAAGGCCAGCCACTTCACCAGAGACGACCAGAGAAAAGGAACGAGCGAAAAAAGTGTCCTCCCAGGGTGAGAACAGAAGTCAAATACCGGCCTCAAAAAAATGTGCCTGCAGAGGCTAGCAGACCTTAGAGAAATGTATGCCCAAGGCGGTACTGAAAACAATAAAGCAATTAATCGGCGATTAGTGCAGCCTAACAGCTACAGGTGATAGGATCAGAGGTGGAAGGCTTCACAGAGAGATCAGAGAAAGAGCCAAAGAGAACCCTGCTCCTACAGCTGGCAGCCCTAGAGGACTGCTCCTGTCCTTAGGCTGCACCCTCCGAGGGGGGACAGCAGGCGCTTTCCATCTCAGCGGAGCAGTGTTTCCTGGCATAAGGTGACAATCCTGAGGAAGAGACCGAGAGGTCCTGCAGATGCTGGCCCTGGTGTCACAGCACTGTTGGAGCACAGCCGGTAGGCACCTACAAGGCAGGCTTTTTGATAAGGGAGAAAATAAACCCCAACTTGACTATGCTTTTATAAACCAGACCTCGTGCAACTTGCTGCTGTCCACACATGGGGAGGAAGAATACGAGGTACAGTGTTTTGTTTCTCCAGACCTCCTTGGACTCAGTTGGCAAGTCTTGTGCCTGTAGAGGGGAGGGGTAGGAGTGGAATTTGCTTAAGAGTATAGGTACCTGGGGGCACCTGGTTGCCTCAGTCGGTTAAGGGTCTGCCTTCTGCTCAGGTCATGATCCTGGGGTCCTGGGATCGAGCCCCAGGTCAGGCGCTCTGCTTGGTAGGAAGTCTGCTTCTTCTCTCCCTCTTCCTGACGCTCCCCCTGCTTGTGCTTGCACACTCTCGTGTGCTCTCTCTCTCTGTCAAATAATGAATAAAAATCTTTAAACAATAATAATAAAAAAAGTTAAAAAAAAAAAAAGGGTGTAGGTACCTGGACTTTACCCTAGGACATTCTGATTCAGTGGTCCTTGGTGAGGTCCAGAAACTTGTATTTTTTCTTCTTTCTTTTTCCCCCCCCAGAAACCTGTATTTTTAATAAGCATCATCCCAGGGAAATTTTAAGACAATGGCATTTAGGTCTCAGTGCTTTACTTTACATTTACTTTATATTAGTGTAATTTACTTTAGTGTAATTCTTTTCTATACTTTTTAGTTTTCCTTAGATTTATATATGTTGAGAAAATTGTTAGTCTTTTGGGGATAGAACTATGACCAGAATTTCAGGAATTATATCTATGTGAAAAGATAACTTAAAATCATTTAATTAATGGATTCATTTTAACCACATTTCAAAGGAAATCTTGTAATACATAAAAAATGAAGTCCGTGTACACACCTTCTGCATTAAGCACTCTAAATGAGAAGTTACTCAACTCAGTAGCTTCATAAAGGAATACCTTAATTTTGGATTACTTGTGGGCACACAATATGATGTCGGTTCTCCTGCCTGCACCTGTCAATCTACTCTTTCTAGTCTGCACCTCCTCTTTTGTCTATTCAGAATAAGTGAGGAAGAGTAAATATTCTTTTACTGTCTTCAACAATGATTTTTGAGTTCTCCATGACCTTTGTGGCCTGTGGAGTGCAACAGAAACATTCCTCACTCTCAAAAGCTTGAAGCCAGTGCCTCCCATTCAAAGAACGCATTGATGGCATGTGCTTCTAGAAAACTGCAAGAAATAGCATACAGAAAAAAATAACTTCTCGGATGACACGTCAGTGCAGTTTGAATGCTAAACAGCCACAGGAAAAAATGTTCCTGAACTCAGGACCTACTGAATTCCAATATAAAAAAATTTTGACCACTCTAATAATAAGTTAGTCACTTTTCATCTCTTTTCCTCTATTTAGAAAGGTAAGAGCCGTATCGCATATTTCAAAGACATGGCTATGGAATATACAAGATTTCAGTAAATAATTTGGGACTGGCAAGTGCTACGTGCTAAGTGTTATTTTAACTGCTGTGCCTGAGAGAGCCTTTGTCAGCACTCTTCTGTGTCGCACTCGGGTCTGGGAGCTCTGTGAAGCCGTCATCGCATTTAGCTTCTTCACGACTCATTGATCTAAGCTTTTAGACACCGCTTGAACTTCATGTTTCTTGGAAAGTGGTTAGCGCTAGTAGCAGACTGCTCACTGGGGACACCTTGGAGTGCCCCAAAGCAATATTAATGATAGCTTGAACTGGATGTGTAAGGGAATCTGAAAGGTAAAAAATTATAGGCCTATAAGGTATATTTCCTTCCAATGCTTCCAATTTTGCTCTGGGGTGGACTTTTTCTAAAAATATGTTATCTGGGTGACTTAAAAATTCTAGTAGCAATAACTCGTCTGGCTGTGACTGTGGGTTTTCAGCTTCTCCACCAAGTTTTATGGTGAAGATTCTGGAAAGCAGTAGAAATCTGAAATCTGGCACATACCCCAGACTCATACTGCTCTTGGGCTCTAAATAATAAATATTCCTTATCCAATATTCAATCCAGCTACCCTTCCAGCAAGCATGAGCACGCTTGTTACCAGTAGAAAACAGGAAGATTTTGGAGACATTTTGTGTGTTTTAGTTTGGTTTCCTCTGAAAGCAGAGCTTGAGAAGGGGTTTCAGGGCAGGTAGTTTGTCTGAGAGATGATCTCAGGAAGTACAAGCGAGGAAGGGAGGGAGACAGAAAGACACAGAAGGAAGAAAAGCATATAAGTGTGCATTATTGTTTCCACTGCCAACGGCAACTGGGCAATTCATTCAGAATCTCTGAAATGAACAGAATACTTTCCAGAAATGTCCTCATAAAAGTCAAGAGGTGGAAACCTTTATTCACTGTCTCCCATTGGTTGAAGGTCGCTTCCAAGGATATTGACTTCAGGCTGTACCGACAAGCAGACCAAGCAAGTTCCGCTGGCATCTCAGAAACCCCAGGAGGATTGATTCAGCCCATGCGTTTGAGGTACAGCAAGGTGAATGAGAGTCCCCATGCCTCTGCGGCTGCAGGTGCGGCTGGAAATGAAATGCACCAGTGACATCTGCTATAGTGTGGCCTATTGCACTGTTCAGATTCGAGCATGTCCCTCACTACATCCACTCAGCCAATACATTTTCAAGGTGGAGACTGGCTACAATTTCTAAAAGCTCGATGCAGGCAGGTTTAGTAGAACAAGCTACTGTCCTTCCTACTACAACCGGTATCAAGTCCACGGTTGGCATTTATCATCCCTCTCTGCAACCACGCCTTCTAGGTTTCTCTCACCCTCAGCCAACACTGCTGCAGAGCTCAGTTGCTCAGCTGGTAGAGAGATACACACCTTCATCCCAGAGGGATCCACATTCTTGATTGCTTTGCCCTTTTTATGGCAATGGTTGTTACAATTGTCTGTTCAGTAATCACCAGGCATGGAAGGACCAAAGGACCCCAGGGGATCCCCAAGTTGCAGCCATATTCCCCCTCGAGCTCCTGATAGTAACCAGAAACAATGACACTAAAAAACAGAATTCCTTTTTCTGCTGAAATAAGGAGTCTAAAATTATGAATCAGAGCTCCAGTTTCAGGGGAAACTGGTCCTCCCTGTCTCTTGGTGGAATGTTTCTTGTTTTTTCCCCCAGACCTCTAATCCAGGGGGCCTATGATCTGTAGAGTACCCCTCCTGCAGGCGTGTTGCTGCATGTGATGGGGAGAGAGGCACTTCTGCCTGTACCTCTGTTTGGTGCGGACGTCTGAGAGTCCCCGTCCCAGGCTTCAGGGCGCCATTATTTCCCATGAGGGCCCCATGAGCCTACCTCTTGAGATTACACATTCAGCCTCCATCAAGCTCACAGCCTTACAAATTAATTCTGGGATGCATTTTTAGTACATTTTGCCCTATGGTTACAAGGAGGTATTTCAGTGTTGCCATGAGTCCTCGCTATCGCAGCCCCGGGTTGAGAGCTGACTAACCTGTGCCTAGATTCTCCCTTCCGTTCAAGCCTTGTCAGGCAGTTAGCAAAAGTCAGGCAAATCCGCAGTCTTCCTATTTCCCATTGCCTCGTACCGCTCAGGTGCCGGAGCTGCTGCATCACCTGATGCTGGCCTGCGCCCATCCCTCATCCCAGTCATCTCACATATGAGTCAGTAATCGTGAAGCAGGCACTCCAGGGATTACGGCCCCCATCCCATCAGATGTGGGGTGATGATCTGTGATTGACCCCGTGCCAGATCCCGTCCTCACTGTGTTCTAGAATCACTGCCTGTACCTGTCCTAGTTTAAGTTACCCTGATAGGAGAGCCTGTGACAAGGACCAGAGCCCAGCTGTGGCTTCTGTTGTTGTTGTTGTTGTTGTTGTTGTTGTTGCTTTTGAGAGGTGATTACAGGGGAATGAGGAAGCAGGGAAATTGAGACAAGAAAAGATGAAAAGCCAATATAAGGGCACATTATCGAGAAGGCTACTGTAATCAACAGTAGCTCAGTTTTGCCGTGACGGTTAAGAAGCAGAGAGAATGCCCCCAGACCTGTCCAGTGTCTCCCTTCCCCTGATGGAGCTGCTAAGTTTTCTGCCCTTCTCGGCTGCCCATGCGCATGCACTGGAAGGCAATCCCCTGAGCTGGATGAGATCTTACGAGAGAATGGCAAACGATGCAAAGTGTCCGATCTGTTGAGCTGGCAGCACAGAAGCAGGCTGAGCGCCACTGGAACTGCCCGCTGCAGTCAAAACCCAAGGCAGCTGTTGTGAAGGGAGCCTGTGACGCGTCTGCTACCTGTGGTGGTCCGGGGAGGAGTAATCTCATCACCCGACCTAACTCACACCCTCCCCGTGTTGAACCTCATCCCGCTGGCCGCGCTGCCCAGATACCACCCCAGCAATGGGGTGGCTGTGTTATCAGTGTTTAGGGAGCAGCCCAAGATCCCCGGCCTCTTCTCCTGCACTCCCGTGGACTGCCCTGCGGAGGACACTGGCTGCATGTACACAGGGCTTGCCGGTCTTGCAAATTGTGCAAAAAGCATCCTGTTGAGGAGACCCTCATTTCCCACCACTCCTCACATCGCACGTCAAGGTCTGACCACCCTGAACTTGAAATCCTTGCCCAAAGACAGGAGGCAGGGGTGGTGGTTAGCACAGGGCTTGAGGGTGATGGACCTGGTTTTAGATCCTGGCCCCTAACCATTCTTTGTCAAGTTGAACAAACTGCCCATACTTTTGCTTCCTCAACCTGACCCAGAGGAAATTACCTCTTTCAGAGGCTTATCAGAAGGATTACGTTTTGGTTTTATGTGTTTACGTACATGTAGTATGCAGTGCGTTCTGTACACTGCCTGGTGCGTAGCAAATGGCCTGAAAGCATCCCTGCGGATGGCAGCTTTGGCCTGCTGGGTCTGTCCAGTCTTCCCCGTCTTCCCCGAATGCACCTCTCCCATGCCTCTTTCACAGCCTTCCCTCTGAAGTGTCCTTCGATGGGCTTAGTCATAGTCACCACACAGACTAACGACATTCATAGACACCTGTCATCATATGTGAAACCTTGCCAGATGCCTTGTGAGACACAAATGTCTTCTGCGTTTCCCCCACCCGCTGTATCATGCTAGAAATCCTATTGTAAAAGAAAATCATTTAAATCTTATGGACACGCCTTACAGTTGGAAGACCCAGGCTATACTTGTCTAACTCTAAACAAACATTCTGATCAATCGGTCTGGTCTCTTCCATAGGTAGGATCTGTGGTTTGCAGAATCAAACACTGAGGGCGCCCTATAGTTTGTAGATGCACGCTGGTGCTAGCTCGGGTCCTCAAAGAAGTGGTTGTCCGGGCACGGTTAGACACTCTCGCGGTTTACCTAGGAAACGTCAGGAAGGAGACAGGGAGGGAATAGGCACAGGAGAAAAGAGCCTTTAGGGGTGGTCCCTTGTGAGACGAGAAGGGAATGGAAGGGTTGGGTGGGAAGGGCCTCAGACCACCATGCAGTTCTGAGATATCTCACCACACTGATAGGAGGTCCCCAAGCAAAGATGGCCTGTCAGAGGACTCCCACACGAGGCTAGGTGGCCTGCTCTCGTGGCTCTGCCCTGCTGCGGCACCGATGGGAGCAGGAGGGAGAAGCAGGGCCTCAGCATGCATGCTGAGTCCTCTGAAGTGTAGCAGCTGGAGGCTGTCAGTCCTCTGCAGGAGGCTCTCGGGAGGTTCTCTAGAAGGGAGCATCTCTACGGTGGTCACAAGCCTAGCTCTTTTCAAAGCAGTCCTATCCCATTTTGCATCTTTGAGCACATATTATTCCTGGCTCAAATCCTCTCAATAGCTTAGAGTAACATTTGTCGAGCCCAGCAGACTGGGACTCATTCTGAGCAAAGTGTGCAGGCCTACCCATCTAGACCCCATGCAAAGTCCCAGATGATCTGAACAAAGCTTAATCTGCAAGGACGTTTTGAGTCAGGCAGGAAGAGATGGTTGTTCCGATATTCAGCACTCATTACTTCTCCCATGAATGACATTTGGCCCAGCTCGTTGTTCAGTCTTGCCCTGCCCCAGATGTGTAGAATTTTAAACGAGTAGGTAGCTAAGTCTGGGGTGTGCTGAATGTTGATCTCTTCTGAGCAGTTGATTGCAGATGTTTTTCCTGCATCATTGGGCTTTGGCTTCTAACCAAGTCCAGGCGTTTCAGGCAATGCCTTTGACTGATCTGGAGCTTTCTGTCTCATTCAGTGAATCGCTCCTTCATTTTTCCCACCCCTGCACATTTCTTGTTAAGAGATGTTCATGTTAGCTGCGGTTGGCAGGTTGAGTGGAGAGCCTCAGACTGCTCTTTTAACAGAGAGCTTTGTCTCTGTCCTGTGGTTTATCAAACAGCTTCACTGGCACTATAATGAGTTTGCCAAGCTCATCTTTTGTCTCTATTGATGAGCATTTGGCTGCAATTTTTTTTTTTTCCAGGAGGGAATCTTTCTCTATCTACAGATCAATTTGGACTTGACGTTTAAAGCTAAGACTTCCTTCTATTTCTGAGCAGTTTTGTTGATATCACTTTCTACAGTCTGTCAGTTCCAATGCTATTTAGTATCTTTCCTAATTTAGTGTTAAGAGCATTGCAGAAAATATAAACAACCCGGCACTTTTGAGGCTTGACACGCCAGTACTACTCAGTTGCAATTTATCTGTGTTTTTTTTTTTTTTTTCTTTTGGATAACCAGGGACACAGAGAGGTTTTATCTTTTCAACATTCTAAACCACGGCAAATTGAATGCCGTGACTTTTCGCTTTCAGGTGGAGTGACATAGTTAACTAATTTTCAATTTTGGGGGTGAGGATGCACAAACGATTCTTGATGTTATCTCCCGAAAGAGAGCTGAGAGTGGCAGCTTCGATCTGGTGGGGAGATCAAACACTCAGGTCTGAGAATTGCGGTGGGTAACTCTGCTGCTTCCTAGGAGATGAGGGCCAGGTAGGAGAGTATCCTCCGGACCCAGGCAGCTGGAGGCTCAGATGAAGTCACTGGTTCAAACCCGCTCAGCTCTGAAAAGAAGACTTCCTCCTTCGACCATCATCTCCCCTCCGACTACAGTCGTTATTTAAGGAGAGAAGGGCTTCACCCACAGTGCTTCATTGTTTTTCAAATCAATTTGTGAGGTAGAAAAGGAATAAAGGCATAATCTTTATCAGGTCAGAGATGGTGATTTAAAGCAATCATCACGCCTCTACTTTGATGAAAGTAGTTTGATCATTCTGCTTAACGTTTTTGTCACCTTTCTTTTTATACACGGTCTTACTTTTAATTCGGTTCCAACTGTGGCATCCCGAATCAAAGAGTAGCGTATCACTGACAAAAATACATGGGTAAGAAGCCACCCATTACGGACGGTCTTCCATCGTGTGTACACTTTTTCTCTGCTGGCTTTTTTAGTCTCTTTATTTATGTCCAGAGAAAAGAGCTTTTTGTCTTTTTCCTTCGGATACATTTTATATGGGTTGTATTCCATGTTCTGCCTTGTTCTTCCGGGGACGATGCCCGCTGCTTTGGATCTTTGTTTCTTGCCTTCCATCAGTGCGGCCACTTAGCACAGTGTTTCAGGATGGGAGGAAACACAAAGGCAGTGTTCTCCTCTCCTTGACCTTGAGGTCTGATGTTTAAGGGGGCTTCTTGCACTGCGTCCCCCACATGACAATGAGAACACTACGAATGCCTCGGAACCACTCGCAGTTCAATCCCATTAAGTGAAAATTTATGGAAAGTAGTTCCATGGAGTTCTAGGGACACACTTTTTATGATTATTATTATTGATTGAATAGGTTTCAGTCCCATTCTAAACCTGGTGTCCAGCGTCCATGGTGAGGATGGAGAAGGTACCTGTGACCTTGGACGCGGCTGTTTGTTTTCCTGTCATTTGTCCTTGAAGGGTAAGTGGTGGGAAGTCTGTGCTCTTTTATAGACACAGAAGTGGATTTTAATTTTTCATGGTGGTTTTACTTCCTAAAAGTTATAATTTTTAGGATTAATCCTCTTTGGATTACATTTTCAATGCCCTAGAGTTTAAACTGGAGTCAAGTTTGAATGGCGTACACCAAATTCTGACCTCACAGGTACGGGCTCAGACAAACAGCTTCAGGGAAAGCATTTTCAGGCTGGAGGCTTTTATAAATGTTCCAGAAGAAGAGAGGAAATAATCTGTTTGTGGGCCTTTATTTTTTACTCTCCCTTCCAGTTTGATATAGAGTAACTTTTTTTGGATCAAAAACGAAGATTGCAGTACTCGGGAAGACAATCATTCTACGTTATAATCCCTTTCAATAGACAAACACACTTTTTGTAACAATCCAGAAATAATAACTGATGTCCCACAATATCCCCAAAGAGGAAACTTAGTGTGACTGGGTTCTCCTACCTGAGACATTACACTAAAGAGAATATTTGTGTGCCAGGGACCGCATATTGTCTATCAACAGGGGTTTCGGGGAGTGCAAGGTCCAACAGTGATAGCAGCAACATAGCAGAAAATAAGCATGGGGTGGGTTGCAAGTGCCTGTGCATGGAATGGTCATCCGGCTTGCGACTGCTTTGGAAGCCGTTGACCAAGCTGGTGGTTGGGGGCAGGAGTAGGTCCCTGCACTGGGTGACCTGTGTTAGAGAAGAAAGTCCTGGGGGCTAGAAAAAAGCCTCATGGATGGACTGGTGAAAAGCTCACAGAGAAGCCAAAATGGAGAAAGCACCTCTACTGGCTCCATTGTCTTTGCTGCTGGTGGTCTGGGACCTGGACCCCACAGTGATTTTAGGATGAAGTCAGCCCAATTCACAGGGTTCTATACATTAGCGCTTTGCCAGTGATTCTGAAAGAAAAAAAAAAAAGGAGCTATGAATTCAACAAGATGAAGAGAAAGCCTCACCTCTCAAATAGCCCATCTCTCTACCATATAACGCACCCGTGCCGAATCTCAGCATGGCTGATAAATCACCTTCCCCACTTCCAAGACCGTGCCCCACTCCGCCCCTGCTATTCTCATTAAATGGAGATGGAGAATAAGTGAGAGAACACCAGGAGGTTTCATCCTGGGCAAGGCAAGGAAAGGTGGGCTGTAGTGCAAAAAAGTGCCTGTGACCTTGAAAGTAACGAGAGACCATGACTTTCCTGCTTCCAGGCTTACATGAGCCTTTCCATCAGGATGTGTATTGGTTATATTTGGAGGGGCTTCTGTATATTCTTTATATTTCTGTATAAGATGTTCTGGCATCTTAACAACCTTTCTGGCTGGGGAGAGACTGCAGCTCCTGAAGCTACGGAGTCCAGGCCAAAGCGTGTCTTTTACATGCAAAGTAACCAATCCAGAGCCCCACCTCCTGTCTCAGGTTGGTGCGCCCAACCTCTCCAATATGCCTCTGCCTTAATCACACCAGCACCAGGTCCTGGGCAATTAGGGACCACCCCTAAAGCTAAGGAACCTATTGGAAATTATTCAAACAGCCAGTCCTAAACCGTTTACCCGCCCTGCCTTGCCTTTCCCCTGGAACTCCCAATGAAGGGTCTAACCCTAGCTTCCCTGCTCCTGCTTTCTTTTTCTTTTTTTTTGCGGGGCCAGGTATGTGTATTTATTTCATTTTCATTTCTTTATAGTCATTCTGGTAAATTCTTGTGCAGGTTTGTTTTACATCCATGATATTTCCTATAGTGAAATTTTATAGTATCTTCTTTATTTTTTAATGTTTTTTTATTATATTATGTCAGTCACCGTACAGTACATCCCTGGTTTCTGATGTAAAGTTCGATGATTGATTAGTTGCGTGTAACACCCAGTGCACCATGCAATACGTGCATCACCGGTCTATCCCATTCTCCCACCCCCCTCCCCTCTGAAGCCCTCAGTTTGTTTCTCATAGTCCATAGTCTCTCATGCTTCAGTCCTCCTTCTGATTACCCCCCCTTTCTTTATCCCTTTCTTCCCCTACCGATCTTCCTAGTTCTTATGTTCCACAGATGAGAGAAATGATATAATTGTCTTTCTCTGCTTGACTTATTTCACTTAGCATTATCTCCTCCAGTGCTGTCCATGTTGTAGCAAATGTTGAGAACTCGTTCTTTCTGATAGCTGAGTAATATTCCATTGTATATATGGACCACAACTTCTTTTTTTTTAAATATTTCATTTATTTATTTGACAGAGAGACAGCCAGCGAGAGAGGGAACACAAGCAGGGGGAGTAGGAGAGGAAGAAGCAGGCTCCCAGAGGAGGAGCCTGATGTGGGGCTCGATCCCAGAATGCCGGGATCACGCCCTGAGCCGAAGGCAGACGCTTAACGACTGAGCCACCCAGGTACCCCTGGACCACAACTTCTTAATCCAGTCATCTGTTGAAGGGCATCTCGGTTCCTTCCACGATTTAGCTATTGTGGACAATGCTGCTATGAACATTGGGGTGCATATGGCCCTTCTCTTCACTATGTCTGTCCTGCTTTCTGCCTCCTCACCACCCTGCGTCTTCCCAGATGGTCCCTCATGCTATGCCTGCACCCATGAGCATAAAAACCTTAGTCTTCCCAATCTCTCCTGTGTCTCCTGTGTCTCCTGTGTCTCCTGTGTCGGGCCCCACCTGATGGGTGATCATCGCATAAAAAAACACAGAACAGCATGAAATGTTTTAAGTGTGCCCTGAACTATTGAGAAATATCCCTAGACCTTAATGATAAGGGATACAAAAGTGGCTTTTCTGTTAATAGGGGGATTTCTCAACTATCCTTTTCACTTTATTGAACTCAGAATACCAGGTACTGTGCTTGGCCCTCGGGGGACACAGGGATAGAGAGGTAGTGGCTGGATCCTGGGAAGAGCACACAGTCAACTGGAAAAGATACGTAGAAACAAATATTTGGATATTTAGTGCTGTATGAGAGGTAGAGAACTTGGGCCCCAGAAGGGAGGGCTTGCCTTTGAGTATAGGAGAAGGTTGTCTGGGAAAAGGGATCCTTGTTTAGATCCATGTTTTAGTTACTATATACTTTACTTTTTTACCCGGTTGTACTGACAGATGTTCAAGTTAAGAGGGTGTAGGTATGAATTTCCGGAAAAAGTCAAGCATTTTGAGGAAGTCCCTTGAAGAAACAATTTCTCAAGCTAAAGCCTTCAGAACTGATGGTGCTTGACTAGTAAAACTGGATGCAGAATAAAGCGCTTTTAAAATGCTGTAGTCTCCTTGGACATAAAGCTTAAGAAATTTGAGTTTTCATTACAGATCATTTCTTAGATTTCACTCTACTCCTGTAGAAAATACTCAATAAAGAAAAAAATAATTATTATTCTCTCTACATAATTTTTTCACCTTATATTATACATTCTGATTAATGTTTGTACAGTTTAAAAGAGAGAGAAAAAAAGAGAAAAAACAGGAATTGCCAACCCTATTATACTGAAAAGTACTAGCAAAGACACCCTTGATCGTTGAGTCCCTAGTAGTGTCAAAAGCATCCATTATTGATCTTGTAATTTCTAGAACATGTAATATATATGGAGTTTGAGACTGTTTTCTTGTTACGTGATTCATGAAAATGACTCTTACTGCTTTATGGTCCCTTGCATACATAAAGAGTAAGGAGATAAGTTGTTTCTCATGCCATCTCCTAGGAAAGTGCTTTGCGAACTGCATGGGCTGGGCTGGGGTGCGCATTGCTGCTGTAGCCAAACTCATGTTGCAAAGAACACAGGATGTGTGTGCCATCTGGATAGGGAGATGGTGCACAGCCTGGCTAAACAACTCCTTCATTTAATTCTTTCCTTTTCATCTGTCTGTAACACAATAAAGGAAATTAAAATCAGTGATCGATTGTGTTGGAGTGCATTATCATCAGGGCTGAATACGTAAACAGTGCACCCAAATGAGAAGCTGTTTAATCACATTCTTTTTTCCCATGTATCTAACTTGATGTATCGGTTATTTATTTAACAGTTATTTTATTCAAAAGAGGAAAAGAAATTCATTTATTCCATTTGAGTGTTTCTCCTGTGTTAATATGCTCTATTTTCCTTGATGAATTTATTCTTAGGAAAATATACAAAAAATTTTTATTTATTAAGGGGAAATCATTAGCATTTAACCCCTTTGATAACGCTATTTCAGTTTTCGCCTTTAACTATTTGTTATTAGTTTATTTATTTTAGTTCATAGAGGTTGTGGGTATGAATTCTGACATTTCGACAGGAAAATTAATTTTCATTAGAAATGGCATAGGGGTGCTATTCCTTTATTGAATCAGATTATCATAGTACATTAAATTTCATGGGGGAATTAGTTTGATACTCCTAAAATAGTGGGGAGGGGAAGTGATCCAAAACTCTCTAATGATCAGATTTCCTTCCAAGATAAGCTTATGCCCTAGAATAATTGGCTGATGTATTGTCTATTGTTTGGTTAATTACTCATGTGCTTACAAAGACGTTCTGTATTTCTAAATGGGTTATGGTACCAACAGTGACTAAAATGAGCTGGTGTTATACAGTGCTTGAACCTACAAAATGCAAGGTGAATCTGGACAAAAATTTGAGATTGTTTTAAAAAAATGTTCTTCTCTCCCCCCTTTGAAAGTATTCGACTTGATAATTGAAACAGTATTCATTTACTTAATTAACAAGTATATATAGTGATCAATTTTGGGGAAGGGAGCACCCCATCTTCAGTGTTCGCAGTCTCCTTAAGGTGGATTGTGGTTGTCCATGGTAGGTAGTTCTACACTGATGAAGCAGCATTTACCAGAATCCGCACAACTGCCACCTTTCCAACCATTTACCGAACCACTTTGTTGAAAAAGAAGGTCCTGTAATAAGAAGCAGCATTGTGAATTTGGGTTAGGAGTCAAGTATGTTACACTACCCTGAGTTGTAGCAGAGACGTTATAAATGTTACATTTTAAAAATAATGTTTTCTAATTGGTTACTGTTGTTTTATAACAACTTCATTGATTTTTTTTACTTCTATTTTATATATAAAAAAAATGTGTTGAGGGACACCTAGGTGGCTCAGCTGGTTGGGCGTCTGCCTTCGGCTCAGGTCATGATCCCAGGGTCCTGGCATTGAGTCCCGCATTGGGCTCCTTGCTCAGTGGGGAGCCTGCTTCTCCTTCTGCCTGTCACTCCCCCCCTGCTTGTGCTGTCTCTCTCTCTGACAAATAAATAAATAAAATCTTAAAAAAAAAATCTTTGTTGATTTGAATAGTGTTAACTACAGATTCTCTATGGGGAATTTTAACATTTCCAAACAATAATAATTTATGTCATTTTCTGTTTTTATGACATTTCTTTGTCTTGTCTTACTGCACTGGCCAGGATCTCCAGAACAGTGATAAGTGCAGGCAGTGTCATCAGATGGCTCTTTCCTTTTCTTAGCTTTTGTAGAAAATGTTGATTATGTTTCAACATTAAACACAATAGCATTGATGGTTTTGTTATGGATAAACGTATCAAGTTAAAAAGTTTGTCTTCTATTCCTACTTTGGTATGAAGCTTTTAATATACATGGATGTTGGATTTCTCATATATTTTTTCTTGCATCTTCTGAGATGATCCTATGGTTTCCCTCCTTCAATCTGTTAATGTGGTAAATGACATTAAAAGACTTTCTATTGTTAAAGTATTCCTGCATTCCTGAATAAAAGTAATGCCATATTCTGTATTGCTGAGATATCTATCTATCTATCTATCTATCTATCTATCTATCTATCTAATCTATCCATTCACACACACGCACACACACGCGTGTGCACATACATACTGGTCAACTCCGTTTTCTCACATTTTCAGGAGAATTTTGTATCTATACTCTTAAAGAAGTTGGCATGGCATTTCTGTGTCATCTGCCTGGGGGAAATGGACTGAAAACCACACAGCTAGAGGGGGAAGTGACTCTCTTTCTGCTCCCAGTGTCTGAAGCTATCTCCAGTGGTGGCTGCAGGCATAAAAATGCCACAGTGGCAACCATTCTGGAAGTACTAACAACATTGCTTTCAGCAGCAGCAGCAGCGCTGCAGGGTCCCCCACAGGGGCAGCAATGGGAATAATTCAGGAAGTAATAACAATATTCGCCACAGCCGGAGTCACTGATGTGAGAGTCCTCATGGTAGTGCCAAGGACTGCAATAATGGCCCGTCCCCGGAAGTGTAAGTTTCCTAGGCACCTGCTTAGGAAGCTGGACTTGGACATCTGAAACCTTGAGGCACCTGCCACTGACCTCAGGATGACATTGTCACTCTTCCAACCTAGAGGAAGCAGAGATTTCTTGTAGTTATTAATTTTTGAACAACCCGAACTTTTCATCTTTTGCTCCAAACACCCTTGTACCTTGATTTCTCTATGAAATGTGATAAATAGGACTCATTTGTTAGCCTGCACAGTGTTTAAATTTTTAATTAATTGCAACTGTCAAAAAATTGGGAGATATCACATAAAAATCCAGTTTTCAGCCTTCTCTTGACAGTCTTCAAGAGCGGGCGATGCTGATCTTGTTCCCTGCAAGGCAACAATTGGATGCTGCTGAGTAATGACTGCCTTTTAAATAAGACTGTCCTCCCCAGTTCAGCAATTTCCCCACCCAGACGCTTCCATATCACACTTCCCACCGGTCCTGCACACATTTATATTTGCCACAACACTGTAAACGGTCAACAAGCATAGCAGAATTCCAGGAATATTATTTATTTTCTTCACTTACAAAGCAAGATGTATTTTCTAAGTTACATAAACTGACTTAAACTTGAGTTGTAACATTTAGAGCCACCTGTAGCTATTAAGTGACAAGTAATTAGACTAATCACATCAATGTCGTTTTAAAATTAACTGGTAACAGTATGGTTTTTGTTGTAGTCGTTGATGTTTTCTGTTTTGTTTTGTTTGCTCTTTGTTTTAAGCTTTAAGTAAAAAATGACATTATTTGTGCCAGATACTCAATTCTTTTTGGCTTTGGGTTTTTTTTTATTCTTCCATGTCTGTGAATCCTTTGAAGTCAACCAGGGCTGACTGCAAGACGACTCTTTGTGCAATCCAATCAGGCTAATTTCAATTTTAAGTGCAGGAGACAGGCATGCTTTTCATCATCTCCTTTGTGTGGCTATGATGGATTGGCTAGTGTTGAGTTAGTAAGATTTCCAGGAAAGGACAGTACAAATGCTGTCCTAAGCAGCCTGTTAATAAATAGACCTCAAGTCTTAAAATTTTCCACTTGCTATTTTATTTTAAGAGTGGAGTAAAGGTTCACCAAAGCACAGAATACATTTCACTTTGCAGTTTCATCTGAAAAGCTACTAGTATTTACATTCCAACATGATTCTAATAAGTGCAAGTAAAGAATCCCTGTCTAAAATAATTTCCAGATTTGTAAGAGCAAGAACTGGTAAGAGAAAGGAGAGTTTCATGTTAATTTAAATATGCTGTCTAAGCATATTCCTGTTTTTCCTTACTTATTTAAAAATACTTTCTAGAACTCTCTTTTTCAGGGATTATTGGTAGAATACAATGAGATAAGTTCTTAGATAACTAATTAAAATTATACTTAAATTATTATGTGTGTATGTGTTGTTAAGTGTAAAAAAAATCAAGTCATAATTTGACAAGAAGCATGAGCTATATTAAACTTAGGGAATAATTAAAGTGTTCCCTAACGATTTTCTTTACTTTTTATTTCTTGAATTATTCCCAAAAGAAAGAGAAAAACAAAAGTATAAAATAATGAACAACAAAAAAAGGAAAACCAAAATCAATTATGTAACCAAAATCAACATCAATTTTCAATTAAAATCAAGAGAATTAAAAAAAAAACTGTACTAATCAAAATAATACCTCCCTCATACTGCACATTCACCATGGGCCTGGGGCCATTCCAATGGCTTTATGTTAATTTACTCATATAATTCTCATAATACTTCTGTGTTGAATACCCTTATTATGAGTCTCACTTTACAGAAAAGGAAACAGAAGTAATCTGTTTCTCAACTCCATGGAGCTAATCCCTGGTAGAGCAGGATTTGAGCCCAGACTACAGGAGTCTGGAGGTTTTACCACAACACATTGCTGGCTCTCTTTTGCCACACGTACATGTTTACATGTTTATTTACAATCAGACTTTGCTAATGCTTTCTCCATTAGACATGGACATTAAACACATCTTTAGGGATCTCAGGGTACATTAATTCTATTTTATTCTATCCAAATCTGTCTTGCACCCATTCCCCCAGATCAACTTCAATTTGGTTAAAGTACTCTGGGAACTTTGAGGCCAGAAGGAGGAGTATGGTGAAGCTTGGGAAGGAGAGGAACAGTTAGATAAGACTTCATAGAGCAGTGAACATTTAGTAAAGTTGCAGGATATAAAATCAATGTACAGAAATCTGTCGCATTTCTATACGTTCATTTTTGTCACAGCACAAAGAGAAATTACAAAAACATCCCATTTACAACTGCACCAAAAATAATAAAATACTTAGGGGTAAATTTAACCAAAGAGGTAAAAGACCTATACTCTGAAAACTATAAAACACTGATGGGAGAAATTGAAGGCAACACAAAGAAATGGAAAGAAACATGAGTTGAAAGAACAAATATGGTTAAAATGTCCATACTACCCAAAGCAATCTATAGATTTAACACAATCCCTATCAAAATACCAACAGCATTTTTCACAGAACTGGAACAAACAATCCTAAAATCTGTATGGAACCACAAAACATTCCAAATATCCAAGCAGTCTTGAAAAAGATAAAATGGGGGTATCACAATTCAGACTTCAAGTTATATTACAAAGCTGTAGTCATCAAGGCAGTGTGGTCCTGGCACAAAACAGACACATAGGTCAATGGAACAGAATAGAAAACCCAGAAATAAGCCCACAATTATATGGTCAATTAATTTTCAACAAAAGAGGAAAGGATATACAGTGGGGAAAAGTCGGTCTCTAACAAATGGTGTTGGGAAAACTGGATAGCTACATGAAAAAGAATGAAATGGGACCACTTTCGTATACCATACACACACAAAAAACCCCCAAAGTGAACCCAAAGTGAATTAAAGACCTCAATGTGATACCTGAAACCATAAAAATCTAGGAGAGAGCACAGACAATAATGTCTTTGACACTGGCCATAGTACCATTTTTCTAGGTACATCTCCTGAAGCAAAGGAAATAGAAGCAAAAATAAAGGATTGGGACTATATCAGAATTAAAAGCTTCTGCACAGAGAAGGAAACAATCAACAAAACTAAAAGACACCTACTGAATGGGAGAAGATATTTGCCAATGACATCACTGATAAAGAGTTAGTATCGAAAATATAAAAAAAACTGATATAACTTAACACCGAAAAAAATTGATCCAGTTAAAATTGGGCAGAAGACATGAATTGACATTTTTCCAAAGAAGACATCCAGATGGCCCACAGACACATGAGAAGATGCTCAACATCAAATCCAAATCCAAACCACAGTGAGATATCACCTCCCATCAATCAGCGTGGCTGAAATCAAAAACACAGGAAACAACAAGTGTTGGTGAGAATGTGGAGAAAACGAAACTTTTTGCACTGTTGGTGGGAATGCAAACTGGAGAAGCCACTGTGAAAACAGTCTGTATTTTCCTTAAAAAGTTAAAAATAGAACTATCCTGCAATCCAGGAATTGCACTACTGGGTATTTACCCAAAATACAAAAATACTAATTCAAATGGATGCATGCACCGCTATATTTGTTGCAGCATTATTTACAATAGCCAGATTATGGTAGCAGCCCAAATGTCCATTGAAAGATGAATGGATAAAGAAGATATCATATATATATATATATATATATATATATATATATATATATATATATGCAACGGAATATTATTGAGCTATAGAAGGGAATGAAATCTTGCTATTTGCAACAGCATGAATGAATCTAGATGGTATAATGCTAACTGAAATAAGTCAGAGAAAACCTAATACCATATTACTTCACTCATGTGGAATTTAAGAAACAAATGGATAAAGGAAAAAAGAGTGGGAGAAACAAATCAAGAAAGAGACCATTAGGTATAGAGAACAAACTGATGGTTTACAGGACGGGAGGAGGGTGGGAGGATGCGTTAAACAGGTGGGGATGAAGGGGTGCACTTGTTGTGATGAGCACTGAGTGATGTATGGAAGTGTTCAATCACTCTATTGTACACCTAAAACTAAAAGACAACTGTATTTTAACTATACTGGAATTAAAATAAAAATCTTAATTAAAAAAATAGGTTAAAAAAAAAAGATTTCCTGGAAGGTGGGAGCTGCTCCCTGGTCCCGTATTATGGCCAATTTCTCAACCTAGAGCAGTCTGCCCAAAGTCTTTTCAAATAATTACTGTTCTGTTCTTAAATAAAAATGTACTGAAGTCCATAGCACCAGGACCTAATACCACCTTTCCTTCCATTTCTCTATGATCTTTGCTCTCTGGGTTACTCTTCTACATTTAGGAAGAACTTTAGTACTTGGTTCATGGATTTTTTTTTTTTTTTTTTTTTTTTTGGTTCTTATTCCAATTCCTGTCATTTTCAGGGAGGCAGAGTTCTTTGACCACTTGATGTCTAACTATGTCCATTCCCAATCAACGTTTTTCTCCCTTCCTCCCCTGATTATGATCTGGACCTTTATATCAGCCAGCATTCCCTCATCTTTGGAATGACCTAGGCCACCTTCTGTATCTAGCACTCAGTAGAAATTGATCTTGCTAAGGGTGCTGTCTAGTCTTCCAACTGCAATATTGGCCTTCTTTGTCATTTTATGCTACCACTATGTCCCTCCTTTTTGAAAGTCTCCTCCTTGGTCTCTCTGACTTCTGTTGAGGATAGCAGAGTCTTGTTTCCTATATAGACTCCAGCAGACAGTGCCGGGATTTCACAATGCAGTCACTAATAGAAATTGCACAACAGAGAATAAATACCTGATAAAATTGCCAATGGGAAAATGGTTTAGGATGGTGACCTTATAAAGCATGTATTATGGAAGTAACAACTGGTGAAATTGCAGGGTCCCGCTGCAGTTAGACTACACCAAAAAATTTTATTCAAAGATATGTTTATTTTGACTTAATAGTCAACTGCACATGGAAAAATAATTGAATTATCTACATCAAGTCATTAAAATCTGTCCGTATGCACCCAGCTGAAACAATTCTACTGATAAAACAGGTTTTTATGTGTGCTTCTCTTTAAAGACACTTTATGTAATATAAATTGTTGAATCGTTAACTTTCAGTTTAGCCAACAGCACTATAACTTACACCCGAACCAAGCTTGTCTAACACATGTATTTTCTCCATAGGGCACATCACGGCCTTCTAGTGCTCAGGGATTCTAGAAAGCAGTCCAGCACTATGCTTGGGGGCCATTTCAGACAGCAAAAGCCCCAGCAAGAGGCATGAAAGAGCAACAATATGGCACTAAGATAAACTATGAAAAACACACTTGTTTACAGTACAAGAACTGACACGAAAAGGCAAAGCATCCAGTTGCTTGCTTTCAGTTGGCAACCTGCGCTTCAGGCATTTAAATTTCTCCCCTGCTCCGCACGTGTCCACAAAGGACTGCAGCAGTGCTGGGTGTTGACTTGGGGTTACAAATACATTTTAGCTGAATTTGCATATATCAATTGTGTGAATAATGAAGATTGCGTATGTTGTCAGGTGTTTTTGACTGATAATGGTACATAATAAAGCATGTTTAAGAACTGACCTGTAAATTAAGGCTTATGCTACTCATTCAGGCATTCCAGAAGTTTAATAATCCAGTCACTAATTATCTCTTCCTACTAGTCTTTTACTACTAATGCTACTACTACTGGATTACTACTACCACTTACATGTTCCGAGGTTTGCAATTGTTTCTTTGTAGTCTTACTTCCCCTTCCAGAACGTAAGCTCTTACAGGGCGAGGGCAAGTTTGTATTCCCCAACAGCTATTACAGTGCTTGGTTTGCTGCATAGCGTCAGGAACTGTGTGACCTAGCACTGTTGTCATGACATTAGTTTTAGGAACACTGTGTTGGATCATACTAGAAAAGAATGCTCTCCCATGCAGAAGAAACCAGTGAAAGAAGGCATGGTTAGAAGTATCCAGTGTCGAAGAGAGATTCTGAAGAAACAGAGACTCAAGGCGAACAATGGGATTTGTAGGCCACCATAGCTATTAAAGGGGCCCCTCTCACAGCCAGGCAGTGGAAGAAAGGAGTCAAATTCAGATGTGTCCGTTTGCAAAGCTCCTGTTCTGTCTCTTGGGTCACTGTGTCTCCGTCTCAGAAAGAGGCATGGAAGGAGAGGAAACCAGATTTGCAGCTTGCAGCAGGTTTGGTGTCTTGTATTAGGAAGGAGTGATAGTTAGGATTGGGTAAGTGGCCCAGATTTAGCCTATTCAAGTCCTTGGATTCCCAAAGGAAGTCCTGAAGACAATGGCGTTTCTAATTTCCTGTTGGGAAAGCAAAATTCAGCCTGGTCGGCCTTGGTGAAACTTGCATCCCTGAACTGAGAACTTTGTGATGACTTTCGACTAGGGAGAAAAATCCAGACCCTCTTTTGCCAAATGTCTTAGAAATAGGCTGTCTTCTGGGCAGAGCTGCTGGGCATCATTAGCTAGGCTTTTGCTCCAGGCATTGAAAGATAAGCAACATTAAGATTGCAGCCAAACTTGTAGTTACAATCTGGCTTGGAGTGCCCAGAGTTTTCCTTTCTCATTCAGTATCAAAATTAGTATTGTCATGTGCTTTGTAATATGAGGACTAAGCCATGCACCTCCCCCTCCTTTTTTTTTTTTTTTTTGATTGTCTAATGATGTCTTTGCTTAAAATGATGGCGATGCACTTGAGAATATTTGTTATATTTACCTTTACCCTCATCCTCTGACTTAGACTCCGTAGTGGTGAGAGGAAAGTTTGCCTGAATTCCTGTGCCTTTGACCAAGCAAACCTGTGAGAAAACAAACTGCCTGTCTTCTTTAGGTTAAGTTCAGAGGACCCACTCCTATCTTCTGCAGAATAAGTTAAATTTACACAGATTCCAAGCAAGTTCCTATGTTGGTTATGATAAGAAGACTGTGCTTTTTTTTCTCCACTATCCCTTTGCAAAGCATTTTGATGAAACTTCCTCTCAGTTTGCTTACAAATACTTAGTAACTTCATCATTTTACATAAACTGCTTTAATTTCAATGCAGAATGTTATTTCCTAGCATAAGATGTAAGCATGTGTAAATATAAAATTAAATCATCTTTATGCCTGTCTTTTAGAGGCTATATAGAAAATAGGATTTGCCAAAAACACCACTGATACTGTAAAATATTCAGTACTGTCCATACAAAAGATAACAGCAGACAAAAAGCTTCTAAAGCACTTGGATCAGGAATGGGGCCAGCCAGTGTTTGAGAGAGTGACAGGCTGGTCTAGAAGACTTACCTGCTGGGTCATCTCAAGTGGCCCCAGGCAGTGGGTGTGAGCATGACCCCTTCCCTGCACAGGGACAAAAGGCAGAAGCTCCTGGCAGCAAATGTTTGTTTAACCACATAACTAGCTTCTTGGATTTGTATCCTCGCTGATTCCCATTTTTGCTCAGCAGAAATCCCTCTCCACCACTGTCCATTTGCCCATCCACTCATTCAAGGGATGTTTATAAAATGAGGAACTCTAAGGAGCAAGGCAGCACAAAGAATGAGCCAGGATTGCTGCCTGTGACACTCCAAAGGAGTTCTGGAGGATTTGGGCATAATCGGCCTGTCCTTTGGGATTACAGCTCTGTATTTGATATGATCGTTACTGCCAACTATCTTAAAAAAGTATTTTAATCTCCTGACCTAATGGGATTCATGGATGTGACAAATTTCTCAGTGTTCTTGTGACTGCCTCCTTTTCCTTTTCTACCATAATATAAGGAAATAAGACATAGTATTTACAGAGTTAAACAGGTTTCATCCCCCTACACCTTCCCTCCTGTGTCAAGGAAATAGCAAAAGTCAAATTCCTGTCACTTATTAAATCACAGCATATAAGCACAGCTATCATGGAGTCAGAGTCTTTAGGGCCTAAAGCAAATCCTCAAATCATGGACAGAGAACATATAACTAGAGAACTGGAATGTGGTGAATTAAGAGGGCAAAAAAGCATAAAAAAATCATCTAAGCATCTTTTAAAAAAATGGTCGGTAATAGCATCCTACATGCCAGACTTATAAGTGAAAAAAAACCTTGTAGACATGAAATAGTAATTACGTTAGTCACAGTTAACCATATCTCTTATTGCAAGTCTATATGCAGAACATAATTATTTTGCCTCTAAATTATATTACCTAATGATTAGAGAGAATAAACTGATCATATAAGATTTAGTAATCTGGCCTATTTTAATACTGTGATGGAACAGTGAATTCAGGCTGAGGGAAAAACACACCAGCCTACATCCTACACAGGCTTATACAGCACTCTTGCCCACACGGGGGTTGGAAGGGTACAGCTGTACCCACTTCCGGTTCCTTCTGCCTCCTCAGTCCCCCACTGCAGCAGGGTTTGCGTTCAGCGGCCATTCGAGAACTTCTGGGATTCCATGTGAAGTCGTGTTCCCTGGCATGGGATTGGGAAAATGGCTGACAGTAAAGTCTGTAAGGATGACCTTCCCCATGGGCTTCAGTATCGGGTTTTTCTCCTGTTGAGGAGGACACTAGTGTGCACGGTAGTTTCTACACGTGGCTGCCTGAGCATCCAAATGACCCCGGAGGTTTTTTAAAAATGCAGATTTCTAGGCCCCACTCTGACTAATTATAAAAGAATTCGGTTGGGAGAGTTTATTAGTTATCTTTTGCTTCAGTAACACTGTAACAAACAATGTTAAAAGCTAGGCTGCATAGAACAACTTTTTTCTTGCTCAAAGGTGTGCAAGTCAGCTGGGCTGGGTTGGGCTTGGGTTCAGCTTTGCTCCACATGTCTCTCATTGTGGAACGTAGGCTAAGGAACAGTAGCCGTCTGAGGCTGCTCTTTTCATGGCTGAAGGCAGAAGCAAGATGAATGAAACCGTGTGATGGTCCTTAAAGCCCAGTTTTGGATTGACCCATCCTCACTTCTGCCCGCATTCCGGTGGTCAAAACAAGTCACACGGTGAAGCCCAAGGCAGTGAGGTTGGGAGGTATACTCCGCCCCAAGGGAAAGGGGAGGAGGAATGATCACTTGGAGGGGGTCGGTAGTGGGGAGGGTAGTTAGGACTGAGGGACTAGATGTAACAGTTCTACAGGTGACTTTCATGAAGTCAATCGTATTACCTGTTAGAGGATTACGATTTGGTGCCACTAGAGAACATGTCCTAGCAGGAGAAATGATGGGCTCCATTCCTTCGGTAGCTCAGCAAATATTTATCGTCACTAACATGCACTATCCAAAGACAGAAAACGTTAATGGAGCTGATGTAAGTCAGTAACAGAGGACAGTTAAGAGTAGAAAGGGAACAAGAAAATAGGCACCTTATATACATTGGGGATGGAAATGAGTATATCAAGGAAGGCTTCTCAGAGGAGGCAACATCTGACTTCAGCTACCATGATGGGCGGATGTTGTCTAGAGAAGGAAAGTGCAAGAAGGGAAGGGAATATTCTAAGTAGAGGGGATTACAGGACAAAATGGGGAATCTAGAAGCAGCATATTATATTTGGCAAAGAATACTGTGTGTTCTCCAAATCCTGCTTCTTTTCCTCTGGGTCCTAGAGTTAGATTACCTTCCCCATCCTCCCTTGCACTTGACCGTGGCTGAGTATTGACCAAAGAATGAGCCTAGAAATGGTGTATTCTTTTCCAGGTCTGGCCCTTACAAACCTCCCACATGCAAATCTCCATTTTCTTAGGCTTTCCTGCTCAGTCACCTGAATGGGAGGAGGGTGGCGCCCCACGACTGGAAGGACCCCAGTCACTGGCTGATGCGTGGAAAGTCTTCCCCATCAAGAAGGAACATTTGTGTGAGGGAGAGATAAACTTGTGCTGTGTAAAGCCACTGAGATCTAGGATTTATGATAGCAGCTAATATGTCTTGTCTTACCTTGTAGAGCCCACACGTGCTTTGCTGATGGTAGGCAAGGACTATAAGGCAGTAAAAGAGAGAGCCATCACTGACTGGCTGCATCAGTCCCTTATTCTAGGTACCTCCGGTTATTTTGAGAACCAAGTGAATTAAAAGATATAATAGCACCTTAGAATTATAAATCTGAGCAAGACATTAACATGGGATCATGCTCAGTTTAAGAGGCGGTTCACTCTGCGGAGACTGTCAGGCAAGCACAATCATTGATTGTATGCATTTATGGCAGAAGAACCATGACAACATTGTTCTTCCGGCAGCTTTTTTATTTCTAATGTGCATTGACATGTGTCCCCGAAGGTTCAAGTTTAACTGCAGCTGAGACGGGCCTCTCTCTCCATCTTTCAACCTTGGAAGTGTCTGTTATCCATGAGACGTAAGGAAGAAAACCCAGCTCGTTCATCAGTATGTCATCACATGACTGGAATTAAATAGTAAAGCAGCAAAGCCTCTGAGTTGATATGATAGCAAGTATACAGGTGTATGTTTCTGCTTCCATTTCAAAGTAAGACACCATCTGGAAGTTATCCTTCCTGCCAAAAGGAGTAGAGACATAAAGGCTCCCGTCCTCTTCCAAATTAGAACTCACAGACAGAACTGAACTCTGCCAGATAGAGAAGCCCTCATTGGAGATATACGGGACTGATGAGAGGCAAGCAGGAGAAAACTCTTCTCAGAAGCAACTTTTTCTGAAAACAAATGATAATAACTTTGTATTGAAAATGAAATTTGAACTTCACACAAGCAGCGACTGAGAATATTTGGCATGAGGGCAAGATTCCTCTTTGGAGATCATGATGATACAGAATGTCTAGAAGCAGGCTTGGGATAGCCCACCAGTGCTGGAAGAGAAACGCAGATGCAACCAAAACAGAGAGTTTTTATAGTCACCTCTTGCTAAGAGTGTTTCTAACCCTTAGCGAGGGGGAAATAAGAAATTCATGTCAGCACTCCCACTGTAAAATCTCTCTGTGGTATATTGTGATGCTTGGTTTAATGAGCATGAATTATATGCAGTTCTGATCCTATGTTGTGGGTGAAATCATTACCTGCCAGTCTTTTCTTTAATCTTTATAAAATCAGGATTTGAAGAATCCTTCAAATTGTTTTCACGTATAAAAAAATGGGATTGACTCCTACTGATTATTTGTTCCAGATGCTGGTGCCAAGAATGGAAGACTAGGAGACTGTCACTTCTTAGTTTGGGCTTTTACGGAAGCAGACCCTTGGACGAGAATTCAATACAGGTGCAGGCAGGTTGTTTGGGAGATAATTCCTGGAAACCACAGCAGGGGAGTTTGGATGTGAAACCAAGGGGAAGGGCCCATAAAAAGCAGACTATGAAACGGATTATTCCCATGGGCCGGGAAGCTGGGGGACTCGGAAATGGTATAGAGTATGAACCGCGCCATCATCTTAGCTCCCAGGCAGCTAAGGTATTTACATACCAACTTCTATCAGTCGGGGTCCCAGAGTTGCTCCTGGGAGGTGGTGTTTCCGGAAGTGCAGCCTGCGTTGTATGTGAAGTATTGGCGCTGCCAGGAGGAAGTTGGAGCCGTGTGCACTGAAATGGGAGGGTAAAGCGGGGGCACTGAGACAGCCAGCGTGTCTATTATAAACCCCTATAAATGCCATCTTAACAAGGCTTTTTCTACACGGCATGTACTGCTTGGGAAAACTACTTGTGTGCGTTTCCCGCTCTGTCCCTGCACCAGTGATGTGGCCACAAACCTGAGGAAATGGGTGCTCAGGGTTGTGTATAACCACAAACTGGACTTCTACTGTTAATTTTAATCAATTCATTTTTATATATGACTTACATTCAAAACTGAACTCTACTATATTTACATGTACTCAAAATCTGTCAGCTCCTTACCACCACTCAGTATACACACACTGTGGAAAACGTACTAGGCAGACCTAAGGGAAAAGGACACTGTATAATAAAATATGCCCTCCTGTGGTGATTGGGGATATATATACATATATACATATATATATATATAATTTTTTTTCTTTTTTCTTTTTTTCTTTTTTCTTTTTCTTCTGTGGTGATTTGCATCTCTTTCAGGTGAGACCATGTCCTTACTGAAGGCACATTTGGGACCTAGTGAATGCAAAGGGAATCTATGCTAATTGGCCTTGAACACCAGTCCTGATTTTTAAGACTGCCTCAGAATATCACAGTGATCTTAATAATGGCTATTCATTTTTGCTCACTACCACTTATATTTTCTTATCTTGCCATTCAAAAAATAAAGGGAAATTGCATGATTTTGCTATCTTTGTTGTTTAAAAATGTCTAGAGTTCTTAAATAAAAATACACGGGAAATGGGCTCCTGGGTGGCTCAGTCAGTTAAGCATCTGCCTTCGGCTCACATCATGATCTCAGGGTCCTGGGATTGAGCCCAGTTTGGGCTCCCTGTTCTGTGGGGAGCCTGCTTCTCCCTTTCCCTCTGCCTGCCACTCCCCCTGCTTGTGCAATCTCTCTCTCTCTGTCAAATAAATAAATAAAATCTTTTTAAAAAAATGCATGGGAAAAAACAAAAGCTGGTTCAATGTGAATTGTAAAGTTGTATCGCTGATTTTAAAAATAACACAAATGTGGGGCGCCTGGTTGGCACAGCGGTTAAGCGTCTGCCTTCGGCTCAGGGCGTGATCCTGGCGTTCTGCGATCCAGCCCCGCATCAGGCTCCTCTGCTGGGAGCCTGCTTCTTCCTCTCCTGCTCCCCCTGCTTGTGTTCCCTCTCTCACTGGCTGTCTCTGTCTGTCAAATAAATAAATAAAATCTTAAAATAAATAAATAAATAAATAAATAAATAAATAAAAGTAAAAAAATAAAAATAACACAAATGTATATTTATGTGCACTGGTATAATGTTGAGGGATTTTAGATGCATATTAAATTGGACATGGACAAATAAAAAATCCATCATTCATATCTTACTAAAAAAGAATTTGCCCCCCATTAGCATGAGCTAATGTACTTTGTGTTAGGTTTTACATTTCTGACGGACAACCTGTTCAGTACTGCGTATGCCCTACTCTATGTGTGTAACACATTGTATGTGACTGTTTCTTAGTTTTAATGATTTATTTTGGAATGATCTTAGACTCCTGGGCGGGGGACTCGACACAAGTGGGAGAAGTCCTCATCACTGGCCATGGAATAATCTTAGACTTAGAAAAAAGGTGCCCAAGTAAATTGGAAAGATCTCATATGTTTTCCTTAATGTTACCATCATACATAAGCATTCTATGATATTATAGGACTGATCCTTAAAACGGACAGATGTGAGGAAACTGTAAGGGTTCATTATCTTGGAAACAAATTCTCTCCATATATGGTACTGCAATGGAGAAGAACGTCTTTTTGTTGTTGTTGACTTCCTTTGTTGGCCCATGGGAATAATCCGTTTCATAGTCTGCTTTTTATTGGCCCTCCTAAAAATGAGAGAAAAAAAGAAAAAAAGCCTTTTCTTTACTTTGGAACACTTAATGCAATCTAATAGATATACAGGCAGATAGATGTACGCACACGTGTATACATACATACAGAAATGTGTGGACGGCGTCTGGATTTGCTAAGACATTGTATTAATGTTTTCTTTGTACTCTGAGGTATGCTACCTTTTCTCTTCCTTTGTTATTGCCAATTGTTAGGGGTCTAGCTAAGCCACTGTGCAGAGAGATCTGATCTGATCTTCTGGAACCTTGAGAAAAACAGGGCAGGAGAGCAAATGTTAATGGTAGGAAGGAAGTGTTTGTCTCCAATTGGAGGACTCTGACATAATAGGCATGCAGTAATGTTTGTTGCATAGAAATCAACAATAGTTGCCAATACTCCGCAGTAAATTAAATGGTGAGAAAAGCTTGAACTTGTCGGTGTCCGTCGGGGCTGCTCGGTGCATGACATTAGAAAAACTCTAAATGCATATCACTGCAATACTAATTATGATAATAGCAACAACACGATCAGTGTTGTTAGGCCGCTGAAGAGTTAGGATAGATAAATATTAATTGAGGCTTATTTTTTAACCCAAAAGGAAATCAAAAAGATGGTGTTTGGTTGGCCCTTTCACATTTTAAAACTAGTTATTACCAACATTCCTTGAAGCAAAATATACCAAAGGAATTTCCTTACTCTTTCTCTTTCATAATTCTTGCCTCCTCCAGGCTTTCCAGTGGCCTTCAAAACTCCCATACCACATATCCATCTCCCACTTCTTTCTCGCCTCACCTCCCAATAGAACAGCCCTTGGGGGATCACTTTTAAGTGCTGTGATGTAAAGTGCTTACAATAGCAATAAGTATCTCTCTCCTCAGGGAGAAAAGGAATATTGAAATGATAACTGCCTCCTCTACCCTCGCCCTCAACATTCTGGGACTTCACTGCTGTGCATAACACGGATCACTCCTAACTCAACAGGCACTGAGCAGCACAAATGTACCGAAGCCTTCACAACCATGCTTCGAGCCCTGCACACGTGTGTCTCCCAATTTTGCTCCAGTGTAAACCTGATCTTTGCTCAAACTGAGCAGCCATACTGTTAGTACAGTGTCTGTCAGTTAGCATTAGTGTCTATTCTAATCATGAAGTTAAGCCGGTTGTAGGAAGAGGTGTAGACGATTATAATTTGCTTGCTCCAAGAACGTGCCAAAGGAGAGGCCCGACATCAAGCAGGTGCTAAAGAAAAAGCACATATTTCGTGGCACATTTAGGAACTTATCTCAGTGGAGATAGAAAAATGCTTGAGCAGAGTACGTTATCTCAGTCGAACAAAAATGCAGAACTAGAAGCCTTAAAAAAAAAGTGAAATCATCAAGGAGGCAGTTGAATTCCTTCATGCTCATGTCTCCAATCCTTGTACATTTGACCCTTGAACAACACGAGTTTCAACCGTGGGGATCTGCTTACACATGGATTCTTTACAGTACAGTACTGCGTATGTATTTTCTCCTCCTTTATGTTTTCTTAATGACATTTTCTTTTCTCTAGCTTACTTCACTGTAAGAATACAGTATATAATACATATCACATACAAACTATGTGTTAACCAACTATTTATATTATCACTAAGGCTTCTGATCAACAGGGGGCTATTAAGAGTCAAAAGTTGGGGCGCCTGTGTGGCTCAGTTGCTTAAACATCTGACTCTTGGTTTCGGCTCAGGTCATTATCTCAGGGTCCCGAGATCAAGCCCTGACAGGGCTCTGAGCTCAGAGTGGAATCTTCTTAAAGATTCCCTCGCTGTGCCCCTCCCCCCACTTGTGCACTTGCTCTCTCCCCCTCTCTCTCAAATAAATAAATAAGTAAATAAATCTTGAAAAAGTTATACTTGGATTTTTGACTGTGTGGGGGCTCAGCGCCCCAACCCTTGAGTTGTTCAAGGATCAACTGTGTTTGAAAGTCCTATGAAATTTAGAAATTTACGTTCTAGGTCTGGTCTCTAGATGTGCTCTCTTCCACCCAGTCCTCTTACTCTTGGTATAGGCAATTTGATTCTCTCTGGACTTTAAGGGAGATGGGAGTAGAGTCTCTCAAAAGAAATTTTATTAGGGGCACCTGCCTGGCTGGCTCATTCAGAAAAGCATGTAACTCTTGATCTCAGGTCATGAGTTTGAGCACCACGTTGGATGTAGAGATTACTTAAGTAAATTAAAAAAAAACCAACAACCAAAAGAAAAGGAGGGGATTTTAGTAAGAAACGGAGAAATTAAAAAAAGAGGAAAGAAAAAGATACAGACTAGAATGTCCTGTACGCGTATATATATATATACACACACACATTTGTTTAGTATTTACTATATACTACATTTATGTATATATAAATATATACATATATAAATATATGTGTATACACGATGTGGGAAGTATGATGCTAAAAATATCCATTATTATAAATTAACATTATTTTTGAGTGGAGGAGACAGGAAGTTATAAAGTAAGCCAATCATTGTGTTGAATGAAAATGCAGTGGAGTGACTAGAGTGTTATTTCAGACAGTGTGGTCAGTGAGGCCTCTCTGGGATGTGACAGGAGGCTGAGACCTGCCTGAGGCGAAGGTGCAAGACACATGTGGATGGAAGAGAAAAAACAACAGAAGGTTTAGTCCTGTGGGGCAAGTCACACCATCATGCCCACTCTCTATAGGCAAGTTAGCCTGAGGGAAACAAAGGGACTTCTCTGAGATTCTATAGCTAGGAAGTGGTATCACCAGCCACATACTAGATTAGCTGTTCTACTTAGATTATCATTTCCTCCTCAGTCAGTTTACCCACAATCCTCTCTAGACCTCGCCCTTTCCATTGCTCTGTGATTTGCTAAGGTCTTCTTCTCCCCTCGCCCCAAGAGACAGGCAATTCTTCTTTTAAACCTTCTCTTACCCTCACAGAAAGAAAACTCAGTGATAGCACTCGGTGCCAACTTTTCTCAGAGTGGGCTCTACTCCATTTACCCATCTGCTCTCCCTTCCCACCACCAAGCATTAGGAAGAAGGGAGGGAGTGTATCATTTACCTTTGCGAACCTGGCAACCAGCATGGCCCTTGACATAATGAGCAGTGTAGAAATGAAGTGAGTAAGACATATTTGAGGGTGGAATTGAGGAAGGAAGGAAACGAAAGAAGGGAGGAAGATTTTTAGTTCATGACGCAGTTCAGTTTAGAAAATGAGAGTAAGAGACTGCAGAGACAAATAAAGGTAGCTTCACACTATTTCTAGACTTGTTACTACATTGTCTTATCTTTGCTTCTTCCCTCTTCCTCTCTTTGAAAACCAAATGCATTTTCAACTGTCTTAAAGGATTCAGTGAAGAAACTCCAGTCTGGGTCTATCAGTAGAGAGGGCAGTGGGAAAGGGAAAGTTACTGGAAGACTGTCTTGGTCAAGGAAAGGACATTGCACGGGTGGCACTGACTCTGGAGGTGGGGTCAGTGCAAATTATTATACCTACTTTCTAGAGAGTGGTTGGCTCCAGTGCAGGTGTTGCTTGGGTCCTAAGTTTCAGAGGCAGCGGTGAATGCATAAATCAAGGAGCTCTTCAGTCAGATTACCACATCTTTTTCCTGGGGATGCCCAAGGTAGTGCACCGATCTCCTAGCTCTCGCGAGGATTAAGTAAGTGAATATACATAAAGCACTTAGACTGGTGCCTGGCAAGGACCCAGTGCATGCTAGCTGCAAATTTCATATTTCCTAAATAAGTAAATAAAATGAAAAAAATGTATATTAGGCAAACACATGTAATGTGGAGAGAAGGAAGGGTCATTATGTTTATTATCATCATCCATCACAGTCGCTGGAGATGAAGAGACTGCTAATTTCTGGAAGTTGTAGATAGACTTGTTCATGTCCTCTGCTTCTTCAGCTGCCTCCTACGGCTGTCAGAGGGGTTGATTCCTGAAACTTTCTGCACTGTCCTCTAAGATTTGCTACATTATTTATTTGTCAGGGTCCATTTTTCCCTATTTTTTTCATTCCTTATAAATCTTGATGGTTACATTTATTGTGTATACAAGAAATGTTGATCCTTGATCGCTTGATGTCTTAAAGACTGGGTCAACAATAACAGCAACAATGACAAAGGCTTCTGACTTCATTTTTCCCTTCTCTATGATAATGGACAGAAGCAAAACCTAAACAATGAATGGTTTCGGCCCTTTTGTGGACCCAAATCCTGAGGTTATTTGTGTGTACCTACTAAAATTTCAAAGTTACCATGCAAGGATTTTTCTGGGAACTATAACTGTTTTCAGTTACAAACATAGGTCCTGGAGGAACAGTTCAGAAAAAAAAAAAGGCAGTTAATTGCAAAACAAAACAAAACAAAAACCCCATAACTCCCTTTAATGCCTGAAGCAATGACCCGAGCATAGTTTCCATGTGTAGAGTGAATGTTTTAAAAATGCAAAGATCTCTCCTTTTCCTGCTAACCTACCACGAAGGACCCAGGAGGGCAGCAGTAGGTTAGAAACGGGGTTTCTGTGCCAAGTTCTGAAGAAAGCCTCTTCTGTGACAAATGGCCCGGAGGCTTGCTCTCCGCTCTTCCAGCTTGTTCGAGCGGCTCGCGTAGTTCCACCAGGTACAACAAATGTGCGCATGAAATTTGACATCGAGCCCCGATGAAATTTGACCCTCTACAGACCTCCTCGGCTCTCTTCTATTAGGTGAGCTAGAGCCAGAGAGTCTCCTTGGGATTCATGGAGAGTTAGTCCGGGATTTTAACTCTCCGGGACGAGGTCTTATTGCCAAGCCCTTCTCAAACAATGTCATTTTCTCCGAGGGGAAATCATATCCTCATCCCGGAAATAGTCTCCATTCCTCGAAAAAGCCTCGCATCCTCTTCTTTCTCGCCTTTTCTTCTCTCCTGCCTGGCGGCAATTTCCAAGAGCCCTTAGCTGGAAACCTAAACCAGGGCTCCTCGCGGCGTCCCGCTTCCCCCCACGTTCCCGGCCCGCGCTGCTGTGCGCTGCCGCCGCCTCGCCTCTCGCCACACCAACTCGCTCCAACTTTGGCTCCCAGGCTCCAGCAGGGGCGCCCTCTGAGCAACCGACAGCGGCGGGCAGGAGCGACCCGGACCGCGGGACCCCGGAGCTGCGCTCCCAGCGTCGGGCGGAGGAGACTCGCCAGCGCAGCGCCCGTCCCCTCCTCTCCGGGCGCCCGAGCTCTCAGCCCCGCGGTCTCGGAGCTCCGCCCGGCGCTGCGCGGCGCTCGCCCGCCCGTGGCTTCTCGCCTCTGGGACCCGCTTCCCCGGACACCAAGCGGTCTCAACTGCCACCCTCTCCACCTCTGGGGCAGCTCAACAAAACCCAGTCCCCTCCTCTACACACGCCTCCGACCGCCCTCCCAGCCCCCAGCACAAGCCCCAGAGAGAAAGCCCAGCCCGGGTCTCCCCAGTTACACCAGCGCCAAAGGTCTCCACCAGCACAGCCGCCCTCATTCACGCTCATTCATATTCATCCTCATTCTCATTCTCTCTCCCTCTGCCTCTCTCTCCAAAGACTCCTAACAAGCCAGACCGAGCCTCCTCAGTGGCACTCCCTTTCATTCATCGCCTCCCACCACACACACACACACACACACACACCCCAACCCAGACAGCCCACTCCACTTTTCAGACGCCCACCTCCTCATACTCCCCTCCCCTAAACAGACTTCCACCCACTCACCATCTGTAGCCTCCCTTCCGCCCCCCGCCCCGCCCGCCCGCCCGGCTCCCCCTCCCCAAGAAGCAGACCTGCACAGTGGGAGACAGGGACCCCGCCAGACGCTCGGGTCGAGCGCGCAGGACTGACCTCTGCCCGCCCGGGAAACTAACAAAGGCGGTGCGCTAGCCCAGATCCCAAGAGCCGCGAGTGCCGGCCGCGGGGCGGGCGAGCCTGGGCCGGGCCGGGCGAGCGCCGGGCGGGGGCTGCTCCGGAGTGGGGAGCAGCGGCGCCGGAGGACGCAGATCTCTCCCCGCGCGCGCCGCTTGGACGCCGCCGGCACCATGGGCTGCTGCACCGGGCGCTGCTCGCTCATCTGCCTCTGCGCGCTGCAGCTGGTGAGTGCCCCGCGCGCCCCGGTCCCGGGACCCGCGCCTGCCCCGGGACTGGCCTCCCCGGACCCCTCCGCGGACCCTCGGACCCGGACCTCCTGGCGCTGGGCGGGTGTGTGAGCTTGGCGCTCCCGCCGGCCCCCGCCTCCTCGCCTCCCCGACTCGCACTGCCCTCCCGCCCCGGGCGCTCAGCCGGTCGCCCTTGCCTGGCGGGAAGGCGCGGTCTCCCTCCTGGCCCCACGCTCTGGGGGTCACCGCGCACCCAGCGGGCGTCGCCTGGAGGTCCGGGGGCCGCTGCCGAGGCGCGGGAGAGTGCGCGATTTCCCCGCCCCTCCGGTTGGACCAGAGGCTTTAGCACCCTCCGCTCTCCTGCTGAAGTTTCCCCAGGGCTCGTGGGCTCTTTCTTTTGGGGATGATTTCCAGTAACGTTGTTTAATTAGAAGGTGCTTGCGAGTGCTCAGGTTCTGAGGAGACAGAAACAGCTTGAACTCTTAGTTAAGGCTAGGGTGGCTCTTACCTTCCGCAGTTTGAAAGGTGGTGGTTGAGGAGTCTTGGATCTCCAAGCGGGAAGTCTGGCTGTGTGGTTTTAAACAGAGCATTCCAGCCCCTGCGCTTCCAATTTCCGTTTAGATTTTGTTGAAAGGTTGCTTGTTCAGACAGCGACAGACTGACAGTTGTCATCAGGGAGAGGACGAGTGAAAGGCTCCGTTGGCACGGTGGCTTGCCAAGGGAGTGCACGTACTGGGAGGTGAAGGATCCAGAGTGAAGGGGGAAAAGGCTTTCATTTCAGTGGGGGGTGGGGAATGCTTTTCTAACATATGTCCGATGGGGACCTAGATTGGCCCTGTGGTCTCTTCCATAGTCACTTGACGTGAAGGCTACAGACCCATCGTGTCAGACTTTCGTGTGTGTGAGATTCATAGACATCTTCTCCTTTTACACTTAAATTCTGTAGCTGTTCTGCCAAGCTTTCTTCCAAGTGTTGTTTTTTAAAGTCACAAACACTAACTAGCGTATTTTGACTAGCAAGGGGAAAAGCTTTTCAGTGAACTTTACTGAGTGTCAACCCTTGTAAGACTCATTAACTGAGAGATGAAATAATGCTCTTTCTTTAATAGTTAGTCCTTGTCCCCATGAATGTATTAAAAGGTTTCACTTTTCTCTTGCCTCAGTGTTCCACTCTTCCCTTAAAACCTCACTTTAGACCCATTCTTCGTTGTTTACATAATATGTGCATAATTTATGTATTTATAGACTTGCAATCAGTGGCAAGTTTTCCTTAAGTCTATAGGCTAGTCCCTTCAGTCCTGTTAAGTAGGACATATTATACAGAGGAGTTTCTTGAAAAATAATTTTAAAAATCACCTGGACATGAATGTTTTCTTTCCCTAAGAAGGTCATGGGATAATTTACACTTTGGTTATTAGAAATGAACATGGCTTATAAGTTGGAATAACTGAATAAATATTTAGTCAACTCTTGAATATGCAAGATTGTCATCAGGAACACTGGCTTGTATAATGTACAATGGCATAATTCTTTCTGTTGTACATGGAAATAGCAGGTAAGGGTTTTTGATGCAGTGGGTTTATCAATACAATTATGATCTTCTTAGTTGGTATTATAATATATGTGATGATAGTATGTTTGGTGTTTCATCTATCAGCCTGGAATGCCTCCACTTTTCACATACAGCATCTCAACTGGTACAAATGCAAATTATTCTTCAAAACTTATCTCATAATTCTACCTTCTCTATGAAGTCCTCCCTGGCGCTCCAGGTAAAATCACTCACTTCTTTTCCTTGAATTGCATAGCACTTTGCTTTTTCCTCTGTTGGATCACATTTCATCTTCTTATATTATTTTATTTACCTATATCTCTCATCTCTAGACTGTAAGCAACCTGAGGAGAAGGATTAAACATTATTCATCTTTGCAAAACTTGAGAATTCTTAAGAGAGCTCATATCAGGAGCTGAACTATATTTGCTGAATGTTTGATAGTAATTAACATTTGCAATCCATACAGGGTTTTAGCATAAACTATTTTATTTTACTCCTAAAATTATCCTCTGAGGAAGGCACTCATATCACTAGTTGGCAGATAAGGAAGGTGATATTCAGAGTTCAACAACTTTTCCAAATCAATAGTTTTCTCATAGTAGAGATGAGTGATGGTAAACGTTTAATAATTGGATATCAAACAAAACAAGTATGTGTTATATTACATATATTATTACCTTATGGTATTGTATAATACCTTATATATAACATATTTAAAGAATGTATAGCACTCACCTGACTAATAATAATAATAATAATAATAATTGTAATGTTCTTTACCGTAAATTTTATATAACCAGTTTAATGCTGGCAGAATCTTTTTGTTGAATTTGGTAAATGCTTGGTTCTATAGTTCTGACATGAATGCTGGATGATGTTTTTATTTACTTTGAGGAATAATAGGAAAGTGAAACAAGGAAGCCAGTATCGGAATTTCACTCCATCAGTGATGTGGTGTTGGTTCACAACCTCAGAAACCTCTGGAGTGAAATTCAGAACTGGCCCCCATACACAGAGACTGAAGGAGGAGAGACTGAAGAAAGAGGCAGGCCATTCCAGATTGGTAGGTGCCAGATTTCATAAGCAAGGTAATTTACATTCGAAGTTGCTGCAAAATGACTAGATCGTTGCCCCTGCTGACTAGAATCTTACAAGTTTAAACAGAGTCCTTCACTGGGTTCACTCGTGTATATCATCTCAGGTCTGAACAGCACACTGCTTTCTCAAGGCTGTGTCCTTGAAATGACTCCCACAGTGGGCAAGATGTATATTCCAAGGACGGGGGAAGGCGTAAGGAGGCTTGGCTAGTCCTGGTCCAGCTCAAGGGTCAACTGGCAGTCATGTCCTCTCAATGACCTCCTTCAGCAGATTCTTTGCTGAGTTGGGTAATCATTTTCACATGCTGGAAGATTTCCTCAATTATTTTGTGTGCTATTGACAGGATAATGACATGACACATTTTAGGTTTAATACGTGTCATTGGAAAACATTCTCCATGGCTTTCTTAAGCCTGGATCATCAACAGAACAGAGTTACACACTGATTTTTAGCATTTGCCAATTTCTGTGGTGTAAATATTCCCACCTTGGTATACCGTTACATAGTATTTCTCGCATACAGATAAAATAGGCATAAGTAAGCTCAAAAGCATGGCAAAAGTAAAACACAGGAGAATAGGAAGGGATGCGTTTTAAATATTTAGTACCTCTGTTTTCGTATTATTTACTTAAATTCAAGCTTATGTCATTTAATTGTTAATAATGACTCTACTTAACAACTGGCTCCCAAAATCATAAAGATGTAACTGACTCTCTGAGCCGTAATAAGCCTACTCCAACATGCCACTGGGTAAAACCGGTAAAAACCGGGTAAAAAGATCTGGTGTTCTTTCCACTGAAACCAGCTGTCATTTTTTTTCCCTTTCATTTTTTTTTTCCCTGCTGACACCAACTGTTGGAAGTTGGAGGTTATGAAGCAGTAAATAAGAGTGGGTGTTGAGAGGGGAATGGCATGTGGAGAACACATTTGCTGAAAAGAATCTACATGCTAATGACTAGGAGTAACTGCGCAGGTCATTAAAAGATGGCACATTAGCTCCCTCTGAAAGTTAAAGAAACAAGGGAAGGTTTTTATTATCTCATTCGCATTTCCTCCAAACCCCACTCCAGAGTGAAACATCAGGTTGGGAATAAGAATTGGAGAGAACTCATTTACAGGCTACTGTATTTGGGTGAGCTTTGCTTTGCAAAATCTCATTCTTTCTACTTTCTTCTTTCTCTTGGTCATCTCCCATCGTTACTTTTTCTCCATGCTTCTACCCCTGAGCAAATGTGAGCGTTTGCCCCAGATTTTACATTCCTGTTCTTAATTCTGCCAAATGAATTTAAAGAGAATCTGAAAAGCCTGAGTGCACATCCATAGAAAACTGTGCCAATAAATCCTTTCTGAAAAAGCCATTCACCGCTGTGTAACGGATTCATCAAGTCACCTACGAACTTTTAAATATATTTTTTTGTAAGGCTACTTTTCATTTTGCTCGTTTTCGAATGATGTGTATTCTATTATCATGTATGTGTAATCTGGAAATAAAAAGAAACACCTGATCATAGGCTTTTAGTACATTATTTTTAGTCGCCACATTGAAAGAAGTCTTAACTGCATTTTTGAAAGTGTACAATTGACGCCACATGCCACTTCCGAGCCACCTCTCATGGTGGCCCCACTGAAGGGTTGAACTGATTAGGTTGGCAGAGATTGTTCCCACCGAGCTCAAGACATTTTCCTCATATCACAGAGGTGACTTGAAGACACATTCAACAGAGTTTTTTGTCCCTGGATGTTGTATAACCAGAGGAGATTTATTGCTCCCTGCATCACTTTACGGAAGGGTGACAGCCATGTGCCTTTTAGGCCTAATAATCACTGGAACAAAATTCAAAAGTTTCACTTTACGTATCTATAGTAACAGAAACCTTTAGAAGATTTACAGAAAATATACAGCTTTGAACACCTTCATAGGCTGTATGTTTTTATTTTAGGGAACATCCTCTCAAATTAAAGAAAACTAGTGTTTTTGTTATTTTTTTTTTCTCACAGTGAAAACCAAGTTAACTTTCTCTCCATACCGCATTCGAGCTATCTTGTCACCGCCTGTGACACGGTAATGCTGAGGTAAAATGTGTTGAGAGGTGTCTGGATGATGATGGTGTCCTTGTGGTAACATGTTTTAAACTTAGTTTTGTGAAATGTAGCACTCATCTGGCCTACATATTTGGCCCTGGTTGCAGAGAAACATTTATTTTACTCTGTAAATATACTGATACTTTTGCTTTAACATTTTTTTTTCATTTTATCAGCTCTTTCTTTTCTCCTGTGAAATAGAATTCTTAATCATTTAATTTCCATTCTTTTTCTATGTTGAAAAACTCTGGTTCCTTTTATGAAACTGAGGAAAGGTTAGGGAAATAAAATTATGCCTAATAATGAGACTGGAGTTATAACATGGTTGCCGTTGAAATCCTTAAAATATTCTGCATTAGCATTTTTTTTTTTTTTACAAACCCAGATCCATTTATAGCTCTCTTGTTATCTTGTTATTTAAGTATACATTCAGAGTATTGAATTCACTTGGGAGATATTCTATTCTTTTTTTTTTTTTTTTAAGATTTTATTTATTTATTAGAGATAGAGAGAGCCAGCGAGAGAGGGAACACAAGCAGGGGGAGTGGGAGAGGAAGAAGCAGGCTCATAGCGGAGGAGCCTGACATGGGGCTCGATCCCATAACGCCAGGATCACGCCCTGAGCCGAAGGCAGACGTTTAACCTCTGTGCCACCGAGGCACCCCGAGATATTCTATTCTTATGGTCTTGTTATGGGTTGAATTGTGTGCCCCCCCTCCCCCGCCAATTTTTATTTTGAAGTCTTCACCTCTGGTAATTTAGAATCTGATCTTACTTGGAAAAAGGGTCATTGAAGATGTAATTAGTTAGATGAAGTCATATTGGAGTAGAGCGGGCCCCCTAATCCATATGACTGGTGTCCTCATAGAAGGAGGAAACTTGGACACAGGTATGGACAGAGGAAGAATGCCCTACGAAGAGGAAGGCAGAGGTTAAAGTGATGGTTCTACAAGCCAAAGTTTGCCAGCCAGCCACCAGAAGCTAGGACAGAGGCATGGAAGAGATTCTCTCCCCTGGCCCTCGGAAGGAAACAACCCTGCCAAAACCTCGATAGCAGTCTAGCCTCTACATATCTAGCTTCCAGAATGGTGAGACCATACAATTTCTGTGGTTTAAGTCACTCAGTTAGTGCTGTTGTATTATGACGGCCCTAGCCAACTAATACTGATCTTTTGTTTATTTTTTTTATTTTCTTAGGGAATAAATTTGTGTTTCTTTGTGTATGTCCTAATTCTTTTACTGGCTTTTAAGTGCACAAAGGGCAAAGACTTTAATTTACTCACAGAATCTTCCACTCTACCCTATAAAGGGTAAACACTCAGTAAATATTTGGAGAATAAATTAATGCAGAAATGAAGAGCTAAACTTTATTGAATTTTTTTAATGTGCCAGACATTGTTCTAGGTACTTTGTACCTATGAAATCATACAGTTCTCACCACCACTCATTTTAGAGGTTTAGAAAATAAGGCAAAAAGAGTTTGAGTAACATGCCCAGAACCATACAGCTGGAACCAGGGTTCACATTCAAGTCTGCACTCTCTTTACTTTGTTCTCTCCTTAGTGGACTTGAAATAATCAACAATATTCAACAAATATTCATGGAGTCCCTAAGCACAGGGCATACCAGTGTGAATTATATCCGAGGGCTGAAGGGCTGTCAATAAATATGTAAACAAAGACTGTCTAATCACAGATGTTGTCAAATGTCATTAAAGAGATGAAAAGTGTACTTCTTAGATGGGGTGGTCAGGACAACTTCCCAGAATTTAGAAGCTGAGTCTGAAAGAATAACCAGGAATTTGTCATACAAAGAGAAGGGAACCGTTCTCAGCAGAGGAAACCAAATGGGCAGAGTCTCCAGTTTTAACAGAGCTGGTATGTTCCTAGGTGCACAGGAGTCCGGCGTGGCTAGGGTGCAGTAGGAGAGAGGGCATGCTACGAGATGACATTGGCCACATGCTTCAACACCTGACTTTGTTTAAGGAGCGATGTGGATCCATTGGAGCATTTTAAACAGAGTCATGCCATCATCTGACTTACATTTCAAAATACTCTCGCTGCTGAGTAGAGAACAGATTAGAGGGAAACCAGAGGAAATGGGAGACAGGATGCTCTTCTGTTATTCTGAGCAAGAGATAATGCGAGTCAGGCACATGTCATAACAGAACAGATGGGGAGAGGATGGACTTGAGACATGAGTTAGGAGGTAGGAAGCCTAGGACTCGCTGATCTACACGTCTTGTATAACACAATATAATTGGTGCTTTTTACGGAAAGTGTGAGAATTGGGTGTTGTGGGGGTGGAGGTGGAGCAGGGGTGTTTTTCTGGAGGCATAAAGGTTCTGTTTTAGACACTTTGAGATTCTAATGCCTAGAGCCAGCTGACTGTGAGGTTTATGAGCCTGGAACGCAGAGGGTAAGGCTGGACCGAATATTCAGAATTGAGAATCATGAGCAATATTGGTGTTTAAAGCCCTGGATGAGATTAGTCAAGAGAGAGAGTGCGAGGATAGATGGGAAGAGAACCAGAAACAGGACTCAAAGTTGTAAAACTGAGAAAATGGAAATGAGCAAAGTGCACCAAAATGGAAATATTTGCATATACTTGTCTGACTTTATTCTTCTTAAAATGTCAAGTGCTATTGATTTTTTAGAAATCTTCCCCGATTTTAATGAAATCATTTTCATTCTGATCACTTCCATTTGGATTTTGGTTTTGCCTAGTTTGTTTGTTTTGTTTTGTTTTCCCCTAAGAGGATAATCGTTATCATAAGATTTGGAGAAATAAATTACTTTCTATTCTCAGAACGTCGTTAGTGCTTTGTACTTAAAGAAAAATCATCTACTTTGTTCATCTTTTTCACCATTCTGTCAGAAATTTTACAATGTATATTTTGGGTATTAATAAAAATTTGAACAATTATCCTGATTACGTAAGGAAGAATTTCAAATACTTTCAACATAAGAAATTTTGACTTAACATTACTTAAGATTTGGGTATTAGTGACAAAATGCACATTAATATAAACTTGGCCTCGTTTCTTTGCAAGAGCTTGCATGCGTGAGCAGAAAAAAGAATAGATCTGTATCTGTATATTTTGACTGTTTTCTTAAGCATTTGTTTCTATCAGGTGAAGTATGTTTGCTCAAAGTAGCAGGATTCAATTGTTACTTAGTAACAATGACTTATTAAAGATAAAAACAAAAGCCAGAACAGAAAACACAAAATTTGAGGGCTTTTAAAACAAGATGACAAACAAGTAGAAGAATGTCCCTTCTTTTCTCCCAAGGCCCCAGTGTCCAAATGGAACAATAATAGTGCTAGGAAGAAAAAAAAATGGAGCAAACAGATGACCAGCACAACTGAAGAGTCCAGGAAGACAGGAAGCAGAGCGTATTTGTATTTGAGAGAGCGGAGCCTTAATGGAAGGTCGCCTGCTTCGCGCACTGTGTTGAGCTGCGTTCTGCTTGCCGCTAGGGGAGCCCTGACATGGGGCCGCAGAGTTGGACGACTTCCAGGTTGGCCTTTTTAGGGTTAGCTGCCTACTGTCATTGTGGAGGTGATATGGAATAGGAGAATAAGTATGTTAATTGTTTTGAAAGCAAAGCTGGTTAATGGGTACGTTAGGACTTTCGGTAGTTTAAACAACAATGACTGGATGAAAAAGACAACCGCAGATGATTACTTTTTAATTGCTTATTTTGATTTTCTTGTAATACTTCTTATGTTACCCTTGAAGGCAATTTTAACATTAAAAGGCGAGATTTTCTAACGTCATTTTGGCGGTGTTCTGAATGTCAATTTTAGGGAGACTATTTGGCAAATGGTTGATAACATTCGAGTGGACTTTCTTGGGTGCATCAAAAATTCATGCTTTTAATCCCCATTAACACTAATTGGTATTAATGTGTGTGAATCTTCATGCATTTACAACAGAATATAACATTAGACTAAAAGAAAACACTTTATCAATGATTAGTATTCAAAATGCCAGTTAAATGGTAGTACAAGCAAATGACACATTGCGGAAACTCATTTACATTTTTGATTTGGTACATTTTGCAAACATACTAAACTAAAATAGGACACAGGCCCTAAATCCCTTCGATAGAACATTTTTATCTTATGGTCTAGATAGGGAATTGGAGAACAGATATTTTAAGACGGGCATAAACAATTCTTGTGAAAGCATTGTGTCTTACTCGATGCCATAGAAAAGGTGAAAATTTTGAACGAGTAGATTGCCGTTGTGTTTGGTGCTAGTGAGAGAATCCCTCGTTCCTTGATTTGGAAGAGAAGCATCTGTCTATTGAGAAAGAGATAGAAGCGTGAAGGCCAGTGGGCAGCAGGGGTCAGAGGTGCTGACAAGGGTTCTGATGATCAGAATTAGATGGTCCCTTATTAAGGGAAGCAGGGCAAGATCATGGCAGTGTTATTGATCTTATTCTTTTTTTCTAGGTTTTTTCTTTTCTTTTCTTTTCTTTTCTGCATAGAGGACCATTCTTTAGAATGGTTTTCCTGATTAATTGTATTTCAGAATTATAAAGTAGAATTAAGTGTTTGAGTTTCTTCTCTCCACTCCCTTCATGGGTACTTGCATTATGAATGCTGTCCTACGGATACCCAATTCCTTTATTAACAAGAGGTATTGGAATAGGATTTTAGCTATCAGATTCTCGTAAGAGATATGAGGTCAATGGATGTGATGATAAGTCGTAAATATATTTCTGACGGTTTCTCTCGATTCCAGTAATTAGAGACAAGGCTGTACTTTGCTATTGATTAATATGTAATATGATAAGTGCTTGCATGTGGGAAGCCCTAGGCAATAGAGGTTGATTGGTTAAATCGGTTAATTAAGGTACGAAGAAGAATGCTCTAAACTTAGGTTATGTTTCCTGCACTGATAACTAGCTGTAACTGATCATAATTAAGATAACGGGAAATAGAAAATTCTCGTTAATGGCAACTCTTTATCAATTTGTATTTAAAATATAAATTCTTGATGAGGGATCTCTTGCAAGTGGTGGTTGATGTAAGGTAATGTATCTTAGATTTGCAGGGAGCTCAAGAAATTATCTAGAACTGTCTTTAACACCATGGCAGAGCTCTGCCTGACACCTGAATGCTGAAGACTCTCCTGGTGATTCTTAAATCTCTGAGAATGGAAATTTTTACTGTTAGCAAAGTCATCCTTTTGGTTTTTTGTTCTTAGAGATTTTATTTATTTATTTGACAGAGAGAGAGCACAAGCAGGGGGATCAGCAGGCAGAGAGGGAGAAGCAGGCTCCCCACTGAGCAGGGAGCCAGAAGTGAGACTCGATCCCAGGACCCTGAGGTCACGACCCAAGCTGAAGGCAGAGGCTTGACCAGTTGAGCCACCCAGGCGCCCCTGTGTTTAAACTGAATTTCTTGTGCTTTGATTTCTAACTTCTCTTCTATACATGTGCCTTTTATGTGGATGAGGAATAGCAGATGGAGGCAGTGAGGTACTGGAGCTGGCTTGTACCAGCTGGGGAGCGTTCACTGGTACATTTCTAGAAAGTCTGCGAGCCAATTGTGAAACCCAGCCTCTGTTAAAAATTAGTTGTATACATTTTAAATTAAATTAAATTAAAACTCAACCTTCCTGATTATTTACTGCATCGTACTGTTAACTGTGCTATCCATTGTGTCTGTGCGGTAGACATTCTATAGAGCGGCGTGTTTCCAACTCTCCAACTAGTGAGAGCATATTGGTAGCTAGAAATCTATTATGGTGGAAGTATTTACATCAAGAAAATACACAAACACCACAACTCAGGCCCTCCCGCCACCCCTCAGAGGCAGATATTAAACATTTACCAGCGTGCTACCAGGCAGGGGCTTTCCTCGGAAGAAAGCCAATTTTCTTGTACAAGGAGGGACTGATTTATAAGCCCTTAATGTAACTAATTAATGCATGAATAGAAAGTATATTTCCTAACCTAAATGTTTTATTTATTGCTTTGAGTGCATCTGTAAAATTGTTTAAACATAATGGAGGAGTTTTTTATTTTCAGAAGTTCCAATATTAACTCCTTTTGTGTAATAGCTTTCGGACCTCCCTGTGCATTGTAGTTGATAACTGATTTGCGACTCCATGATCCAGAATTGATAATGATTCCTAAATTTCATTTCTAGGTGACCGACTACGCTCTAGAATCCCTCACTTACCAGGGAAAGCCATTTCTGCCTAATGCATGTTAATCGACTCCCATGAGTGATGGAGGACTTACTCTAAGGCCCAGCTTGGCCACCTGTCTATGTTATTGGTTCTAATTAGCTCCTTCCACAGGGATGCCAACTAATCAATGGCAAAAAGATCAAAATACCTTCTTGCATCACATCTGGTTCTTCCTGGCTTGGGATGGGCTTCAGTTTTCTGTTCTCCCCAGTTGAAATCCTCAATAGTCATTCTTGAAGGAGGCTGTCTGAAGGTGATTTATTTGAGAACACACTGAAAGATATTATTTATTTTTTACTTAATTATTTTTACTAAAAGCTATTTTTATTTTTTTTTATTTTTTAAAGATTTTATTTATTTATTTGAGTGAGAGAGAGACAGCCAGCGAGAGAGGGAACACAAGCAGGGGGAGTGGGAGAGGAAGAAGCAGGCTCCCAGCAAAGGAGCCTGATGTGGGACTCGATTCCAGAACGCCGGGATCACGCCCTGAGCTGAAGGCAGAGGCTCAACGACTGAGCCACCCAGGCGCCTCTAAAAGCTATTTTTTTAAAAGTAAGCATTGTCACCAGTTGGAACAAAACCCTATTGCACCTCAGTTTCCTTGTTTCATTCTTTTAACATCTCCATAGGCAGATAATTAATATATTCCCATTTCCAGATGAGCAAACTGAAACACGGAGAGATTAAGGAGTATATGAAATTGTTAAGCTATGGCTTAAACCATTAGAAATGCAGAAATGTGGGTAACAAAATTCTATGTGTGTTACCTTATGACTGGATTAAGAGAGTCATTTTTTTGGGCTCAGGCCAAACCTGCTGGAAAGACTAATTATTTAAGCAAGCAATTTCTTTACATAAAATGTAATTTTAAAAATGTGATCCAGGTGATTTAAGTAATAAGAAGAGACAGTGTAACTCTTTGAAACAGTTTTTATTTCCCTTCTGCTTCTGTTCGTAGACGGTAGCTTCCTCATGATTGATAACTGTATTTGGAGTCCCTCAGGAGGCACCCCATTTTATCCTAAAACAAAAGAATGAAATGCAAGTGTTCTGCAGACCAGATATTCCACAATTTTTGCATGCTCTATTTTCTTCAACAGGTAAACCACTTCTGAAATGCTTTCACTGTCCAGATATAACTTTCTAATACCATCGGGACATCTACTCACAAATATCCTTTCTCTCCATGAGAGTTTAAGACACATTTTGTTTTTCTCTCTCTGATGGGAAACTTCTTCTTGGCCTTGGAGTGTATGACTGTCAAAGATCTCAATGTTACAGCCACGCCATTGACTGAGAGTCTTAAATGCAGGGCCAATTAGAGAATCATTAGATGAAGCCTCTGAACAATTAGGAAGCCTGCAAGGATCCTCTAACAGTCTTTTCATCTGAACAGAGAGCTGTGGTTGGAAATACAGATGGAGTCGTCCTCGGGGATCTGTCCTTCATACACAGGGTTCTGTTGAAGCATTTCACAAGTAGGAGACTTAACGTTTTGTAACATTTCACAGACTCCATCATGCAGAGGAGCATTGGTCATCTATTATTAATATGTTTGCTTGACTAGTCCTAAAATATTTGTATACATACTTTTTAACTCCTTCTCCACTGATTATATTTTTATTGGACGGTGGAGGTTTTGGGGAATTTGTTTTAAGATATAAGTAGTACCTTGATTTTCTTTTAAGACAATACAAAGTACAGGATATCGATTTTCTTCATACATTTTTCAATGACAAACCCACTTGATAGTTGAAAAAACTATGCATGGAGTCTAATTCAAGATGCTTTATTTTTGTCACATTATACTGAGGAAATAATATGATTCTCATAGTTTAGAGGACCATATCAAAACTGATGAGATAATTATTTTTAAACATATTTCAGACATGTGAACTTTATAATATTTTTAGTCATTATAAAATTCGATTTGATTTTGAAATGTTGATTAATGGCCATTCTACCAAGGAAAGGTTTTTAATGCCCTTAGGGCATTAGGGTAGTTAAAGCTCTATTTATAAAAAGAAATACACTTCTTTGGTCATTCTGTATTTTGCATTATATTTAACTAAGAGATAATCTGAAATTGAGATTTGCGTTAAGCAACACCTGCAATGCCCACGTGCTTTCCATGACTCAAAGCAAAAGGAAAAGCAATGGAGAACTCTTATCCCACAGGCATCGGAATTATGCTAATGGATGGTTAGCTGCTGTGTAGCCACGGTTTTCTCCAAGGTGTTCTGGAGCGCTGGAGATTGATCGTGTAGGGACAATCACAATGAGGTGGTAGGATTAGCTCTGTAAGAACATTTAATGTGATCTAACTTACCCCAAGATAGCAGCAGAGTCAGATGACATTAGAAACAGGTTGTCCAGGGGCGCCTGGGTGGCTCAGTTGTTGGGCGTCTGTCTTTGGTTCAGGTCATGATTCTGGGGTCCTGGGATCGAGCCCCATGTCGGGCTTCCCACTCGACGGCGAGTCCACTCCCCCTGTGTTCTCTCTCTCTCGCTGTCTCGCTGTCTCTCTCTCTGTCAAATGAGTAAATAAAATCCTTTAAAAAAAGAAAGAAAAGGAGAAAAAAGAAACAGGTTGTCCAAATTGAACTAAATGTGAGTTAAAAGATAGTGCAGTAAGTCATGGCAAATTTTATCATCTTTATCTGTGTAAGCCTAAGGGATAAAAATCATTGAACATTTCGGGGAGTTTCTGATAATCAGGCTTATTTTCTTCTATTAGGTTCATGTATAGGGGAAATGATGCTTTTGGTGGGACTAAACTACATACTCATGTCTAAAGTCCATTATATGCAATGAGAACAATTTGCAAGAAAGTCCTGGAGATAAAGATCTTAACAGTAATAAGCTACAGACAAAAATTGAATGAGCATTGAATATTGGAATGCATAAATATAAACATGATATGTAGCCATTCACTCTTGTCAACATTTATCAGATATATTTAAACAAAAGAATGTGAGAGTTTCATGTTTTCATAGTGAAGTATTTTGAGAAATGTATAGCCAATTTTAAAGGGAATGCTAATTTGGAAACATTTCAGAAGGAAAAATGAAGGAATTCAGATTATTTAGCTTAATGGTGGATTGTTGGTATAACAAGATGCTGTCTCAGAATGTTGAAAGGAAAATATCCACACACACCCCTCCCCCCCGTTTTCTTCATCCCTGGAATCATTGTCCTGCTGTTTATATTCTGACCCGCCCTAGTTATTGAGCCAACGTTGACAGAGTAGTACATATGTCATCTTCAGCTCTTCAGGTGGTTGCCAATAAGACTTTTTTTTTTTTAAAGATTTTATTTATTTATTTGTTAGAGAAAGAGAGAGGGAGAGAGCACAAACAGGGGGAGCGGCAGTCAGAGGGAGAAGCAAGCTCCCCACTGAGCAAGGAACCTGATGCGGGATTCGATCCCAGGACTCTGGGATCATGACCTGAGCTGAAGGCAGACGCTTAACCAACTGAGCCACCCAGGCATCCTGGTTGTGATGAGACTTTAACTCATATACTTCAACATCTGTTTTTCTTAGAAGCAGAAAGAATGCATGGCAACAATATAGCAAGATGACTTATCAGTCAAAGATGACCTTCCCAAACGCACCACGTGTTGCTGCTTCCCCACTTGGTTCCTGAGCTTTCTTGGTGGTCCCTAATATAGGTCCCACCCTATGTTATTGGCCTGGGCCTATCGATGTAATGAGATGCAATAACTTAGCACCATATTTAGTTACATCCTTTGCCTGTGCTTCCTGCATCAGTCTCTGACCGCCATGAAAGATGCAGACGCGGAGGTTATATACCAATTGTCATTGCAGACCACCCTCACTCTGCAAACCCCAGCGGCAGCTTGATCTGTTCGGCTCTCCATTGTAATGATAAAATTACAACAAAGCAGTGCCTGTGCCACTGCTCCTGTGACCACCGTCTGCTGGCGTCACCCCATGAATTCTCTCCTCAGTTGTATTTTTGTGGATGTGACACTCTTATGGAGACTTTCAGAGGCCACCTGGAACAGTGTTTTATGATCTGGCCTTTTCCACCCATATGGCTGAGAGAGGAGCCATGTGTCATTTTCCAACACAGTCCCTTTCTTGACAAAAAGAGAAAAGTGATATCAGAAACTTGTACCTTATGGCAGCACATGGCAGATAAAAACAGGTGCATAAAAGGTACCATTACAGAAAATGAGTTTGACGTTAATTTAGGCGTGTAAGTGACCAATTCTTAACTGTCTACTTCTCGAATCATTGTTTAAAATTACTACCTAGACTTTGAGAGTAAATGCATGTTTCTTTCTACTATTCCATTTGCTATAGATGTATGCGTGTGTGTGTGTGTGTGTGTGTGTATGTGTGTGTGTGTCTGTGTGTGTATAAAGCCACGGCAGCGACTACTCTATAATTACTCTCTTCTGCAAAATGGCAGGCACTTTTGTCTGAACGTATGTTGTGAAGCTGTGGAAGGAGGTTTTGAACAATATCTCTACGAATATTTGAAGAATAGAGTAGATTGGGGCTACTTATATCTAAAAAGATAGACACAGCTTATATTAGTCAGTTCCCTCAATGTGATAGATAGGTATCCTATTATATATATATATATATATATGGAGATTTATTGTAGGAATTGGTTTATATGGTAATGGAGGCTGAGAAGTCCCACCATCTGCTGTCTGCAAGCTGGAGGACCAGGAAACCTGGTGGTATAATTCAGTCTGAGTCTGAAGTCTTCAGAACCACAAGGGCTGATATCCAAAGGCAGGAGAAGATGGATGTGCCATGAAAAGAGAGTAAATTCTCCCTTCTGCCCACTTGCTTTATTTGGCCCTCAACAGATTTGCTGATGCCCACCGGCATTCCTGAGGGCGATTTACTTTACTGATTCAAATGCTACTGATTCAAATGCTAATCTTTTCCCCAAAACACCCTCACAGGCACACCTAGAAATAATGTGGATTTCCCCCCCAGTTTTGTTGAGAAATACACATCATTGTTTAAGGTATACAACACGATGTTTTGATTCACATATATTGTGAACTGGTTATCACAGTAGGTTCAGCTAACATCCATCCTGTCATATAGATACGATAAAAAGAGAAAAAAAGAAAAGAGAAAAAAGAAAAAAAATGTCCTTGTGGTTAGAACTCTAAGGATTATACTCTAAACAACTTTCTTAGCTGTCATATAGCAGGGTTAGCTGAAGTCATCATGCTGTACCTTGCATCGCTAGTACTCACCACTGGAAATTTGTACCTTTTGGCCCACTTCCTCCAATCCCCGCTCCGGCCACCCCCCACCTCCAGTAACTGATTTCTGTTCTAGGAGATTTTTTTTTTTTTTAAAGATTCCGCATGTAAGTGAGACCATACAATATTCTATGTCTGACTTATCTTACTTAGCCTAATGCCTTCAAGATCCAACCGTGTTGTTGCAAATGGTAGAACTCCCTTATTTTTGTGGACTAATATTCATATATATATCGCAGCTTCTTTATCCATTCATCTACCAGTGAACATTTAGGTTGTTTCCATGCCGTAGTTATTGTGAATATGCAGCTATGAACATGGGGGTGCAGATATCTTTTCCAGTTAGTGTTTTCATTTCTTTTGGATATATTCCCAGAAGTGGAGTTGTTGGATCACATGATAGTCTTTTTTAACTTTTGGAGGATCCTCCATACTGTTTTGTCTAGTGGCTGTACCAATTTACAATCCCTCCAACAGTGCACAAGTGTTCCTTTTCTCCACATCTATGCCAGCATTTATTATTTCTTGTATTTTTGATGATGGCCATTCTAGCAGGTGTGAGATGATATTTCATTGTGATTTTCATTTGCATTTCCCTAATGGCTAGTGATGTTGAGCATCTTTTCATGTACTTTGGCCTCTTTCCTATATCTTCTTTGGCAAAATGTGTGTTCAAGTCCTTTGTCCATTTTTGGTTGGATTATACGGTTTTTTTTGTGTGTGGGGGGGATTTTTTTGCTATTGAGTTATATATATACAACTTTATATATTTTGAATGTTAATCCCTTATCAGCTATATGATTTGCAAATATTTTTTTCACATTCCATTGGTTGTCTTTTTACTTTGCTAATGATTTTTTTTTTTTGGTGTATGGAAGCTTTTTAGTTTGATCACTCCCATTTATTTATTTTTTATCTTGTTGCATGTACTTTAGGTGTCCTATTTCCAAAATCATTACCAAGACCCATATCAAGGAACTTTATTTCTGTGTTTTCTTCTAAGAGTTTCATGGTTTCAGGTCTTATATTTAGGTCTTTAATCCATTTCCAGTTAATTTTTGTGAGTGGCATGAGATAGTGTCTAGTTTCTTTCTTTTTTTTTTTTTAATATGTGAATATCCATTCTTCATTGAGTATTTTTGGTTCCCTCGTCAAATTTAGCTGACCATATATATAGCTTGGGTTTATTTCTGTGCTGTTGATTCTGTTCCATTGATCTGGTTGTTTTCATGCCAGTACTGTACTGTTTTGATGACTGTAGCTTTATAGTATGGCATGAAATCAGGAAGTGATGCCTCCGGCTTTGTTTTTCTTTCTTAAGAATTCTTTGGGTATTTAGGGGCTTTTGTGGTTCCATATAAATTTTAGGAGTGTTTTTTTCTACCTCTGTAACAAATGCTATTGGAATCTTGAAAGGGATTGCACTGAAACTATAGATGACTTTTGGTAGTATTAATATTGTAACTATCAATTCTTTCAATCCGTGAACACAGGATACCTTTCCATTTAATTGTCTTTCAATTTCTTTCATCAATTTTTTTTTCAGAATACAGACTTTTAACCTTCGTTAAATTTATTCTCAAGTATTTTATTGTTTTTGATGCTATTGTAAATGGGATTGATTTCTTTATTTCTTTTTCAGACGATTTATTGTTAATATATAAAAATACTACTGATTTTTATGTTAATTTTGTATCCTGCAACTTTACTGAATTCATTGATCTAACAGCTTTTTGGTTGAATCTTTGGGATTTTCTCTATATAAAATCATATCAACTGCAAGTAGAGATAATTTTACTTCTTTCTTTTTAATTCTGGTATCTTATTTCGTTTTCTTGCCTGATTGCTCTAGCTAGGACTTCCAGTACTATGTTGAATGGGAGTGGTGAGAATGGGCAGCCTTTTCTTGTTCCTGATCTGAAATGGAAAGCTTTCAACTTTTTACCATTGAGTATGATGTTAGTTGTGGGCTTGTCATGTATGGGCTTTATTATGTTAAGATCTGTTCCTTCTTTGACTAATTTGTTAAGAGTCTTTATCATAAATGAATGCTGCATTTTGTCAAATGCTCTTTCTGCATCTATCGAAATGATCATTGGATTCTTTTCCTTCATTCTATTAATGTGATTTATCACATTGATTGATTTGCATGTTTTGAAACATCCTTGCATCTCAGGGATAAATCCTGTTTGATCATGGTGAATGATCCTTTTAATGTGCTGCTGAATTTGTTTGCTAGTATTTTATTGAGGATTTTTGCATCTGTATTCATTAGGGATATTAGCCTGTAGAGAAATAATGTTTTATCAACTATCTGGGCATCCCTTAGCCCTGTCAAATTGACACATAAAAATTACCATCATAAGCCATTATTGAGGCAGAAAGATAAAACAAGAATCTTTCAGTAAATGTTTATAGGCATTTAATAGGTATATTCCACTTGCAAAAGCAAACATTTTTGACATTTGCTTATTTTTAAAATTGTAAATTTTAATTGTGTGGTTTCACTTAACTATAATATAAAGCATATTTTATATTTTAATGATGTCATTGAGTCAGTTCCCCCTCTTTTTTTATTAACACTTAAACTTTACACTCTATATATTAGTCTCTGGGAGGCTCTACGTTGGTGAAACTTTTTTGGTTGCATTTTTTTCAGTACAGGTTTGCAGTATGTGGCATAAAAACTATAATTAGGTGGATTTAGATTTGGAGGCACAAGGAAATTTGAAACAATTCCAAACTTTTAATATCGCATACTGCCTTCCCGATCAGTTTGGCTTAAGATTTTAAGTTATCTGAAAGTCTGTGGATTCAGATATGCAGTGTAATTCCTGCATTATCATATATGACCACAGGGAAAATTAACAGCACCCTGGGGACATATTTCTCAGGATATTCCATGCCCCACAGAACTGCTTTAAATTGAGTTCTCTTTTACTTCAAAAGGAGCTCAGTCTTTCTTTCTCTCTCCTCCCTCTCTTCTTTCTTCATCTATTCTTCTCTTTTTCCTTCCTTCTGCCTTTCCTATCTTATATTTGTTTTCTACCTTCTATTAACTTTGTGTAGAAAAAAGGGAGTTTGAAGGGCTAATAATATATTTTATAATGTTACATATTATTCCTGAGTGCCAATTTACTTTTGGACATTATTATTCCCATTTGATATTCTTGTAGCACCTAAAATTAACTCATTTCTACCAACAAGATTGTTCGTGAGGCTTTTTAGGGCCTCATCTATGAAATCACAACAGCAAATTTGATTAGATAGATCTGAACCAAATTTCAGAAGCCATTACATTCATTCATTCTCCCAAGCATCTATTGATCTATTCGTGACTTTATTCAGGTATAATTACTGGGGCTACTCATGTGCTCTGCACAGTACCAGGCACTGGCTGAAGAGGGCACACATAGTTGGCCTCTCATGGAGTGGGGCGTATAATGATGAAACATAGTTTAGTTACGGTAAATGTCTGAAGCACAGAGGATTATAACATGAGTAATTGTTACACATCTGTTTTTAGCTAATGTTTGTAGTAAGATTGTGGTTAATATTAACATGACCTAAGAAAATGTTTGAAATAATTTTTATTTACTATTTTCCATACTTAATGTGTGTCTGTCTATGAGAAGAATTAAAAATCAGGGGTGCCTGGCTGGCTCAGTCAGAACATGTGACTCTTGATCTTGGGGTTGTAAGTTCGAGCCCCATGTTGGGTGTAAAGATTACTTAAATAAATAAAACTTTGTAAAAAAAGAAAAAAAGTCATCCTTATCCTGAGGAGTTTATAGTCTTATGACTGGAGACAATTAAGTAAATAGATAATATCAATGTAATGTGCTATGTATGATACAGAACTAAACTCTGGGGCTGTGAATAGGCATCAAACCCACGTTAAGAGCAGGGCACCCAGGGAGGCTTCCAGAAGGAAGTCACGCTGAAACAAGTGTGCAGGATGGTGGCTCAGTGTCAACCAATTTGGATAAGATTAACTGATTGATATGGTCATGAGTAAATAATTTATGCACAGTATTGTGAACAAAGTAGAAGGTCAAGCCACATGGAACACTAGCAATAGCTAAAAGAAAGAGAAATAGTAATAAGCGATGGAGTTTTCTAGAACGAAGTCTACCATATCTTCTCTGATAGAGCTAATAATAGGTGTGAACATTAAAAAAAAAATGCTGTAGCAGCAATATGCCTCTTCACACATATGCTAAAATGTCCTGAGGGGTTTTGGTGCCTCTTGGCTCAGAGGGGAGTGATAAGGGAATCCCAATCAAGGGGCCCTGGACTCCACTCCTGATCTTACTTTGTAAGACATAAAGACTATGAACATTTCAGCAGAGCAGTTAACATTTTATGTTTTGTAAAATACTGAAGTCTAACTAAGACTTTATTTGGGAAGGTGGTTCTCCTCCTGAAATGACTCTTAAAGCCACTTATTTAGAAAGTGTGAAGTGGTTGATTTATTAAAACTTAGATTATTTATTTTTATTTATTAAAATTAAAAATAATTCCTAATTAAAATTCTTCATAGGAAGTTTCCAAATTTAAAAAATTAAGACTTTTCTCTTCACATGCATACCTGCTCATTAAATGAGGGCACATGCATTTAAGAAATATACACACATACAAAATAAAAACGATTATTTTAAATATATATTATCAAAACTTCAGACATGTTCAAAGGGAAACAGCATGAAAGAGTTAATCTACATAGTGTGACTTTTAGGGAACTCTTGAGAATTATAATACATATTCCATTGAAGAAGCAGGCTGCCTCCATCACTGCCATTGTACAATAATTATATGTAAAGCAAACATTTTTACTACGTTGTGTTATTTTCAAAAGTATAGTAACTCTGTTTTCTGAGTTATAACAGATAACAAACAGAACTTTCTTTTTGTGTTCCACAATTGAAATTTTGGCTTGTGTAGATTATTCAAAATTGCAGCAATAGAGCAAATGAATCAGTTCGATTTTCTTGCACAGCATTTTTCCTTACATGGAACCCATTTGTTTACTTTTTAATAGATTACTAAGTCAGTGAACTCTGGTGAAATTTCAATGGAATTTCAGTGTTTTTAGGTCAAATATTGGCAGTTTTGTATATTTTCCCCTATTTGTCACTTTTCTCTGGGCAGATAATATGCTACCCTAACATGAGTCTGTTTTATATTTGGAAATGGTTGTCTTCTCTAAAGTATTAGTCTGTGCCAACGTTCCAGATTGTTATCACTTTTTAGTTTATTTTTTATTATTTGTATGTCTTTCCCCCTATTGTAAGGATGGAAGATTTCTGTTCCACTTGTTTTTGAATTCCTCGTAGTGCCTCTACCCTGATTTACACATAGGAGCTGCTCAATGGATGTCTGTTGAATTCTGGATAAATGAATTATTGTTTCCTATAACATCAAGATGCTTTTGGTTACACAAAACAAAACACACAAGTAAAAGTTGCTTAAAACAGTGCTATGCAAAGTGTGATCCATAGACTGCTACCAGCCCACAAACTTCATTTCTGATCTGTAAGGAAAAAGTAATTAAGTAAGCATTTAGAGATATTCATAGCAATTTGAATTTATAGTGATGTTCGAGTGTCTGATCATTATCCTGAGAATTTGTTTTTGTCTTCAACTGATTGAAAATTAAAACAAAAACAAAAACAAGCAGTTCCTGTGTTATAGAGTGTTTGAGAAGACACGTTTAGACACTGAGAGTTCTTTCTTTCTCTTCTCTTCTCTTCTCTTCTCTTCTCTTCTCTTCCCTTCTTTTCTTTTTTTAAGATTTTATTTATTATTTGTCAGAGAGAAAGAGAGAGAGCATAAGCAGGGGGAGTGGCAGGCAGAGGGAGAGGGAAAAGCAGGCTCCCCACTGAACAGGGAGCCCGATGCGGGGCTGGATCCCAGGACCCTGGGATCTTGACCTGAGCCGAAGGCAGCCGTTTAACCGACTGAGCCACCCAGGCTCCCCGACACTGAGTGTTTCTTAATAAATCTTACATAACAAGAAATATAGAGGGAAATAGTTGCTGGGGTTGGCTTCCCAGTTCAGCAATGTTAGGGCTCAAAGTTGGTGTTTCTGGGATTCCCTTTCTTCTACCTGGTTACGATATGCTTTCCGTGGTTCCAAGTCTTATGTTTTCCCATGAAAATACTCATCTCAGACAAGAAAGGGATAGATGGAAAAGAGCCTTTCCTCTCTTGTAGCTCTCTTTTCATCTAGAAAGAGAATTTTCCAGATTTCCCCCCATGTTTACTTGACGAGATTTGGGTCACTTGCCCCTCCTCAATCAATCCCTGCAGAACTGTGCAAGGCCCAGTCCAGCATGACCCACTCTCTAGGCAGGACACCTCGCTGCATGAACAGAGCTGGGGTTCTGTCAGCAAGAAGGACTAGGGAATGGCTGTTCTGCACATTTCTCTAAAGACCTAACATTATCAGAAATTGTCACAACCACTGAGAATATTTTAGTGAGTGGAGAAGTATAATAATAGCTCCAGTTGATAGAATGCCTATCATGTTAGGTATTTTATGTGATTCTTCGTATTTTGTACAACTACCCTGTACACAGCCAATGTTACTCTGTTTTACAGATAGGGAAAATGAAAGAGAGAGAGGTTAAGCACCTTGCCCAAGGTCACATCCCTGGGAGGTAGAGCAGAGCTGGGAATCCTGAATGTCTCCACCCAGGTTCTTTCTACTGTGCTGCAAAGGCTAGTTTTGTTTGATGCCATAGGGTGAACAGGCAGTGTATATGACTTCAGAAATCTGGGAAGGGCTGACCCAGGACTGACTTGAGTGATGCCCTTATTTATTTATTTATTTATTTATTTATTTATTTATTTATTTTTAAGATTTTATTTATTTATTTGCAAGAGTGAACAAGAGAGAGCGCACAAGCAGGGATAGGGGCAGAGGGAGAGGGAGAGGCAGACTCCCCGCTGAGCAGGGAGTCCCATGTGGGGCTCCATCCTCGGACCCTGGGATCATGACCTGAGCCAAAGGCAGGTGCTTAACCTACTGAGCCACCCAGGCGCCCCAAGCGATGCTGTCTTTTAAGTAGGTAGTGTGAACTAAACATTTCCGAGTGCTCTCTGGCACATGGGTCTATACTTTCTTACCTTCAGAGAGAACTTGTTCTGCTGCTGTCTGAAAAGCACCCTCCCCCATACAACATCAGTCACTGTCAGTTGCTGCCCCGAGAGTCAGAGGCCCCCTCTCTTTTCACAGGTTGGCCCTAATACGCAGATGGAGGTATTTTCTGTAATTCTGCAGTCTAGAAGACCATTGCTCAATAAAACTCTTGTGCCTGGTGGATAAGTATAGCTTGAGACTTTACTAATATGTCAATACTATATATCAGCAGCACCGTAGCTTACCTAGGCTTTGCTGGGCTTTCAGAAACCATTCTGAACCCGAAAGGATGCCAAACAACGAACCTTCAAACAGTTCTTTACAACAAAACTCTTTGGTAAGCTGAAAATTGCTCAGTTTATGGGGTTTTCTCTCAATCCTATAGCTTTTCATATTCCAATTCCCTAGAAAATTGCTTTTGAGATAAGTTAGATGGTATATCTCTGGAGCAGTCCATTTTTTCCCCCATTCTACTGCAGATCTGGACATATGATCCTAATTATCTTTGACCATGTTCCTTTCTGCAGGTGATACTCTGTTCTAGTTAATGCATGCAGCATAGCAAAGTTGATAGCGCTGTGAAAATAAGCTTTGGAACATTCGTGTTTAATGCCTGAATATGTGGATTTTATTACCACTGAAGATTTTAGCATTTATCAAGCTATGTGTGTCCACCTTGAGGTGTGCTTTTCCTCTCACAGCCATTTATTGTCAATTATACTGAATTGTAAGTTAGTTCAGGTCAACAACTTTGACATGCATGACATTTGATGATGCTCATTAATGTTGCTAACACTGCCTTTGGAAGAAAACTCTAGCATGTACATAATGTATAATTAAATATTCTTATCAGATTCACCATTTCATGAGAAGTTATAAAAACACTTGGGGTAAAATAAGTCCATCTATCTTCTAAAAATTTCCATGCAGTTTAGGTTAAGTGAAATAAAAGTAATAATTTATGTTGAAGTACAACTAATGAAAACAATTGAATGAATTTATTTTATTTTAGCTCATCTGGAGGTCTTCATGCTTTTTCCATTATTTGGTAACTCAAGTATCAAATGTTTACCTTGAAAACATATATTATTTGTATTGCAATTATGAGGGTGGCTATGTCAAAAATTGGGGTGTCTTGTGAAATAATTTATTATTCTTCTGAAAAGATTAAAAACATAACTGATATTTTTAGATGTCATAAGAAGATACACATTCTTCATATATTCCTAGTGCTGAACATGAAAGATATTTAGAATATTCTGTCTCCCCCCAAAATTTCAAAGTACTTACAAGGCTGTTTTAATTTTACTTAAAAACAATACAGAGAGTCAAAGATTGAAATTATAAATCAGACTGGATCTATTTCTACCTGGATTGGAATGTAGCATAAATAAGATTTACTGTGACCTAAACTTTCAACAGAATAGTTCGTGACAGCAAGATAGGGCCACAAATGAGTTTTTTTTTTTTTTTATTGCAATAAACTCTATGACTTGTCTGTTCTTACTATTGTCTTTATGCCTGAGATTTGTGGCAGGCCCAGAAATTGGGAATTTTAGAAAGAAAGCTCTACATAGGACTGACTCAGGGAGAGAATTGAGGATAGCTTGGTTTTGTTGTCTGTGGTGAAGTATCAGGGTATGCTAAGAGCTGAAGTATCTAAATAAACCCCAACTCTGGACTGGTAGTTTTAGGAGGTTTGCAGGGTAATATGAGCTAAGAATTTCAATTATCCTTTATCAAGCCAATAACATAATGCTTTCTTAATGCTACGTTTTCCATGTAGTAAAGAGGATCAAGAGCTATATTTTCATTTTGTTTAGGATACTAAGGGTTCCATTGGTGTGATAGCATGCGAAAGGATTCAGAATCTTTTACCTTTTTTTGAAAAATTATACTTTAGAGGTCATCTACCATAATCCCTTTCTTCTGAGAACAAAGAATTGATTTCTGCTGTCATGTTTCTTCACTTTATTCTCCACAACACTTAGCGAAAGTCCACAAGGATCTGTGGTGAGCCAGAGGCAATTTGCCTCCCCGCTGTGGTTCGAGGTAGGATTGCTGGGTTGGAAGTGTTGCTCGACTTGCATAGTTCAGCCAAGCAATTCATAAAAAGATGTGGCTAATGATAGAGGCAGTGACGGGTGGTTTAAACCATGGGGAAAAGTCCGCCCGCCAGCCAGCCTCAGATGAAGTACTAGGATCATAGTGTGTTGTGTGTAAGAGGGGCTCACTAAGTATTTGTTGCACACGTGAATGAAGGAGGGAATGAATCGATAGACTTGGAGTGGAAGTGGATCCTATATTCAGAACAGTCAATATTTTTTCTTTGGAATTCCAACAACATTATCATCGCAGCTTGGTTCTTCACCCAGGACAGTGGTACATCCTTCTGCTTACCTAGGGCCTTTGGACTTGAGCGAGGACATTTTGGTTATCACGGTATTGGGAGTGGTGGGGTGTGTGAGGGCTACAGGCACGTAGGGGTTGTCAAAGAGCAGAGACGTGAATGCCCTTCAGTGAACAGGGAGGCCTGCGCAGTGAGGAATTCTTGTCTCAAATACTAAACAGCATCCCACTGAGGAGCACTGAGTCTCCGTCTAAGTTCTCGGAGAGGAAGTTTAGAGGCGCAAAAGTCATCACTGGGTTAAGTATCCAAATTGGGTACCAACAAGTACCTTGTGGGACAGATAACATTCAGAAAAAAATCCTTCAGTCTTGGTAGGCCAGTCACTCTCTCTTCCAACAACTCAACCACCCATTGTAGCTTAAAAGCAGCCATAGACAGTCTATAAGTGAATGGGTGTGGTTTTGTCTCCATTAAATTTTATTTACAAAAACAGGTGCGGGGGATAGATTTGGCTCATGGGCACAGTTTGCCAACCCTTGTTCTGTACTTAAAGAATTATTTGGTTAAAATCCAAACGTAGTACTTTCTTATTATGTCTGTTCTTATTATTGTATTGGTTTCAGCCAGTCGTTCCAACCAGCTGAGAACCTCTTGAATTTTAATTATTTCAGTTCTGGTTATCCAATAAAAATTTAAACTCTTTTTCACTTTGGGTCACCTAATACATACATCTATACTTTAACTAGTTATTCTCCAAACCAAAACAAAGACACCTTAAACAAAATAAAGCCTAAAAGTGGCTGTCTACCACATAACTAGTTTTTTAGCTTAAAATGATCAGTGGTCTGAGCAATAACTATGTTTGGTTACCATAGTTTAACCATCACTAATTCATGAAACTACACCACAGTTATATTATGCAGTAATATAACTTGCTCTTTTCTTCGTAAGAATCAAAGGGGGATTGTCTGTACTGTATTTTCTCCCTGAAATCAAGATGTATGTCTATGACAAGTTCTTACATGCCACTCTATTAATGCCAACAAAATTAATATTGTTCATAGAAAACTGACTTTTAGTAAATCATCTGTTTACTCATATATTCGTGCAGTTTGCCAAGAAGAGTTGTAAATCTTACCAGTCTGGCCCCTGTACCTGCCCTTTTTAAGATATTAGCCCAAATGTATAGCGTGATGACACAAATATTGGACTGTGGTCCTGAGGTCATAGTTATGGACCCAGTAGTGCCCTAGGTGGGAAGGAAGGAGTTAACAGTGGTCCCAGCTCCCTCCTGCCCTTCTCAAGGACATTAGGGCCAAGTGCTGACCTCCACTAGACATCCTGTAAACATTTCAAAGAGGTTTAGTCACAGATTATCTAAGAATGTCTAAGAATATTTTTAACAAGGTATTCTTTTTCTGTTTCAACTACCTGTTATAAATAAGCCAGGAATTTATGTGGTACAGGTGGCTGAGGAATGGTAGCCATAGGAGCTCTTTATCTATGTGAGGAATGAAATATAAAAGCTAGGAAACCCTCTACTTTTTTTCCTGATGACAACTTGTATACACGCATACACACACACACGCACAGCACTCAACTGTTACTCTGAGACCGAATTGTGTCCCATTTGAAAAAAGGAATTTTTTGGAAGTTGTGGTAGATCAGGGCTCTTGAGATTGCAAGTGTGCCTGTGGTTACTTATACTGTCAAAGATAAACAAACCCTGATGCTAGGTAAAGTGGTGAGAACAGATTTTAATTGGTAATAACTATTGTTTAAGTTGTTGAGTTGTAGTGTGAGTGGAATTCAAGTTCAGTTTATACAGAGGCGATGGGGCATTTTATTATTTTTTTATTTTTATTTATTTTTAAAGATTTTATTTATTTACTTGAGAGAGGGAGCAAGCACAGGGAGCCCGATGCGGGCCTCAATCCCAGGACCCCAGGACCCCAGGACCCCAGGATCATGACTTGAGTAGAAAGCAGATGCTTAACCGACTGAGCCACCCAGGCGCCCCGCGATGGGGCATTTTAAAGGGAGAATGAGGGAAAAGGGAGGGGGGTGAGCAGAGGCTTTGTACAGTCAGGGAAGTGAAGAATTACAAAAAGTGGGAACTGGGGGTTCGGTCCTTGTGAACCCCTTCTGCGTTTGCCAACTGGCACGTGTGGAAGTTGAGCTCCACTCCTTCCACAGAGACTGGGAGACACGTGTCTTCACGTGTTGCCTGGAACAGACAGTAAACTCTTTGGTCAGCCTTGAGTTTTCTCAGGTGGGCACGCTGAGGAGGGCTAGGCTCAACCTAGGGATGTGATCTAGAGCTCTTAGGAACTATGTTAGTGTTTGTTTAAGTCTTTTTAGGTCACAGTGATGGGCCTATGCAAGAAGCAAGTTCAGAGGAACGTGGCTAGAGTTTTCAAAGAGAGACTCTTTGTTACTACCCTTCACTCATCATTGGTGAGGTAGGGTGCTGTCTAGGATCTATGATTCCTGAAGTCCAGCAGTGATCATATAACTCTGGGATTCAGCACTGGTAAAATTCAGCTGGGCCTGAGACTTTCTCTGAATTTCCTCTGCCATTTTCCTTAAGTGGTAAGCCTCCTACATCAGTTGTCAGATAGTTACTTTAATTTCTTCTTTTTTAAACCATAGAGTCTTGTCTTTTCCAGTTTAAAGACCAGTTTTTGTGAAGAACTAATAAGAGTAAATCTAAGTGCTTTGAAACATGGTCAAATATTATTTATGTTAAAGGAGTAGAAGAATCTTTTGTAACTTATATAAAGTATTATTTAGTATAATTCAGTGAATCATGGTATACATTTTTTGTAGTATATAAATTTTTGAATACGATTCTATTAGCATAAAGTGATTTCTGTGACTATTACCATAATGTGAGCCTTGTATTTATTTTAATGTTGAAATCGAGAAAATATATTGAACAATCTTTACTCTTCTGAACTGGAAGCTTACCATTTATTTTGTTGGAATTTTCCACAACATCTTAGATACTGAAGAAAAATACCTATTCAAGGCTATACCTTAGCTGGGTATAAACTCGGGGTATCTTTCTCCTGAGTTTAAGTAGGACCCAATTGGTTGGAAATGTAGGGAAAAAAATTCAGATTGAAGAGCATGGCAGGTTACTAGTGTAGGTCTATTATGCCAGGTCTGATTTTTATTTCTTTTTTTTTTTTTTTGGCTTTAAAAATGTTGACAATTTATTTTGAAGTTAAAAGTTAAAAATTACATATATTAAAATAAATTACATTCATGTTTATTGAACTCATTTCAATTTTTTATAATAATTTTTTATTATACTATGTTAATCACCATACAGTACATCCCTAGTTTTTGATGTGAAGTTCCATGATTCATTACTTGTGTATAACCCCCAGTGCACCATGCAATACGTGATTTTTATTTCTTAAGTTAGTAATTGAGGAGAAGTATTTTAGAGTGGTGGTGATAAAGCTCTACATTGCTAAGCAACATCACTGGACTAGAAATAAAGCAATTATTGTACTTCACATGACTTCAAGCTCTATCCTAAGGACCACTTATAAGAATTAGAGATGATGTACTATGCGGGATACATATGCTTCATATTAATTTTGCATTTACCTATATATTCAGCTTTGTCTATTAAAATTACGTTTTTGTGCGTGTGTATTAGATTGGCATATTTCCCAAGTTATTAGTTCATCTGTTTATTTCAGGCACTATTCCATAGAGTGCTAAGGAAGGTTAAAATTAAAAGGCTAGGAATTTATAATTACTAGCAGTGATGATTAAATTAGTGGGAATGGCAATTTTCAATGCTTTCTTCAGTAGGAATAGTTTTGAGTTGTTTAAGTCAATGATCACAATAAAATAATTATTTTGACTCTTATTTTTTTAAAGATTTTATTTATTTGAGAGAAAGAGAGAGCAAGCACGAGTGGAGGTAGGGAGAGATGGAAAGGGAGAAGTGAAGCAGACTCCCTGGTGAGCTCAGAGCCCGATGTAGGGCTCAATCCTATGATCTTGAGATCAGGACCTGAGCTGAAATCAGAGAGTTAACCAGTTGGCCCACCCAGGTGTCCCTTGATTCTTTTTAGAATTCAACTAATATTTCTACAGTTTCTTTTCAATGGTGAATAAATGCACATTTTCTCACTATTTTTCTGATTTTTATTTTTCTTAGTACTCCATACTTTTACCACATAAGATACTATTCTTTTGATCTTTGACTTGTATATTTTGCTCCTGATTTGCATAATTTAATTAATTGTTAATAGTTAAATTTTATTGATCATTGAATTTCAATTTTAATAATGATGTATAGAATACACTTTTCAAAAAAATGCCCCAAAACTAATTACTTTTGAAAATCAAGGATAAATACTATCGAATGTAAATTTGTTATTAAAGAATAAGTGTATTTCAGCTAAGTTTTTAATGAATCTGCAAAACAGTATTGAATGGAATATTTTATACATAAGATATCGCTTTCTTAGGGTATTTTCTGAACCTATATAATTACTTGTTTGTAACTGAACAGAAAGAGATTTGTATTTTTGAGCATCTGGTTTTCTCCAAAATTAAATTTAGACCTGGGCGGGTTTGTGACAATGTATAGAAGTGTAAGTGGACGAGTGTTATTGATGATGGCTATATCAGTCACTCAGACTTCTGACCCTTCTGGGCAGTCTAGCGTTGCAAACTCTCCCTCTGTGGGCTGTGGGTTGTGGGTGATGACTGACCTCTTTCCCTGGAAGGGAAGATGAGTCATTGCCTTTTATGTGACATAGCTTGCATGGTATTAAAATTTATCTTCTTCTCTGAAACCATCTAATATCTGGTCATCTTTAAAATTGAGATGAAATTTATTTATATAAAGCTATTTCCCCAATTAGAAATCCAAAACAAGGGGATTTAAATCTTTTTTGTTTTATGGAAAGGATTAAGATAAGTTAACATGGGCTTAGGATATGTCCTTGAATAAAGTTCACTTTTATTTATTTTTAAAATCCTGCTTTAATTATCTGTAGACTTCTGCTTCTGGAAGATGAAGTGACTGATATTGAATTACTCTTTTGACATAAACAACTATAACACTGGGCAAAACAGATGAGGCAATGGTCTTCAGGTGTTAGATACTACTCAGTGCAGGACTGTGACCTTGAGAGAAGAGAGACACTGTAGGGTGCTTTCTGAAGGTGAAACAGGAGCCTTTCCCGATAGCAGTGGTCTTGCTGATAGGAGGAGACAGGTACTGGGGATCAGGACTGAAATTTGTGGAGCAGAATGTAGAGAGAGAGACAGTGGAACAAAGGAGTTGGTGTGGTTATGTCTCAAGACCCTCTGGGCCACATATGCTCAGAGTAAGGCTCGGTGAAGCCCAGCCCTACGAGGCTGCTGCAGGACCAAGAGATGAACATAGAGATGATGTTCTGCAGTCCTGGGAGCCACTGGATTTCTTGTGGAGCAGAGTAAAGAAGCCTCCCTCACCACTGTTCAGGCAATTAGTACCACCAAAAGCCATGTTCAGGAGTAAGAGTCATTACACTCTAAATAAAATAAAACAAATAGGGAATAAAACAAAATAGACCTGCTATATAAAGCATAAAACCATTCCTGGCAGGATACAGAGATGCTGCCATTAGTTTAACAAATACCAATGTCCTTTAAAGGAGGACAGTGTAATTCAGACTCCACATGACTTGACTCCATGATGGCCAGAATAAAAATATATACATATTAGATAGAACCAGCAAAATAAATAAAAAGGTGATCTAGAATTTAGAGGAAATGTAGACAATAGAAACAGTCTTCTGTTTGATCAGAGTATTGGAAGGAACAGACAAGGACTTTAAAAACTCTACTATAAATATGTCCAGGAATATTTAAAGGAAAACATGTCAATGATGTATGAATAGAGCTCAGGAGAGAAACTGAAAGTAAAAAAAGAACCAAGCAGAAATTCTGAAACTTTTAAGTAATACATCAGAAATGAAAAATTCCTCTAATGGGCTTACTAGCAGATTGCTCATTAAGAGAAAAGAACTGGTGAACTTAAAGAAAAGCCAATAAAAGTTGTAAAACCCTAAGGAAAGGGATAAAGTACTGTAAAAAAAATGAATGAATCTCAGTGACATGTGGAGCAATAAAAATTGACAGAGAGAAGGGGATGGAGAAAGAAATAATACTTGAAGAAGAAATGATGGAAGTTTCCCAATGTCATGAAGAAAAATAAACTTACAAATTCAAGAAATTAGTAAACCCCAAGAAAATAAATACAAAGAGAACTACATGTTATAATCGAACTGTTGATTACCTAAGATAAAGTCTTCCAAGATGCCAGAAAAACACAAAAAGACACATTAGGTATAGGGAATATATGTATACTATATGAATTATGGCTAATATTTCATCAGGAACAGTGAAGGCCAGAAAGACAGTGGATGTCATCTTTAAAGTTTTGGAAGAAGAAAGTGTCACTTGATAACTTAGTATACTATACTAAGTTAAAAATGTCTTTGAAAAGTCATGGTAAAATAAAAATAATCTTCAGATAAACAAAATCTAAAGCAATCTGTTGCCATCAGAACTGCACTACAAGAAATGCTAAAGGAAACTCTTGAAGCTTGAGAGAAATGATAACAGAGAGAAAATCAGATTCACAAATAGGAAAGAATAGCATTAGAAATTATAAATCTCTAGATAAATATTTTTAATTTATTTCCTTAAAAACAAAAATAAAAATAATGGCTTTGCATTATGAGTATTATAACACATATATATGTAAAATATATGAACTAGAAATGGTATGAATAAATGGAATTATATTGCAATAAGATTCTTATATTTTACATGAAGTAGAAATTAATTTTTAAGTAGACTGTGATAAATAAAGGATGCATTTATAATCCCTACAAAAAATATGAAAGATAGTTCAAAGAGGTGTCGCTTTGAACCAACAGAGAAAATAAAAGAAAACGACCCAAAAGTAAACCTAAAGAGAAGAGGAATAATTATATAAAAATCATAACTGACAAATGAACAAATACGTTATGATGCCATAGAAAATTTCAACACATTAATGATTGCATCAAATACATTGATTAAATACTCCAGTTAAAAGCTATATATTGTCAGACTGGATAAAAAATCAAAACCTTGATATATGCAATTAAAAATCAAAGGAGGGAGGAGTGCTTGGCTGGCTCAGTCCGTATGCATGCAACTCTTGATCATAGGGTGGTGAGTTCGAGCCCCATGTTGGTGTAGAGCTTACTTAAAAAAAAAATCAAAGATGGGAGATTGATGAATGGAGAAAGATGTGTACACACGTGCATGCGTGCACACACACACACAGAATATTATGCAGGCATTAAAAAAGATGAGATCTTGCTATTTGCAACAACAACATGGATGGATCCAGAGGGCATATGCTAAGTGAAATAAGTCAGATCGAGAAAGACAAGACAAATACCGTATGATTTCACTTGTATGTGGAATCTAAAAAACAAAACAAATGAATAAACAAACAATCAAAAAGCAGAATCAGACCTATAAATACAGAGAACAAACTGATGTTTGCCAGAGGAAAGAGGGAGAGGGGATGGGTGAAATAGGTGAAGAGGAGTGGGAGGTCTAGGCTTCCAGTTATAGAATGAGTAAGTCATAGGAGTAAAAGGCACAGCATAGGGAATATAGCCAATGGTCCTGTAATAGTGTTGTATGGTGACAGATGGTAGCTACACTTGTGGTGACATAACATAACATGCAAAGATGTTGAATCACTATGTTGTACACCTGAAACTAATGTAACATTAGTGCGCCAACTATTTGAATATGCAAATAAAAAAATTTAAGTGGATGTATAGATACATCATACTGCTTTCTGGTATATTTGAAAGCTACTGAGAGAGTAAATCCTAAAAGTTCTCATCACAAGAAAAAGAAACACTTGTGTATGTGTGTTTATCTATATGAGATGATGGGTGTCAACTAAACTTATTGTGATAATCATTTCACAATGTATCATGTCAAATCATTACTTAAATTTATAAAATGTGGTATGGCAATTATATCACAATACAATGAAAACATTAAAAAATAAAAAATCGAAGATAAAGATAGATGCACTATGCCAACAACAAACATCAAAAAGCTATTGTGCTTTATGAATATTAGACATAATGGAAATCAGAAAAAAGTATTTCCAGTTACAAAGGGGGAAAGTTTTTATAACTATAAAAGGGTTGATTCAAAACAATCTTAATGTGCATTCAGATTTTATTTATTTGTTTATTTATTTATTTATTTATTTATTTATTTATTTGACAGAGAGAGAACACAAGTAGTCAGAGCAGTACAGAGGGAAAGGGAGAAGCAGACTCCCTGCTGAGTAGAGAGCCCCATACGGGTCTCTATCCCAGGACCCTAGGATCATGACCTGAACTGAAGGCAGATGCTTGACAGAGTGAGTCACCCAGATGCCCCCTTAATGTGAATTCAATTATTAACATTGTTTCAAGATATATTAAGCAAAACCACCAGCACTAGAGGGAAAATTAGATAAATTCATAATCAGCAATTTTAACAACTCTTAGTAATCAGTAGGAAAATCAGACAAAAAGATAGTCAATAAGGATGTAAAAGAGTTAAACCACATTTTAAGCCAAATGAACATGACTGTTATTTATCAAACAATATATTCAAAAACTGCAAAATATAGATTCAACACAATCCTAATAAAAAATCTTAATTTTTTAAACAAATTGATAAGCTGATTCTAAAATGTATATGGGGAATGTAAAGGACCCATAAATACAAAGCAATCATGATAAAGAAGAACGAAGTTAGAGGACTCATACTACCTGAATTCAAGATTTGCTATAAACCTACAATAATCAAGGCAGTGTGGCTTGGCTAAAAATAGACACACAGATTAAAGGAACATAAAAAGTATGCAATAAATTCACATGTAGCTGGTCTATTAATTTTTGACAAAGGCACTAAGGCAATTGAATGGAGTAAAAAAAAATCTTTCCCATAGATGGTGTTGAAACACTGGATAGACATATGGGAAAATATGACTTTTGACCCCTATTTCATTCCATTCACGAAAATTAATTTGAAATGTATCATAGACATAAACATAACAGCTGAACTTGTAATTTTCTAGAAGAAAACATGGGAGAATAGCATTGCGACCTTGGAACAGGCAAAGACAATATACAAAAGCATTAACTTTAAAGAAAAAAATTGATAAATGGTAGTTCATCAAATGAAAAAATGTTCATCGAAAGACAAAGTTTGCAAATGAAAAGATAAGACACTGCAGAAAATATTTGCATTATACCTTCCTGACAAGGGACATGTATTTAGAATATTTTAAGAACTAATGAAACCAATAATTAAAAGAAATAGCCCAATTTAAAGATGGGCAAAAGGCTTGAAGAGATACTTACACAAGAACATATGCAAATGACAAATAAGCATATGAAAAATACTCCCAGTTATTCTTCATCAGGAAGATGGGAGTTAAAATCACAACAAAATCCTGTTTTGTATCCTCTAGAATAGCTAATGCTAGGGCCCCTGGGTGACTCAGTCTGCTAAGTGTCTGTCTTCGGCTCAGGTCATGATCCTGGGGTCCTGGGATCAAGCCCCACATGGAGCCCCGCACTGGGCTCCCTGCTCAGTAGGGAGTCTGCTTCTCCCTCTGCCTCTTCCCCTACCTCCCCTTCTCCCCCTCCCTCTGCTCATGCTCTCTCTTGTTCTGTCTCTCAAATAAATAAATAAAATCTTTAAAAAAAAAAAAAGAATAGCTAATGCTAAAAGACAAGCAATGCAAGGGTGGTGAGGATGTGGAACAACTGAAACCCTCACACATCAGGATATAAGATGGTACAAATGCTTTGAAAATCTGGCAGTTTCTTGGAAACATAAACATATACTTATTCCACTCCAGAATTCTACACCTTGGTATTTACCCAGGAAAAATAAAAAGATATCTCAAAAGATTGCTCACAGTTTTTGTAGTTATTTTATTCATAATATTCCCAAACTGGAGACACCCAAATGTCCTTTGATAGAAGAATGAATAAATGAATTGTGGTCTTATGCACCAAAGAGAATAAACTATGGATACACCCAATAATATGAGTTTCAGAAATATTATATTAAGAGAAAGAAACCAGACAGAAATTTCTAGAAGGAAACATGGAAGTGCTTGCTTTATAAAGTGTATATTTGAAGTTTAAGAACTTTTATTGTGATAGAAACCAGAATTGCAGTTCCTTGTGGCTGGGGGAAGAGGAAGAGAAGTTGAGGGGAGGGCGGCAAGTGAGAACTTTTCCGAATGGTGAAGTTTCTGGATCTCCGCTGGGTTGTTGGCTAAACCAGTGTATACGTTTGTCAAAACTCATTGAATTGTATAAATAAGATCTTTGCATTTCACTGTGTGTAAATGTTTCTCCAAACAAAAAGATGTTCAAGATTCAGTTGTAGATTCCCTTTCAATATGGTAAAGGTCTGAATGTTTCTGGTGTTTCCCATTGAAGAAAAATTGTTTTTGTGTGTTGCACAGTTACCTGCTAATTAGCTTTCCTAGTGCCTCGTTTTCATGGCTACAGACCTTATACTGTCAGCACTCTTTAAGTCAGTTCTGCATTTTGTCCTTTCATTAAAAGCCGTGTTAGTGCAGAGACCGTTTCTTCCATCTTGTTAACCATTATGTCCATTCTCTGTAATGGCCAATTGATTGCTAATAAATTTCCCATGGACTCCTGAGAACAGGTAATTAGACTATTTTCCTTTCAAGGTCTGATTTTCCTTGTCTTTTGATCTGAGGATCCTATTCTGAGGATTTCTGGCTATAGGGAACACACACAGGACCCCCGCTAGAGTTTCAGATACTTTGTTGACTAGGCAGAGAGTTTGGCAGAGTGGTCCTGGGTGCAGACCTGTGTGAGGAAGATGCCTGGGCTGCCTTAGCGGCTCTGCAGGTTGCAAGAGCACGAGGAGAGCCCATGAGGGGGCACTAACCAGAGCTGCTGAACCCGCACCAAACAGAAGCTGTGCTCATTACATAGCTTCCTCAAACCAATCGTCTGGAATGCTTTTGCTGACTGAGTTTCCAAATAAACCGACTATATTTCTGCTTAAAACTTGCAAGTGGGGGGGTGGTGCCTGCGTGGCTCAGTCTGTTAACTGTCTGCCTTCAGTTCAGGTCATGATCTTGGGATTCTGGATCCAACCCCCTGTCCGGCTCCCTGCTCAGCGGGGAGGGAGTCTGCTTCTCCCTCTCCCTCTGCTGCTCTCCCTGCTTGTGTGCTCTCGCTCTCTCTCCCCCTCTCTCTCTCTCTCTCTCAAATAAGTAAATAAATAAATAAATAAAATCTTAAAAACAAAAAACTTGCAAGTGTGGTTACAGGTTGGAAAATTCTTAATTTCAAGCCGTGACTTCTTATAGTCGACATTTTAGGTGATCCCTGGACAAACACTTTATTGTAAACATTTTCTGTTTTACATACTTTAGAAATAAATATAATAGGCCCATGAAACTCTTTGATTCCTTCAGGAATACATTTCCGTGTTTTTTACTATGGATTGATTTAAAGGGAAATCATACAACAGAGAGCCCGAAAGTGGCAGGGATTATGATGGTGATACGTAAAAATGAAAGTTTGGAAATACTTTTCTTGTTCATGGAAAAGCTGAAATGCCTCCCTGCTTGCCTTGCTAGGAACTCTGAACTCCTTCTTCAACGTTTCCTTTCTTAGGCCTTGACATTGCACAGCCCAGAAAGCCACCTGCCTCCTCTATCTCTGAATGTGCTCCCCAGAGGACAGGCAACCCTGAGTGGGTTTGAGAAGGGGGTCTCCGCTGGGGGGCAGGGTGGGCCACATGGCACTGGTGCTGGCTGGCTCAGAAAACTGTGGAACTCTGGGACATTGTCTATTTTTTGGCCATTGTCACCCCTGTGACTAGGATTTAGGGGAACACAGTGGTGGCAGTGGTGGCCATTCCTCTCTTCCGCTTACCGTAGTGCTTGCTGTCGTCCTTGCTGTTCTGGTTAAAATGGTAGACACTTGTGGTACTTAGTTTCAGAGTGCATGGCTCGTTCAAGATCCAGCAGCAATAAAGCACAGTGGGGAGAATTTCAATAGGAAAAAAGGGGTAAAACATGGTGTAAGTGAGATGCAAAATTAAACTCTGAAACTGGAAAGTCTCACATATAATTACCTAAATACAAGTCAGTCAGAATTCCTAGGTAAGTGTAGTGTAGATGGCCTCAGTGACATCCCAGTTGAGTGGTGTAGACATACATGCATATCTGTGAGCAAGCTGGTGGGGAACACTGACCTTTCCGTGTTCAGATTCTCTTTAGTGAAAAGTGGCAAAGCAGTATTTTAGAGCATTGGTCCAGGAGTACACTAGAATGACTCTGTAATTTCAAGTATACGGCTATTTCTGGACACTCTTCTAGGATCCTTCAATACTCATTATAAAATCTCTTCTTTAATCTTTCCCCTGATATATCCCAGGCTTCACCAATGCGGAAGCCCCCAAAATACAGGTATTCACTGGAGAAGAGAAAGTCACTGTAAAATTGAGACTGCATGCCTTCGAAGCCATTGATCTGAGGTTGCCGGCTATAAAATCTTGGCAAAATATTACTTCTGCTCTGTTATATATTTTATGACAGAGAAGAGTCAGGAGAATACACAAATGTGTATTGTGCACCTCACCTACAAAGATAATGTCAGCTCCTTTTTGGAAATGCTGGCTTTTGTATATCTCATTATGAGGCGCTCTCATGTTCTTTTAAGGCGTCCCTGGAATGAGAATTGCAGTCTAAGGGGCTGAACCTATAACCAGCCGAGGCCGGAGCAGATTATGTTGTGTGGAGCAGAGTCCTCGGAGGTTCCCTGAGCCCCGTCCTGGGCCCTGTGCTGTGCTCTGGTCTGTCCTCTCCTGTCCCTCGCTGGGCTCTGCATTAGGATTTTGAGTTGCCTTCGGTGTGGCTCTCAGAGCATTCTGTGCTAGCACAACGGTTATTGACCCCACTGCCCATTTTTTCTTTCTTTTTTCCCCCAAGATTTTATTTATTTGTCAGAGAGCGAGAAAAAGTGGGCACAAGCAGGGGGAGCGGCAGGCAGAGAGAGAAGCAGGCACCCTGCTAAGCAAGGAGCCCGAGGTGGGACTCGATCCCAGGAGCTGAAGGCAGACGCTTCACTGACTGAGCCACCCAGCCCCCCCCCCCCCCCGCCCATTCTGGATGCCATTTCCTGAATTTTGGATGCCACTCGGCACCCAAGGGCCGTTAGATTCCATCCCTGTTCAGTCCCTTCTCTGGAGTCGATAGACTGAGGTAACGCACATTGCTACAGAAATACCTGAACCAGGAAGCCTGAAAGCAATTGCAGTTTTTCTTTATTTAGAGCTTTACATGATTTATCAACTCAATTTACTATACTTGTATATTGGGGGAAAAGAAAGAAAAAGAAAGGCTAAATTAGACATAACTTTTCTCCTAGAAAATTGAATGTGTATTATGCATGCGGGCATATTTATTTATGATGTACGTTCTTCCATTTACTGGACTTGCGGTAGCTTACATATCTTTTTAAAGTGCAAGATAAGATACTTACTTATATCTGCGTCCCAAATGTCTAGCCTAGTGCTTGGTATATTGTAGATACTCAGTAAATGTTTGTTAAATCAAATTGAATTTTAAAATAGAGCAGACATGGTTTCTAGGAAGGAAGTGATCATACCAGATGTCTGAATGCAACAGAATCTTATCATTGGGCCGTTAATTTGACTTCGAGCTTCCTAAATTCAGCACAGTATTCCCTTTGTAATAAATTGTTCAGGATTCAGTTTCTGACAGAACAGAGTATAAGCCTTAGTTTGAAGGTAAAAGAATATAAGCTTTATCTTAGCAGGCCAAATATAAAGAAGTGGTGAAACACAGTGGTCAGTATCTTTGTGCTTTTTTTTTTTTCTATTTATATAAAAGAAGAAATATTTTAAAGTGCATAGTTCTTATTTCCATACTATCTAAGGTGGAAGGCACAATACTACACAGTATTTCAATGCCAGGATCCTCTGTGGACCAGAGATAATGCTGTCTAGGAATCTGCTATTTATATTCCAATTTAATATAATAGGACTTGTATAATTGAAATGAATGGATTCCTGTTAAACTATCACTTTCACATATTAGTATTCTTGGCAAGTTCCCAGTGCCAAGCAGTTCGTGATTCCCTAGCAAGTACCAGTAGCCCAGCTAGTCTTGGTGTCTGATTTACAGAAACAATCCCAACATGAGGAGGCACCGTTGGCATTCAGTGGTGGGCAGAGTACGAGCCTGATTTGTGTTCGTACCTGGAGAGAAGCCAGTTCAATTCAGTACAAGATGGAGCTTCAAGGGAGCTTTCGTGGGGGAGCTAATGGAAAACGAGTCAGTGGCCTTTGTCTGCACTTAGACTATAGATACTTGGACATATGTTTTCTACTATTGTTTATTTGTTTTTAGAAAATTTATTATGGAATATTTCTTTTTTTTTTTTTTAAAGATTTTACTTATTTATTCGACAGAGACAGCCAGCGAGAGAGGGAACACAAGCAGGGGGAGTGGGAGAGGAAGAAACAGGCTCATAGCAGAAGAGCCTGATGTGGGGCTCGATCCCATAACGCCAGGATCACGCCCTGAGCCGAAGGCAGACGCTTAACCGCTATGCCACCCAGGCACCCCTATGGAATATTTCTAAATTCCTTACAGATCTCTTTTCAGAAAACATAGGAAAGAATGAAAGGGCAGTCTCCATGTATTTCAAGTGGGACAGAGAAATTCCTAGATTATTCCCTCACAACCTGTTAAAAAATTGTTGCTGGATCTCCATAGCCTAAAGAGGAAGTATAAATTCTTGGCATGCGCCTTTCACTATCCAGTTCTAACCTTGCTTTCTCTGTTTCCCTTTACCCAGTCTCCCCATGCTGTCTCCCTGCCCACCACCCCTGTGAAGCACACACGTCTCCTCCCAGCTGTTTGTCCTCCATCCATGTCGGCCTGCCTCAGCCTCGGCATACCCTGTACTTTCCGGTCTCTGTGTGTTTCCTCGCCTAGTGACTTCTTTCTCTTCTTCCCATCCTTACCTGTCAGTAGCCTATCAATGACTACCAGTCCCACACTGCTATCTTTATAGCAGCGTTATTTACAATAGCCAAATTATGGAAGCAGCCGAAGTGTCCATCCATAGATGAATGGATAAAGAAGATGTGGTAATACAATGGAATATTATTTGGCCATCAAAAAGATTAAAATCTTGCTATTTGCAATGACACGGATGGAGCTAGCGTATAATGCTAATAAAATAAGTCAGTCGGAGAAAGATGAAAACCATATTATTTCACTCATATGTGGAATTTAAGAAACAAAACAAATGAACAAAGGCAAAAAAAGAGAGCCAAGAAACAGGCTCTGACCTATAGAAAACAAGTAGATGGTGACTAGAGGGGAGATGGGTGGGGGGATGGGTTAAATAGGTGATGGGGATTAAGGACTGCACTTGTCATGGTGACCACTGTGTGATGTATAGAATTGTTGAATCAGTATATTGTATACCTGAAACTAATATAACACTGTATGTTAACTATGATGGAATTTTTAAAAATGTTAAATATATTTTAAAAAAAGGACTTCCAGTCCCAATTTATATAGTTCCTCCTTGAATCGTCTTAGTAAAATCAATCTTTCCACATGATTTGTGCTTCCATAGTGTCTTTGGTACCATCCCATTATTTCTGTTCTACACATGAGATTGTAAATTCCCTGAGAACAATATTTTAATCAGCTTTTATTATATAGTCCAGTGCCTTGCTTTTAATGGATACTCAGAAAATATTTGTTGAAGTGAATTTATTTGAAGAGCTTTGACAAAAAGGAACTTTCCTCAATCATTTCTAATTGAATTGCACAAAATATATCATAATAAAATTATGAACATTAAGCACTTTGCTCAGTAGGAGTTCATTAACAGATATGTCTTTCTATTCTGAAATTTTCCTATAGATATTGAGTCAAAATAATCTATGAATTGCATAGTTTAGATTCTTGAGAGGACCCAAAGCTTCTACCCTTCCCCAAACACACAAACATGTACATTTTCCCCTTTGGGGGCATGTTCCAATATTTGTGTCAGTTTGTTGGGAGTGAACTTTTAAATGGATCCTTGGATTACTTTTCTGTCCTGGAAATCCATGTGGCCCCTGTTCCTCCTCAGACTTTAGGAGGTCTAGCAAGACCAGGGTTGGTTTGCAAGGAAAGGACGCAAAGCCTTCAATAGAATGGTTTCTTTCCTTGAATTTGTTTTTTGTTCATCTCAATATCACCAGTAGGCCCTTGCAGACCAAATCAGCACAGTATATAAAGGAATATGTCCTCGCCTAGGACATGGGGAATATAGTAGATGCCTGGCTCATATGAGTAAATAAACTTTTATTTGTTATAATTTATTATACATAATGACATAATAAATAATAAACTTGACTTAGTAGTAATTAGCAAATTAAATGAGTAAATTTAAAAAAGGGTAAGATTAGTCTCTGACTCTTATTCTTATATCCAACAAAATTATTTAATAAAATGGTTTAATTTCCAACAAAAATGCATTAGTGAAGCTGATAGGTGTGTCAGGCAATCATCCTAATAATTACAGACTCAGTGTGACTCCATGACAATAATATGTGCTTTGGAGTTAGGCTGACTTGAGTTTGAGTCCTGGTTCACTGACTAACAATGTAACCCTGGACAGCATAATAACTTCTGAGCTTCAGTATTGTGATCTATAAAAATAAGAATATTAACACATTTCTTTGGGGATTATTCATATGCTTCTATTTCACAGCTTTTAAAAAGACATTATTGAATGCTTTCATATAAAATTTAAGATCCCCTTATCTAGTAAAAACATCCTGGCTGCTGGATTTTAATAAAAACTAGATTAAATTTATGTATTAGAAGACTTAGTGTGTGTGTGAGTGTGTGCATGTCATATTAAATCTTTCCATCCAAGAAAAAAATTATATCTTTCCATTGGTTCCCATCAATAAGATTTTCATTTTTTTTCATAGAATTCCTGTCTTTCTTGCTAAATGTATTCCTTAACATTTTATGGTGTTTTTCTATTTTTTTTTTTACCCATTGAGGATAAAATATAGTCTGATTTACATTTCCAAGTGCATCTTTTGAATAGAGAAAACCTATTGATTTTGGTACATTTATCTTGTATCCCAGCACCTTCCCCAAATTTTATATTAATTCTACCAGTTACTTCATAGTAGAATATCTTATGTTTTCTGATGTTATCAGAAAAAGAGGCAGTTTTATATTTTATTTTTTCTAAACATTTAAATAGATTATTTAATTTTCATGATTTATTGCATTCACTAGAACCTCTAAGACTATGAAATAAAAATGAAATAGTGGCCATTGCTTTCAGTTCTCTCATTTCAAATGAGATAAAGACAATACTGAGTTAAAGTTGAGGATAATAACTTCTCTTGGTTTTTGTAAAATCTTCCCTTCTGATTTTACACTGCAGTTTCATTGGGATTAAACGCTAATTTGAGGGTTTTCTTCAAATGCTTCCTTAGCATTTGAAAAATGTGATGTGACACATGAATTTCCTTGCTTGAATTTGTAGATATGGATTTTGGTAGCAGACTTTTCGGTTGCTTACTCCATAGCCATTCCTTCTTCACCCTTATTATCTTGCTAGTAGAACTCCAACTTATATCTTCATCTGGAAAAGCGTGGCCTCTAAGAGCCCATTCCTAGGGATGGTTAGTCTTACCCCTAAAGTAATTACCATAATTGCCATCCCATTTCCTTTGGTCAGAGCTCGCTCTAAATCCAAGTGTGTGGCATAGTCTCATCAATGAGACCTAAGAAGAATCCTTTTCTGATTAAAAAAAGAAGAAAACCCCACAGATCTTCAGGAGAGAAAGCTTTTATAATTGTGCCTTCATTCCTGCTTGGCTCCAGTGTGAGGACGTGATTCCAAGAGCTGCAGCAGCCCTGTCCGCAGGGAGGTAATGGAGAATGAAGACAACGAGGAGTCAGTGTTCTAAGGGTGGAGGAAGAGAAAGGGTAGAATCAGCTTGGCTAATCAGAAGGGGGAATGAAGCATGAGAGACTATGGACTCTGGGAAACAAACTGAGGGCTTCAGAGGGGAGGAGGGTGGGGGAATGGGATAGACTGGTGATGGGTAGTAAGGAGGGCACGTATTGCATGGTGCACTGGGTGTTATACGCAACTAATGAATCATGGAACTTTACATCAAAAACCAGGGATGTACTGTATGGTGACTAACATAATACAATAAAAAAACATTAAAAAAAAAAACAGCTTGGCTGAGATTCTGGGTGACTGAACCAATGTAGCTGCTGAATGCATGATTTCTTGTTCTGTAAGAAAATGCTCTATTTGTTCAAAATCCAAAATCCTGCATGATCTGGTCCCTGGCTTCTCTCTCATCTTGTCGCCTTTCCCCATTGTCACTGTGCTCCAGCCTCACTAGGCTGCTGGCTGTTATAAAACACAGCAAGAGGGGCGCCTGGGTGGCTCAAGTGGTTAAGTGTCTGCCTTCAGCTCAGGTCATGATCCCAGGGTCCTGGGATGGAGCCCCGCTTCGGGCTCCCTGCCCAGTGGGGAGTCTGTCTCTCTCTGCCCTTTTCCCTTTGCCCCTCTCCCCACTTGTGCTCTCTCTCTTTCTCAAATAAAGAGATAAAATCTTAACAACAACAACAACACAGGAATAATAACCTCAATTCAGGAACATTTACTCTCACTTTTCCTTCTGTCTTGCTAAACTGCCCAAGGTATGTGTGGTGCTTCCTGACTCTGTTCAGGTCTCTGCGGGATTGTTTCTTCGACAGAGTATTTACAAGAGCATCTCCCATCATGTTCTGCTTCCTTATCCAGTCTTAGTTTTCTTCAGACATCTTTACCATATGAAAACCCATGCTGTATATATTTTATTTACTGTCTTTCCCTAATACAATAAAAGCTCCACAAGGGCAAAAACTGTATGGCTTCATTTATTGTACCTGGAGCACTTGGAAAAATAACTTGTATACAGTAAGGCAATCAATGCATAGCTGTTGAATAAATGAAAATATGTTTGTTATAAAGTTATCCTTTTCCTCTGCTTGCCCTCCTCATAAGATCATTTGCATTGCTTTTACTTTTCCAGTTTTCTCTACCTTGAGGTACACCGGTCTTCCGACCCTCAACAATTCTAGGGTTTACTGAAATGGTCTGGTGCTCTTAATTCTACCCTAATCGACTTTCCCCTGCAGTGTATCTCTTCAAATTCAAGGTTATTTATTAGGGTTTTGGTTTTGTTTTTTACAAATTCTCGGTCAGCTCATCTTCACCCATTTTTATAAAGGGGAGAGTGCCTTGCTCACCACTGTTTCCTCTTCTCTTTATCCTCAGTGTCAATGTCACTCAGCTGAAGACCACCAGGAATACACCTGTAGTGGAGCAAGTTGAATTTATTGTTTGTGAGACGAGGCAGCTGCTGCTGTATGAAACCATGGGGAGCCTTAGAGGATGATAGAAAGGATTTACAGAATTCGGGTTTATGTTTAGGGATTTGGGGGATGGTTTAAGGAAGTAGGTTGGATACTGCAAGGAGCAGGTGTAGTTCAATGATTGGGCATCTTAATAACTCATATCTTCAAGGGGGGAGGTAGGTGTGAGTGAAGCCACAGCTGTAATTGGTAGAGTGGCAGACATCATTGGTTTTAGCTGGGAAAGGAAGACGTCTGCTATTTTCGAGTTTGGACAGTGTTCATATTTTGGTCTGCGTTCAGACATGATTACAGAGCAGTCTTGTTTTTGACATGACCATCAAGGACAGAAGGGCTTTGTCTGATGCTCATGTGCCGTGAGATTGCTTATGTTCAATGTGAGTATGCCAAGACCTGGTTCTGAGCTACCGCATATCGGGGGCTGCTTTCCTCTGTTACCCCAATTTTACATCTCTATTCTCTTTCATTTGTTATCCCCTTAAATGGACTTAAATATTTTTCTCCAGTAAAGAGTGTGGTTGATGTATTACCTGAATCCGGCTGTTCTCCAATATCTTCCTTTCACTGTGACACATTCATGGTATCAGATTTTGAGTTCCCTTCTCTCATTTCAGTAGATAGTAAAGGGTATTCCACCGACTTGAGACTATATAGTTGAAAACATAGTCAGATGACACTCTTATATTGTGTCCTTTGTAGGTGGCTTATTTTATCTGCCTGGAACATTGTAAGATATTCCCTATTTTTGAAGTTTAAGACATTTTCACCAGAATTTGCCTGATCTCTTTTCTCTTGTTTTCATTCTTAGATTAAGAAATTGTATTTCCATCATTTGTTTAATTAGTATGACTCTCCTCACTGTTTCTTTTTCTCCTTCTGAAACTCTTTATTTTTTTAGGTTAAATCTTCTGTATCTATTCTCTAGTCTCTGTGTGCGTGTGTCTGTGAGTGTGTGATATTTATATGGATATAAACAGTGCGTGTGTGTGTGTGTGTATTAGTAATTTTTTAAAACTTTATGTATTTTTTTCAGTTGATCTGTGGGTCTAAATTGGGTCTCAAACAACCATACTCCCCTTCTATTCATCTACTGGACGTCAAATTAGAAATGATCTTTATTAGCTGAATCACATCTTTGTGGTGCTCCTGAATCTTTTTAGTGCTTTTAGTTTTTTATGACATTTTGCTGTCTTTTCCAGGAACTCTATTTCACTGGGTGTATATTCCTGTTTCTGCCACTGGACCCTCTTCAATGGGTCTGGTTGTGTGTATGTGTGGTTGTGCTCATTTTCTTTGCTCATTATTCAGAAATCCCAAATTAGTTTTCTGTAAATGAAGGAAAGGAAATGTTGAAGCATTTTGGCCATTCTCCTCCCTGGAAGGAGCTTTCCTATTCCCCATATCCCAAGTCTCCTTGAAATCTCACTGCTTCAGGAGTTGGGGCTCTCAGCCCACTGGTTCAGCTACTTGTTCCTCCTCAAAAGGCCAGGACAGTGTGGTCCTCTTGTGGGGAGCTGATGTCACTCTTCCCTTAGGGGTCTATAGGTCTCTATGGGCCCAACTCATGCTTCTTAATGCTGATTTCTGCCTGAGAACGGGGATAAAATTTTCTACCAGCCATTTTCATAGACCTTAGAATAGCCCAAGCCCTCCCTCACTGCCCACAAACCCAGAAACCGTAGGCTCTGGGGAAGCTGCCGTATTGGAAGGGAGGGTAAGGGAGCTGCACTTTCATTTCCATGTTCCCGTAATTCTCTGTGTAAGATTTTTAGAGCACAATTCTGTCTTTCTAGCTACCCTCTTTGTTTGGTTGGTTAGTCTACTAGACATAAAGTAAAATTTGTCACAGTTTTTAAATGCATTTTGTCAAGACTTTTTCAATTAATTTTATTTACTTATATATTCCGCAATGTTTATTGAGTAGTTACTTTGGGCCATCAAACCTCTATGTACTGAGGATACAGCAGTGACCAAGACAGGCAAATCTGTGCTTCCATGGAGTCACACTCCTAGTAACCTCACACCCAATGTAAATGTTCTGCTCTAGCCAAGACCAGCTTGCACATCGGGGGAGGAAGCTAGTACATATTTTTGGTTGATCTGCAAGACGACATCAAGTCATTTCAGAAAGCACCCCAGCTTTAAACTAGAGCAAAATCGCCTTGTCTTAATGTTTCCTGTGATTTGTAAAATTCCATTTGGGGCTAGAAATATTTTTTATGTTTGGAGAAAAGAATACTTTTTATGGAAACACAAAGACATATGAGGACTCCTTCATGGAGAAATTGGAGAAATGGAGGCTGAGAAACTTGCTCTTATTTCCTGCTGGGATACAATTAAAGGTGGGAAAAGGAGAAATAGGAAGAGTTCTGAATAACTTACAGGAGGCAGCCGTGTGAACACAACTGCTGGAAAAGCGTTTGACTGACTAAATTAAATGTATCAGTGTGAACTATCTACAACCCGTTTCATCATGAACCATCACTAATTTGTAAGGGAATTGAATGTGATGGGAACTTTGAAAGTGCTATCCCAAATAAGCATTTAAAAGAAATTCCATGTGGCTGTGTTTGGAAATCTTTGAGTTCATCATCTCATATTCAGGGATGGATATAACATATTTACTGGAGTAAAAAATTAAAGATATTCCACAGTTACTGCGATTAACATCTTCACAAGAAATGAAGAAAGGACAAGAGTTTTTTCAAGTGATTGAAAACTTGAATTTTCACAGTTGAGTGTTGGAGAAACTGTGTTAGACTTGTAAATTTGCAAATCTGCATCCAGAGGAGAAAAATAAATACGTTCTTTTGGTGTCCAATTGCTATAGAAAGCCCACCTGTCCACAGATGTTCGTCAATTAGGGGAACTAGAAAGTATCTAAATATTTGTGAGCTGTTACAATAGCATCATACGTTGAAAAATAAAATCCCTTTCGTCTACCTTTTTCGAAGTCTTTCTAGATTGAATTTGTACTTCGCTCACGTCAAGATTCCTTTTGAAGTAAAGTAACTATGATGGATTTTCTCCTATTCAGTCACAAGACTACTCCCGCCGGATTCTATTACAATAAAATGATTAATCTCCCCACCCACTAATCTGTTTCTTATCTCAAACAGTATTTGATGTTAACAAAATTAAATACTATTTATCATTGTAAACAGTGGAACAAAATAATTACAAAATCCTTTGGAGTTTATTAAAATAGCTTCATAAAGATATTTTTGAATTTAAAAACAAGCTAATAATCATCAACTTGCATCTTCAACCTGCCCATCTTTTATTTTCATGAGAATAACCCAACCAGAGTGTATCATACATTTAAATAGGATTGTTGGGGAAAAATATTTTTTCAGCGTTAATGAGTGTCCCTTACGGACAGTGAGAAATATTTAATTTCTTATCTCTTTCATTGAAAATTTGGAAGCGTTTAGAATATAACACAGCTAGTGATAATTTTTTTTTTCATTTTTTGGCTCCCTAAATATTTAGAAATATTAATCTTTATAGACTTTCTTCAATGTGAAAAATAAATTTTAAAAACCACATATGTCCTAAGAGCACTTTCTACTAAAAGATGTCTGATGTTGCCTGTCAGCCCTCAGTACTGTTACAGAGATATTTTTTTCCTGAGTCAAATGCTGGGACTGGAGAGGGTATTATTTTATTAGAGCCAGTCAGTTTTCGTTTTAAAAGTGTTTGGTTTGTTTTTGGTTTTTTTTTTGAGGGGGTGGGAATAAACCAAAATTGGAAGATAAGAAATAGTTTTAAGTTTTTAAGATTTGTTTATATAGTTATTACTTTAGTTAAAATTTCACGAATGGCTACTCTTTATTTTATGTGGGTGTAAACTGATATTGGTGAGAAAGATTTATTAGGGAAATTGAAGATACTTTTGAGGGTCATATTTTGCTCAAAATACATTGAGAATAGTTTAAGAAAGAAAAAAACCTTTTTCCGAATTTTCTTTTAATTAAATCTAGCTCTATGTAAAATAGAATAGAACATTATGAAATTAACCCAGAAAGCTAGTATGATTAGGCCAAGAGAACAGAAATTGGTTTAATTATTGTGCACAAGATAATCTAGCTGGCCAACCCAGGTCATGCATCACATACGAAGTAGATCTTAAGAGTATGTCGAGTGAGTTTTTCAAATAGTTTCTCTATGATTATTAATTTATGTGTGCCTAGTGGATACAGGAAAAATATGAACTAACATGTGTTTGGTGCAATGTACGTTTGCAGTCTTTTTCTCACTCAGTTTTTAAACTAGTTCCCAAAGGAAGGTACAGATATTTACCGCCTCAACACCTAAGGCTTCTGGTTAATATGTAGCTTGTTCAAGACAAGGAGTGGCTATTTGATTTCCACAGCCTGAGCCCTTAACCCAAGCGCTGTACTGGCTTCCATGCTTTTAACCATAGAATTGCATTGTTCTTTTCCTTACTGGTAAGTGGATACAGAGAGCCCAAACATTCATCTTTCAATATGAGGCCTGGGGAGGGAAACCATGTCTGTTCAGATGTGCAGAAATCCAGATTACAAATTTCTGGAGTTCAGGACATGGAATTGTTTGTCTTTGAATTTACAAGGCCTGCCACCCTGTGAAGCTCATCGAAAGCATTCAGAAAACCAGAATATTGCCCAACGGAAGTCATGCCTCTATCTTCTCTTTTGTCTGCCTGAGCCTCATTGTTTTGTTTGTGTGTTTTTAATGGAAGTATAGTCGACACACGTCGTTATGTTGTTTCAGGTATATAACATAGTGATTTGACAACTCCATGTTGTGCTGTGCTCACAGGTAGAGCTGTCACAATACAATGCTATTACAGTTCTGTGGACTGGATTCCCTGTACTGTACCTTTCATCCTCGTGATTTAATCAGTCCATAACCAGCAGCCTTTTCCCCTTTTTCCCTTTCACTCATTTTGCCCATCCCCTCACCTTCTTCCCCCCACCAACCATCAGTTTGTTCTCTGTATTTATGGATTTGTTTCTGCTTCTCTGTTTAATTCATCTTGTTTTTTATGTTCCTCATATAAGTGAAATCATATCGTATTTGTTTTTCTCTGTCTGACTTGTTTCCTCTAGCATAATACCCCCTGGTCCATCCATGTTGTTGCAAATGGCAAGACCTCATTATTTCTTTATGGTGGGTAATATTCCATTGTATGTCTATACCACATCTTTATCCATTCACCCAGCAATGGACACTTAGGTTGCTTCCATATCTTGACTATTGTAAGTAATGCTGCAATAAACAAAGGGGTGCCTATGTCTTTAAGAATTAGTGTTTTTGTTTTCTTTGGGCAAATACTCAGCAGTGGAACTACGGGTTCATATAGTTCTATTTTTAATTCTTTGAAGAACCTCCATAGTGTTTTCCACAGTGTCTGCACCAGTATTTTTCTCCATATACTCGCCAACACTTGTTATTTCTTATCTTTTTACTCTAGTCATTCTGACAGGTGTAAAGTGATATGCCATTGTTGTTTTTTAAAAAATTTATTATTATTATTTTTTCATCATTTTCCTTGGTGATTAGTAACGTTGGGTATGTTTTCATGTATCTGTTGGCCATCTGTATGTCTTTGAAAAATGTCTATTCAGGTCCTCGGCCCATGTTTAATCACATTATTCATTTTTTTGGTGTTGAGTTGTATAAATTCTTTATGTATTTTGGAATTAACCCCTTATCAGATATATCATTTAAAACATCTTCTCCTATTGAGTACGTTGCCTTTTGTTTTGTTGATGGTTTCCTTCACTGTGAAAAAGCTTTTTATTTTGGTGTGGTCCCAATAGTTTATTTTTGCTTTTGTTTCCCCTGCCCGAGGAAACATGTCTACAAAAGGCTGATGTCAAAGTGATTACTGTGTATGTTTTCTTATAGGAGTTTTATGGCTTTAGGTCTCACATTTAGGTTTAATCTGTTTTGAGTTTATTTTTGTGTATGGCATAAGACAGCGGTCCAGTTTCACTCTTTTGCCTGCAGCTGTCCAGTTTTCCCAGCATCATTTATTGAAGAGACTGTCTTTTCTCTATTGGATATTCTTACCTCCCTTGTCATACGTTAATTGACCACATAAGTGTGAGTTTACTTCTGGTTGAGCCTCAACTTTTGAACCTTCTTGTTTAATTACAAGTTTATAACTAAATATTCATTTAAAATTCTCATTGTTGTTGTTCGAATGGGACCCTTAAAGCTCCTAACAGATACTGAGTTTATAAATAAAGAGATCACCTCGGTATTCTGAAATTTATTCATATCTTCTTCATCTTCTTGTTTTTCTTCTGTTTCTCTTCTTCTTCCTCCTTCTTTTCCTTTGCTAGCAGGAGAGCTTGTCAAATGAGTTGAGACCCAAGCACATTTATGGATTCTAGAATTTTTAAAGTATGGGTAAGAAGCTGTCTAATACAATCTTCTCATTTTAGAGATTCGGAAATAAAGATCAAAAAAGTTATCTAAGATCAGACAGCCAGTTTGTATCAAAATCAAATCTAGGGCTCTATGTATCGTAATACCACCTTGCTCGATGGGGAGTTATATCTAAATGCATTTAGCTCTCCTTAAGTTCTGTATGCATGTTCCTTGAACACACTATGTTTCAGGCCCTTGGCTTGCAGGGCTGGCTTCATGGCTCCAGCTTGTGTGGCTGTCCAGGCACTGCGCTTACTTTAATGCTTGGCAGTTGCCATTTTGAGATTCTGAATAATTGTTTAACAAGGGGCCTGTATTTTCAAATTACATTGATTTTGCCACAAATTTTGTAGCTGGTCCTGTCTGCTGGACATTGGTGACACAGAGGTGAACATTCGATCTTTTTTTTTGAGGAACACACACTCTAATGAGGAGCTGGACACAGAAGCACAAGGATTGGAAATGAGGGAGTAAATTAACTTTGCCCAGAAGGAGAAAGGGAATTCCAGGAGAAAAGGGCAACAAAGGGGTATAGAAATAAGCCAGTGTTGCAGTGAACAGCTCCAAGGGCTGTGATGAGTAAAGTAGTGGGGTTGGGGAGAGATGTCAGGAGAGAAGAGAGCCTAGAGGGTGGGAAGCTGAAAGTTACAGCACTTGTCTGTGTGGGCAATGTTGAGAGCCTGAACAAGTTCAACGGCCATGGGACTGGAAGGTTTGGAGTTTGAATGCGTAGGGCTGATGAGAAGCTCATGTGGAGGGAGGGTCAGGATGACCCCCAGCATTCCTGTCCAGTGCCTGGATGGGTGATAAATGCTGTTACTTTAGAGAGGAAAGAGAGGGGGCTGCAGGAAACTGAGCATGTTGGTGCCGGTATAAATTTCCTCTCACCCATTTCACCACAGTGTTCAATCTTTCTGTGGGTTCCCAAACTGCGGTGACTTCCATGCCTTGTCCACCTTCTGCAAACCTTCTCGACTTTTCTGTCTCATCCTTCTGCCCTATCCTCTACCCTCACACATTCCATACATTTACCAAGTGAGAAAACAGAGACCACCATGTCCCCCATCTCCCCACCATCTATCGCTGTATTTTCCCCCTCTTTACCTCTGAGCTCACCTTTCCAAGGGTGGCTTGTCTATTCTGGATCCATAGCTTCTGGTTTCTCAGGTGGGTGTGTTTTCTCTCCAATTCTCTCCTTTTCTACTTTTTCATTCCTCTTAATGTATAAATATGCCTTTTAAATCCCATTAAAAAAACCCACAATGTCCTACGTTCTATATTATAAGAATATTTTTAGGATATTCTTCTAAAAATCTCTCTCTACGTATTTTGACACTTACCTTCACTTTCTTCCTGTTTACTCTTCAACCCACATACAATGGTTTCCACTCCTGATATTCTACTGAAATGGCTTTCTTATTGCAAAGTCTAATATTCACCTTTCATTCTTCATTTTGCTGCGCCTGACCACTTTCCTTGAACTCCCTACTTTGACTAACTTCCATGGTCCTCTTTTTCACTTTCTCTCCTTGCAAGATCTCTGTATACGATGTCTGCATATGATCATATGGCAAGGATCAGTCCCGGAGGCAGCCTTCTCTCTTACTTCGTCTCTTGTCACCTGCTGTCTTCTCTTCACGTGCCCTTGGCATCCTAAATTCACTCCCCTGGCCCAACCCTTCCTGATCCCTGCAGCCTGTTAGCTGTCCACTTCCTCGCTGGCCTCCCTGATGTAAGAATCCCAAAGTGTAGCCCTTGATCCCCTCCCAGTCACCCATGTCAATGTCCTTGGCCAATTTTTCCATCTCTGGCACCTGTTCCCATCCAGTTGCTCATGACAGAAACCCGAGAGCCTCACACTCCCCCCCGTCTCTCATACCTGATCCATCAGCAAATCTTTTAGGTTCCATCTCCCAACGGCTCTTGAATGTATTTGCTTTACTCCATTGCCATGACCATTGGTAGCCTGTGAAAAGCCACCACCCCTTGCTAGACCACTGCTAGCATCTGCTAAATAGACTGTTCTACCTCCTCTTATTCTCCATTTGGCAGCCATGGTGCTCTTTCACAGAATAGCTCAGATTGGATTCTGCCAACAACTTCCTACCCCAATTAAGATGCTAAGCCCTAGGCTATAACAGAGATTGTGTGACCCCTGCCTTCCCCTATAGCCTGACCTCCTGCTGGCCTGACCTCCCTCTGTCTGCTTGGCTGCAGCCACAATGGCCTTTTTTCTGTCCTGAAAATTCCCATGCTCTTTCTACCCAGAGCCTTCCCACATGCTTCTCTTCCTAAGTAAACTGTGTAGGTTTACCCCATTCTTTGTGTTTAGGGATCAGCGTAATGTCACTTTTTCTAGAGAGACCTTCATTTACTTTCTAACCTTGTTATTGTCCTTCATGGCATTTTCCTAACTTTAGCTACCTATTTATTCAGTGGGCTGCATGAACCTCCAGGACCATGCGCAATCCATGTGTGCAGGGGACTGCTGCTCTCTCACCACGAGATCCCTAACACTCACAGAGTCCTGGCGACAGAGTGGGTACTCAGTAAGTACTTGTCAAATGCATGAATGAATGAGGAAAAGTTTAGGGACGAGAAGAGAATGTTTTCCTGTATTTCTAAAACATAGCTTCTCCAAGTTGAGGAACCCACGCCCGTCTCATACAGCTAAGGAGTCAGCGTTTATTTACTAACATTAAATTGCTACCAAAGTCGAATAAGTGTTTGATTTGGTCATTTCTCTCTTGTTAATAAAATGTTTGGGGATTTGTGGGAAGTATGTTACAATTCTATGATTTTCCATCTTTATGCGTTCGTTTTTTTGTTTTGTTTTGTTTCGATTTAGTTCAGTTTGGTTTGCTTTTTGGCATTAACGCTGAACACACTTGGGGAAGAGAAGAACCTCCCTTCTTATCCATAACCACTTACGCTGACTCTGCATTCTGTGGGGCAGGGCATCAGGGTGACAGGTGCCCAGATGAAGCCCTGTCGTGGGCCTGTGTTACAGGAAATGGAGCCACACGCAGGAGTTCCGGGACGTGGCCACAAGGACAACCCCTGACCACAGTCTTTGAAGTGCTCTTCCCCAGTTTACACAGGTCTGTCTCCCAGGGCGACTGAGTGTCCGGTCATCTTGCTGGAGTCAAACTCCTTGGGCAGAGAACTTGGGGTTACAAGTGCAGAAGGTCTTTTTCTGCCTTCACAGAAAGGTTTAGCTTAAATGAATTGTATTTTATCATTACCCTTGTTGATGTATAGATAAGATCTATATTCAAGATCATTTTAGAGACACATTTTGTGAATTTAGGAATTAATGGTAATTCAAAACAAAATCTATGAAATACTCTAGGCCGTAAATGTTCGTAGATGGTGTATTAAAAGAAGGGTTTTTAGTTCCTCTTAGAAATATGACACTAATTGAACAATATGTGGATGTAGAAAGCCTTTATTTTATGGCTTTTGCCACATTTTTCTTGAGTTAAAATGAAACACTACTTTGTTATCAATTTGGGGGCATATTCTAAGCTAAAAGATGTGCTACTTTGAGCATGAGTGTGGAAATTGTGAAGTAGAGATTTGAGGAATGGTGGTGCTATCTGTGTTGAAATGCATAATCAGAAAAAGAGTCACTTCCCTTTCACTGGTAGGATCTGAGTGGCTAAATGACGTTCACCTCCTGTAGTAGCTGTAACAGGTTTCTGCTGTTGACTGGAAACAACATTTGTATCACCCACTTGGACCCTATCTTGTATGTGTGGTAGTGGCTGTGGCGTCTGTGTGTATGTGGGTTGGCAGGGATGGGGGGAAGCCCTCCTGAGAAGTGACTATGCCATAAAAATGAGAAAAAAAAAGAAGTTATAATAACCTGAAACATAATTATATTATTTTAATTCAAAATAGACGAGAAGAACCCTTTTGGAACAGATGTATAAACAAAATTAAATTAAAAGAGAAGCAACAAATGAAATTATAATCCTACTGCTATATCACTTATCTCTATCTGGGGAACATAATTAATAAAGTTAGGTATGGATCGTAATGAGCTTATCCACTCAAATGGAAAAACAAAGACTTCAGTAAAAAGTTTTATTTCTAATTATAAAAAAAAATAAAAATAATGGTCAACTTTAACCTATTATTACCAGCCTCAAAATATATGGTTCTAGTAATTAAAAATAAATGAAGTCATGAAATAAAAATATTATAGTTGGGATAAATAAAAGTTAAAAAATCCTATTTAGTTAAAATAAGTCTCTTTATCATAATTTCTAGAATTTATCCTAATTTTAGTGCTTGACATCAGATGGGGAAAACGGCAAAATACCTTTTTCATATAAATAGTTTAAAACGTTTAGAGAAGTCAGCTAGCAAGGAACGATTCTGGTGGGGCAGAGAGTGTGAGATGGGGTCAGAAAGTGCTCTGAGCATTTTTGGATCATTGAATCATTAATATGATTCTTATATGTGTACTTTATTTTTTCCTCATCCAGATTTTGAAGCTTCTTTAATATAGGAATCATTATGAAATATAAATTATAGTGGAAAAGAGGGTGTACTATAAGAAAATAAAGTATATTATAGTTATAATCGTAGTAAACTTCACAGAAATGGTGAAGGTCTACAAATAGAAGACTACCAAACCTTATAAAGAATAAAGATTTCAGTACACAAGGAGACTGGTCATTGCTCTATTTTGCAAATCTTAAATATATAAAAAGTATGAATTCTCTGTAATCTACTTCATACGTTTAAGGAAATTAAAACATAATCTCAAAGAGGAAATTCTGTAAATTCAAAGAAATTTTTCTTTTTTTAAAAGATTTTATTTATTTATTTGACACAGAGAGAGAGAGTGTGTGAACAAGAAGGGGGAGTGGCAGGGGGAGAGGGAGAAGGCTCCCCACTGAGCAGAGAGCCCAATGTGGGGCTGCATCCCAGGACCCTAGGATCATGACCTGAGCGAGTGAGCCACCCAGGTGCCCCAGAAAGAAATTATTCTGAAGTTCGCTTGAAGTAAACAGTAGTAAAATGTAAAGGGAAAAAAATGTGAAATGTTATTTAAGCTAGTTTAGACATATTAAAAAACAAATTAATTTATACACAGACTTTTCTGGTTTGGGCACAAAAATAGAGCTCTGAAACAGAACAGGTTTCCTAGAAATATTTCTTTATATTTTGGAATTTAGTAAGTACTAAAAGAAGCATTACAAAAAAATGAAGATGGAGGAGGATCATTTAATAAGTGGTATTGTGGGACTGATTAGAAATTTAGGGAAAGATCCACGTAAAACCTTTCCTTAAGCTGTCAGTTTCTGCAGGAAGATAATTCTGTATTTTTTTAAGATTGGGAAATCACAAAAGAAAGGATCTGTGACTACATGAAGAGTAAAAATTGTGTGGTGAAAATTAAAAAGTCAAAAGATTAAGATTTGCAACAGTATAATGAAGGTATCTTTATACTGAGTTCAAAAAAATAATGAGAATTTTTAAAACTTAATAAGTGAATGCCAAAACTGTTCATTTTGACATTTCTTAAAAAATGAAAATAAGACAGCTCTCCAACAATAAAAGGAATACTCGAATAAATTATAGGACATTTTCTTCATAGAAAAATAGGCAGCATTTTAAAATAATGGTAAAAAACATAGGTAGCCACAAACAAAAGTGCTTGATGCAAAACAATAAATGAGAAGGCAAGACACAAACTTGGTGCAGTCTTATTATGAGGTTAAAAAAAAAGTCTTAAAACACAAGAAGGGAATACACACACATTATGAAATTTGCATTAAGGAAGTGGCATGAAGACTACAGGGAAAACACCCTGTAAGTAAAGTTAAGTAAAACAACTTTCCTCTATTAGAAAACTTTCATTGTCATCATTTTATAGTTTCTACATTAAGAAGAAGCTTAGAAAGCTTACAAATAAGAATGTGAGCAAGTTCCTGTACTTGAAAAATAAAAAGCAAAGAAAAAATCATAACATCTTTATAATTATTTTTATTCTCAAAAGTTATACTGTACACATCAATATAATATTTTCCACTTGATTAACATGTTAACTATCAATTTGAAATAGATATTTTTATTACACAAGAAAATACAAGTGATATCTTTAGGAGTGGATGATGTAAGGTGTTATTTTTAGCACTAAGAGGGTAATTATTTTGTTTTTCATTTGAGCTAATGTTTCTCATAGAGTGCCGTCGGTGGAAAATCTGGTAATTGTGAGTGTCCTTTTTTGTCTTTCTTTTTACATACCTAGCATGCTTCTCTCAGAGGCAGCTTCCAGTGTGGACCCATTTAATCTCTTGCGTGAGAACCATCACCACAATCTGTTTTTTGCTTTATTGTCCGCTGTCCTATATCCTCAGTATCATTTAGCTCATCTGCACCAAATAGAACTGTAGAAATGAAGTCTGGCTCCACCTATTCTTTTTTTTTAAAATCTTAATTTTTTTTTAATTTTTAATTTTTTTAGTATGTTATTCGCCATACAGTACATCCTTAGTTTTTGATGTAGTGTTCCATGATTCATTGTTTGTGTATAACACCCCGTGCTCCGTACAATACGTGCCCTCCTTAATATCCATCACCGGCCTCTCCCAGTCTCCCACCTCCCTTCCCTCTGAAGCCCTCAGTTTGTTTCCCAGAGTCCACAGTCTCTCATGGTTCATTCCTCCTTCTGTTTACCCCCCCTTCATTCTTCCCTTCCTTCTCCTACCGATCTCCCTGCTATTTCTTATGTTCCATAAATGAGTGAAACTGTATGATAATTGTCTTTCTCTGCTTGACTTATTTCACTTAGCATAATCTCCACCTATTCTATACCTCTTTCCTCTTCGTGTCTCTCTCATATTATGGGGTCCCTTTGGGTGCTTGGCAGTAGGCGCTGGGTGTTGTCTGTAGGGCCAAGGAGTTGGGTTGAACTTTATGGGAATGCAAATTAATCTGGAAACTACATAAGGGAGCCTGAGTTTTTTAAATGATAGAGTGGCCAGTCAGGAAGAGGCTAAGTCCAGGAGGCAGTTTGGGAGGTAGAAAGGAAGAATGAATTCAGAGTAGGAAGCCAGGAGATAAGATTTTACAAAACCAAGTTCTAATTAAATAGAAGGAGGACAGGGCTAGAACTCTCTAATAGCGAAATAAAGAAAAAAGAAACTCTGCACATACTTTTATTCATGTCGCAAGTATTTACTGATTGCCTGCTCTGGACACACCCTGGACAGGACGGTGGCAGTGTGATGATCCTAGAGTGATGGAGTGTGAAAGCCAGAAAAGTATTTGTGTAGTGAGTGGACAAGTAGTTAAATTATCTACTTTAGACATGACATGCGCATGTGTTCAGTGGGCCTGGTGTGGTCTTACGTGTTGTGATTGCTCTCCCTTTCAGGGGAAGACAAGACGCACTAAAAATACATATCATGGCTTCAGGAACGGGGAAAATTTTTCTTTACATAAACAACTATCTGGATCTTGTACTGTTCAAGCAAGACATATTGGAAATCTATATATGTTAATGATATAGTTGCCATTATTTCCTATAATGTTTAATATACCGGAGTGGGCACATTTATATATACATTACTGCAAATAGACCTTTCCGCTGGTTGACTTTCAAGGAATTGTGTTTCCTTCTTTTTTAATAGACATTTCTTAGCAAAGAAATGGTGTGTGTCAGAAGTACACCTCTTTAGCGTATTTTGCAATGAAATATGCCAATCAAATAGGGAGAAGAGTGGTGATTCATGATTCTTGGCCTCGATTACTTCGATGTCCAGTGACAGATTTTCCAAAACCATGCAGGTTGAAAGGGAAAACTTGAAATCACAAGCTCACACTGAAATACTGGTTTAAAGAGATGAACTAGATATTGAGAGGGATAAAAGCTTTGATGTTCCATTAGTTAGGCTTTTGAGTCCTAAGGAATACGAAATTAGGCTACTACTCTTCATTTTTGTTGACTCAGCCATTTAAAATACTCATTGGTGCACTTGGGGAATCATTAAGAATTATAGCTTCTTAAAGTGCTGCCCACTGAGGTCCTGTTCCCCTTGTCCCACTTCAGGTCCAAGGGAGTTAGTCTCGGCACTTTTTCTATCTGACTGTGGTCAGGATTGATGGCTCGTCTTTTAAACGCGCTAGCTGTAACTCTAGGCTCTGACTAACAATGGTGACAATGATGATGGTGACCATAGCCACAGCCACATTTCTGGAGGACTTATTTCTCCAGTAGGAGCCTTTCAGCTTGAGCGCTCCTGTCACTTTCCCCCTGGGAGTTGGGGAGGATGGATGACCTGAGGCTTGCAATTTGGGAACCGTGTGTAAATTGCAGGAAAACCGAGTTTTTATCGCTTGATATGTGCTAGGTAAAATTAGAGCTTACCTACCATGTCTTCCAGGAAGTAAAAGTCAAGATCACAATTTAAAGTAAGGATTATACTTTACGAGAATATTTTAATGAGATGTAATATAAATTAGCAGTAACAAAGCACATATATAATGATAAAAGCTTCTACGCTTTTGAACTCATGAAGTTGATTCTCGCAAGTCCTGTGAAGTAGGTATGAAAGGCTCAATTCAGCCATCATATTTTAAGGTGAGGGAACCGAGGTGTAGAGAGCCTAACTGACTTGCTGGGAGCAGGGAACTAGACAGCAAGATCTTCATGTAGAGAACCCCAAGCTGCATGCATAAGTCATATTCATAAACGAAACAAAACAACAAAAGAAAAAAAGAATATCTGGTTTTCGTATTACTCTACCAATTTCCCTTTGTCTCACTGAGTCTTTAATAAAGTCTTAATATTTTAGAACTGGTCCCAACAGAGCCAGATATGATTAAATTAAGCATCCTCACTTGACCCAGAGTTGTGAGGGGGAGAAGCTGTCAAGGCCTGTGGCAGCAGGAGTCATTGAGTAATTCTTACAGGTGAACAAGTGTCAGAGCCATTGGGGCTGGCTGCCCCAGTCCTCACCGCACTTCTCCCCGGAACCCCTGGAAGGCTCAAATTCTTATTTTATGAAAGAAGCCAAAGAAACCCTTCTCCAGGGAATAACTCCACTCCCGATGGTCATCCTGGCTCTCAACCATATCTTGAGTGTCACCGGGAACTCCCTGACCTGTACAGTCTCATACTCTGTTCCCTGGATCCCAGCTCCCACCAACCCTGCTTCTCAACCTCACTGAGATATCCGTGTCCCATCCCTTATCAATTCTTCCCTTCCAATTTTCTTGCTCACCTTGGGATGTTTACCTTTTCTCCTTAACCATGAATCTCCAGTTCAGCTGTTCTTCCGTCAGTTGTTTCAATGCCCTTTACCAATCTGCTGTAGCTACCCTACAAATCATTAGCCCTGTGTCAGTCTAGTCGTCCACCTGCACTCGGGTTTTTGAACAATGTGAAGAAAATGACATGTTGTATAGATTGTTGCTGATACATGTTTTGAGTCTACAATTTAGCTGGGCCCATGGAACTATTACGAGAATTATATTCTTATTCCAAAGAGCATGCATTCACATTCCTCAGAATGATTATTCCAGATCTTAATGGATCACTTTAAGTACTTACGTCACTAACAGCCTTTCTCATACTGAATAAAAGACAGGCCTGAGTTACCATAAATGCTCATTTTCAGACCTCTAGATACATCTATATTCATAGTCCTTATCCCTTCCTTTCTGGTAGGGTCATAGTGGTGTCTTGTTTTAAAGTGCCTTTCCCTAATGTCAGCATTGTTAAGCACCTTTTTTGTATACCTGTTGACCGTTTCAATTCCCACTTGTATGATGCCTGTTCAAGCCCTTTGCCAATTTTTCAATTTAAAAAAAATTAATTGATATTTTTATGGATTCTGGATATAAATCTATTAGTATTTATGTTACAAATATTTCTTCCCATGTGTGGCTTGCATTTTTACTTCTTAATGGTTTCTCTCGGGTATGTTTTCAGCCTCTTCCTTTTTCTGCTGCCTCCTTCACCTGATTCCTTCTAGTTGTTAATATATGTGTTCTTAAAATCTGTCTCCACTTGCCCTCTCTTCTTCCTCCACTTTTATTTGCTTCTTGAATAAATGCAGTCTTCTTTTACCTGTCATTCTTCTAAAGCTGGCTGTAACAAATGCTTCCTTACCAACAAAGGCCATAGACACTTTGAGTTTTCTTTTTCTTCTGGTCTGATTTGAACTCCCTGGAGCATTTTGCAGTGCTGACGTCTCGGTCCTACTTGACACTCCTCTGCATCCATTGACTTGCCTGTCCTGACTGTCATCTCATATTTACTCAACAGTTACTGAGCAGCTGTTTCCAGGCACCTGGAACTTAACCTCATGGAATCTCTAGTCAAGTGGCAAAGATTGAGCCTGGAGAAGCAGGATGTGGTTCAGGATGCAAAGGAGAAACATCAAGGCTTTGTGGGAATAAGAAGGACCCAGACTGGTTTGGTGGGTTATAGGGAACGAGGAAGGCTTCCCAGAGGAAGTGATGTTTCTACTGAGACTTGAAGGAAAAACAGCATGGCCGCCATCAACCCGCCATCAGTCCATAAGACTGCAGAGTTATAAACTGTAAACCTGCTTTTGTTTTTGTTTTTCTAGTACTGGGGGCGCATTGAAGATAGATGTGGCTTATTCTTTCTTATGTTGCTCACACTGAGTACTATGGCCCACCAATAGTGTAGGAGTAATAACTCAGTGATTAGACAAATCAGTGCATATGTGATTTAGTGATTTAGAATAATACTATATATATATATATATATATATATATATATATATATATATACACACACACTATATATATATATACACACTATATATATATAAAATATTTTATATATATATATAATGCTTGCCACTTTAATCCTGAGTTGTATGAAATTTGGGATCACCTTAGTATTTGCAAAATACATTTGAAGGAGCACAGGCTGAGAAGGCTGCAAATATTCCTAGACACTGCCCTTTAATTCTTGTAGTGAGGCCCACTGCAGTTTTTTCTACACAGCACTTGGCTTTAATCTTCCCCATGTAAAAGTGATTTAGTGGGTTACTGTCCTTTGGCTCTAGAGCCTGGCCATTTGGTCTAGGTCAGTAATGGTCCCAAAGGAATAACCTTGTGCCACTGGACCATGGAGACTCAGACACAAAACATGTTTCCTCTGATATATTTCTCCTCCATTGTCCTCAGGCATCTTGTAAATAATAGCCTTTACACATTATGTGCCTCCTATGGGCCAGATATTGTACAAGGTGTTTGGTTAATTTTACCTAAGATGTCAATTAATTCTCTAACATAGGTGTTTTATAGATTAGTAAAATGAGACACAGAGAAGTTATGTACATAGTACCAGATCGCATCGCTAGGGGTGGTGGGAGATTTGAGCTCATGGGTCTGACTCCACACTCTTATCACTACACATCTCTTTTCAAACTGTGCATTGATCTTTTCCTCTGGTTCTCTAAGGCATCATTTACTCTTTGGAGACTGAAGTGTTTAGGAGGAAGGAAATCTGATTTACTCTTCAATCATTCATTCATTCCACAAAATGGTTGGTGCATGATGCATGGCCATGTGTACCGCGTGTCACGCCATGTATTGAAGTTATACAAAGAAGAATATCAATCCGTATCTTCACTGAGCTCACAGGTGATAGGGAAGAGAAGCCAATAAACAAGTTGGTCCATTCAGGGAGATGAGAACCACCAGAGGGACATATACAGGGTGTGGAGTACAGCACAAGCAGTGAGCAGGAATCTTTCTAGGGACGGCCAGCATTTGGCAGGTTCCTTATAGTTCGTATCACTGGTCCACAGACCTCTAATTATAGCCCCGACATGCTGAAGTATATGGCTACACTTGTTGGACAAAAAGACAACTGGCTTAAGTGCCAGGGTCATATAGCTCGGCCTGCAGGGGTTGCAACTCTTAGAGCTTCTCTGTACAGGTCTACGATTCCAGCTTCCCGCACTGGACTCTTCTGGCATGCTGTGAAGGGCACCTTGTGGTACTCCCTATCACGGTGGTACTCCCTGTCACTGTCCTGTTCTAGTGTTTGTACACATGCCCCCAACCAGCGCCAAGCTGCAAGTGGCGTGGATGCTACCCTCATGAGGAGTACATACCCCCCACCACCTGACAGCTCTCTGATTACCTCTCCCAGGAGATATCGGCCTTCTTGCAACTAACAGCGTCTCAATAAGTTCCAGGGAAAGAGCAGAATCTGGATTTAGTCACCTAGGTGTTCCTGGGTGGCTCAGTCGGTTAAGCGTCTGCCTTTGGCTCAGGTCATGATCCCAGAGTCCTGGTATCAAGCCCCGTGTCAGACTCCCTGCTCAGTGGGGAGCCTGCTTTTCCCTCCCTCTGTCCGTCAGCTTATGTTCTCTCTCTCACTCTCTCTCTATCTCAAATAAATAAATAAATAAAATCTTAAAAAAAAAAAGGATTTAGTCACCTCATTGGACCTTGTCATGCCCCAAGCTACACATGAGATGAACTAAAGCTGTTCAACTTGGGAAGGTAAATGGGAACATACTCAGATTTTTCTGTTTCTGACTCTGCCTTTCTATCTGCCCCCTCCTTCTCTCTTTCTCTGTCTCATCAATACACACACACACACACACACACACACACACACACACTGTGGTTACTGTTGGTCTTAATATGACACAAACAAAACTCCAAACTCAGTCCTTCCGATCTGAGTCAGTCTTTTAAAAGAACAATGGCATATAAAGGAATGGCATATATTGGAAGTAAATATGAGGGTTACCTGGCACAAAACCAAAGTTGAAATCAAACCACGGATGTCAACAGGGCCTTAAACTTTGGATTTCATCTACAGCAGCCCTACTGAGTGTTATCCTATCCCCTGTACCCTTTAGAAAATTCTTGGTTTTCAGCAGCTGCTGCCACAGGCTGTCCCAAAAATAGCCTGAATGCCACTCCTTACTCAATCCGAGTGTTCCCACTTCCCTAATTACCCTACAAGGCTTCCAAGATGAATAAAAACATGCCCATCTAGCACTGCCCCCTTGACATGTTCAGAATTCTCGAATGAAGCTATTCATTGAGGCACGGCTTGGCAGTGTTTTCTATTTCAGGTTCGCCAAATGGGTAAACCAAGGGCATTCATGTGGGTTACCTATTCATTAGAAAGAAAGCACTTCTCTATTCTTGCTCATTAGACTCTTCTGCTTCCCTAAACCACATGAATAAAAGCCACCCTTTCTTCTTACCTCAGCTGGGTTCCCAGCTTCTTTCGCAGTCCTTTTTATCAAAGGGAAATTTACAGGTCAGGATTTCAAAGAGGAGGCATTATTTCTTGGTGCTATACAGAAAAATAATTAAAGTTCATTAGACAAAGGCTGTTTCTCTTGAGCTTTTTTTTTTTTTAAAGAAGTTGTATCAGTAACAAGGAAACTGTAAACATTAATTTTAAAATATCATTTTAACTGACCTTATGCTTTGTTATAGTTATAGACTATTCAGGTTAGTTGACCCTAAGGCATGTGAATATGTCCGTTGGAGGTTTGACAGTGATTTCTGGCTTTTGTCATAGAGCCAGGCACATAGAAGCTACTCCATGAATATTTTGCTGCACCATGAGGTAACTCTTATCCTCTACATTGTCGCAGAGGTGAGGAAAACTAACAGGAGATCACCAAAGAACACGCTGCAGGGGCTTATTTCCGTCTTAGTAACAAAAGCATATTATTAGTAACCAAATGCATAAGGGAAAAACAATGATGGTAGGACTTTATGTGATGATGATAAACTATTATCGAGGGCATCTTTGTCAAAAGAATCATGTCCTGGGGTTTCTCTTAACAACAGTGATCTGTAAAGGTTTGGGCTGTTAACTCCTCCCACGTGTGCCTTTTCAGAACACCGGCATCTTTTTTTTTTTTTTTTTTTTTTTTTAAAGATTTTATTTATTTATTCGACAGAGATAGAGACAGCCAGCGAGAGAGGGAACACAAGCAGGGGGAGTGGGAGAGGAAGAAGCAGGCTCATAGCGGAGGAGCCTGATGTGGGGCTCGATCCCACAACGCAGGGATCACGCCCTGAGCCGAAGGCAGACGCTTAACCGCTGTGCCACCCAGGCGCCCCCAGAACACCGGCATCTTGACAAGTTTACTTGAGCTGCATACCCAACTCTAATGGGTGGAGTGAGTGTACGATGTAACATTTTTGTTCCCTGGTCATGATTCTGGACTTCTGGAGACTTTTAAAAACAAGGTCTAGAATTCAAATAGAGCCAGGACGATTGGGAAAATGTGTTCTTCACTGGTCGATTTACTGTTTCTTTTGGAAAGAGCTGTGCTCTTCAGTCACTGATTCTCTAACAATTAAAATGAAATGTGTGAAACTGTGGAACGATGCCTGGATGAGCCTAATAACCCTGGGAGTGCTTCAGCGTGTGAGCTAAGCTCCCTGTTCTAATTTGCTGAAGTCATCACAGGACTCTAGAAATACAGCCAATCACTGAGGATCTCATTTTTAGCACGCTCATTTCCTATCCCATGCATTTTTGATAAAAATTTCCCCCCAAAATGGTTTGCTAACACCTAACTGTTCTTCAGGGTGCCCAAGTGAGCTTTATCCAGACCAGATAATGCTAATTTTGCAAAAAAGATTGCCTTAAAATGAGGACCCTGTTGGAAAACGTAGCTTAATGTGGTGAAGGGATTTACATACATATTTTGGAAGCTATGAGAAAATATAGTTGACTTACCAAAGAGTAGCACTGAGAGGCACTCTGTTACTTTTTCTCAAATTGGAAATAATACATCTTAGGTAGGAATCAACTTATTTCTCAAAAATTTCAGTATGAAAAATAAGATAACTTCAAATTCCAAGTTGCTAGGATTGCAGAATCTTTCAAAATAGATATTGAAAATATTGTCCGATTAATAAAAGACATATAGCGCCTAAAACTCAAGGCCTAATGTCTTAATTTTAATGTTATAGAATTCTAGGTGCATAGAATAAAAATAACCAGTGTAGCTTGCAAAAGTTGTTACAATTTCAGTACACGTAGACACTTAACACATATTTGATGAAATCTAAGGATGCAAGTAGAATGAAGAAAGAACAAAGAAATTGAGAGCCAGCAGGTATGAGAGACTTAGTCTCATTCTGTTGCTATGTCCTGGGCTGATAACTTAAACACTCCAGGACTAATACCCTATGATTTAATTGTTTAACATGTCAGGAGTTTAAGCACCATTGGATACCAGAGAAAAGTATCTGCCTCTGTTCAGCTTGACTAGTGTGACAGCATCCTGCTGTGATCTGTGATCGTGTCCTTGACACATGGATGTTCATGGTAAAGTTCATAGGTCGGCAGAAGCTACTCCAAAGGCATAGGAAAATTTATTTTTGGGTGGACCAAACCTTGCTTTGGAAGGTCTCAGGTGTGGTGGAAAGAGCAAAATATAGGGAAATAGCACATTGCCTGGCACGGAATAGCTTCTCCACAAACAGTGACTATTCTTAGCATTATATTTACTGTAACATGTCTTACCCTTGATGATACAAATCCTAAAGAAGTATTTTCTTACCTTTTAATCCTCAGAGTTGCCCATCCATTTTATTGCTGTTTTAATTGTTGGTAACTGTTTTGAGAACAGATCTTTCTTTTAAATATGACTTGAAAGCTTTAATGGTTATAGATCATTTAGCAGAAATTGGGTTTTAGGAGAAAATAGAATTTGAGCTAAGAAATTTCATAATTTATACAGATGGTAATGTGACAAGAGGATATTACAAAAGCTGCAACAGCCTTAAAAACTCACCTTAATGCAGAATATGGTTGGGTATTAATTAGGATAGACATGTACCAGTAAATCTTCACAAAGTGCCCACTGACTTCGTTGTTTCTCATTGACAAATGTACTCTTAGAGGCCACTATTTTTTATTTATTTATTTCTATTTTATTTGCTTTTTTTTAATTTAAATTTGTGAGTTAACATACAGGAAGGCCACTTTTTTTTTTTTTTAAGATAAATAACTTTCGATTTCCTTTCAGAGACAATGGACACCATTCCTTCTCCTCTGTGTGTTCCTTTATTTTATTTATTTTAGTTTTTTAAAGATTTTATTTATTTATTTGACAGAGAGAGAGGCAGCCAGTGAGAGAGGGAACACAAGCAGGGGGAGTGGGAGAGGAAGAAGCAGGCTCCCAGTGGAGGAGCCTGATGTGGGGCTCGATCCCAGGACTCTGGGATCACTCCCTGAGCCGAAGGCAGATGCTGAAGGACTGAGCCACCCAGGCGCCCCTGTGTGTTCCTTTAAAATGCCTGTCCATTGTCCTATAAATCTCCCCAAGGTCTAAGCATGGTGGTTTCCCCAGGCCCTCCTTCTTTGTCCTTGGGCACTAATATGTAGTCATGGATGAAAAAGAATGAAAGGTTGTTGCCTACTTAGAACCCCTTTTGGGTTCTAAGAACTTGTGGTCCTTGGATATATTATTGGGTTTGAGGACCTTGATTCATTGTCATGTGTCACTTTGACAAATGGAGAGTTTGGCCTGTGATCCTTGAACCCCTGTACTCTGCTATCTAATGGCCCAGACATTGCCCTGAGTTCTGGTGATAAGTTTGGCCACAACTGGGAGTAACACAAGAACTAGGGATGGTGACGCTTCCTAGCCCAGCACTTCAATCTGTTCAGCTTTCTTGAACTACTCATATCACTCTTGGAATTTTGGTCTGTGATCAAAGACTGTGATTGAGCTTCCTTTCCATTGATAAGTTTTAACCTGTTTCAGTGTTGAAAGATGCAGTGTCTACCTCTCGTTAATTTGTCCCTGCTTGTACTTTTTTTCTTTGTATTTGTTATATTTCTTACTGTTTTAAGTAAGTAACTCATTTTTTCTTACTCTTTGTGTTACTGAATTTTAATATACAGAGAATTAAATTTTATAGTATTTTGCCAAGGAGTTATTTTTATTGAGATATAATTGACATATGATGTTATTTTCAGGTGTCTGACATAGTAATTTGATATTTGTAGGTACTGTGAAATGATCACCACAGTAAGTCTAGTTACCATCCAGCACCACACACAGGGACACACTTTTTCCCTCGTGATGAGAACTTGTAAGATCCACTCTCTTAGCGACTTTCAAATATACAAGACAGTATTATTAACTATAGTCATCAGGCTGTACATTTCATCCCCAGGCCTGATTTATGGTATAATTGGAAGTTTGTGCTTTTTCACTACCTTGAAAGTTCTTTTTTTTTTTTTTTTTAAGATTTTATTTATTGATTTGACAGAGATAGAGACAGCCAGCGAGAGAGGGAACACAGCAGGGGAGTGGGAGAGGAAGAAGCAGGCTCATAGCAGAGGAGCCTGATGTGGGGCTCGATCCCATAATGCCGGGATCAGGCCCTGAGCCAAAGGCAGACGCTTAACTGCTGTGCCACCCAGGCGCCCCAACCTTGAAAGTTCTTGAAGGAGTTCCTGAAAGGACTTGTTTGGCTTGTACCATACATGGCGGGTGGGTAATGATTAGGTATCTCCCATATTTAGAATTAAGAACAATAAAACAGCTCAGAAAGGTAAACTATTAATGCAGAATACAAGAAGTAAGAGCTGAGCTGTGAAAACCTTAATGAGAGTTTTTCCCAGTCAGAGAAACATCTGACTGAATATATTCATTTGCTAAAGAAAGGATGTGTCAATCATGAGAAGGGTGTCAATCATGAGAAGGCAGTGGGGGTGGGGGGAGGGGCAGAGGCAGGTATGGATTGGCAATAGAGCATAGAAGAGGGAGTCAGAGTGTCAAACTTTGACACAGATCATTCAATAACTGATAGCTTTAGTGAAGTGATAGGTTTGGCCAAAGAGCCAGATAATAGAATTTCATGTTCAGGATGAATGACCGACCCCTGAGCAGATCGACACCTCGAACTGTGCTAGCCTCAAGGCTCTTACCCTTTTTTTTTTTAAATTTATTTATTTATTTGACAAAGAGAAAGACAGCTAGTGAGAGAGGGAACACAAGCAGGGGGAGTGGGAGAGGAAGAAGCAGGCTGGAAGCAGTGGAGCCCGATGTGGGGCTCGATCCCAGAACCCCGGGATCACGCCCTGAGCCGGAGACAGATGCTCAACGACTGAGCCACCCAGGCGCCCTCTATTACCCTTTCAAATCCTAGAACTTGCCTGGTTCTGCTCCCAGTGCTCACCAAGAAATATGAACAGGGAGAGCGTCTGTGGGGCGTGCCCTCATCAGTTCTGCTACAGTTTTATTCCTCCCCGTACTTCAGAAGAGTCAAGTTGCATTCTAATCTACCGCTTGGGTTTTTGCGAGCCTGGTAATTTGAATACCCTCCGGAGAAGTGATTCACTGCTGTTGCGTGCTCATGTTTCTGAGCCTGTGGAGCTGAGGGGCCTGTCCTTGTCTTTCTGCTGCTGCTCCAGAGACCTTGGGTATGGCTAAGCAGGGGGCTTCTGGTGAGAAACTTACCACCCCGCAGGTGATTCCATTTTTAATGGCCTCTTAACCTGATCGTTTTAAAAGAAACGAACAGCTGGTTTTTTCCTTATGGTCTAACTCTTTTCTATTAAAAATGCTGCGCAAATAGTTTTATTGTTCTGAAATTCAGTGGAGACTAACAAGTCAAAATTCTATGTATGAATATGTTCTCTCATCTTTTTCTCTCCGTTTTTTCCTATCTTTTCTTTTTTTCTTCCCCCTCTCTTTTTTCTTTCATTTCTTATCTATTTTTCTTCTTTACTTCCTTACATGCATTTGTTTGAGCACCACTGTGTGCCAAACACGGTTTTGTATTCTAGAAATACAAAAACTGTATAATCTTATAGGAAGAAAGAGACACATAATCAAATATGCAGTAAAAGATTAAACATATTTTTCATTTGTGGCATGAATTCAGTGTAACTCCACAAGTATGGATTACACTTCCCTTGTGTGCAAGCACTATTTTGTGGAAGATGCAAAAAAGCAGAAGGCTTGGCTTTAGGTTGTGATATTAAACATGTAGGAAATATAAGAAAAAACAACTGTAGGCAGAACGGGAGAAATCTTATGTGAATTGTACAAAATGTTTTTGTAAGCCAAAGGAGACAGCACTTGTAGCTGAGGTATTCTGGGATTAAGGTGACTGTTGTTAGGTTGTAGGGCAAGACTCTAGAAACTGAATCTAAGTGGAATGGAGAGAAATCAGGGCAGTGTGATTAAGGTAGGGGTGTGGACGAGAGAGGGCAAGGCAGACAGAGCTGGTCAGAACTGACTGAGGTGCTAAGGCTTAGAGAGGACATTCCCTCAGCGAAGGACAGTACACTCAGTAGCTGGTCAGGAGAACATAGCACTGAGTTAGGAGCTGTGGTCTAGGGTGAACAGGTAGGGCAGGCTTGGCTGGATAGCTAGGTTGAAGCCAGAGCCAAAAGCAGTTTCCTCAAATAGCTGTGGGAGAAGCCAGTTATTCTGAAAATTATTTAAAGAAAATTATACATTTTTAATTTTTCACTTTTTTTTTTTTCTGGGTATAGCCTGGTGTGGTCTAGTCAGCTATACCTGTAAGGCTTGTTTACCTGACAGACTCCTCAGACAGCCAGCTTTCCTCACGCTTCGTGTCTGAGGATGATATGGTGGCTCAAGACTTGGTGTTTGTGGGCGACGATACGTATCTCATTGAAGCTCACGCAAGCGTGGATGTTGAGACAGCTGAGTCAGGGACTCGTGAGAGCCTGAATTCAAGGTAAGGAATTGCAAGTCAATTTGTACGGCCATGTAAAGACTTGGAAGGTTTGTCAGAGAAGGCAATGATGAAGAGCTGTAGTTGAGGAAGATTATTCTGCCAAGAGCAAGTCTGGACACAGGAGGACATTTATGGGTATACTGCCACATCTTTGGAAGAGGTATGAGAATGGTCAACTGGAATGATTGTATTCTATATGAAAGGCCGTCCTCAAGGGACATGATGGAAATGGAATCAGTAGAACTTGGCAATCGATTGACTATGGGCAACAAACGAGAAGCAGGCGTCATGGAATGCAGAGTACTTGAGTCCAGGTGATAAGGCAACTTCTGTAAAAAGGAAGGTACCATTAGCAGAAGTGGGGTAATAAGCAAGTGCATAAAGAGATTTGGGAACAGAACTTTCAGATCTGCTGAGAAATCTTGTATTTCATAGCTAAAGTCCACGTGTATGGCCCACTGACAAATAGGAGGAGGTACTTTGTTTACCATCATAATAAAATACATATTCTTTTGCTTCCCTCTTGGAAAAGCGAAGCATCTATGTAAGTATGTATTGAAATTTTAAAAGGCATTGTTATTAGCCTCAAGTTATCTTGAAAATTAGTGAGATTCAGACTGGCTAGAAGACATCCTGTTTTATCTAAAGAAAAAAAGATGACATAATTCCGTAACTCAAAATATGCATCCATTATGAACCTGTGCTCAAGTTATATACCAAAAGTTGCTTTGTTTTATGAATGTGGTATTTATTTTACTTTGGATTTTGAATTAAAAAAATAATATCTGCCCATACCTTGTATGTCCAAATTGAAACAAATTTGTTTAATCATGATTCAAGAAGTTGCAAGTGTAACATTAAAAAAATGTTACAAATGGCTGAAAAAATTTCATTTGAATTGCTAAGTCATGTGTGCTTTTAAGAAGCATCTTATGTTTATCGTGATAGAAAGCTGCTCTGTCTGAATATTTCCTATTTTGAAAATGTGCATACAAGTCACATTTAGGAGGGCTTGAAAAGCAAGGAGCTGCACGTCTTCTAAATTACTACCTTTAACCTCCCAAAGCCTTGCGTTTGTTACCTCCAGAGAACCAACCATGAGACTTCAGACCTTTCTAGTTGTATATTTGTATGCTTTTTGGTTGAATGTAGGTAAGTATTGGTCGTTGAGATTTTTTGTATTGTTGGCAATAGAGATATGTTCTGTATCATGATTTAGCAGGAGGCAAGAAGGACTTAGTTTTTTCGAAGCCATCTTGGTTGTTTATATGAAATTTTTGACATATCAGAAGATGTCCAAAAAGACCAAGCAAATTTAAGCTATGTACCCCAAATTAGACAAAATGGAATATTCCTGAAATTTTTCTGTGTCCCATGGTTCTGCTTGGAACTATATATCTTGCATTATACCTCAATTATAAATTAATTTCATAAACCTTCATACATGAAGAAAAAATTCTTTTTTAAAAAAGTTATTTATTTATTTTAGAGGGAAGGGTGGAGCAGAGGGAGACAGAATTTCAAGCAGACTCTGTGCTTAGTGTGGAGCCCGACGCAGGGCTCAGTCTCAGGACCCTGAGATCATGACCTGAGCCGAAACCAAGAGTCAGATGCTTAATCAACGGAACCACCCGGGGGCTCTATGAAGAAAAAATTCTAAAGGCAATTTTTATAAAACAGAAGATTATTATTGATACCATGTCAGACTGGTGATCTAGTAGTATAACTTGTTTGTTGTATTCATAAAATAAAATAGGTTATATTTTTTTTCAGATTGCCTTCTTTATACTGACTCTTATAAAATACCTTAGTGTGAGAGATGATTATAGGCTAAAAGGGAAGGGAAACTTTAAGTTAGAGTTAAACTTAAAAAAAAAAAATGTCCTTAAAGACTTAAAGAAGAGAGTAGATGAGGTTGGTAAGAGCAAACATTTGGCTACTTTTTTAAGAATTGAAACTTGATCTTTTAAAACCATTTGATGAGAAAAAGAGCTCAAGGACAGGGAAAACCCCTATGTTTAAAACATTACAAAGCAAATTATAGATATGAATTCTTAAATTATGGAAAAGAACAACTTTGTGTGAGGTCTTAGTATGTTTAGAAAGTATTTAGAAAATATTCCCACTGGGGCTTCTGGGTGGCTCAGTTGTTAAGCGTCTGCCTTCCGCTCAGGGCGTGATCCCAGTATTGTGGGATCGATCCTCGCATCAGGCTCCTCCACTGGGAGCCTGCTTCTTCCTCTCCCACTCCCCCTGCTTGTGTTCCCTCTCTCACTGGCTGTCTCTCTCTCTGTCAAATAAATACATTAAATTTAATTTAAAAAAAGAAGAAAAAAAGAAAATATTCCCATTATGCAAGTATTACTACACTATGGTAGATACTAGAGTACATGGGACTTCCTCTTTTTATTTATTTTTTAAAAAATTTATTTATTTATATTAGAGAGGAATGGGTGGGGAGGGGCAGAGGGAAAGGGAGAGAAAAAGTCCTAAGCACAATCCCCGCTGTGTGGGGAGCCCGACTCCAGGCTTAGTCTTAGGATCCTGAGATCATGACCTGAGCAGAAATCGAATCAGACCTTAACTGACTGACCCAGGTAGGTGCCCTGGGTCTTCCTCCTTTAAAAAAAAAAAATTATTAGCTTGTAAGCTGGTTAGTCTATAAGATTCTCAGGGTCAAATAAAGTAAAAGTGGGTATTGCCTTTACCTAGAGGATCTAATGAACCACTGACTAAGCAGAGGAGCTGGTTCTGTTCGCCCATCCTTAATGGTTGGTGTAATAAGATTTGCACAGAGCCAGAGTCTGCTGTCATCTGAAATGGAGCTAAGCTGTATGCATGAGACCCAGCTTCCACCAGGGAGTGACTCCCCTGCTACAGACCTTGCCGTGAAGCTGGGAGTGGGTGGGGCAATGGTGGTGACTCCAAGACCACTCTGAAGGTGGGACTGTTTCTCTCCAGGCCTGGAGGATTTCAACAGCCAATCTAGAGTCATAATCAAGACCACCCAACACCCACAGTCAGAAAAAACCAACACAGCACAATTCCTGTCCCTCAAATTCATCTCACGACTGAGTCGTACCTGAAATCTCAGCCCCTGAAGAATCATTGCTTGGATGCAGGCTTTGATCACTTACCTGGAGCCTGGGGATGTGAGTAGTTTGAAGTTCATTCTGATATAGGTGGCAGTTCTATGCTTCCAACTCCTGTCTATCGGACTCCCAACTCCATGATCATTTCAGTGCCTGAGACTGCATCCCATGGGAAACCAAGAAGTAGGAGAGGAGCCCACCACTCTGTGAGGCTATCTCGATGACTTATAGGCTGATGAGGCAAGGAGGAATAAATGTGGGGGCTGCATCTAAGAAGTTGTACTTGTCTGGGTCACTCTTTTATCTAAGGCATTTTTCCAGACTGCCTCAAGTCCGTTTGAGATCCTTGGTGCCAGTGAGCATTTATCTTAGTGGTTTTCATGTGGGGATGTGCATGCCGCCCAGGACATATGAAGACTGCTTGAGGCATACCTTCTCATGGAGACTTTTAGGAGGAGAAGTTTCCAAATTCTCAACTTCCATGTAGTCCTTCATAAAATTGTTCTACCTGAAATATGCCTGTGGCTGAAATGGGCTCCCTTTCCCATGTTCTCATTCTCAAATTTCATTCTCCCATTCTGCAAAATAAAGGCTTAACTCTTTCCCATCCCTGTTTTTTTATTTGGTTATCTTTTTTAAAGATTTTATTTATTTATTTATTTGCAGGAGGGAGGGAGAGAGAGAGAGAGAAAAAGAAATCACACAGAGGAAGAGTGAGAGGGAAACAGATTCTCTGCTGAGCAGGGAGCCCAAGATGAAGACAGATGCTTAACTCACTGAGCCACGCAGGCACCCCTACCCATCCCTAATTTTATTGTGTTTAACTAATTTATTATAGTGTGTGGTTCCAAGAGGTAAAAATCATTGGAGGACCAAAGAAAGGAACGTTCAAAATAGTGATGTTAGTATTGAGAGAAAGCATAATACATAGTGACAGAAAATGAAAATCTTATTTATAGACAGATTTTTGCAGAGAAGTAGAATAGATTGAACAAATGTTTTCAGAAAAAAATATGCATGAAAATTAAATTTTTAGGGGCATGTGAAATGTCACTATGAGTTCAAATAGAGAAAGAAGCTATGTAAAATTTCTGATCCTTAAAGATAAGATTGTTTATGTCTTTTGAAATAGATGATGTTAGGTTCACTATAATATTTAGATTAAATGGATTTATTTATTTATTTGTTTATTTATTTATTTATTTAAAGATTTTATTTATTTGACAGAGAGAGACAGCCAGCGAGAGAGGGAACACAGGCAGGGGGAGTGGGAGAGGAAGAAGGAGGCTCCCAGCGGAGGAGCCCGATGTGGGGCTTGATCCCAGGACTCCTTCAGCTGAGCTGAAGGTAGACACATAACGACTGAGCCACCCAGGCACCCCTCAACGGATATATTTAGAAGAGTAATATAGCAATTTTATTTTATTTTTAATTTTATTTCATTTAAATTCAATTAATAAACATAAAATGTATTATTAGTTTCAGAGGTAGAGTTTAGTGATTCACCAGTTGCGTGTAACACCCAGTCCTCATTATATCATGTGCCCTCCTTAAGGCCCATCACCCAGTTACCCCATCCCCCACTCACCTCCCTTCCAGCAACCCTCAGTTTGTTTCCTATAGTTAAGAGTCTCAGCAATTTTAATTTTAAATACTTTAAAGTATTTAATTACAGTACAATGACAATTACATCTTTTGCAATTTCTTAATCTTTTTAGATGTCAGATCCATAGAAATAGGTGAGAGTTTGGAGGAAAAAACATTGAGGTTATATAAACAAATAATGTTGAGGGCATCTGGGTGGCTCAGTTGGTTGAGTGTCCGACTCTTGATATCAGCTCAGGTCGCGATCTCACAATCTTAAGATAGAGCCCTGCGTTGGGCTCCATAGTCAGCATGGAGTCTGTGTGAGATTCTCCCTCCCTCACCTTCTGCCCCTCCCTCCCAGAAAACTGTTGATGATCGCTATAGATTCTGGGTGTCCATGGATTGAATGACCTGTCTCCCATTTGGAACTTCTTCATCACAACCTAAATAGGATCAACTCTGGCAAAGAAAGAGGAGGTAACTGTACTAGAACCCCACCTTCCTCACTATTTCCCCAATGTTTCCTTTGCATGTGCACTTTAAAAGGTCTGCTAGGTTATGGGAGATGTTCTGAGTTTATAAACACAAAGACTGCCATCCCCAAGAAACTACTGGAAGAAATCTGAAGATTTGAAGCTGAGTATTCAAGTCTACTGAATCGTCATATGTGTTTCTGTCTCCAGTTTTCAGGAGAGAATAGTTGACAGAATAAGGAGGGCTGTATGAAAATAAATGTCAGGTGAGCAATGAGCTGACTTGGGAACATACCGAGTTTAAATTAGCTACTTCTAGCCCTCCCCCCCAATCCTCTTACCAGCTACTGTTTCCAGCCAAGAAACAAACACTTTTTCTCTGCGTCTTTTACAAGCTAATTATGGCTGTGTGGCTTAGACCCTTGAAACTGTTGCAAAAACACAAGTTTGTGTAAACTTTCTCAAGTCCTCCCTATTATTGATTAAATAGATAATTGGGCCTTTTCCTTCAGGAAATCAGTTCTACAGATTGAATGAAGTTTTCTCATTGCTATAAGTCATTTAAACAATGAAACTTGTGTCTTTGAGAAAAAAAGCTTTTTTTCGCAGAATTTTATTTAGCATTCCGATTTTCCTTCCCTTTATTCTGAAAGCTGCGAAAAATGATAGCACAGGTATCGATACACAACTGATGTATAAACTTCCCCATGATGTAAGTCAGAATATTTCTTTGGAAGAGCGAGTGCTCAAGGCATAAATGTCAGCAATTTTGAAAAAGCTAGTATTAATTATAAGGAGCTCAAGGGGAAAGAGTAGATATTACTGATGGGAATGATAGTCACAAAGGGCTGAATGCATAAAGAGGTTTTTCTATTTTGGGGAATTTCTACATATTTCACTCACAGGTTCCAAAAAGCGTAAAAGCCTGTCCTTTCAGAAACTGTATGACTAAGGATTCCAGCACCTTCAGTAGAAGGAGATAGACATTAACCCACCTGTTCACAGTGCACAAAAGCCCATGTTCAGACCAACTATCAAGTGGTTGTGGTTCTGAATTTCTGTGCTCTGGCATTTATTTATTTATTCATTCACAAAATATTTCAGGGGGCTACTGTGTATAAAGCACTGGAGATAGTGCTGTCAAAAAGATAAACCCCATCTGTGGCCCAAGAGCGGGCCACAGCAATGTTTTTAGTTAAAGGGAACTGCAAGCAAATGTGTGCACACATTGTTATCAGAATTGTTTATGTTACTTTTCTCTCTCTGTTAGACTGATTAAAGCATCCTTTAGTGGGTGAATCCATCTGAGAAATTATCTCTCTCAAGTTCCCATGCAGGCACTTAAAATAAGTTTATAAATTAAGGGAAGATTTATAATATTCTGCATTTAATACAATTTTGAATAAAGTGTAGAAAACACAACTAGATAAAAAAATTTTAATTCCTAAATTACTAGGCACATTTTAGCTCTTTCAATTTTTCATAGCACCCCAGAAAATTCTCCTGCTGTGTTAAACTGTCATTCTGCTGACGTGTTCCACAGTCACAGTCTGGCTGTAATGGCGGTCAGTGTCACTTGGGTGTGCCATCATCCAAGCCTTCAGTCAGGTCTTACAGGGCTCATTGCAGGGAGCAAGTGAAAAGGCCTTTGTCTTGCTATAATGACAGCCCCAAGATATGTGAAGAAACCAGACTCCTGGGGCGCCTGGGTGACTCAGCCGTTAAGTGTCTGCCTTTGGCTCAGGTCATGATCCCAAGGTCCTGGGATCGAGCCCCGCATCGGGCTCCCTGCTCCCCTGGGAGTTTGCTTCTTCCTCTCCCACTCCCCCTGCTTGTGTTCCCCTCTCTTGCTGGCCATCTCTCTCTCTGTCAGATAAATAAATAAAATCCTAAAAAAAAGAAAAATGAAACCAGACTCCTGTCATTGACTTTAGATTACTGGTTTCCTGTTAGGCAGCATTAACTCTATTGATAGGAAGCCGATCTTTCCTCGTGAAAGGGATTCTCCTTTCTGTAATCATGACCTGGCTTTAATTGTGATGCTAGCCTGTATGACATACATCTTCCTCCTCAGCAGAAGTGGAATCTAATGATTAGCACCCCCTCCATTCCTCAGTTATGTTACATTAGGATTTGGAATTTTCTTTGATAGGCAGTCTTTAGTGGAAGAGAATTCTGTCCATTTGAGGTACCCCTATGATGATTATGTCTTGTCAAATAATATATTTGCCAATAATCAAAACACTGAGTCCTTTACAGCAGATATTTTTAATATGCAGTTTACACTGTATTTCATGCTAGCAAACGCTCATGTGACAAGGCTCTATAATCATGAACCCTAAACCCAAAATTCTCTTGTGAAGGAAAATTCTTTGTTACAGGAGATTAAATCTTGAGAGCCCTATCTCGTGAAATATGCGGGTGACATGATTTGCCCAGCTTGCTTGCTTTCACTGGCTGTGCTCAGCTTGGAGGACTTTACTGGGGATAGAATGGCCTGGTGTTTGGTGTCAATAGATCACAAAAGAAGACTTAATAGATTTTAGAAGACACAGTCATCATATAGGACACATTTCCTTTTTCTGGCAAGGACAGCAAATCTGTTTTGGCACCTGTGATTGAAGTAACAACCACTGCTTAGCTGCCTATTACTGTTTAAAAAAGAAACTAGAAAGAGAAATATTGTTGAAAATGGAATTCATAGAAAGCTCTTGCATAGTCCATTTCCAGAGTTCTACTACAAATACAGATGGTAATGTGAACATAATATCACACATATTATTACTTTATAGATTTCTGTTACACATATTCAGAGCACTTTCAGCCAAGGACCCACCTATGAAATGTCTTGACCTCAATTTCCAGGGTAGCCTTAGGGATCCTTTAGGATTTGTTGCAAATGCTAAGGATGGATGATCTTTAATGCTGTTGGAGTCAACCAAATGTCCGTAATACTTCACTGGGGTTGATTTAGCAAGGGAACTATTTTTTAAAGGTTGTTTATCTTGGGCAATTAGAATAAGAGGGTATCCCTGCTTCCAATATCTAAAATATAAAATATACCTGAAAGTAAAATATAAATATATATCTGAAAGAAGCATATTAACTTGGAGAAGGGCAGAGATCAAAGATGCGGCCATCTTGGTCTAGTGCAGCAGTGTAATAGTGTAAATCTTTTTGCACTGGCAGTGATGACCAATTATAAAAAGATGAGTTTTCTCAACTGAAATGCCAGTAACACTGGGAAATGAGTGGCAGTCTTAAGAGCAGATTGATGTATTTTCATCAAGCTTCCCTCTGTTATAAGCAAACTCAAATTTTGTTTATGGAGAGTGGATGGAGATATATTAATATTTTTTTCTCAATAATTACTACAGAATATTTGAATGTTTCAAAACAAGTTTTTTTTTTTCCCTGCAAACCCATATTATAGGGGGAAAGCACTTTAAATGAGCATCTGCAAACATATGCTGAATAAATACGATATGATGGACCTATTATAAATTTTGAAGATCTTATAAAGGTGAATGAGAAAATTAATTAAGCACTAAAAATGGGTCAGTTCAGCATCCAACTCTTGATTTCCACTCAAGTCATGATCTCAGGATCATAGGATCGAGCCCTGTATCAGGCTCCACACTCAGAGGGGAGTCTGCTTGAGATTCTCTCACTCCCTCTCCCTTCACCCCTCCCCCCCATGCTATCATCTCTCTCTCTGTCTCTCTCAAATAAGGAATATAAATCTTAAAAAAATGGATCATATCATAGATGGGGAGAAAATATATCTAAAATATATATATTATGAAGGATTGTTATCTAAAATATACAAAGAACTCTTAAAATTCAACAATAAGAAAACAAATGATCCAATTTAAAAAAGGACACAAGATCTGAACAGACACTTCACCAGAGATGTTATAAAGATAGCCAATAAGCATATAAAAAGATGCCCAGCATCATATGTCATCAAGAAATTTCACATCAAAACTACATGCCTATATAAATTTACCCAAAGGGGTGAAAGGCCTATACTCTGAAAACTGTAAGACATTGATGAAAGAAATTGAAAACAACATAAACAAATGGAAAGATCTTCTATGCTCATTGATTAGAAGAATTAATATTGTTAAAATGTCCATACGACCCAAAGCAATCTATAGATTTAATGCAATATCCCTATCAAAATACCAAGAGCATTTTTCACAGAACTAGAACAAATAATCTCAAAATTTGTATGGAACCACAAAAGACCCTGAATAGACAAAGCAATCTTGAGAAAGAACAAAGCTGGAGGTATCACAATCCTAGATTTCAAGAGATACTACAAAGCTATAGTAATCAAAACAGTAGATGCTAAGTGAAGTAAGTCAAGCAGAGAAAGACAATTACCATATGGTTTCACTCATATGTGGAACATAAGCGATAGCATGGAGGACCATAGGGGAAGGAGGGGAAACTGAAGGGGGAGAAATCGGAGAGGGAGATGAACCATGAGAGACTATGGACCCCGGGAAACAAACTGAGGGTTTCAGAGGGGAGGGAGGTGGGGGGATGTGTTACAGGGTGATGGGTATTAAGAAAGGCAAGTGTTGTGATGAGCACTGGGTGTTATACACAACTAATGAATCATTGAACACTACATCAAAAAGTAATGATGTACTATACAGTGGCTAACTGAACATAATAAAAGATCTTAAAAACAAACAAAGAAAAAACAAAAGAAACTGTATATTGTACTGGCACAAAAACAAATGCATAGATCAATGCAATAGGATACACAGCCCAAAAATAAACCTACATCTATATGGTCAATTAATCTATGACAAAGGAGGCAGGAATATACAATGGGGAAAAGGCAGTCTCTTTAGTAAATGGTGTTGGGAAAACTGGACAGCCACATGCAAAAGAACGAAACTGGACCACTTTCTTACACCATACACAAAAATAAACTCAAAAGGGATTAAAGACCTAAATGTGAGACCTGAAACCATAAAACTGGGGCACCAGGGTGACTCAGTCAGTTAAGTGGCTGCCTTCGGCTCAGGTCATGATCTCAGGGTCTTGGGATTGAGCCCTGTGTCAGGCTCCCTGCTCAGCAAGGAGTCTGCTTCTCCCTCTCCCTCTGGCCCTCCCCACCGCTTGTGCTCTCCCCCTCTCTCTCAAATAAATAAATAAATAAATAAATAAATAAATAAATAAATAAAATCTTTTAAAAAAGTGAAGCCATAAAACTCCTAAAAAGAAACATAAGCAGTAATCTCTTGGGCATCGCTCTTAGCAACATATTATGGATATGTCTCCTCGGGCAACGAAAACAAAAGCAAAGTTAAACCACTGGGACTATATCAAAATAAAAAGCTTTTGCACAGAAAAGGAAACTGCCAACAAAACAAAAAAGCAATCTAGTGAATGGGAGAAAATATTTGCAAATGATATATTTGATAGCAGGTTAATATCCAAAATATATAGAGAACGTATACAACTCAACACCAAAAAACCCACAAACAATCCAATGAAAAAATGGGAAGAGGACTTGAAAAGACATGTTTTCAAAGAAGGCATACAGATGGCCAGCAGACACATGAAAAGATATTCAACATCATTAATCATGAGGGAAGTGCAAATCAAAACCACAGTGAGATATCACCTCACACTAGTCAGAATACCTTGTATTAAAAAGACAAGAAATTACAAATGTTGGGAGGATGTGGAGAAAAGGGAACCCATGTGCACATTGGTGAGAATGTAATTGGTGCAGCCACTGTGGAAAACAGTATGGAGTTTCCTCAGAAAATTAAAAATAGAGATACCTTATGTTTCAGTAATTCCACTGCTAGGTATTTACCGAAAGAAAATAAAAACACTAATTCAAAAAGTTATATGCTCCCCTATGTTTATTGCAGCATTACTTACAATAGTCAAGATATGGAAGCAACCCAAGTGTCCATCAGTAGGTGAAGTGAATAAAGGGAAGGTGGTGTATTCATACAATGGGATATTAACCAACCATAAAAACAAATGAGACCTTGTCATTTATGATGTGTATGGATACATGTATATGAGGTTAAATAAGTCAGACAGAAAGACAAATGCCATATGATTTCACTTATATGTGGAATATAAAAAACAAAATGAACAGATACTCTTGAATATGGAGAAAAACTGGTGGTTGGTAAAGGGGAGAAGGGTGAAGGGATGGGCAAAATAGATAAAGGGGATTAAGAAATATGAATTTCCAGGGGCGCCTGGGTGGCACAGTCGTTAAGCGTCTGCCTTCGGCTCAGGGCGTGATCCTGGCGTTCCGGGATCGAGCCCCACATCAGGCTCCTCCGCTATGAGCCTGCTTCTCCCTCTCCCACTCCCCCTGCTTGTGTTCCCTCTCTCGCTGGCTGTCTCTATCTCTGTCAAATAAATAAATAAAATCTTTAAAAAAAAAAAAGAAAAAGAAATATGAACTTCCAATTACCGCCCCCCCCCAGGGGAATGAAGCATGAGAGATTATGGACTCTGAGAAACAAACTGTGGGCTTCAGAGGGGAGGGGGGTGGGGGAATGGGATAGACTGGTGATAGGTAGTAAGGAGGGCACGTATTGCGTGGTGCACTGAGTGTTATACGCAACTAATGAATCATTGAACTTTACATCAAAAACCAGGGATGTACTGTATGGTGACTAACATAATATAATAAAAAAATATTAAAAAAAAGAAATATGAACTTCCAATTTTAAAATGAATATGTCACAGAGATGAAAAGTACAGCATAGGGAATATAGTCAATAATATTGTCATGATGTTGTATGGTAACAGGTGGTGATTATACTTATGATAATCATTGAGTAATGTATAAAGTTGTCAGATCAGTATGTTGTATGCCTAAAACTAATATAACATTGTATGTCAATTATATTTCAATTAAAAAGAAAGGAAAGGAAAACTACATGTCTGTTCGAATGGTTAAATCCAAAAGAGTGATAACATGAAATGCTAACGAGGGTATGGAACATAAACTCTCGTTCATTAGTGATGGGAATGCAAAATGGCACAGTCACTTTGGAAGACAGTTTGGTGGTTTCTTAAAAAACAAGACATTTTCTTACCAAATGACTCAGCAATCATGGTCCTTGTATTTAACCAAATGAATTAAAAACTTACGGGGTAGCTGGGTGATGGGTATGAAGGAGGGCATGTGTTGTGATGAGCACTGGGTATTATACGCAACTAATGAATCGTTGAACACGACATCAAAAACTGATGATGTACTATATGTTTGCTAACTGAACGTAATTAAAAAAAAGAAAAAGAAACTTAGGTGTACACAAAACCTACATGTACACAAATGTTTTTAGCAGCCTTATTCTTAATTTCCAAAACTTGGTAGTAACCAAGGTATCCTTCTGTAGGCACACCGATGAACTATATCACATCTGTATGATGGAATATTATTTAACAATAAAAAATGAAATATTAAAACACTAAAAGATGTGGAGGAACCTTAAATACGTGTTGAGTGAAAAAAGCCAATTTGTAAAGGCTACAAACTATAATGATTCCAACTATATGACATTTTGGCTAAGACAAAACTATGGACATAGTAAAAAACATCAGTGGTTGCCAGACTTTTGGGGATTGGGAGGGCAGGATGGATAGGAGGAGCGCGGGATTTTTAGGGCAACAAAGCAAGTCTGTATGATATAATGTCATCATACATGTTTCAGAAATCATAGATTGTACGTCAAGAGTGATCCCTAATATAAACCATGGACTTTAGTTAACAATAAAGCATCAATAACAGACTCATCCACTATAACAAGCATACCACACTAATGCAAGATTTTAGTAGTAGGGAAAACTGAGTGGGGGGAAGGTGAAGGTATACATGAGAACTCTGTAATTTCTGCTCGTATTTCTATAAAACTAAAACTGCTCCAAAAAATAAAGGCTATAAACCTTTATTAAACAGATCTAGCTGGGTCTCTAAATGGAAACTTTTACATTCTAATCTTTTATAATCTAAAAAATATACTTGTGTGTAATAAAATTACATTAAAAATCTGATTGCATACTCTCCTTCTCTCTCAGATTCAAACTACCCTTTCTTTTTTTTAATGTTTTTTTATTATATTATATTAGTCACCATACAGTACATCCCTGGTTTCTGATGTAAAGTTCCATGATTCATTAGTTGCGTATAACACCCAGTGCACCATGCAATACGTGCCCTCCTTACTACCCATCACCAGTCGATCCCATTCCCCCACCCCCCTCCCCTCTGAAGCCCTCAGTTTGTTTCTCAGAGACCATAGTCTCTCATGCTTCATTCCCCCTTCCAATTACCCCTCCTTATCCCTTTATTCCCCTACCAATCTTCCTAGTTCTTATTCAAACTAACCTTTCTACCAGTAATTAAAAACTGAGATTGATTTGATGACAAAAAAAATGTGTTGAATTAATAACATGTATGCTGGAGATGGGCTATTTTATCAATTGTTTCATGGTGTATTATTATTATTATGTTTTGAGTATAAGTTGACACACAGCGTTGCATTCTAATGCGTTTTTTTTTTTTTTTCCGGGAAACATTCATTACACAAGAGAACTAAAACTTTAAGAGGCAGTCTCCTTTGAATGGCCTTATGTGAAGCCAAAAAAAAAAAAAAAAAATGCCAGAAAAAGCAGAAAGAAAGCACTAAATTCCCAACCAGTCAACAGAACAACAAGGCACATTTAAACCACTTTGACTGCTCCCTGGTAAAAGAATGGGATCTTTGAAGATTAACAGTTTGATAAGTCACAGCATCCCACTCGTGAAGATGAAATGTAGCTTTCCATTTTGCTGATAGTCCAAAGTAGCAAATTGGTTATTCTCTTTCTTGGCTGAAGCTTGGGCATCTTGGACTTTTATGTCCTTTACTGGTCTAGAGAAAAAGATAGTATATAAAAAGAAATGTCATCTTGCAGGTTTTCTCTCCCCTAGCCCCCTAGTTATTAAAGTATACAGATACAATGGGTATTTTAACTTTCCCATGAAAATGAATTCAGATGGACTTGGTTAAAAAAAACTAAATGTATGTACTTTTAATCTTGGAAAAGTTTGCTGACAGTATTCATTCTATATAATGCAGCCTTTTAATAATTTATCTTCTATTACACAACCTATTTTCTGAACACAAAATATCATTTATTAAATATAGCATTACTGTGTTATCCATGCCCTTACTTGTAGGGAAGTCATGGGAATTTTAGTCTTCGTCTTATGACAACTATAATTTATTTAAATAATAACATAAGATCCATAAGGATCAGCACATGATAGCCGAATAAATACTTGTTGAATGAAAGAGTGAAAATTAAATCACTTATGTGTATATTAATACCCAATAACATTAACTACTAATTGTAAGGATTTTCTTTGTATGTAAACTAAAATTTTTATTTTGAGATCATTGTACACTCACAATTGTAAGAAATAATACATAGTGTCCCATCCATAGTTTACCCAGTTTCCTCCAATGGTAACATCCTGCAAAACTACAGTACAGTATCACAATCAGGTTATTGACATTGACGGAGTCAAGGTACAGACATTTCCATCACTACACAGATCCCACCTGTTGCCTTTTTTTCTTTCTTTCTGGATGTTTTTTTCAATTCTTTTTAATGTGGTAAAATACACGTAACATAAAATTTACCATCTTAATCATTTTTCAACGTGTAGTTTGGTGGTGTTAAATACATTTGTATTGTTGTGCAACCATGACCACCGTCCATCTTCAGAATTCTTTCCATCTTGCAAAACTGAAACTCTACTTATTAAACAATAACTCTCCACCCCTCCATTCCCTTGGCAACCACCATTTCACTTTTTGTCCCTATGATTTTGACTGCTCTAGGTATCTCTTATAAGTGGAATGATACAGTATTTGTTTTTTTGGTGACTGGCTTTTTTTCATTTAGAATAATGTCCTCAAGGTTTATCTATGTAGTAGCATATGTTACAACTTCCTTTCTTTTTTAAGGAATGTATTCATTCCTTATTCATTCATTCAACTATTCATTCATCTGTCGATTGACACTTGGGTTGCTTCTGTGTCTTACCTGTTGGTTGTGAATAATGCTGCAATGAACAGGTGTACAAATACTTCCTTGAGACCTGGCTTTCAGTTGTTTTGGGTATATACCTAGAAATGGAATTGCTGGGTCATATGGCAAATTTATTTTTAATTTTTTGAGGAATTGTCAGCTTGTTTTCCAAGCAGCCATGCCATTTTACATTCCTACCAACAGTCCACAATGGTTCCAGTTTCTCAACATTTTGGCCAACACTTGTTTTCTCTTTTCTTTTCTTCCCTTCCCTTCCCTTCCTTTCTCTCTTTTTCTTTTTTCTTTCTTTTATAGCAGCCATCCTAAGAGATGAGAGGTGATATTGTGGTTTGGATTTGCATTTCCCTGATGGTGATTGATGTTGAGCATATTTCCAAGTGCTCATCGACCTTTGTATACCTTCCTTGGAGAAATGTCTATTCAAATTCTTTGCTCATTTTTGTATTGGGTTCTTTTTTTGTTGTTGAGTTTTAGGAGTTTTCTATATATTCCTCTTATCAATCCATTATCGGATATTTGGTTTGCGAGTATTATCTCCCATGATATGGCTTGCCTTTTCACTCTGTTGATTGTGTCCTTTGATGCACAAAAGTTTTAAGTTTTCATGAAGCCAATTTATCTATGTTTTTCAGTTGCCTGTGCTTTTTGTGTCATATCTAAGTAATCATTGCTAAATCCAGTAAAGCCTTTTTGCCCCATGTTTTCTTCTAAGAGTTTTGTATTTTTAGCTCTTACATTTAGGTCTTTGATACATATTTTTAAGATTTTTTTTTTTTTACGTAATCTCTATACCCACTGTGGGGCTCTAACTTACAACTTCGAGAACAAGAGTCACATGCTCTACTGACTGAGCCAGCCAGGAGCCCCAGTCTTTGATCTACTTGAGTTAATTTTTGTATATGGTATGATGTGAGGGTTCAACTTCATTCTTTTGTATGTGGATATTCAGTTTACCCAGCGTCATTGTTGAAAAGGCTGTCTTTTCCCCCATTATATGCACTTGGCACTTTATTGAAAATCATTTGACCATAAATGTGAGAGTTTATTTCTGGACTCTATTTTATTCTATGACTGTCTTTATGCCAGTCCCACACTATTTTGATTACTGTAGGTTTGTAGTAAGGTTTAAAATCAGGAAGTATGAGTCTTCCAACTTTGTTCTTTTTTAAGATTATTTTGGCTATTCAGGGTCTTTTCAGATTCCAAATGAATTTTAGTATGGATTTTTCTACTTCTGCAAAAAAAGTCATTGAGATTTTGATAAAGATTACATTGACCAAGTAGGTCACTTTGGGAAATAGTGACATTTTAACAATATTAAGTCTTCCAATTCATGGACATCTTTCCATTTATTTATGTCTTCTTTTGTTTCAGCAAGTTTTTAGATTTCCTTGCATAACTTTCTATTTTGAATGTTTGCTATTTAGAAGCAATTACCTAAATAATGATTTTTTTTCTTATTGGCTCAGTTCTTAGTACATTACCGTCATATTACAATGTTGCATTGTATATTGATCTACCTATTACCAGCCATCCAGCTTATTTTATTTATAGGCAGATAAAGAAGTGATCACCAATTGTGCCTCTGGGCTAAAAATTTATTAGAACACTTAAATGACATTTGATGCAGAATAGATAGAAAATAGTGTCAGTAGACAAACCTATTATTATAATAATCCAGCTTTTGAATTACATCTCACTAAGCTCAGCATTACCTTCTATAGAATTCACAAGTCCAATGAAAGGTAAGATAGTTTAATATCCTTTGCATTGTTTATGGTTCTCATTTTCTTGCTTAATGGACCTGCTATTTCAGACATTGTTTTCCTTTGCTTTTTAATCAGCTTAAATGTATCAAAATACCCATAATGAGACAAGACCTGTTACAAGTAAAGCATGAGAATCTATGGGTAGCAATATATATATTTTTTCTTTCCAAGATGTAAAGAGATGATGTAGATATTATCTCACAGAGCTTTCCTGTCTGCTCAGCCTTCTGGGAATAAATCACCATATGCTGTTACACCAGTCCTCATTGCTCCAGATAGCTTATGCAAAAGAAGACCTTAACAATCCAGAGATTATGGTATACTTTTTTTAGCAGAAAAATATATCTAAAAGATAATAAATCCATTTTTATATCTTTAAATTCTCCAGAGTGATTAACGCAAAACTTTGCATAAACGTGTTTACTTTTTATTCATTCGTTGATTTATTAATTAATTCTCAGATATCCATTAGGACGTCTAGGGCTAATTGCACCACTATGCACTGGAGACTGTGAGCTCCCCAGTGATTCCTGCCTCCTGCTACTCATGCCCTTGAGTAAGTCCCCTCCCACGTTGCACCAGAATTGGCCTGTGTGACTAATAGACTATCGTAAAAATCATGACATGTCACTTCTGAGATTAGATAATAAAAACTGTAGCTTCTGTCTTGGGCTTTTTTATCTCTTTGATCTCTGTCCGGGAAACCATATCGCCCGCAGCTCTGTGGAGTGGCCCATGTGGTGAGAGACCTTAGTCTCCACCAACAGTCATGTGAGTCGCCTGCCCTGTGGATCCTCAAACCCAGTCAAATTGCAGTTGGTTGCAGCCTCAAGAGGGGCCATATGCCAGCACCACCTAGGAAAACTGCTCTAGAATTCCTGGCTTGCAGGGACTATGAGATAAATAATTGTTTATTCTTTTACCCTGATAAATAGGAGTCAGTTTTTTACACAGCAATAAGTAAACTAATACAGAGGCACATAGATGAGCAAGACAGTGTCCCTGCCTTCAAGAGGCTTCTACTTCAGCAAAACTAGTGATGTGCTGATTTACTGCTAAACTGAAGTTAGGTACAATGAGGGCATACGGAAACAGCACCTCTGTCTTGGAGGCCAGGAGCAGCTGAAGAACTGATGCCTCATCTGAGGCTGGAAGGATGAGGACTAGGAAGAAACCAGAGGGAAGCTTGGAGAAGGAGAGGCACAATGTTCCAGACAGAAAGGAGAGGATGAGCCAAGGCCCAGGGCAGAGAGAAGCACGTAGAGTAGTTCCCAGGGATAGGGTTCATGGAGCGGGCAATGGAGAATGATGAAAAATGAGGATGGAGATGTGAGGAGGTAACCATTGAGGAGAATGGAAGCTACAGGAAGGAGTTTGACTTCGGTCCCTAAGTTCGAGGACAGCCGCAGAAGATCTTTAGGGAGGAGCTTGGCTATGGCTGGGAGTACAAGGCAGGGTAAGTCCAGAGACAAGGAGATGCTGGCACAGTAACAGGAAGTAGTGGTGGGAGTTCCTTGATAGAGGTTAGTGCAGGGGGACGAGAGAAGGTTGGCTTTGAGGCATATCGATAGGTTACAACTGGCAGAATTTGAGGCTGACATATATAATTAGGCATATTTGTTTTTCACTTTCTGTACAAAGAACCCAGGAAACCTAACTCTCACCCGCTCCTCGTCTAGAACAGCTCTCTCAGTGATACACACCACTGAAGACCCAGTTGCCCGGATGGAAACCTGGAAATCCTGGAAAACAGCTCCCTTTTCCTTGCAACTGTATCCAGTTAGCAACTAGATTTTATTTGTTTCTGAATGCCTGAAATATTCCTTTTTCCTTCTTTCCCTATTAAGTAGTGTTAAGTAAACCCTTATATCTCTTCCCTCAGTTATTGTGAAGACTTCCTCACAGTTCTGCCCCTAGCTATACCTTCTTTATTTTTTTAAAGATTTTATTTATTTATTTGACAGAGAAAGAGAGAGAGTGCGTGTGCGCACGAGCAGGGGAGCAGAAGGCAGAGGGAGAGGGAGAAGCAGGCTCCCTGCAGAGCAGGGGGAGCCCAATGTGGGACTCGATCCCAGGACCCTAGGATCATGACCTGAGCTGAAGGCAGTCGCTTAACCAACTGAGCCACCCAGGCACCTGCTATACCTTCTTTAATTATCTGTGCTCTTGCTAGAGCCATTGAAACACACACATACTTGTGTGTACGATCACACACACACACACACACATACACACTCAGGCACACACGCTAATGTGAGCAATCTCCTTCATGCTCAAACGTGTTTCACTGGTTCCCTTTATCACTGAGGTCACAGTCCAGGCTCTGGTTGTTAACATCTCTAGTCTCCTCTTGTCCCACTCTTTCTCCCCCTTCCAAAGCCCTATGCACAACCCTATAAACTACTGGGGTCCTGTATGCCCCTTCCAACCTGTGTTCCCCTCTGACTGGATCCCCTTTTCTTCTTTCCCCAGCTAACTCCTCTATGTCAATGGAGACTCAGATCACGTGTTACCTCTCCTTGAATTCCTAAGCTGACCTCTCTGATTCCCATCTAGGCTGGCTCTCATCCCACTATATAATAGTCTGTGGGTCACAGCAGTCTCCTGTATTGGTGGGTAAACTCCTTGAAGGCAGGAACCATCCCTCATGAGCCTGGTACTGTCAGCACAGCATCTGGCATAAATTAAACACTAAATGTCTATGAAATGGCTGAGTGGCTGGAAGGAACATTGCATCCAAACATTCCGCTTGCATTTCTGAACGATATGATCCAAAGAAGCAAGTGCTAAGCGTAAGGAGTCTTTGTTCTTCTCTAAGAGTTGGGAAAGCTGGAGTGAGTCTTTCTTATCAGCTGTAGGAACAAGTTTGATTTTTATCCTGAATGAACTGGAAAGTGAATTAATGAGCCGTAGGGGCAAACATCTCCCAACTCAACGTTCAGCAACTAATTTATTTAGTTCCTGGACTGACAGGTTATTGTGTATCTTTGTCTTTGTTCGTGAAAGACCAATTAAGCAGTGCTTTATAGGAGTACTTCTAGAATGGTAGAAAAAAAAAATCCTTTTTTTTTTTTTTTTTAAATCCACTCGTGACTTTATTTCAGGTATTGATTCAGCTGTTGTCTTCCCCGAGCATTTTTTGAAGTCAGGGGGATCTCCCCAGCTGGATGACCTGGGCAGAAACATGCTCTGACTGATCATGATGTGAGTGTGAAGGGAACAATTAAGGAGTTACTTCCATTTGGGTTCTAATAGCAAGCCTTTTTACTTCTGCACCCTTCAACCTGTCTGCATTCCAGCTGAAACTTCAATGGAGCCTTCCGTCAGGGCTGTTAAAAAGACTTTGAGAAGGGAACATGTGAATCATAAATGCTTCAGAAATAAAATGTCTTTCAGTCCATTACATTCTTAACCCCTTGTTTCTGCTTAACAGACTTTGTTAAAGGTCAATGAGAAGGTTTTAACGGCTTATGCTTTAGAATTCCAGGAGAGCGAATTGTTCCTATTCTAAATATCCATTGTTCATAAGTAACTTGGTTTGGTATGTTCTGAGTTTATATTGTGAGCACAAACAAAAACTCAGCATCACAAAGAATTAAGCATAAACCAGATTGAAACCTAAATTTCAAAGCCTCAAGCTAGAGAGAATGTACATGAACATTTGTAATTTGGAGTTACTTTCTCAATTAGACTAATGAATAACATAACAGCTGCATAATGCTTTGCAGTTTACAAGGAAATTTTCCATACACTTTAAAAAATGTTCATCATGATGTTTCGGTGATATTGGTAATAATATCATTTCATTCATATAAGGAGCCTGAAGTCTGAGCAGGTTACGTGGCAAGCAGCCCTACTGACCTGTGAATGAGCTGCCAGATGAACCTAGGTCTCCTATCGCTCCTTCTACTTGGTATGACATCTGGTTTCTGTTTTTGTTTTTGTTTATTAGTTTCTTTATAAAAATTTTTTCTAGCACAATTTACAAGATGGTGTTTGAAAATGCATAAACTAATACTGAAAAATATTTTCAGGTTTCCCATTGCACTAGCATAGAAATACATCCTTTTACCATCAACTTTTCCCGTAAGAAATAATTTTTTTTATTGCATTGAAAAGCTAGAGCTACTTGTCTCTAAAGGATATTTCCTTCAAGTACGCATTGGCATTTTTGAACTTGTGGTTCATTTCACTTTTTTATGACTCCAGAAATTAAATGATTCTTGGCTGTACATCAGAAGATTATCATGTAGTTATTATTTATATTTATAGCTCAGGTGAATCTGGTACTAGCTTATTATAGTGCATGTCCCATTGGCCTAATGAATGCAATCTAGAAATATGACATGCATTTTTAATAATAAAAGGGCAATAATTCGGCATTCTGCAGAGGTGTACCAGGAGCTACTTAAGTGAGGTTTAATGTCAAAAAAGAAATACTGCGATGCCCTTACTGAAATCTTGTGATAGTCACATTTATCCGGTCTTTTCCTGAAGTCACATGTAAACAACCATTTTGGAAGAGAATTTACTAAGCATCAACTTGATGTATCATTTTTATTAACATGTATACATCTTATCATACCCGAAAATAAGCAGTGAAAACTTCCCTTCTGTTTTTAGAGTGATAGGTATCCTGAAACATTGATAGAGACACAAATGTATATCATTAAATGCTCTACCTATGGCTTTGGGCCCAAGTATCATTATCTGAAAGTATTAAGAAAGAGTAACTAAAAGCCGTAGAAAACTTCTAAATCCCATTTTAGAGAGTAATTACAGTTATCCATCACCAAACTGCTGACAAGTAATGGCATTGCCTCATTGGATTTTTTTAATCCTTTTTTATGGCTCTGGCCTTTCTTCAGGTGTAAAGTCTATAAGCCATTAAGTGGATTTGAAGGGCCAGGAGGACCAGAGGCCTGGAACACTCCAGTCCTGTGCCTTTACGAATCTGCATTAAAAAAGAGCATTGGCACAATGGAGAATCATCCCAAGTATTTGGAATTTAGAAATGTAAGGCCATGTGAAGATTATTACCCAGTACTGGTAATCCAAAAGATGTGTTGTATGTCATCAGCAGTGTTTGTAACAGACATGTAAATTCTACTCTTAATGCTACCACCTGTAGGAGACTATGTCGTGTTCACTCAGTGATGCAATAATGAAGTAACCAAGTGTCTTAAAATAATAGAAATTTATTCTCTCACCGTTCCGGAGGCTAGAAGTCCCAAATCAAGGTGTTGGCAGGGCTTATTCACTCTGAAGCCTCTAGGGGAGGATTCGTTCTTTGCTTCTGGTGGCTTGCAGATGCATTCCAGTCACTGCCTCTGTCTTCTTCCTATAAGGACACCAGTCATTGGAATAAGGTACACCCTCATCTAGCATGACTTAACCAAAATCTAATTACATCTGGAAAGACCTTGTTTCTAAATGTCAGATTCACAAGTTCTAAGAGTTTGGGCTTCAAGATATCTTTTTGGGAGACCTTAATTCAGTCCATAACAGAGATCAAACTTTTCCCAACTCGGTGATTTAGGAGATTAGGTATATTGAAAATGTGTGTATTTTTAGTTCCGGTATGAAATGTGTGTTTATTATCTACTGCTGTATAACAAATTACCCCAAAACTTAGTGCCTTAAAACCACAATTATTTTATTATATCTCAAGATTTTGTGGGTCAAAACTTGGGCAGGATTTGGCTGGGGAATTCTTTTCTATGTGATATCAATGGTGATATCCAGCTAGTGGCTCTGCCAGAGGGTCAGAGATGACTTTTATTCCCAGCCAGGAGACTGTGGATTCAGGACCTTTCCACCTGCTTTCTGAGAACATTTTATGTGGCAGTTTAGGGCTCTAAGAGTAAGTAACCCAAGTGACAGGAACTAGAAACTTTTAGTCTTTTAAGGGCCAGGTCCAAAAATTGGGTCAGTAAAGCTTCCACCCTATTCTTTTGGTCAGTATAGTCTCAGAGCACCCCAAAATTTAAGGTGGAGAAGGATGACTCTCTATGGAAGGACTGTGGTCTAACTTCTGACCACAGATTACTTAGATTCCTCCCACATTAAAAAATTTCATGTCATTTCAACATTGCCTTGAATTTAAAAAGCTGATGATAAAATCAAAGCCATGTCTGAATGAAGGTCTCTGAGTATGTTTCCTCTCAGCCTGAAGACATGTGAACTATTGGGAGAATTGATCTGCCCTCCTTCCACTATATAATGGCCAGATAGGGATAGCATAACCTTAGGTTCTCCTCTTCAAAAAGGAGAAAGTGGGAGGCACATAGCAGTTACTGTTCTACACTGATTTAGACATCCAACCAGATGCCAGTCACTGGTTCCTTGATTAGGGTCTAGCCTTCTTCCCCTAGAAGTGATTGTGGTGGCTCTTGGTTCTGCCCATTGGGTCAACCCTCCTTTTCCGTAAGAAGCTTTTATAGGGCTCCTGTGTATCAGATAATCCAATTGACCAATCAAAACCCCCACACATGTTGTTTTTGATATAGTCCTTGAAATGTGGCAAATTATACAAAGAAGCCATTTTGTTTAGTTGAAAGGGTATACCATGCGTATGTTAAGATTCACAAAGGCCCTCTTTTCTAGCAGAGAGGGTCTAAGATGTCCAACCCTTAAAGTCCTTAGAAGCCCTCTAGAATATTTACCCCACGGCCACACAGTAGTTGGGTTTAGCCTTTGTCTTGAGGCCACTTCTGACTTTGCACAGACGTCCATTGCTAGTGGAGACTGGGATGAAAGACGGTTTCTTTTTTCACACACAGCCTGCCCTGACTTCTTTATATTTCCTCTCAATCTGCTCACAAACTCAGTCATTCCTCCGTTAGCTCATTGTTCTTCTCGTATTTCACGTTTAGCCGTTAGAAGCCAGTTGGCACTTCCTCTGTTTTTCCCATTGGTCTTCTCTGCCGGGTCCTCAAATTCATTAGGTCCCTTTTCCATTTTCTTCAGTATCACAGGCAACACTCATGCCAAATTTTCCGCCAATACAGAGAAAGTATCCCATATTCTCCAGCTTCCAGTGACCTATTTTCACCGACCCTCAAGGTATCACCAACAGTTCTTTCAAGGCCCTTGCAGCTTTTACTAACAGTTTCTTTAAAGTCCTTTCCACTAACAGTCTCCTTGAGGCCCTCTCAACTTCTGTTCACTGCCTGATTCCAAAGCCATTGACACATGTCACAGGGTTTATACAACACGACACTACCAGGTAATGAATTCTGTTCCAGTTTCCTACTGTTGCATAAAAATCTACCCTACAACAAGTGGCTTAAAACAATAACCGTTTTATTAGACTTTGTGATTTTTGTGGATTAGAACTACAGGCAGAGCTTGGCTGAGAGGTTGTTCTGCTCTAGCTGGGATCATTTGTAGTCCTTTGGAGGGGCCTAGAAGCAGATCAGCACTTTGTGGGAAGGGCCAGGTAGAAAACAGTGGGACATACTGTCTATGACAGCTAGTCAGCTCCGTGGTTATAATGTGCAAGGAGCTACAGACAATATGTAAATAAATGACTGTGGCCGTGTTCTAATAAAGTTTTATTTATAAAATTAAGCAGCTGCCCTATGGGCCAGAGTTTGTGACTGCTTAATCTATAAGACCCAAGATGGCTTCACACATGAAGAAAGCTAGAAGGACAGGCTCACTAGACCTTCTTTCTCTCTCTAGGTAGACACAGGGCCTCTCTCCATGGTTCCTCTGGGGTGGTAGTCTAAATGCTCACATGGAAGTTTAGGCTCCAAGAGTGAGTGCTCCAAAAGACAGGAAGCAGAAGCTGCCAGCCTTGTGAGGTTTAAGCTTAGAAACTTGCACCATGTCATCATTTGTGCCATTTTCATTGGTCAGTGCAATCAGGCTACCCCTCCCAGATTGAAAAGGAAAAGACATGACCCTTAATGGACTCTCTTAATGGAAATAGTGTCAGGTAACTTGTGACCATATTTAATCCAACATAATGGGTGACCTTAATTTATTTTTTATTTATTTATTTATTTATTTATTTATTTATTTATTTATTTATTTTGTATTTTAAATTTATTTTATTTTATTTTATTTTTAATAATGATTTTTTATTATATTATGTTAGTCACCATACAGTACATCCCCGGTTTTCGATGTAAGGCTCGATGATTCATTAGTTGTGTATAACACCCAGTGCACCATGCAATATGTGCCCTCCTTACTACCCATCACCGGTCAATCCCATTCCCCCACACCCCTCCCCTCTGTAGCCCTCAGTTTGTTTCTCATAGTCCATAGTCTCTCATGTTTCATTCCCCCTTCTGATTACCCCCCCTTTCTTTATCCCTTTCTTCCCCTACTGATCATTCTAGTTCTTATGTTCCATAGATGAGAGAAATCATATGATAGTTGTCTTTCTCTGCTTGACTTATTTCACTAAGCATTATCTCCTCCAGTGCCGTCCATGTTGTAGCAAATGTTGAGAACTCGTTCTTTCTGATTGCTGAGTAATATTCCATTGTATATATGGACCACAACTTCTTAATCCAGTCATCTGTTGCAGGGCATCTCGGCTCCTTCCACGATTTAGCTATTGTGGACATTGCTGCTATGAACATTGGGGTGCATATGGCCCTTCTCTTCACTACGTCTGTATCTTTGGGGTAAACACCCAGTAGTGCAATGGCTGGATCATAGGGTAGCTCAATTTTTAACTTTTTAAGGGACCTCCACACTGTTTTCCAGAGTGGCTGTACCAACTTGCATTCCCACCAACAATGTAGGAGGGATCCCCTTTCTCCACATCCTCTCCAACAATTGTTGTTTCTTGCCTTGTCTATTTTTGCCATTCTAACTGGCGTAAGGTGGTATCTCAGTGTGGTTTTGATTTGAATTTCCTTGATGGCTAATGATTTTGAACATTTTTTCATGTGTCTGTTAGCCATTTGTATGTCTTCATTGGAAAAGTGTCTGTTCATATCTTCTGCCCATTTTTTGATTTGTTTATTTGTTTCTCATGTATTGAGTTTGAGAAGTTCTTTGTAGATCTTGGATACCAGTCCTTTATCTGTAGTGTCATTTGCAAATATCTTCTCCCATTCCGTGGGCTGCCTCTTAGTTTTTCTGACTGTTTCCTTGGCTGTGCAGAAACTTTTAATCTTGATGAAGTCCCATAAATTCATTTTATCTTTTGTTTCTCTTGCCTTTGGGGATGTATCATGAAAAAGGTTGCTTTGGCCGATGTCGTAGAGGTTGCTGCCTATGTTCTCCTCTAGAATTCTGATGGATTCCTGTCTCACATCGAGGTCTTTCATCCATTTGGAGTTTATTTTTGTGTATGGTGTGAGATAGTGGTCAAGTTTCATTCTCTTGCATGTAGCTGTCCAATTTTCCCAGCACCATTTATTGAAGAGACTGTCTTTTTCCCACCGGATGTTTTTTCCTGCTTTATCAAATATTAGTTGCCCAAAGAGCTGAGGGTCCATTTCTGGGCTCTCTATTCTGTTCCATTGGTCTATGTGTCTGTTTTTGTGCCAGTACCATGCTGTCTTTGTGATCACAGCTTTGTAGTACAGCTCGAAATCCGGCATTGTGATGCCCCCAGCTTTGTTTTTCCTTTTCAACAGTTCCTTGGAGATTCGGGGTTTTTTCTGGTTCCATACAAATTTAAGGACTATTTGTTCCAGTTCTTTGAAAAATGTCCTCGGTATTTTGATCGGGATAGCATTGAAAGTGTAGATTGCTCTGGGTAGCATGGACATTTTAACTATGTTAATTCTTCCGATCCATGAGCATGGAATATCTTTCCATCTTTTTATGTCTTCCTCAATGTCTTTTAAGAGTGATTTATAGTTTCTAGAATAAAGGTCCTTTATGTCTCTGGTTAAGTTAATTCCAAGGTAACGTATGGTTTTTGGTGCTATTGTAAATGGGATGGATTCCCTGATTTCTCTTTCTTCGTTCTCGTTATTCGTGTACAGAAATGCAACTGATTTCTGAGCATTGATTTTGTATCCCGCCACGTTACTGAATTGCTCTATAACTTCTAATAGTTTGGGAGTGGCTTCTTTTGGGTTTTCCATATAGAGTATCATGTCGTCTGCGAAGAGAGACATTTTGACTTCTTCTTTGCCGATTTGAATACCTTTGATCCCTTTTTGTTGTCTGATTGCTGTTGCAAGGACTTCTAGTACTATGTTGAATAATAGTGGCGAGAGTGGGCATCCTTGTCGTGTTCCTGATCTTAAGGGAAAGGCTTCCAGCTTTTCCCCATTAAGAATAATATTTGCAGTAGGCTTTTCATAGATGGCTTTTATGAGATTGAGAAATGTACCTTCTATTCCTACACTCTGAAGGGTTTTAATCAGGAAAGGATGCTGTATTTTGTCAAATGCTTTTTCGGCATCGATTGAGAGGATCATATGGTTCTTGAGTCTTTTCTTGTTGATATGATGTATCACGCTGATTGATTTGCGAATATTGAACCACGCTTGCATCCCAGGTATGAATCCCACTTGATTGTGGTGGATAATCCTTTTAATGAACTGTTGGATTCTATTAGCAAGTATCTTGTTGAGGATTTTGGCGTCCATATACATTAGGGAAATCGGTCTGTAATTCTCCTTTTTGAGGGGGTCTTTGCCTGGTTTGGGGATCAAGGTAATATTGGCCTCATAGAATGAGTTTGGTAGCTTTCCTTCTGTTTCTATTTTTTGAAATAGCTTTAGGAGAATAGGTATTATTTCTTCTTTGAATGTTTGGTAGAATTCCCCAGGAAAACCATCTGGGCCTGGAGTTTTGTTATTTGGAAGGTTGTTTATCACTGACTCAATTTCTTCATAATTAATTGGCCTGTTTAAGGAATCAATTTCTTCCGGTTTCAATCTTGGTAGTTTATAGGTTTCCAGGAAGGATTCCATCTCTTCCAGATTGCTTAGTTTATTGGCATATAGCTGTTGATAAAAATTTCTAATAATCCTTCCAATTTCAATGGTGTTCGTCGTGACCTCTCCTTTTTCATTCATAATTTTAATAATCTGGGTCCTTTCTCTTTTCTTTTGGATAAGTCTTGCCAGTGGTCTGTCAATTTTATTGATTCTCTCCAAGAACCAGCTTCTAGTCCTGTTGATCTGCTCTACTGTACTTCTGGTTTCTGCTTGATTGATTTCAGCTTTAATTTTGGTCAACTGCTTCCTTGTGCGTGGATTAGGCCTGTCCCTCTGTTGCTGTTCCAGCTTCTTGAGGTGAGAATATAAAAACTGCATTTTAGATTTTTCTATTCTTTTGAGTGAGGCTTGGATGGCTATGTATTTCCCCCTTAGGACTGCCTTTGCAGTATCCCATAGGTTTTGGACTGTTGTATTTTCATTCTCATTGGTCTCCATAAATTGTTTAATTTGATTTTTGATTTCCTGGTTTATCGAGTCATTCCTGAGCAGGATGGTTCTTAGTCTCCAAGTGTTTGAGTTTCTTCCAAATTTTTCCTTGTGGTTGAGTTCCAATTTCAGAGCGTTGTGGTCTGAGAATATGCAGGGGATAATTTCAATCTTTTGGTATCGGCTGAGACCTGTTTTGTGTCCCAGAACATGGTCTATTCTTGAAAATGTTCCATGGGCATTAGAATAGAATGAGTATTCTTTGGTTCTGGGGTGTAGTGTTCTATATATATCTAAGAGGTCCAACTCGTCGAGTATGGCATTCAAAGCCTTTGATTCTTTGCTTAGTTTTTGCCAGGGTGTTCTGTCTATTTCTGAGAGTGGAGTGTTGAGGGGGTGACCTTAATTTAATTCACTGATGTATGAGACATCTTCCTACCCTCAAAATGTTTACATTATAATTGGGCACAGATATGAAAACAATAATAAAATGCAAAGCAGAATGAAATGTATCAAGGACGGGAACAAAGTCTGCGAGTAAGGAAAAAGCTTTCCTCGACTCTCTCAAAATCCCTGTCTGGGTCTGAAAATTAAACTGCCAAAGGAAGATAACAGGAAAAATACATACAGATTTATTTAATATAAGTTTTATGTGACATGGGAGCCTTCAAAAGGAAATGAAGACCTAAAGAAACAGTTAGCTCTGAAGTTTTGTTCAGTGTTTAATGAAGGGTCGGCAGTCATGTAGAAATTACATTAATGTAGTAAACTAGGGGAAATTCAGCAAAGCTTCTTTTATAGGATAAGGATGTTCCTTTTCTGGAATAGAAGGAGGGCATCTCTAATACAAGAGTTTTAGGACCTGATTCAGGGGAGAAAGGTTGGGGGAGGGTCACACTGACCTGCTTCTGCTGGTTTTGCAAACTCCTTCAGCTTAATATGCTAAGATACCATATTTTAGGGTAGAGTGTCCCAAAACCCATTAGTACCCTTATAGGAGTATTACAAATCTGGATATATACATGTGTTTTACAGGTAGTCACTAGCTCTTGCTTTCTCTCTCTTACTGACCAGTATAGTGGTTTTCAACTTGTTTTTAACTGGAACCTGTGATTTACATTGTCACCCAGAATAAAGATGCACAACACGCACACACACTCATATACACTCAAATACAAAACAAGTTTCTTCAAATGACTGTTTTTCTACTTCTTTGCAGTGTACTTTGATATTTTCCATTTTCTATTTTTTCTATTGTATTTAATTTTTAGAACTTCTTGCCATTGTCCCCTGAATTGATTTCACAACTGCAGATTTTTTTTAAAACTTTTTAAAAAAGGTTTTGTTTCTTTACTTGACACAGAGAGAGAGAGAACATGTGTTGGGGGTTGGGTGCAGAGGGAGAGGGACAAGCAGACTCCCCCCGCCGTGGGGAGCCCAATGCGGGGCTCAATTCCAGGATCTAGAGATCATGACCTGAGCCAAAGTCAGATGCTTACCTAACTGAGCCACCAGGTGCCCCCACAACTGCAGTTTGATTTCATAATCTGTAGTTTGAAAAATAACTTTCTAGAAGCAGCAGAGGACAAAGAGTCTTGTGGGTCACAGTTGCACAATAACTTATTGTTAAAATTTATTCTTACAGGAAGATCTGGGAATTGATTTAATGGGAAATATGAAAGAACTTCTCACACCAATTCTTTGCCCAATGGCCTCTCTGACAAAGCATATGCTGAGTATTTTTTGATATATGTTATTTGATTCTCTGCCAATGATGTGTCTGCTAATTCTGAGCTACTCTGATAAGACAGTAGTTTGAAGGAGCCATAAAACTTTGTTAACTTTGGTAGGTTGTGAAAATAACATTATGTCCTTGTAGAAGTCATCACATTTTATGATAAGGAAAGTTTGTAATTTTTCTAGTTTGTGTAGAAACTGTATATTCATGTTAAGGATTTGAACTAGGAACAAATATGGGGAAAATGACCATGAAAAGAATTTGATTATAGGATCATTTATGGCAATTATACAATGTAGCCTTTCCTGAGTTATGCACTAAACAGGAGTTTACTCAGTGCTTGAAATGCAACAGTAGACAGGAGCTCACAAATCTGCCATCATGGAACTTCCATTCTGCAAGGACAGATAGAAGAAAACAAGTGAACAGGGAAAATAACTGTGATTTGGGATGGATTATATGAAAGGAACAAACATAAGCAGAAATTGAGAATGTTGGAATCAGCTCTTGACAAAGAGTGGTCAGGGTGGACCTCACTGAACAGGTGACGGTTAAGCAGGGACGAAAGCATGAGAAGGAGCTGCCTGTGATTAGACCATTGGGAAGGGCATTCCAGGGAGTTGGTGGAGGTTCCAGGGTTGGGATGTGGTTGCTGTATGTGGGAACTGAAACCCCAGAGTGAGCGAAGCCTAGTCAGTCAGGCTAAGTAGTTGTAGGAGATGGGAGTGTGAGGCAGGTGGCCGGGACCCATCTAATGGGCCTCCTAGGCCGCAGTAAGGACTATGGAATGTTTTTTTCCTTTAGCCCAAGAGGAAGCTATTCAGGTGCTTCTGCAGGAGACAGTGAGTTCCAATTTATGTTTTAAGAAGCTCAGTTTGACTGCTGTGTGGAGATTGAACCAGAGAGAACACTAACCTTATTCCTCTTAAACTGTAGGGGAGGAAATATCCTTTTCCTCTACCTTTCTTGGTTCTTGGCCGAAATACCCGTATAATAAAAGACAGACTCACAGGAGGAAAGCAAACAGAAGTTTAAAACCAGTATTCCTCCTGTGTACAGGGGAGGTACCTAGGAAAACTGAGTAACTCTCCAAAATGGTCCAATAACTTCACCTAAAGACAAAATAAGATGTGGAGGGTGGGGAGTCAGTCTTGGAAGGTTATTAGAAAAAATACTGTGAACAGGGGTAATGTTGTTATGCAGATTTAAGTCCATGCCTTCTCCATTGATAAGAGTTTCTAGAGATTTAGAGTCATTCTTCTCTTCCAGTACAGAGAAGGAGATATCCTTAAAAATGATTTCCCTTATAAACATAAACGCCCCTTACAAAAGGATAACTTGCATTCCATTTTAAGTGCTTTTCCTGTTTGTCTGTTTTTAAAAAATAACCAGCTCGAAATAGCCAATGTGTCAAAGAGGCGTATTTTGGGGATGGCATATTCTGCTTCCCTTTGCTACCCATTAAAATAATGACATTTTTATTTATCTAGAACCCGCTGCACGTACTTTGGTGCTATTAGAGTACTCCTTGAACTATTGGCTACAGCAAGATTTCTGTGTTGCTTATTTTAGAATTCACAGGACATACAGACAACTCACTTGTTAGCCATTAATTAATCTGAGACCTTTAAAGACAAGGTAAAAAAAGTGACAGTGGGAACTTTGAAATATTTGTATTCACTTATAAATTCAACAGGGATTGTTTTTTGGGTAACTATGGTATACCCTGCCTCTTACTTTAAAGCACATAATTTGGTTCCAAGTATATTTATAATGTTACTTTTATGACAAAAGGAAGGGGATGGAAATCCTTACATTTGGGGCATCTGGGCTTGAATAGCATGTTAACAGTAATAGAAAATCTAAATGAAATTAATCCTAGAAATTACTGAACTTGTGAGTTAGAAGGAACCTTAGAGCTCATCTAATCAAAATCCCTATTTTACTAAGAGGAAAGAGAGGTAACAGAGCTTGGTGACTCCTTCGGTCAAGGTAGAACCTCAAAAGCAATTGACATAAACTACGTGGATTCACTCTCCAAAGAAATTGCCTTCATCCGAGTACAATTCAATAAAATACCTTTAACCTTGCTCCAGAGTTTTTGCATTTTCCAAAGAAGAGTCTAACTTGATACCTTTTTTGTCTAATAATCCAACAGAAAGAAGTTCTTTCCAAAATTTAGAGCCAGGAAGCAAAGCAAAAACAGAAATTACTTCTTTTGTCAATAATGATACCTGTGAGGTTCATCACGTTTCCCTTTTTCACTTTGTGTCCAGGATCCTCAGAGTTAGATGAACCAGATTATAGAAATTTTCTCCCTTTTTATTCTGTTGTTTCTGATTTCCTATTCAATTCTCTTATTTTTTTTTTGTATGCACATTTTTATTGCAAGTCACTCCACAAATGTCTTTTGAAAGCTATTGAACTATAAATTATTCAGAAAAAAATGCTTAGGGACAAAGTCAAGACTATAATTCAGGTTCTCCAACTCTCAGTCCAAATTTCAATCCACTATATCATTATTGGGAAACATTCATATCTCTATTTTTTCCCAATAGAGAAAAGTAAAGAATAGCTCTTTCCAGTATTTGTGTAAAAGAAGGGTTGAAGTGAAAGAGATGTCTGTCTATCTTTCACTGTATAGCTTTGGCCCAAATTTCAAAAGTTTAAGCACACCTCTTAACTCTCAAGCAAAAAAATAAAAAAATTAAAATTGTTTAATTTTCTTTGTTTAGAAATTTGGAAGTATATTATTTTATTGGCACTCAGAACTGTTCAGTCTTGTATGAATGCCTGTATATTTACAATCAAATGAAATCTGGGACAGATTTGTGTTTCCTTTTGCATACAGACTGTATCCACAAAGACCAATGTAGTAGAAACCTTTTGCATCAACCTCTTCCTCTGTCACAAAAGTGTTTGGGTTCTTGCTTTCTGAATCCATTAATGCATTTGAATATTACCTAGTCACAAACAGCGGGGCATCATGTTGCCCCCCCCCCCCCCCGTCAGCCCTCCCCCTCCATCCGCCCAGTGGAGAAGCCTGAGACTTGGGCACAAAGGCACACTCACAGCTCTTGATATTTCTCATCTGGTGACACCGCGTTACAGGGCTGCTCCCTCACTGGTGCACTGAATGGACGAGGGGTCATCACCACCACCACAGCCTCCGCCAGCATGGCACAGCTGTCTGCACTCTTTGTAGTAGTCTCTGAAAAGAGTATATTAATAATGTCAAAAGTTGGGTGAAGCCATCAGTCACAGTGAGAGCTGCCCTTTAGAGTTTAAGATTTGCTTTAGAATCCAATGGGAGTCATGGTAGATGTTAGGAAAATGGAGCAACATTTGCTGCAACATGGACGGCACTGGAGGAGATAATGCTAAGAGAAATAAGTCAAGCAGAGAAAGACAATTATCATATGATTTCTCTCATCTATGGAACATAAGAACTAGGATGATCGGTAGGGGAAGAAAGGGATAAAGAAAGGGGGCTAATCAGAAGGGGGAATGAAGCATGACAGACTATGGACTCTGAGAAGCAAACTGAGGGCTTCAGAGGGGAGGGGGGTGGGGGAATGGGATAGGCTGGTGATGGGTAGTAAGGAGGGCACGTATTGCATGGTGCACTGGGTGTTATACGCAACTAATGAATCATCGAACTTTACATCAGAAACCAGGGATGTACTGTATGGTGACTAACAATATAATAAAAAATTTTTTTTAAAAATGGAGCAAGGCATACTTTCATATAACTGCCAATATTCCAATAATAGGCATTGGGAGGAGAAACTGAGAATATAGTTATAGAAAGGACATCTGATGAGAAGAACTCAGAGTGGAAAATACAAGCAGAGAACGTTATTTCTAGCTGGTATATACCATATTTCCTTTATTATCATTATTATTGCAGAGGACAAACAAATAACATTGGTAGTTATTATCAATCCTTTAGAAAATCACGTTGCAGCCTGCCTCAGGGTACGTAGTCCATAGTCCCAGCTGATTCATTGCATTCAAATTCTGGTTTTGTGACATAGCACTTGGACTACTCTGGGCAACGGACTTAACTTCACTTTGCCTCCTCTCTTTATCTGCAAAATGGGGATAATAATAGTGCCTACTGTATAGGATTGTTGTAAGGGTTAAAGAAGCTAATATTTATAAACTGCATTGAACACTGCCTGACATAAAGTCCGCATTATTTGAATAGTTATTATTTTCATATAAATTTTCTTATTTACTCAGGTGAAAAGTTATTTTTCTAATAAAACATGATTCTCATATATATATATACATATATATATGTATATATATATTTATATACATATATATAAAACTACCATCATAAACCCTCCTTACTTTTTCTCCTGGGACTCAAGTCCTTCCAGCTCCATTTTCCAGGCAGGCCTAGGACCACTCTGGAATAGACTCCAACTCCAACAGTAATGGGTGGTCTTAAGTCCTACCCTTGAGTCCTAGCAGCTCCAAGAGCATCCTCTCACTTTTATCCTTGACCAAAACCTCTTCCCCTAGGCTCAGAGGGTAAGAGTCACTCCAGCTGTCTGTCCCTCCCACACCATATAACTCAGAGTTTGTTACCTTTTTTCCCAAGGACTACTTTGGCAATCTTTTGAAGCCAATGAATTGTTTCTCAAAATAGTATTTTTAAATGTATAAAATGAAACACAACGGATGACAAAGGAAATCAAAGATATTGAAATAACAATTATCAAAATGTTTTTTAAAATGTGGCAGGAGTGTATGTAGTTCTTTATTACTACATTAAACAACAAGCTTTATCAGAGGGCCTACTAACTTCTGTAATTCCAAAATGCTGAGAAGCATGACCAATGTTTGAAATATCTGCAGTAAGTATAATGTGACATAAAATTAAAATATTGTCATTTTTATTGGCAACCTAATACTATTCTAGTTTGTTGCCTACATTCAGTAGTTTAAGGTAATGATAAATTTCAATTAGGTATTAGTGAAAATAAAAATATATTATTTTCTCATTTAAGTTGACAGAATCCCAGAATTCTAGCCAAGATCCCTTCGTGGACACCAAGTCAAGGATACCTGTTCTAATCCCAGATTGAACCAATACTCATTCCCTTCTGGTCTTGGAGAAGGAAGGAAAGAAGAACATTCTAAGTCGGTATCCTTGACCCAGACTGGTGTGTACCTATGTCAACACAGGGTCCTTGAGCCTCGTCATCCTGGTAACCTACCCGCACTGTCACTCTAGGCTATTTTCTAGACGCTTGGCTTCCTACCTACCATTAGTTAGTTAGTTTCTTTCTTTCTTTTGATACAATTGACATAACTTTTTGTCAGTTTAAGGTGTACAACCTGTTGTTTTGCTACACTTGTATATTGCAGTAGCATTACCACCATAGCATTACCTAACACCTCCATCAGGTCACACACAGGTCACATAATTTCCATTTCTGTTTTGTGGAGGGAACTTTCAACTTTTAGGAACTTTCAAGTCTGTGATACGGTAGAGTTAACTATACTCACATTGCTGTGCATGAGATCCCCAGAGCTTACTCATCTTGCTGCAAGTTTGTACCCATTGACCAACATTTCCCCAGTGCCCCCTGTTACCCACCCTCCAGCCCCTGGTAACCACCACTCTACTCTGTTTTTGAGATTTCAGGGATTTTTTTTTTTGATCCCACATATGGATGATATCGTAGAGTATTGGTTTCTTTGTCTGATTTACCTGACTTAGCATAATGCCCTTAAGGTCCATCCATGTTGTTGAAAATGACAGGATTTTCTTTTTTTTCTCATGATTGAATAATATTTGCACGTATGTGTGTGAGACATATTTATTTATCTCTTGATGGACACTTAGATTCTTTCTATATCTTGGCGATATGAATAATACAGCAACAAACATGGGTGGGCAGATATCTCTTCATTATCTTATTTTCATTTCCTTTGAATACATATACCCAGAAGCTGGTTTGTAGGATAATATGGTGGTTATATTTTTAATTTTTTTCAGCACTGCCATACTGTTTTTTGTTTTTTTTAATAGTGTCTGTACCAATTTACATTCCCATCAACAATGCCATTTCTCTACATCCTCATCAATACTTGTCTTTTATGTTCTTTTAAAAAAGATTTTATCTATTTATTTGAGAGAGAGAAAGTGAGGAAGAGAGAGTGAGCAGAAGCAGGGGGAGCAGCAGGCAGAGAGAGAGGGAGAAGCAGACTTCCCACTGAGCAGGGAGCCTGAGGCAGGGCTCAATCCCAGGCTCCTGGGATCATGACCTGAGCCAAAGGCAGACTCTTAACCTGCTGAGCCACCCAGGTGCCCCTATCTTTTATGTTCTTGATCATAGCCATTCTAACAGTGTGAAGTGCCATCTCAGTGTGGTTTTGGTTTGCATTTCCCTGGTGATTAGTGATGTTGAACATCTTTTCATGTACCTATTGTCATTTGAATGTCTTCTTTGGAAAAATGTTTATTTGGCTCCTCATCCCATTTGTAATCGGATTGCTTTTTTTGTTAATGAGTTGGGTGAGTTCTTTATATATTTAGGGTATTTACCTTCTATCAGATATATGGTTTGCAAGTGTATCATTTCCAAAAATTTTCTTCCATTCTGTAGTTTGCTTTTTCATTTCATTGTTTCTTTGGCTGTGAAAAAGCTCTTTTAGTTTGTTGTAGTCGCACTTGTTGCTTTTTGCTTTAGTTGCTTGTGCTTTTGGTGTGATAACAAACAAACAAACAAACAAACAAACAAATAAATAAATAAATAAACCACTGCCAAGACCAATGTGAAGGGGCATTTTTCCCCTTATGTTTACTTCTAGGAATTTTATGGTTTCAGGTGTCATGCTTAAGTCTTTAATCTATTTTGTGTTAATTTTTGTAATTGTTGTAAGATTAGGGTCTAATTTCATTTCTTTCCATATAATTATCCAGTTTTCCCAACACCATTTATTGAAGAGACTAGCCTTCCCCCTTTGAGTAACCTTGGCTTCCCTGTCAAATATTAATTGACTATATGTGAGAGTTTGTTTCTGAGCTCTTGATTCTGTTCCATTGGTCTTTGCCTGATTTTATGCCAGTACCACACTGCTTTTGATTACTATAGCTTTGTAATACAGTTTGAAATCAGCAAGTGTAGTGCTTGCTTTGGCAGCACATATACTAAAATTGGAACCATACAGAAATTAGCATGACGCATGCGCAAAGTTGACACGCAAATTCATGAAGTGTTCCATAGTTTTTTAAAAAAGGAAATCAGACAGTGCAATGACTCCAGCTTTGTTCAATGTTGTTTTGTTGCTTTTCTGTCTAAGTGATTACATCTAATGCCAAAAGGCAGGTATTGGAATTCCTTACTATTATTGTGTTGTTGTCTGTTTCTCCCATTTCTTTTTTTTCTAAGATTTATTTATTTATTTATTTATTTATTTATTTATTTATTTATTTATTTTAGGGAGAGAGTGCATGTGCATGCATGTGAGTTGGGGGAGGGGAAGAGGAAGAGAATCTTCAAGCATACTCCTGCTGAGCGCAGAGCATGACTCAGGGCTCAGTGTCATGACCCATGAGATCACAACCTGAGCCGAAATCACGAGTGGGACGTTCAACCAACTGAGCCTCCCAGGCGCCCCTCTCCTGTTTGTTAGTATTTGCATCACATATTTAGGTGCCCCAACAGTGGGTGTGTATATATGTACAATTATTATACCTTCCTGATGACTTGACCCCTTTGTCATTAGATAATGACCTTCTTTTTTGTGTTACCATTGTTGGTTGTGTTTATTTTGTCTGATATAGGTATAGGTACCCCTACTTTTTTTCCACTTGCATGGAATATCTTTTTCCATTCTGTCGGTTTGGGCCTAGATGTGTCCTTAAAGCTGAAGTCAGTCTCTTTTAGGCAACATGTAGTTGGGTTTTGTGGGGTTTTTGTTGTTGCTGTTCCCTTGTTTTTTAAATTTATCCAGCCACTCTGTGACTTTTGATTGGATAGTTCATTCCATTTACATTTAGATAATTATTGCTATGTAAGGACTTACCAATGCCATTTTCTTAATTGCTTCCTGGCTCTTTCATAGTTTTATTGTTACTTTTTCCCTCTCTTACTGTATACCTTCGTGGATTAGTGATTCTCTACAGATTCTCCTTTCTTAAATCTTTTCATGAAACTTCTATTATTATTCTGTTGTCACATTGAACATTCCCTTGTTTAGCAAAAGTTTAAAAGCCGTACTTAGTGTGCTGTTTATAGGAACTAGACTTTTGAAATGAATGCAAAATTGCTCTGGTATAGAGACCACAGTTTGATTTTTCATAGATGAAATTAGAGTCATTATGGTCAATGTATAACCACTACTCAAGTGTTGCTTATTATTTTTGAAGTTAATGTTACTAATATTAGGGAATATATCAATAAGTTTAGGATAAGAAAAAAAGAAACTTGAAAAGGCATTTCATTTTGACATGGAAGTATGGATTGATTGTTGAGATTCAGAAATACATTTGACAACCAAGCTGGTGGGTCGAGGGTGTTGTAATGGCTTCTGGGCATCATAATCCTTGAGCCGGATCTTGATGGACTTCTCTGAAAACCAAATAAATAAAGCACTTTTTGAGGTGAGTTTGAGTTGAGGAACAGTAAATGTCAAGTAGTCCAATCTCTGTGACTCCAATTTAGAACAGTTGATGTAAATGGCAACTATACTGATGTAAGTTCATCATGTATATGTATTATACATAAGCATGTAAATATGCATCATGTGTCTAGATATCTATAGTTTGAATTACTGTTATCACAACAATACTCATGTCTTGTGGTATTTCAAAGTTCTATACACTAGGAGGTAGAACCATTAAATGGTATTTTAAAATGAGAACAGTAGATTGCCCTCTGCTTCGATTTTTTTTTTTCAGCTAGAGAGTTTAATATTTATACATAGGCTTTTAGTAGAGAATGGTGCATTGTGTTGTCTCTACTCTATATTTTGCTTTTCTTTATGAACTGGCAATGGGAAAGGGTGACCTGCATGATCTAATAGGTACTTTATAGTTTCTAATTGCTGTATTTTTTATCCTGCAATTCAGTTGCGTTTATGTGCTGAGTGAAGTCAGTTTTCCAGCATGCTAAATAGGCAGTGAGTCACTGTTAAAACTAAGAAATTTGAAATTGTGTCATGTACCATATAGGCTATATGAAATTTCGACGATTTTTAAAATTTATTTACCTATTAATGAGTTTTATTTTCTTGCATTAAAATAACCTTGGAAATAATCATATATACATTTCAGAGGCTTTAAAATCATCCAGGTACAGAATAAGTGAGTAAATCTTGTGTGAAGGGGATGATTAGTTCTTCAATTTTGCTTCAGAAGGTAAGGAAATGTCAAGACTTGGCTATTGCTGGGTCTGCCAGAGGTTTCTGCTTTGATGTTATGGGGGCTGGATTCCACATGCCACCAGAAAGATGGATCTGAGTCACGTTATGCCACGTTAGCTGTTCACTCAGGAATCACCAGGGCCACTGCAGACCGTAAGACTTAAGCCGGGCTCTCCATGATTCAGAGAAATCACAGGGTACAATAATTCAGTGACCATCACACAACAATTCCGAGTGTAATTTGAAATGGGCACAGTAACTTTTCAGCAGTTTTATTCTACAAGCAAAAGAATGCTAAAACATCCCGTTTATCTTTCATTTATTATGGTCAAACTAAAAATTCTAGTAATGAATGATAGTATACAGTAGGGAAACTGGGGACATTGAGAGAAGTGACAATGGCCTACATTCTTGAAGAACCAGTTCAAACACCTGCTTTGGATAGAGAGAGTTACAAGTGATGCTTTCCATTACAAACTGTAAATTGGTCCTGGAAGATAGAGTAGTAATTGAAGGCTTTAATGTGAAGACATCTACTGTTAGCTCAGTTCACTAAAAGCAGAGTGTTCGATTGTCTATGTCCTATATAACTTAAAGTGACATTTCTATGAAGGAAAATAGGAGCTTTTGTTGAATTCATTTTATCCAAACGGGAAAATATATTGGTGCTTTAGATCTGTGGGAACCTCAGGAGCCCATGATGCTATTACTTAGAAGTCACAGTGGAGAGAAAAGAAAATGTTGATCATTTCCAGATGTGAATCTTGCCTTTTCTAAAGAAGATATCAGAAAAGTTTACAAGAAAGATTCATTTCCATGTTCAAAGATTCTGAAAAGAGAGATTCTCTAAGAATGGATAAGACACTTTCAAAAGGCAAATCCTGACTATACAATTACAAATGATCCTAATGCAGATGAAAAAGTAAACATTTCTGTGGCAATAATAAATCCGCATTTTGAAAGGAGATGCATATAAAAAGAGCAAAGAAAAGGTGCATAACTGAAGATTCTGAAAGAAGAAGAATAAACATTTAAAAGTAATGCCAAACAATCTAAGACCTAAAATGGGATGTTGTTTTGAAAAATGTTAAAAATTTTAAGAAATAATTTTGCAAAGATAATTGAAGCAAGGATAAGAAGAAGGATGTGATAGGCTCATTTCTGGGATAGTTAAGCATAAATTACAACGAGAAAGCAAGAACTACCCATTCTTCATTACTTCCATTTTGTTTAAGAGAATGAACTTTAAATCAGAAGGAAGAGACTCTTGACCATTCACATAAGAGATCAGACAGTGAGAAAGTACCTAGTTGTTTAAGTCAAATCTCAAATAGAAAAAGTCTAAGGTCTTAAAAGGGTTTGAAGATATGATCTTAGATTCACTGTCAGTATATATATATTTCACAATCATTTTGTCTATGAACTAACTGCATTGTCAGAGATAATCAGTCTTAATCCTTATTTCTAAAATTGAGGAGAAGATAAACTCATGCAACTATATAGAATATTGTACTATTAATCTCCAGCAAGGACTAATAAACAGTGGGCATAAGATGAGTATTTTGAAAAGAATATAGTAATCACTAGGACATCTTATGGGTTCACTAAAAACAAGTCATCCTACTTAAACAATGTTTTCTCTTTTGTAGGGTTATTAATCCCAAAAAGCCTGCTTCTCAGGTTTATAGATGACAGGCTTTAGGCATTGTAGATGAATTTAGCGACATTACCAAAGTTGAAAATGTTTCTGTTGGCTTGCATGACAGAAAGAAACAGACGAGATGATTTCTATCATCCATCTGTCTATCTATCTGGCTCTGGAGGGGGCAATATATATTAACAGCATTAATGTACAAATGGTCAGTGGTTTCAGTTTCTCGTGGTTGCTCACAGTTTTTATGGGAGCCACTTGTGTCTCTGGCTCCTAAAAATAGCCAACACGATCTCAGCTTGCTCTACAGCCATGCAGTGCTGAGATGAACAGAACTCTTCACTGAGCATGCTCATCTGGAGCATGCAGCTTCCTTTTGAGCTGTGAGCTTTAAGACAGACCCTAATAAATGCGAATGTCCTCACCTGAGGAGACTGAAAACCACGTCATATGAGAAACTGTTGAAACAGTTGGAGGATATTCGTCTGGAAATGATTAAGCATGATGATTATATTCCAGTACAAGGAAAATAATTTGACCTACTCATTGCTCTCCCAAGAAGTAGAACTGACTAATGAATATGAGCCAAAGCCTCTCTGTCCCATTCAACAGGGACAGGAAGTGTCCCTGTTATACGGGTTTCAGATAAGTCCCCTCTACGTTCAGATTTTCAGTTTTAGTTTAGCAGAAGTGATGGTCTCTTCTATTTACCTGGCTGCATGATCCTTCAACTTGAACAGGTTATTATTCAAACACACCTGACCTAGAGTATCTAATTCTAGTAGTAATCATTTGATAAGTAACTCCATATGGACAAAGAGTGAGTCTGAATATTTCCTGAGTTTTAAACTATTTCTCAGTATTTCTCATTTTTATTTCTCAAAATACATCATTGTATTTCTTCTGTCATACTTAATGGTGCAACTGAAGCTGTGTGTACAAGGTGGTAATTAGTCTCCCCAGATACCTGGAGGGCCATGTGTCTTCTTATGGATATATAGCAATGGGATTTTTATAAAGATTTATTTATTTACTTGAGAGAGAGAGAGAGAGAGAGAGAGAAAGAGACAGAGAGGGCAAGATTGGGGGGAGGGGCGGAGGGAGTGGGAAAGAGAGAGACTTCTCAAGCAGACTCCCCACTGAGCATAGAGCCTGACATGGGGCTTAATCCTAGGACCCCGAGATCATGCCCTGAGCCAAAACTAAGATTTGACACTTAACCAACCAAGCCACCCAGGTGCCCCACAATGGGATTTAAAAAAAATACTTTTTCCCAGTAAGGAGTGTTGGAGCAAGCTTTTCTCCTTTAGGGAGGCAGGGAGATGAGATAGCTGAAATTGGAGAAGGAGATGGATTCAGGAAAGTTGAAGCCTAGGTTTGGGCAAAAACCTAACCAGACAGATAAAGATTAGAACTGCACATGGTGGTAGAGAAGACAGACTGCAATTTGTTCAACTGGTAGAGGTCTAGATACATTTAGTGGATAAAGGTGGTTCTAAACATAAAATCTAGGTCAGCTGAGAAAAAGAGAAAGGTGTGATTGGAGAAGCAGAGGTTGAAATTTGGTGTCTGCACAAACACTAAAGCTAAATATGTGATTGGCATAGCCCAGGGTCAAACACACAGAAAAGCTAGTTAAGGTCTATCTGGGAAAAGGAAGCAGGTCAGGCTTATTTACCAGGCTATTGAAGTCCCTGCAGTCCATGGGAGCCTGAAAAGAATGTGGTCTCTCAGGCCATTTCCATCTAGAAGATAACTTACTGTTCCACCTGTGCCAGTATCAAAGAGTGAACCTAGATATATCAGGACCCTCTCCAGGTGAATCCCTGGCCCTTGCCTACCTCCCGTTTCTCCCAGGGTCTGAAGACACACTTGCTCTCAACCTCCTTACAACTTTGAGAGTTGAAGTTGTGTTCTGGCAAGATCTCTACTTCTCTTGACAAATTAATATTTACATTTAACTCAGCATGGTCCAAAATATGTTTGGAACTCTCGTGGGGATGTAAAATGGGACAGCTGCTTTGGAAAACAATATGACAGTTCCTCAAACACACACACACATACACATAAACTTAGAATTGGCATATAACAGTTGCACTTCTGGGAGTATACCAAAAGAATTGAAAAGTGAGATCTTGAGGTTCATATGTTCGTAGCAGCAGTCTTCACAATAGCCCAAAGATGGGAACAACCCAAATGTCCACTGACAGATGAACGGATAAACAAAATGTGGTATATCTGTGCAACGGAATACTGGGAAATAATCCTTTAAAAAATGAAGTCCTGACACTTCTACAGCAAGGATGAACCCCGAAAACATGTGAAAGGAGACAATCGAGAGACAAAAGGACACATACTATATGACTTGACTGACATGGGGTACCTAGAGTAGTCACATTCACAGAGATAAAAGCAGAATGGGGTAACCACAGGCTGGGAGGAGAGAAGAGAATGTGAAGTTACTATTTAATGGGTGCAGAGTTTTAGTTTGGGAAGATGAGAAAGTTCTGGAGATAGACATTGATGATATTTGTGTAGCAATGTGAAATACTTACTGCCATTGAACTGTATGCTTAAAAATGGTTCAGTTGGTACATTTTGTGTATTTGATTTTTAAAATATTTTATTTGTTTTTTAGTGTTTAGAGCAGTTTTAGATTTACAACAAAACTGAGAGGAAGGTATAGAGATTTTCCACATAACTCCTGCCCCCATGCATTATCGTATTATCGTGGTGCATTTTTTTACTGAGGATAAATCTGCACTGACACATCATAATCACCCAAGGTTAATAGTTTACCTTAGGGTTCACTCTTGCTATAGTACATTCTATGGGTTTGGACGAATGTACAATGATATACATTCATTACTATAATGCCGTATAGAGTATTTATACCCTGAAAGTCCTCTGTGCTCTGCCTATTCATCTCTTCCTCCCTACCACAGGAACCACTGATCTTTTTGTTGTCTCCATAGTTTTGCCTTTTTCAGACAGTCATATAGTCGGAATCATACAGTATGTAGCCTTATCAGATTGCATTCTTTCACTTAGTAATATGCACTTAGGGATCCTTCATGTCTTTTCATTGCTTGATAGCTCATTTCTTTTTAGCAATGAATATGGAATATGTCATGTATATTTTAATCATCATAAAAATATCAAAATATGTTGCCTTAGAGAATAATGAGCTCTTCATCACTGACAATGATCAAGCAGAGGCAGGATATATAGAGACAGAGACAGATTTAGATACAGAGATAAAGTTTTTTTTTTTTTTTTTTTCTTGAGAAGTGTCTTACAGCTGCAGAAACTGGAGGTACAATCCTGGCCCAGTCACTTACTAGCTGTGTGTGACTTTGGACAAGTTATAATTTCTCCCTTCTCAGGCATCTGATTTATAAAATATATAGTTCCTAAATTGAAGAGATGTTTGATCGACCAAGTAATATGATAAATATGAAATTGCCCAGAACAATCCATTTTGTGGTTTACCAAATGCCCATTAAATGTTAATTTCTGTTGAGCTAATGTACTGAAAAGTTCCCTACAACTCTTCAGAATTGATGATTCTGGGAGGAAGTAGCTTTAATAAAAAGTGATGATATTTTTATTTTGAGATACTATGTGGGTATCCAGGACACCTATGGAAGACAGGGTTGCAGAAGTCGTGTTCCAAGATAGAGACAGAGATTTTCCTCCTGGGCTGTGTCAGTAAAATTATGGTTGAAAAATAGGGATGAAGCTGGTGGGTTGTTCAAAGACCAGGGAGATGGACTGACACCAAAGAGTCAGCTAAGAATAGGACAGAGGACAAATGAGAAGAGAGAATTATGCTACTGGACCAAGTCAGACTTCGTATCAGACCAGGGATGTTTAGGGAAGTCAGGTAAGAGTGGGGCCAGATGCTGAGATGCTTCTATTGTGAGCCTCCTTGCTGCTGAGCTTTGGCAGGTGGTCCTTATCTCCTTGCCTGTGCAGTGAGCACCCCCTCCTCTCAGTGCTGTCATCAAAATCTCTAAAGCCTTTCCAGCAACCCCTGATAGAAATGGCAATTCCCTTCTGCATCCTACACACATTTCTCTCATAACACAGATCTCATTTTATTCACTTATGCTGATTCCAACCTATTTATTAAACTTTAAGTGCTTTGTCAGGAGAGGCAATGTCTTCTCTGTCTCCCCGGAAGTTGTGGAGTAAGTGAGTTAAATGACAAAGATGTGCAGACAAGGAGGCTAAAAAATGGACGAGCCAGGCAGACGCTTTGGAGGATTCTCTGAGGGAAAAGAATTAAGCTGAACATCATCTTCTTAAATGGCCCTTACCCCTCCCAGCATTGACAACAACTGACATTTGATCTAGATCTTGAAGAATCAGATAGAAGGCAGTTGCTTTTCTCACTTGACATGACTTTATTTCAAATAGTCTGAACATTATCTGAACTCCCAACCACCACGAGGACATTGCACGTACTGTTCCCGTTCCTGGTGGACACACGTTCTTCTCCCTGCTCTTTGGATCCCGCAGGGCCACCAAGACACCTTGGGGGCACTGCCACTGCTTTCCTTCCTAGCCTGTGGCTCCCGTAGTACAGGCACCACATTAATGATTGTGGAGTGAATGAATTAATGATAAAAATCTCAAGGATTTAACCCCTTACATGGGCCCACTGAATCATAATTATTCTAGGTACAGGGACCCAGATTTCCCATTCTCGGTCCAGGCAGGTAGACAGATAGCTTGGGAGTCTGTAGCAGTCGGAAGAACAGGAGTCCAACTGCTTTCTTAATTAAATCAACAGCCCACTCCCTGAATGTAGTGTAGTTTGTGACTTTAAGATCAAAACCTACAAAGCCTCGGTTTCCACCCAGGACCAGGTAGGCGTGTGGCATCAGTATAAATAAGACCCATGACAAGGGTTAGTTGTGCCTTGGTATATATCCTTAGGTGAATGTCTGCCTCCTTTACACAAGGGAAAAAAAAGTAGTCAACCCTGGGACAGGGTTAGTTTAAGTGTAGTTCAATAGTTTCTATGTGCACTCTTAGTAAGAAGTATTAGCCGAGGGATTTTAATGCAATTAGAATTTAAATTCCAGTTCCTTGCAAGGAATGACTTTTCATTAGTACTGTGATCTGAAATAGTTTCAGAAATCCCCCAGCCGCCAAAGCATATATTTGATGCATAGCCTGGATTCCCCTCAGTTAGCATACTTGTATTTATTCATTCAATATTCATGTATTCATTCATTCAGTGATTATTCAAAAAAAATTTTAAACTATGAATGGTATATTGTCTGTTTTCTAAGGAAATTAAGGCTATAAGATATATCAGCGGATTACAGACTCCTCTATTGGACACTTTATGAAGGCAGTAATTATGTTTTATTAATTTCTATATCATATCTTTTATAGTTCCTGGCACATAGTAGGAATTTAATAAATACATTTTAATGACTGAATAAATTTCCTACTTTTATAGAGAAATTTTGTCAAACATCAGTGAATACTTTTTCTTACCAAAAGTGAAGAGTGACAATTTCTCATGGTTAATATCACTGGGATTGAAATAGCCACAAAGACAAAATTTAGATATAAAATAGACCAACTGCTTTAAGATTTCAAAGGTATGATGTTAATAGACATTTTCAGGTTCTGGGAGAACCTTCAAAACTAAAGCTATAATTGAATGGCTTCTTAAGGAAGTGAGTGTGCATGAGGGATTTGAGAGGAGATTGATTACAGCTCAGTCAAGAGCTGAGGTTTTAACTGAATAGAACAGATTTTGTTTTGAAAAGTAAATGCAAAGCATCAGGTCATTGTTTTGTTTGTTTGTTTTTTAGGAAAGAGGAAACATGTATAACTCAAAACATTAGACACATGGAATTTTTTTTGGAAAAGCACTTCTAAGAATTATTAAATAATAAAAGCTCAAAACCTAAGAACCATTTTTGCCAAGGATATCTCTATTGCTAATATCAATTACACGTACTCATCAAGCTGCAAAGAGAACTAAAGATCCTATCTAGCCCAGGCTGTTTGTATTGAGACAAGTGAAGGAGGGAATGTAGAAAATTTCATGAAATGTGAAGGATCTGAGATTTCAGAGTATTTGCAAATTAGCAAGTTAGCTTGTCACAGCTCTATGGATGCCAGTGGAAGACCCAAGACTCCTGGGTCAGAGGTGAAAGACAATTTATGACACACAGGAATGACAGTAGCCAATCTGTCATTACCTGTGCTCCCAATCAGCCGTAGGACCCACAGGGGAGCGTAGAGAAGACCATCTGACACGTTCACACATGGTGGGTTGCATTACAGAAGAGCCCTGAGCTTAAGGACTCTGAATCTTTTCAAGAGGGTAGAAAGCATGTCTTCCCTTCCCTCCGCAAGAAGATTTATCTTTATTATCCTGGGGAGTAAATATGCCTGCCCTTTTCTCTGGAAGGAGACACTGTCTTTATCTTCCAAGGCTATTTGCTATCCAAACATCTTTGAAAACACAGCCCAGAATAAAGGGCAGTCGATGCCTCACTGCCAAGATATGCACAAATGTGAGAGATCCATGAAGAATTCTCTCCCGACAGAGGTGAGCCACTTACAGAAGGCCACACAGCTGTCTTCAAGGCTAGGCCTCTTTTCACACCACTCTACTATTTCCCCATAAACACCCAAGTCACAACAGCATTTTTAGAACATATAGCTTTTCATTTTCTGGAAGCCTTGCTGCTTCCAATTTCAGAAGCAACCTTTGAAATCTTCATGACAAGATTTAGAGAGCCAGTACTGGATATGTCATTTCTGATTCCACATTGCTTTACTGCCTCCTGTGCTTTAAGGTCAATATTGGCTTCCCAATTTCAGTTTTGATAGGATTTGATCAGGTGTCTCTTGAGTCAATGGAAACAGTGGTGGTAGTAAAGAATGGGACAGCACCCAAATGTCAAATAAGCCTGAATAGAAGGCAGCTCATCACAGAAGGTGATTCTCCCACTTTCTGAGTAAGAAGAACTAATATTTTTGGCCAGTCTAAAAGTATAACTCTTAGAGATGTAGGTGAAAGGCTACGGCTTATTTATAATACTTAAATTAAAATTTTAATTACTTATACATACTTCAAATCACATACGCAATTATATGGTGTATTAGTTAAATGCTTTTTCTCACACATCCGGAAACAATGTCATTCAAATTCTTTGCATGCATCTTCAACATTTAGAGTCACTTTGGGATTACTTAATGTAATTTTTTAGAACTGTTATTTCCACATTCGTGTAAGTCCTTTAAAATTGAATAGTTTCTGGTTTTTTCAATGATGTCGCTATAACATTTATCTTAAACCATAAATATATTAGGTAAATTTTTTTCCATCTGTGTTGTAGGTATGGCACGATCTCTAAAATGTAAGAAAGCAATCTACCCCTTCTCAAAGCAGTATTTTGAAACTTTTGAGTATGGTAACTTCCAACATTGGCAGGTATGAGGACATAACCCTGAGCATTAATCCCACATCCAGGTTGTATTTCTTGCCCCCCCCCCCCATGTCTCTCAATTCATTCACCTGAGCTCCAAAAAGAACTCAAATAGAATTGGTTGAGAACATTTCAGGCTAATGAGGTTCCTTCAAAAGACAGTTAGTTATGAAGTGCCCTGAACCATGACAGATTTTCTAAGAACTTGAATGTAGGAAGGATTCCACTTTACTTAGAGTTGATTTGAGGGATGGAGGGGAATCCTCATCTAATTATACATGTGGTATTAGCTTATTTTAGTTGAGTAATTTACTGTTTTGATCCTATTTTGCTTATTAAAATAGGAAAACTGTGTATACTGCTTATGTCTTAGCATTGTTAGGAGTGTTGGGTAAAATAATGCGAAAGAACTTTCCAAACCATAATTTCCATGTGTTTGTGTATTTGATTATGCTGTTGCTTCTCCGTCATTCTCGTTGTGATTGTTGGCATCTATGTTCGCCTAGTCATTTAACTTCAAATTTGGGAGTCACTTTTGATCTACTCCCTTATCAAACTAAGAGTCCTGGTAAAATTTTTCTCTTGGATATATGCTAGTTTTTCTGCTTCTCTTTTCATAACTACTATGGCTTTGTTCTGACCTTGCTCGTTTTGTCATGACAGGCTCCATGATCACCTGGCATTCTTTTTCTCCCAGCCATCAGAGTCACCTGTCGTAAATGCAAATCAAACCATGTCAGTCCTAAGATTAAAATCTCTAAATGTCTCCCATTTAACTAAACATGCCTACAGTGCATTTTTTGATATCAAGTTCTATAAAGAAATGTTCTCTTAAAAAAACAGTTTATAGTGAAAAAGAAAATTAGAAATTCTGTAGAGTATATTCAAAACTCTTATTGTTGGCAAATGTTCATTTGCATATTAAAGGTTCTTTGAAGTCCTGGAATAAAGATATTTCTTTCTTTTCCCAAATAATGTTATATTCTCAAATTATTCAATAATCAAATTCTTTTGTTTGGCAAAACATCTGTTATTTCTCTAAGAAAGGCACATAGGACAATGCAAGCTTATAAATAAGGCCTGAACTCCTACTAAACATGGTCCAAGGGCTGCCCTCCTCTCTCCATCCTTCCTTCTTGACTCACCTGTTCTGTTTCCCTTGAACTCCCAAATCTAGTCACTGTCAGCAGAGTTTACAAGAAAAAGAGGGTTTGATTTCCTCAGAAATTGAGGTATAGTGTAACCTCTTAAAGTGCAAATAAGTTGTATTATTTTAGTTCTACTATACATTTATAATTGTTCTTAGATGGTAATGTATCACCTAGTCGTTTTCTTTGAAACAGACATCATCAGGCTATTCGTTCTTTGTAGATATCACATATATTTCAAAGGACTCATTGAATGTTAGTTTTCTTATTTGGGTTGGTATTTTAAGAGTAAACCTATTGGAATACGTTACTGATTCATACTATGGAAATAATGGTTGGAAAACCAGCATACAGCATATCAACTTCTCAAGCCTAAGCGTTGTTAATATCGCAGGTACACATATGGAGGAAAGGCTGGGATTATGTAACTGATGGTTTCACCAAGAAGTACATAAGTTTTTAAGATTGAGAGTGGAAGCTAATTAATGTTCTTTGACTTTTTTTTTTTAATACTCAAAGGACCTGAAGTTGGTAGTTTGATAATTAGGCTGTTCTTCATTTTCGGACAGAAATTAGACATGATTAGGAATGCTGAAGTACTGGGCAGGTCAATTGCGCATCATTATTAGAGCCATTTAATGCATTTTAATGGTGGTTGATAAGGTACAAAATGCTACGTAAGCCAAAAGAAGAAGTTTTATTCCATTATACGTTAAGTGTAGCTATAAATGAGCTCGCGTTTGCATTTTTTATGCATTAGTTCAAAAAATTAAACATTTCCTCTTAGATATGAGTAGTGGAATATGTAATTTGTGAGAGATGAGCACTGCTGAAGCCAGCACCTCTTCACACAGGTGCGCCTCAAGATCGGCACGTACAAGTTGTCCTTCACAGGGAATTAAGGAAAAGACGTCTTCGGCACTTGCGTTGCTGAAGAGTCGTGCTTGAAGTTATAAGGCCGATTGGTTGAGTAAATAGTTTCATTCCGTTTATATTCTCAAATTGTTAGTAAATATAAAACGGTAACTTACATGTGATTGTCTTATTTTTCACTGATTTGTATAGGTTAAGGAAACAAACAAACAAAAACAAGCAAAAACTATAGAGCAAATACATCTTGCACTAAGAAAGATTCCGCTTTCGGAGCAGCTGGGTGGCTCAGCCGGTTAAGCGTCTGCCTTGGGCTCAGGTCATGATCCTGGGGTCCTGGGATTGAACCCTGTGTCGGGCACCCTGCTCAGCGGGGAGCCCATTTTTCCCTCTCCCTCTAACCCTCCCCCTGCTTGTGCTCTCACTCGTTCTCTCTCTCAAATGAATAAATAAAAAAATCTTTTAAAAAAAGAGAAAGATTCCACTTTCTTAGCCATGCTTTTAAAGTTCTTTACTAATTCCCATGTACTTTAGATAATATTCTTCCATTTAAAAATTAATTTTCTTGAAGAACTAAGTATTGGAATTTGAAGTGATCAATAAATATTATCATTTCTGTTGACCTAGTTTGGAAATAAGACATAGGCACAGGCAGATGGAGATAAAAATATCACTTTTTGTTTTTTAACTGACAAAGAGGACTGGAGCTTGTAGCTTCTATCTGTTGGTAAGTTAGGTGGATATACGAACATTTCATGGTCTCCAGGCTAGACCATGGACCACTGCATCAGAGGGGAGAGTCAAGTCTGCAGAGCAGAGACACTTACCCACGATTGCTGCCTCTCTTTGGTCCAAGGGAGGAGGACAGAGACCAATTTCCCCATGTTCCACCCAGCTGAGAGGACCAGTTGCTGTCATCCACCAACTGGCTGTTCCCCAACTCCACAGCTGGGGGAGTAATAAAGATGAGGCAAGAGTCAGAACATCTTCTCTCAGAAACCAGAAGAGTGGCAGCCAGCATCTTCCCCACTTATAAACTCTCACTAATACTCCTGCTGTGGGTAACACGTGATTTTTGTCATGCACACACATCTCACTCTTTTCTCTAAAGATGCCACTGCCCTACTGTCTTGCGGGAAGCAATGGGGGACCCAAGGATGCCTTCATTCTGTTTCCCTGTGTGAAAGGTAAATGGGACTTGTTGATAACATTCCTGCTTGAGAGGACAGAGCTTGAGTCCAGAGCTATCACCATATTGAATGGCAAAGGAGGAACAGTCCTGGGGTCAAGCTCTTTAATGCCCAGTAACATCAGCTGCGTTCGACATTTCTCAGTGACCCATGCCGCTACTCTGCCTGCCACATCAGAAAACTCACCTGAGCATAACGCAGCCTCACTGCACTTGTGCTGGAGCTCTTTCCAGGTTCCACACTGTTCAATGACCCAGGGGGAGGGCTGCCAGGGAAAGATAGAGCTGTCTGTCTGGATTATGGAGTTGCAGGGTAACTATCCCACTGAGTAGCTGTGGTTCATTGTGGGAGCATCTGCATGTCTACGTGTGGGATCTCCACATGGATGGACCACTCACTGATGGAGGTTCCCAAGCAACTTGCTTAACCCCCTGATTATTTCAGATCAAAGAACATTTCAATCGGGACGTAATCAGGCGGGGTTCCTGAAAGAAAACCAGCTTTTTATCATTTGGCACAGTGAATAGCTCTTTCACGATAGCTATTGAAAGCATAGGAAGGCAGAAATATGTAGTTCATAAACGTCATGGTGGTTCTGAGCAGCAAGAGTCTACTGCTCTCTTAATGGATATTAATGCAGGTAGCTAACGTGTTCAGAATGGGCTAAGCACTGTTCTAAGAGCTTAACATTAATTAGCTCATTTAATGTGAATTAACTCATATGAAGCCTCAAAACAACCCAACACATTTATACTAAGTTTATTATAATTTATACTTTCATATCCTAAAAAAATAACGAGGTTCTTAGAAGGTTAGATAACCTGTTGAAACTCATCCAGTTAGAAAATTGCAGGACAAGGGCTGGAGCTGGTAGAGACCAGCCAGAGCGCATAACCCTTAGAAGAAGTCTCTTCTCAGCAGGGTAATGTAATTGTTTGTTACCCCTAATAAACTAAATGCAATTCTAGAAAGTGAAATCTGTGACTTGTGGTCATTTAGTAAGTTGTAAAGGAAATTATAACTAAGGCCATTTATTAGAAAGAATTTGTAGTGTTTGGTTTGATTTCAATGGCATTTTTAGTAAATGAATTTTTTTATGTAACTTGCTCTTAAGTTTGTGGATCATTGGCTCTTCTCTACCTTTCATGTTCGTATCTGAAGTACTACATGATTTATTTGGTTGTTTACTTTTTACTATTAGTCTTTTCTTCCCTCCACTAGCATAGTAAGCCTCGTGAAAGAAGTGCTTGGCAATAGTAGCAACTCCTTAAATATTTGTGCAAAGACTAAATGAATGAATGAAGTTAAAAAGTTATTTATCTAGCCTCCAGTGGCCCATTTTCTTTCTTGCTGTAGCTTTAAACAGAGAATAACGGTTACTAACTCAAAATTTTTAGGGAGTTGAGACAAGTGAATTAGTGAAAATCCTTGCAGGTCCATGATTTTGTTAAATGCTGTACTTAATGACTCATATTCTTAATACAAGTATGTGCTTAATGATTCATATTCTTAATATAAGTATGTACTTATTTATTTTTAATTGATGTAAAGTAAAGTGAGTAGTGAGGAGTTAAGTATTTAAAAATAAAATTTCCTCTGCCATTCACAGCAGTTGCAATAATGAACAATCTTGTGCATGTTTCTGTCTTTGTATGTATGGTTTCCTCTTCCCACAGTGTTCACTTCCTCTCCTTTCACCTTGTTAAGTCTCATTCTTTCTTTAGGTCTTAGCTTCCATGTCTCTTCCTCTAAGAGGCATTTCTAGGCCCTCCAAGATGGACTGTACTACCTTCTCTGGTCACCTTCATAATCCACTGTAACTTATCCTTTTGGTCTGTTTTCCCCAACTAGACTCTATACAATTGACTCTTGAGTAGCACAAGGGGTAGGGGCACCAACCCCTCCCCGCCACAGTCTAAAATCCACATATAACTTTTGACTCCCCCAGAACTTAACTACTAATAGACGACTGTTTACAGGAAGCCTTACCAAAAACATAAACAGTTGACTAACACATATATTGTGTTATATGTATTATGTACTATATTCTTACAATAAAGTAAGCTAGAGAAAAGAAAATGTTATTAAGGAAATCATGTACAGTATTGTACTGTAAAAAATCCACATGTAAGTATACCCATGTGGCTCAAACCTGTGTTGTTCAAGGATCACCTGTAGTTCTTGATGGTTGAGATTCTCTCTAGCACCTAGGGTAGCATCTGAGACAGCAAAGAATTTCAGAAAATATTGAGTGAGTGGGTGAATGAATGAGCACCAACAGCTAAGCAAGTAGTGTGCTGTTAGAATTACTCTCAAACAGGGGTACCTGGGTGGCTCCGTCGGTTAAGCATCTTCCTTTGGCTCAGGTCATAATCCCACAGTCCTGGGATCGAGCCCCGAGTCAGGCTTCCTATGCAGTGGGGAGTCTACTTCTCCTTCTCCCTCTCCCTCTGCACCTCCTACTTGTGCTCTCTCTTTCTCTCAAATAAATAAAATCTTAAAGAAAAAAAAGAATTACTCTCAAGTAATAGGAAATGAATTTGGAAAACAGAATAGAAGCCGGGGGCAGGAATGAGGGACGAGCTCAGACTGTTCCTCATAGCTCAAATGATCACAATGGTTTCTGGCTTTTAAAGAGCTGGACATGGGCCTATCAGCTCTCGCCAGGTAATTCCCAGTCTTCTCTGTCAATTCCAGAAGCAAGGAGAATGGACTGTAGCACCAGGAAAAATGAGCACAGATAACACTTGGTGAGGAAACAGCAGCTGCTGTCCCTGTGTATCACAGGCAAGGACAGTTTCCCAGTTGGGTACAGCAACCCATGAAGCAGGAGAAACTGCAGAGCAGAAATCATACAGTACAAAAAAAAAAAAAAAATGGAGGGCATCACAAGGTAGAGTGAGATAAAGGAATAGTGTGGGAGGACAGGAAAGAGCGTGAGTAAAAATATGTAGAGAGGGCAGTAAATCTCTGAAAGAAACAGTAATAACTGGGACTGTTCTACAGATGGTAGTGCCCTGTAGCTCAGGCCTCGTGATACTGATCCCATTCTTCTCTTGTGACTCCCTCTGTGCACACTTAGGGCATCTTTTGGGACTTTGGATTCTCTTGGCAATGAGTCAGCATGATGATGGCCAGGGTCTTATGGTTGGAGATCCTTTTCTGGAATATCTTCTAGCTTTGTCAGCTGCAGTTCAGATTTCACCTTGCGTGAGCCCTTACACTGGGAACAGTGGGTGGCTACCTAACTGTCTGGAGCCATGAACATTCAGTCTTCCTGGACCTTGATGTTGTCCTTGTAGCTGTTCTTTTCCTTGAAGAGTTGAGTGAAACCGCAGTACTGCCCCATTGAATAAACATGCCATCAGCCATGTGACCATATATTCTAAAACGCTACTCAAATGTTAATGATTATTATTGGCATAGATAAAATCTATTATTCAAAACATTACATTACAAAGCTGTATGTTTCAAGTGTCTTATATCGGAGGAAGGAGATACCATTTCTACCTGGAATGATCACACAAAAATGCCAGGGATTAGAGGGAAATAATTTTGTGTCTGTCCCACAAGCTAACCCCTGAGCAAGCCAACATTTATCATAAATTCTATTGGTGAATCTAGTATCTCAAAAACCAGTTCTATTTGAAAGAGAGTTTCTTTTTCCAGCAGAAGAAATGAATTGCTAGTCTGAAATGAGAAAGGTGTTTAATCAGTTCTTAATGCCTTTCTATTTTTCAATACAGATTAGAAATCCTGAAAAAACCTATGTGGAATGATGCAGTGTAACATAATAATGGGGAATAGTTACCCAGAGGATATTTCTCATTTGATTTTCCTTCTCTGTCTGGAGGTTTATGTGACTTTAAAATTTTTCACATAGGCTTTTCTTTAAAACCTATTGAAGTATAAGGGAAAAGTGAATGTTTATTAGGCATGTTAATTAGTGAATGAATAGTTTTCTATACGTGCTCTGTTGTAGTTCCATTAAATGAAAGCACTAAAACAAATTAGGGCATTGCTTAACATGTATATTAATAGATTCAAACCTATTAAAATACAAAAAGTCAATTAGCAAATTGAGACTTATAGCAATGCCTTAAAGGTGATTGTAAAAACTTTGTAATTTTTTCCCCCAAATAATTCAACTTCTCTAACTTGGAAAGTTCTTAAAAATACAGAATGTGATCATGAAGAATTTAGCAAAGCTAGTGCTCTCATTTACTAAAATTGTTGGCCTACATCTAGCTCCTTGTAATTTTAGACATTGAATGGAATCCAGAGTTTAGATTTTATTTATTTTTAAGGGTAGCAGCTTACATGATAGACTTCGGCATTTTCATACAGTCCTTTCCTCCATGGAATTTCCAAATCATTACAGGTAATTTTGCTCTTCTATTCTTCCCATTCTAATCGATTTTATTACCTATGGATATTTCAATTCCATAGTTCACTTAAGCTTTTCTTGCTTCGATCAATTAAAATATACTTGTGTTAAACATCTTTCTTTGCAGAGGCATTGTCCAAGCTGTTCTTCAAGACGAATCAGTAGAGCCTAAAGGTGGTTTGTTAAAAGATCAGCTCCAACAAGGACTGATTTGTAACTCTTTAAAGATCTCAGAGGATGAAGAATCAAGAGAGGCAGCACCTAAAAATCTGAATCTAGATACTTTGGTTTTCAAACCACTTTACTTCTTTTTATAATTGAGAGGGTTGTTTAAATTCAAAATATTTGATCTTTTATAAGGCATTATAATTATTTTGATACATTTCAAGCATGCAGAAAAATATAGAGAAAAAAACCCAAACACCTGTGTATCTCTTGCCAATCCCATTCTCTCCTGTCCTCCGCATTGCAACATTTGGTGCTTATTTTTCCCAATACTCTTTTTATACTTTATATTTATGGACCTATAAACAACATGGTATTGTTTTGCATATTTAAGCTTTATTTAAATATCAGTACATAAAATTTAAATATAGCGATATCACACTATTATTGTTTTTTCTGCTGAATCTAATGTTTTTGAGATTTATCCTTATTGACACATGCAGCTCTAGTTCACTTATTTTAATTTCTTTACAGTATGCTATACAGAAGAATGGACATTTATGTTGTTTCCAGTTTTTATTCTTACAAACTCCGGCACGAGCCTATATATATATATAGAGAGAGAGAGTCTGTGTGTGTATATATATTTGTGTGTCTATACATGCACACACACACACACACACACACACACACATACAGTGAGCCTGTATATGTATCCCCTATACACATGCTGCAAGAGTTTCTCAAAGCTTATAGGAGTGAAATGGATAAAACACAGCCTAAGCACAAATCTTCGGCTTTACCAAACCCTAATGTTGCAATTTGCATTCCTCCCTGCAGGATACCAGAGTGCATATTGCTCTGCTATCTCGGTGCTCTCTGACCATAAGGTTTTGCTTCTCTTTTGACCATGAAGTGATATCTCATTGATTTGATTTGCATCTATCTGTGTGAGCTTGAACATTTGCAAATTCGCTTTATATGTTTTGCAAAAATATTCAGTGAAAGGGCACTCATTAAAAAATTGGAAAAAGAAAATTCAGGAAGAAAAAGATTACTTATGGCTTCATTGTTTATGGATATCTACTACTTGCATTTTCTATCTTCATACAATTCCTCACTATCTCATTTCTTTTTGAATATTGTTATTCATAGTTATGACTGTACATCATATATTGATTTTAAACAGAATTAATTCATGTTCTGGATGGAAGATAAGTTAGAAAATATTTGTTTCTGGGTGAATTATTAGTCTGCACCATAAAAAAAAAATGACATATGCCATTCAATAGGTTTCAGATATGCCAAAAAAAAGTTTCTCAAGTACTGTGACAGTGTTGATTACTTTTAACAACTTGGCTTTTATGAAAGGAAGAAAAGAATGTTTTGATTAGTCTAGCTTCATGTTCGGTATTGTTATTTAAAGAATATTACCAAGAATGGAATAATGAACACCACCTATTGTATGAAATAATCATTAAAATTGCAAAACATTCTGTTTGAACTGTGAGCATGAATGCAGTTTAAGAAACTCATTTCCTGTGACGGGGAGTGGAACAGAGCCAGAAGAAAAGCTGCAGGAATGGTGCAAAGTCCAGTGGCCCCCTGCACAAAACACTATGGGATTTTTTCCTTTGAGATTTAAACCCAGTGAAGGTGGATTCACCAGTCCAGTCTTATCTGAGCCCTGAGTTGTAAATGTGTTTCTGTTCAAGACTGACTGTAGTAAATCTTAAAGACCATTCGTAAACATGAGTGCAGAAATGTGGTACGTCCTGAGCCTTAGCAGAGCTTGGTTTTAACCCCTCTGTTGCTTTACTACACCAATAGCGATGGCGCTGACATGTCACTAAGTTCTTGTTCTTATTCACAAAGTTCTGTCAACATTATGCTTTCGTCCTTTGAATTTAATGTCCCAGGAGAGCCAAACCCAGGCAACACATTTCGTCGTTGTGATTTTTTTTTATTATGTTATGTTAGTCACCATACAGTACATCATTAGTTTTTGTTGTAGTGTTCCATGGTTCATTGTTTACGTATAACACCCAGTGCTGCACGCAATACGTACCCTCCTTAATACCCTGTTTTCCTATTTCTCTCTCTCTTTCCTTGTCTCTCTCCTGTTCTCCCATCCCTCCTCTTCCCTTTGTCTTTCTTCTTCTTCTTCTTCTCCTCCTCTTCCTCTTTCTTCTTCTCCTCCTCTTTCTTCTTCTCCTTCAAGATTCTTCTCCTCCTCCTCCGTCACCTCCCCCTCCTCCTCCTCCTCCTCCTTCTTCTTCTTCCTTTCTTTGTCCTTTCAAGATACATATATGTCACTACATATATGTCACTTTCTGGGTTTCTTGGCTGGAATGAAATTTGTGATTATATGCATAGTAAGAACTTTAAGGAAATTTCTTGAATCAAAGACTTAGTTCCATTTTCTTGTATTATGACTTCTGCTTCAGTTATTGCACCTTCCCCAGGGATGACTGTAAGCCACAGGTTAGACATATATTTTCTGCTCTCCATACTTCTGGTGGTATTCTTGTTTTAATATCTTCAGCTTTTCTTCTGAATTCTGGGAGAACTTTCCACGTGCTCCCGTTTTTTTAGTGCATTTTCTGAAATGTAAATTTCTGCCCTCCAATGTGGATTTTAATTCTGGTTTTGCATTTTGTAGTAATTTTAATACACTCGAATTCATTCCTTATTTCATACATCTCCATTTTATTACATTCTGTTGTTTTTAATTTCAGCCTATTCTGCTTTCTGTGCACTAGTGAGAATGGTAAAGAAACTTCTAAAATTTACTCGTGGTAACTGGAAATTATTTTCAGTTATTTGCCTCTCCCTCATTTCTTGTAGACTAGGCTGTCTTTCCCTTCTTTGACAAGGACTTATCAAAATGTTGTTGCTTTTCTGTTTTGCCTTTTTTCCTATTTTCTAATATTTAATGATAGAAACGTGTGTCAGAATATAACTTAGTCCTGGTTTAATCAGTCAACATAAAATGCCTTTCACTATGATTAGATTTTGTGGGATTGAGATAAACAATATTGATCAGCTGGAGATTATAACAAGGAATTTAAGAATACTGTAGTTATGCATGTGAGTCTTTTGCCTCTATGTGTATGAGTGTTTGCTTAAAAAAGGGAAAAAAGATGTATTTTGGGTTATATGCAGATTTATACTTTAAATAATATTTAGTCATACACAGAAGACATTAATTTTTACTATCATTTCTCTAAAAAGATACACAATGCCATAAATAGATTCATCTTGATTTCTCTTAGTAATGTTCTTTTTTAAAGAATGTTAGTTCATTATTTTCTCTGAACTTTGTAGTAATATATTTCCCATTTATGTTTCTAACAAATACATGATTTTCTGCTTGAAGGAGAAAGCTGTCAGCTGAATGAATACCTTTGGATATTTTTTGTGCTCGTGGATATTCACATCACATGTTTTATGTTAAAATTAAGTAGTTGGAGCAATAGATGTTATTTAACTAGGGTATACTTTCTTATAGTTTTGATATAATTTGAGTTTCATATGCTTGTTTATATTCTGACTTCATCCTGAAATAGTGTTTTTGATTCTTTTTTTTTTTTTTTAATGTTTCCAGGTTGTTTTGCAAAGATGGCAACCAATTACAACCTAATAAAATCACAACTCTATGAAGTATTTACAAAAGAGCAGAACACACATAAAGGCAGAGATAGATCACCTTGGGTAACACTCTGTCAAGTAGAAGCTATAGTTAATATTTTATTAAAACCGATTTGCATGAAGACATTTATTTTCAAAACAATAGCTAGCATTTACTTTCATTATGGCACGATGAAAAATTTTCAGTAGTAAGGGAAGACTGAAGGAATTCTTGTCCTATGTCCTTTCTGTGAAAGAAAGAAGTCGCAGGTGTTTGCCTAGATGTACAGGTAAAATCAAACATCTTTCCATTTCCCAATGCCTGATTTTTTAAGGATGCAGTCATAGGTTCAAACAGGCTCTGTTACTGGGAACTCAAGCACACCCTTTTATGAGTGTGCATTTATTTGAAGAAAAATAAGCTTTAAATGTGGAAGTGAGGTAACCTTTGAAGGAAGTGATACTACCTTCAGATTCACAGTATGAGAATGAAATATGAGCTATATCAGAAGATGGAAAAAAATTCGAAGATAAATAAAATCTCAAGCCAGAGGCTCTAAAAAGGAGCATAGTTTAAGAGGGAGTCAAAGATCTAAAAATGGAAAACTTGACCATATAACCTTAAATCTTCTTAATGAAAAAGAAAGGGAGACCTATAAAATTATAAAAATTATAAAATACCCTTCAATTTTGGAATGGATAAATAAATGATGGTATGTCCACAAAAATGAAATACTGTTCAGCAATATAAAGCAATGAACCACTGACATGCACAAAATGGGCGAATCTCAAATACACTATGCTAAGTAAAAGAAACTGGACTACATATTATATCACTCTGTTTATAAAATATTCTGGAAAAAGTAAAGCTATAGGAAAAGTGATTGCCAGGGGCAAGAGAGGTTTTATTACAAAGGAGCAAAAAGGAATTTTGCGGGGGTAATGGGAATATTCTATATCTGGATTATGGCAGAAATGAGCTCACTCCCTGCATTTAACACTATTTACAGAAATGTCCAATAAAATGGTTTTTATGCCTCAAATTTAAAAATGGAAAATATGTGGCTTCAAAGGGTATTCAAATTAACAAAAAAGCCAATAAAAATGAAAGAATATATCAATTTGTATTTGTAGGCTAGGTATAAAAATAGAGTTAAGAGCGTGTGTCTCTCTGTGTGTGTGTGTGTGTGTGTGTGTGTGTGTGTGTGTAATCATTTAAAAAGTCATTCCTAGTAACATTGAGTATGTTCTAAGACTTATTAGTCTATCTAAACCCTGGAAGGACAGATCTACGGAATCTTATCAGTGATTGTGAGAAAGAGGTGATCTAGTATTAGAAACTAAAGTAGACTTTACTGGCATGAAGTTTCCGAGAAGGGCAATTGACTCGGCATTGATAGGATTTTAGTTTTGACATGACCCAGCTGGGAAATTCTGGTAGAAGTTGGAATACATGAAAAGAAAGGCTTTCTAAATCTCAGAAAGTGTGAATGCTGCATTCCCAGCTGTGCTGTGTTGCCTGTGATGTGTGTCTCCAAAGCCTGTTGCCTTTCCACAGTGGTCCAGTTGTAGTTTGATTTGAGTATAAATAAGGCTTTTCGGATGATCCAAACAATTTGTACTGATGTGGTTAAAATATAGAAAAGTCATGGTCCTATACTCTATTTATTTACCTCCTGGACTGCTGGTACCTATTAGACCTAAGAAATCACTGTTGCTGTCCTAAGCATCTAAAAACACAGTGCTGCTTTTAAACATGCTGAAAGTAAGCAAAGGAAAAATTTAATAATATATATTTTATTCTCTCCTCCCCTCTGCAACGTATTTGTGCATATACTTTTTTTTCTCACAGATCTTTCAGTAAGCAGGCATAATTCATCGATTGCTTGAAAAGGTGTCTTTCATGTAAATTTCCCCTGACTTTTGGGTTTCTGAGTAAGTACTTAAATATTTTTGATAGTGTTGTGGGATCTGAAAGCCCTGTGGGACTTTCCAGAGACTACTGAGTAATCCTGAAGACTAGCTAAAATGGGGCAGAGCATTTCATTGCATTTTTATCTCTACTTAGATGACTTCCCTCCACTTTCTTCAGAATTGAAAGTCAAAACAGCCAAACTTCTGATGCAGGAGGGTAAAATGGTAACTATGACCTCTTTTCTATCTCTGCCTTTCATTACCCTTCACCTTTTTTTTTTTTTTTTTTAAGATTTTATTTATTTATTTGACAGAGATAGAGACAGCCAGTGAGAGAGGGAACACAAGCAGGGGGAGTGGGAGAGGAAGAAGCAGTCTCATAGCGGAGGAGCCTGATGTGGGGCTCGATCCCAGAACGCCGGGATCACGCCCTGAGCTGAAGGCAGACGCTTTAACCGCTGTGCCACCCAGGCGCCCCTGCCCTTCACCTTTTGATCTTAAAGTATACCTTTTAGTAATTCCCTTTCCCACTTTTTGAAAGGATTTTAAAAAATTATAGTTTCTATTATTGATTTTGTTTAGGAAAATAAACATTCTTATGCTTGCCGTTAGGGCAAGCAATTTCTGGAAAGCAATTTAGCAAAATATTTTTTAAAAATTATAGAATTCATACATTTCCTTGGACTCAAAAATTCTACTTCTAGAAAATTAGCTTAAGAAAATAACCCTAGGTTATTCTAAAATATCTTTCTAAAATAGAAAGTCAGTATGGAGCTATTTGTGATAATTAAATGCCAGTTGTGTAAGGTGTGGTATTTTATCTCAGATATTACCCCTTTTTGGTCCAGATAAATAGAAGTTACTCTAAAAGGCTGTAGAATTGTAGATGAATTTTGAAAAATAAAGAAGTCTTATGTTGACTGTTCTATCATTAAGTAGATAAAATATGGATTAGAAAATTCTTCTGGCCAGATTTACTTTTAAGATTTCTATATTGAAATTCTCCTATCTTTACCTTAAAAATCAATATGATTTCATAAGCATTACTAGAGTTCTTAGAGTAACTATCCGAAATCTCACCTACTTAGCAATATTTTTTGGACCCTTTATTCTCATTGAGAAGGCAGAGATTATACTAATCTATTTTGCTCCCATGTCTTATTGTATTCTGCCAGTTTGGAAATTTAGAACCCTTCTAAACCAAGACTTTTGGATAAGTTATTTCAGACTTTCAGTTTCGTTCCCAGGAAGAACTTTCACAGTGGAAATAACGGATCATTTGATGTAAAGTTGCAAGGCAAGCAAAGCAAATAAAAAACTTACTTAAATGAAGATGTAGGTTACACTTTATTGCACTGAGGAAATGAGTTGTCATTAATTGCAGTCCATAGACAAAGGCACTTTCTTATCACAAAGGTGTTCATTGTCACTTCAATAAGTTGTAGACTTGATTCCCAATGCCCTCTGTAGGAATCATACTTCTTGACCTCAGAAAGCCACCAGCTTACAATACAATACGTACTCACAATGAGAATGGTATCAGTGGCCTTCTTTGGAAGAAAACAACTTTGGCTAGTGCTAGTCACTAAAATTTCCATAGAATATTTTCGTGACTAGACCACAGATTTCGACAGAGTCTGAGTCTTAATTCATTAATATCGACAATCACAGTCTAAATCTGGTAAGCCCAAATTGACAGATGAAGTTAAAACTACGCCTTGGTTTCCCCAGGAGCAATGCAATCCCTCAGGTGCCTGAGAATTCGGGAGTCCTGGCCAAGAAGGATTGTTTGGCAGCTTTAGCAAAATGAGTGTTTTCCCCCTAGGCGGGTTGCTGCTAGTTTTCAGCTATGAGTTTGAACCATGAGATGAGTGGCAAATTGCACGTTGATGCAATGGTTTGACTTTAAAGCTTCAGTTTCTACTAGCAAAGGAAGTCCTGGCAAATGACACAGTCTTGGAGGCGGGGGTGGGAAGTGGATTTGGAGGGTTGAAAGGCATCTGGCAAAACCCCAGTCAGTGGAACCTCAAGCAAATATGTTAGTAAAGTTAGAAGTTTCGACCTAACTTTAGTCTGCAATGTTACAGCATATCACATGTGGCAGCATATTACATGTGACAGATAGTGTGTAAAGACCTGGACGGCAGTGCTACAGAATCTCCCTGTTCCATTTATTTGGGTGAAGTGGACGATTTGAACGTCGAACTTCAGGAAAAAATAATCACAGCTAAAGCCTACATGCACAAAAAGAGAGCTACCCGGTCTTGCAACAACACTTACACAATGGTTTTGTTGTTGTTGTTTTTAGATTTTATTTATTTGTCAGAGAGAGATAGAGAGAGAGATTGAGCACAAGCAGGGGGAGGAGCAGAGGGAGAAGCAGGCTCCCCACTGAGCAAGCAGCCCGATGTGGGACTCGATCCCAGCACCCTGGGATCATGACCCGAGCCAAAGGCAGATGCTTAACTGACTGAGCCACCCAGGCGTCCCTACCCGATGTTTGTTTCCTTTATTTGCGGGTTTGTTAATCCTTTGAGTATTCTATTTTCGGTATTTCCCATGTGTAAATGCTCTGTTCCCCCTCCCCAAATTAAATCATCCCAGCTCCTTTAATTGAGATGCATAATTTGAAACAAATTGATGATTCTCAACGTTGAAATCAAAGTCAATCTTGTACATTTTGAATTAGCCAGACAGGCGTCTTCACCCACAAGCTGCTTGATCTTCAGCCAGTATTTTTCAGCCCAGACATTTGTCTCTGTCGCCTACAAAATGGGAGCAGTATGATCGGGCCTCTGTTCTTCACGCAATGTGAAGATCAATTATGTCAGGTCTATGAACACTGGGAAGTACAGCACAAAGGCTATGTGTTAACATTGACAAGTGCTGCAGAGTTTTCCTTTGAAAACACGTTTGAAACCCATAGCTGGCATGCCCCCGACATGAGCGAGTGTGAACCCCACGCCTTGACAGTGATTCCAGGTGGCGTGCCATGGCGAGAGCTCAGATTGGAGAGTCAGAGATTGTCCGGGCTACTCCGTAGATGTGAGCCCAAGAGTCCTTCATTCAGGCATCGAGTTTCAGCTGGTGATGGATTCATAGGAGCACAATTGTGCTATATTTAGGACTGTCCAGTGTCAATCCTACCTACCTAATCACTGATTAGAGAGACTGGGATTTCATAAGCGAAGTACATTCAGAACATATCCTGCTGCCTGGAGAGGCTACTTGGGATAAAGGCCAAGCAGTTCCAGAGAGAGTCTTTGACAATGTTAAAATTGGTGACTCACAGGCATTCTTAAAACTCTAATTAGGAAAAAAACTACCAACAATAATTTCTCAGGATTTATTTTTGACAAGACTTCGGTCCATGTATGTGGCTGCTGCTGTTTTGTGTCATTTTTGTCTGTAGCGGCTTTGGCCGATTCTTTCTGTGACATTGTGTTTGCTTAAGTCCACGCACGAAGTTCTTACTTGATGTCGGGCACTATGTTAGGTGCTGGGAACACAGCAAAGGAGACAGACATGATCCCTGCCACTAATGAAAATCACTCAGATAAAATACAAAATGTAACACTGTCGCTGTTGAGACCTATGAAGGCGCAGTGCATCGGGCCACGAGGACTTCCCTATCAAAGAGAACGTCACTATAAGAGGCTGCAACTTCTCTCGCTTTACTCTGGGATCTAAGTGTTCCATATTCATGGACACTCTGCACGTGACATATAATGAGGTATTAACAACTAACAACTAACCTCTAACATGGAATTCAGAAAGTGTTCATCTCTGCAGAAAGGCCTTCCCTGATGTCCTAAACCCTTTAGCCTCTTTTTATTTTATTTTATTTTATTTTATTTTATTTTATTTTATTTTATTTTATTTTATTTTATTATTTGACAGAGAGAGAGAGAGCACACATGCAGGCGGCGCAGTCGAGGGAGAGGGAGAAACAAGCTCTCCACTGAGCAGGGAGCCCGATGCAGGACTCAATCCCAGGCCCCGCTGAAGGCCGATGCTTAACCGACTAAGTCATCCAGGCGCCCCTCTTTAGCCTCTTTTATTACCTTCGCCCTGAATGTATCCTCTTCATGGTGACTCCTGAAGGGTCTAGGCCCAAATTGCATCTCCATCTGCTGTGTTCCTGTCTTGTCACACCTTGTTGCCATCTCTAGTCACTAGCATCCCCGAGTAACTGAAATCCCTTCGCTTTGAAAATCAGGTTTTCTAAATAGAGACTCCCGAGTGATACATTCCTTTCTTCAGGGGCCTGCCGTTGCCCGAGACACCCTGCATCTCGGCCCATCTGTGACACTCCCATAACGTGTTCTCTGTGGATGGTCTAGGAGCAGACTCATGTTTTCACATGTAAAGCTGTGATTACTGCCTCTAAGTCTTGCTTGTAGACTCAGATGTCCAGCCTGCGGCCTCATTAGAAGGGTCCTGACATCCCCTGCACTGTGGTGTGGAGCTACGAATCCAGACCTGGTTGTCACAGTTACTTCCTGAAGGAAGAGTGAGTGCCGCCAGTGGATGGTCAGAAACAGTTTGGATGGCCACCTTTAGGAGTGAGGCGGTACTTGAGTTCATCCTTAACAACAGATTGAGTTGAAATGGGCAGAGAAAAAGAAAAAAGGATGAAGTCCTTTTCTGGTTGAAAAAATCATGGGAGCATAAATGTCAATGGGAAAATGCCCAAGCTGTACTGGAAAACAGTGAAGAGGCTTGTGGGACCTGTTTGGTTCTTGACACATTTACTGTGCGCCAACCACGTGCTAAGCTCCCACGAGATGTTGGGAATTAGAAGGTAACTAAGAGCCTCTGCTCTTCAGAAGCTGACAGGGAAGTCAGGCATTGTATCTGAAAGGAGAAAGGGGACCATATTATGGTTCTTTCAAATACTGAAATATGTTCAGACCCTGTTCTTTCTGTAAAAATACATTTCGGATGTAGCTCTGGATAATTTAAATAAAAAATATAAAAACATTTTTTTCTCTAGATGTTGGTGAATTTATATCTCATCTTACTGCCTTACCTAGAATGGGGTCTGTGGAAGATACTCGCTTGAGTCACAATAGTCACTTTATGCTTAATTACTTTATGTATATATATTTTTTCTCTATAAAGCGTGAAATAACCCAGTAGAAAGACCTACATTTTATGCAGATGAAGCATTCTAAACTTTTTTCATGAAGTTCTGTCATTAGAAAACTTTAGTTATGTAAGCATAAGTTTTGATGAGGAGGTTAATGTAATGGAAAATTAACAATAGAATAAAAACACATTTTACTATCTAATTAGCATTTAATTAGGAACAAATTTTCATTTCCACTATTAAAAAAATGTTGATTGCTGAGAACATGTATGCTCTTTTAAAAAAATCCTTCTCTTTTGTCTCTGTTTCTCGTACCCCCATATACAAATACCTAATTTCACACATAGAAACACATTTTTGTCTTTATTCTTCCTTCAAAATAAGCCCCCCAAATTCCCTTATTTAGGCATTTAACAATTATTACAGACTTATTTTTCTTTTAAATGCTTTGTTTTTCAGAACCATTTTTGGTATAATAGCAACTTCTTTTAAAAAATTTTGTTTGATTGTTAAGCACATTGTAGTTCTAATTTTTAAAAGACTGTACATTTCAGGGATCAGAAAAGACAAGGCTGAAAATGGTGCTTATTTTCAAGTCCACAAAGGGTGTTAATGTGCTTTCTCTATTACTGCCTCTATAGATTAGAAAATATCAAGTGGTAGACTCTGTAACATGGGTAGAGATGACCTGTATCTCCTTTGGCACAGATTCCCCGCTAGGAACTCTTAACATGGGTCATCTCCAACATGGCACAGATTCCCCGCTAGGAACCTTGACATGATTATCGCCATGGCTGGCAATTTCATTGTATAGATGAAAGTAATGAGACTCAGGTAGGCTCATCGGAGTAGAGCTGGGACTTGAATCTGCACAGACCTCCCTGCCATTCAATCTTACTGTCTGAGGGAGTTAACTGTATTTAGGAAACATTTTCTGGCAGCTAAGCTTGTTAAGTAGTAAAATGGATCGACAAAGGAGTTTGGCAACGAGTATGTTAACATGATTTTAAAACATGATAAAATGTCTTTGTTTGAAATGGCTTACATAGGCTTTTGCCTGAAGAATGAGAATAGACAACATGGCCTTTGATATGAGCGAGGATGTCGTGCGAAGATTTTTAAGTGAATACATACTTTGCACTTTCAAAGGGTAAATGCACTCACTCTCATGCCTCAGGAGAATAACCGGGACTACCGCTTGTCTCTAGACTTCTCTTTTGCCATAAGTCTAGCTGTTGCTATTCCTCCTGGCTGCCGCTTTCCTATAACGAGCTTTCCATCTCTTTCTCCTGTGAGATAACAATGCGAGTATGGGCTAGAGCATTCCAGGGATAGCAACATCTTCTGGCTTATCAAGACAAATCCAGCGGGTGATGCCCCAGTTGCCAGCAAGCTTCATCAGCACCCAAGTCCCTAAGGCCCCCATCGCTGAGCATGTGCCTGTGTCAGGGCCTTGAGGGAGGGGACAGTGAGCAGGGCTGAGTAGCCCCGTGCTGGTCTCAGGGAAGCCTTGTCACAAGAAACAGGTGGGAAAGGCAGTCTGAAATCTGTGAGGTAAGCAACTTCCATTTTCAACCCCTGAGTTTCCCAACTTGAGTAATTTCTGTTTAACATTCAAGGGAGATAAAGTGAGAGCAAAACAAAGGGAAAGCTCCCTCAATTATTTTAAAACATTATAAAAGCCTGGGTTTTCACAATCCACGGCTGCTACTAAAAATGTGGGCACTTAAAGCAGATCACAATAGGTGAGCTCAATCAAACGTTCATGTGTGAAATATAAGCTCGGTTGTAAGCCATTTTGAAGAAGTATAATGCCAATAAAGAGCAAATGGTAATGGATTTTTTTTCCCTCTGAGGCACAGATGGGGACTTTATAATTTACTTCTTATGGGGCCTATTGAAAAAATCCCATTGTGGTCTACTTTCGAGAATCCCTGTTTTTAAAAATATCAATTACTTGGTTTTGCAATTAAAAACATAAATTAACCATGCTTTACTCATATTATTTTTTCTAGAATCATAAAGGTGAATAAAGTACTATTTCCATATTTATCCAAGACCCTTTATTACTTCTGAATGTTTGGAACTTTAATTAGTTTGCTTTTTCTTCCCTTTGGCATTGATAATTTTTCCTGTAGTCAAAATTTTTACCTACTTCTTTATATGAGGACCTTTAAGAATACCAAGAATCAGTTTTCTTCCCCATTCACCAAGAAATTTTTATGTTTCCAATCAAATTCAAGCTAAAATTTTACTCTTTGCCTAAAGCTTCCATCATGCATGAAACCACTTGATACGAGGATGCCCTTTAACTGTTTCCTTCACTACCCCCAGGAGTCAAACATCTAATCCTTTGGGTTAAAAAGTACTGTTTCATTAGGATGGTGCTTTCTTTAAATTAAAGGGGAAATTTTTTATAAATTAAATAAAACATGGAAATAAGGTTTTGTTTAGCAACGTGAGGCATGTCATTTCCCTTTGCTGTGCCCAAAGTAGATAAAATGGCCAGTCATGTAAATAGTTGGATTAAACGGATTTACTCTAGCCTGTGGCTCTGATAGATGGGATGGGGAGACTTTGGTCTGCAGCCAGGACTAGAGCCCAGTTCTTCTGACTCCTAGCTTAGTGCTCTTTCCAGTATATGATAGCTGGTTTAATATTAATATCAACATATACATATTCATGAGTTTCCTTCTAGACGTGAACATAGAATTTTTACCCATCTGCATGTGCAGGTTGACCTTTCTCTCTTCTTCCTTCTGGTTAAACTCCATCAATCCTAAGCTAAGAAGTTGTTTGTTTAGGGAGGACAAGGGGGTCTGTGACCACTCTTTGCCCCCAACAGTGAAGGATTGCTATCGATCTCTTGGGATTGCACTGCATTCAGATGTGAGCTGGCACCTTGTCTAGTATTTTGAGCATGAATCATCCAAAGATTCAGGGATTTTAGATGATTTTTTTTTATTTTAAGGATTTGATATAGACAAGGAAACCAAAATAATATAAATAGCTTTCACTAAATAGTCATAGTCATAGATACAGAGACTCCAGAATACCACGAGACTTTAGAGCTTAGAGCCTACAGATTTCAAAGGATGACTGAGTCAGGGGTAACAAGTAGGGTTACAGTGGGACCTCCTAAATCAAGGATAAATCTATAACATATCATTGTAGTTGGTTGTAAGAGATCTTTTAGATATTATAAGTGCAATTACTGCATGGAACATCTGTTTGACAGGGTTTTGTATAAAGGAGGTACCTAATGTGTATGTGCTGAATTTCATCTTGGAAGCCTCCATTTGTTGAAAGTCTCATTACCCATGGGATGCAAGGATCTTTTAGGAGGTATATATGGCATAACATAAATTTAGAATCAGAACATTGAGAACCTTATCAGTTTCCTAGAGGCATAAATTTTCCCCAAATAGTGCCCCCCCGACATAGATTATCATTTTCGTCATCGTCATCATCATCATCATCATCATCATTATCATGGGCATCTCTACCATCATCCTTTTCTTCTATTGAGCACTTTGTGCCAAACTTTCTGCAGACATTATCTCATTTAAATCTCAACCATGACTCTGAAGAGTATAACTTGCTTCATTTCACAGATGAGGACATCGAAGTGTAAGGTGCTTATTATTATTTCCATTTTACATACTATAAACTGAGTCTCAGAGACATTAGGGTATTTACTTAAGTCACTCAGATAGTAAAGAACACAGCCAGAATCCAAATAACCAGGTCCTTCTTAAGTTCCACTCCCATCAATTCTGCACAACTTCACAGTTAACATGGACAGAGGGAATTTTTTAATTTTTGTTTTAGTTTGCATGCATAAAATTCACTTGTTTTTATTATAGTTCTATGAGTTTTGACAAATGCATAGTGTCCTAAAACTATAACCACAATCAATATACAGAATAGTTCCATTATCCCTCCAGATTCCCTATGCTATTCCTTTGTAGTCAAACCCTCTCCTACTCCTAATCTCTGGAAACTACTGATATGTTCTCTGTCTTTATACCTTTGCCTTTTCCAGAATGACATATAAATGGAATCTCCAATACATGGCCTTTTTGGTCTGGCTTCTTTCACTTAGCATAATGCATTTGAGATTCACACAGCTTGCTGTGTGTATCAACATGGATAAACCGGATTTGTACATCTACCATAGTTTATCCATTCGGCAGTTTAGGAACGCCTCCACCTAGGACTAGTGGTCACCAGCCTATCGGCTAGTGAGCCTCGGTTCTCATCGACACGATCTCTCCTACATCAGCTTGGGTTCATTCACATGGAGTCCTCCGTGTTCCAAATCTGTGGACGGGATAATATCTGTGCACTGGCCCTTGCTTGCATTAAGCATTTCCCATCCTCTGCTGACATCTAATTTGCTACTATTCTGTGGACCAAGGAAAATCACTTGGCCAAGCCCCAGGGTTGTGGTGTGGAGAAAGAGACGCCACTTTTTGAAAGGATATGTGACAGTCACATTTCAAGTTGCATAAAATCAGGTAACTTGCTTATTACTCATTTCAAATTTCAGTTGACTCATCTTTAAAGTAGTTAGAATAACACCCACCTCATAGGATTGTTTCAAAAATTAAAATTATTTTTTTCATTTTAGATGAAAAGCTCCTAATAAAGCCCCACCACTGATAATCAGTAGGTGTGATTATCCCTGGGTTATCCGGCAAGGTTATTGTTAGGCAAAAAACACTAGGGTATAAAGGACATGATCTCTTCCAACAAAGAATGCTGGTTTCTGATTGTTCTACCACCTCAGTGTTATTTTGCATTAGTTATTTGATTTATATCTAATTTTTAAAATAAGTGGTAAATATGAATAATAAAAATAATAAATGAATGAATTTATAATATGATAACTCTTGCTCTCTGACTTAATGTGGCTATTGGGGAACAAGTTAAAAGCAAAATTTATTTTGTATATTAAGATACACAGTATAATTCCAATGGTTGATATGGTAAGGCAACACGATGTAGTTGAAAACCCGTTGGATGGTCTTAGAAGACCAGAGTTTGAACCCCAGCTCTGCCATTTACTGAGTTGCCTCATGAGAGTTACTTAAACTTGGTGTGTCTCAGTTCTCTCGTCTGTAAAATGTGACTTTTAAAACTACTGTCATTCACTTCACATGTTATTGTGAGGATCAAGTGAAATAGTGCACTTGGAAACTCCAAATCAATACATGAGAAAGAGGAACAGAGACAGTAAACCATGCATCCCGTGTACATGATAACAGATTACACTTCGCAAGATTTGGGATGTCACAAAAGGTCATATTGCTTATAGTAAAGTTTTCTATTCATTGATACGATCATCTTTATAGATGGTCACAAGTCCCCACCTAGGCCAGGCCAGGCAGATAACGTCATTGAACTGAGTGGAAAACAACAGAAATGGTAGATTCTGTAGTAAATGGAGGAGTTCTTGTCCCATCGAACAGGCAGTCATTGACCACTATTTACTTCTAGATGAATGTTGCCACATGCGACCCTGGGCCGCATGCTGTAAGAGCCCTTGTCATTTTTCAATAAAGCTGGTATATTACATTTATTTAATTGTCTGCTGAGGCAAATGTCCCAAACATGGAGCCGATCAAATACAAGTGTGCTTATGGTGCATTCCCCATGCAGGCTGCCATTTACCATCTCTGATTGAGTCCGTCACTATCAGCTTAGTTCTGCAGCCTTTATTAAACCTACCATGTGAAACGATTCATCTTACCTTCAACAATTTGGTGCTTACGTTCAGAAAGAACCCTTTATTTTATGGAGTACACGTGTGAATAAATGGATCATATTTGCACATTCTCACCTCTGTTCCTCTTAAGGATAATCTTACTCCAGTTAGTAGGAGGAAAATGCAAAAGCCCGTCTGTTGTGATAATACTCGTCCCATTTGGCACATGTCTTGGTGCTGTGATAGCACTTTGGGAAAGTCACTTACCCACCATCTTTATTGATATAATGAAGGTATTGAGCTAGATTAAATCTGCAGTAATTCTCACCTCTAATATCCTGTCTGTCTGTAGCGAGACTGATAAGTAATTATAATTTTAAACATACTGTTCAGTGTGTTTTTCTGTCTTATCTTGAGAAAGGAGAAACAGTAACTCAGCTAATCGCATCTTGTTGCATACAAAAAGATTTCTCTTTTATATAAATAAAACAAATATTTTCCAAAAGTCCTCCCATAGGCCATGGTGTTTTTAGCCTGGGTAAATTTAAGTCATTTGCCTTGTTATTGATTGATATTGGGGGATATCAGAGTAAATTATTACCTATTACCCTAGAATACTGACTTTTAAAAATATTTAATGCTTTCTCCCAATGTTTGTTTGTCAGTAGTTACATAGACTCTAATTTACTAATTTGGCACCATAAAAATATTTGATACTAGCTTCCTGTGAATCAACATTTATATTACAAATGTTCTTGTGAAGGATGAAATGCCTCGGTTTTTATAAATGTATATCTTAGGACCCCAAAATTGTTTTCTTTTTCAGATTAATAATTTGTATTGATTATCTCTAACATCTAAAGCCTGTTAGATTGCCTTGTCTTTGTTCATTTATAAATATAGCCACTTTCAATTTAATAGTTGAACATTATATGTGGGGCATGAATTTACTTCATAATTTTGGGAAAATAATCTAAGAAAAAAATTTGTTTGTCATACTTGGTCATTGCTTATTCAGGCCCAACAAAATAATACATGGTCACAAAGAAACTTAGGTAGTTGGGGAAAATCTTCAAGCATTAAGTGCACTAAGTTCAGTTCATACCTAATTAGCTACTTTTATCAAAGCTTGGCCACTAGATTGCACACCAAGTTCTACTTTAGGCACTTTACAGTCATGATCTAGATTAATTTTTAAAATAACCATCAAGGTTGCATTATCTTAATTTTAAAATAAAGACACCAGAGCTTAGTGAGATTGCCCAATGTTCCCAATTACCTTGTCTCCAATGTGGGATTTAAGCCAGATCTGACTGTTGTCAGAGACAGCCACTGAGTGGTGTTGGGAATAAGGTGTGCCATCCCTTTCCAGACGGTAGTCCTTGCTGTTGTAACAACATCTCTAGCTGACCAAACACTGTCGTCAAGAAAGAAACCCGGTTATCAGCTTTCTTAGTGGGCCAGACTTGTACCCCCAAAATACAGACCTCTCTGGTGCAACTGGACAGAGCAGGCCCTCCAGGTAGCAGCTCATGTCGGCCTCATCTGCTCAGCCGCAGGTAGAGAAATTGGGAAGGACAGACACCGTAACTGAAAGTATTTCAGGTGAGGCAGTGGATTGGGGGTGGCAGGGGGCAGGGACCATTGCTCCATGGAAACTGGAAACAGCCCCTCTGCCCTCCACCGGCACACATTTCATCCACAGAAGAACAAGATCCAGAATATCACCACAGACAAGATCCTGCGCTTTAACACCTAAATTCCACCTGATAGAGAAGCATGGCCCAAAGATTCCAGGCTCTTAACCCACATGGATTCTTTTCCTGTCGACAAGAGAAAGTGAGAGAAGTAAAGGTAGAAATGGCCTCCCCCAGCGCTTCCATATTAAGGCCAAGGAGGAAACGAGGCGGCCTGGCAATAGTGTCCCTTCCAGCCATCCCAGGGCAGGCCTCAGGTGCGCATGCTCGGGAATTCTCTCAGCTGCCCTCTCTTTAGGGTACAGAAAGGGTGTGATGTTGCTGAATAATTATCTCATTCCTCTTCCCAATATCTTATATTACACAGATTTACAAAAACTGGAAACTCTGAGTATATTTGTGTAGCATATCTGGATGTAGAAATAGGTACAGGTGGGTTTCAAGGAGAGCTGATGCAAAACAGAGTAACTCTTTATTAGGTGGCTTCCTGATATAGTTTCGTAGTTGAGGGTAATGCAATTAAGTTTCTGCACCAGTTTAGTACAATTTGTTGTACAGTAATAGTAATGACTTATCTTAGATAATTTTTAAAAAGATTTTGTTTATTTATTTGACACAGAGAGAGAGCTAGTGAGAGAGAGAGCACAAGCAGGGGGAGGAGCATACAGAGGCAGAGGGAGAAGCAGGTTCCCCGCTGAGCAGGGAGCCCAATGCGGGGCCTGATTCCAGAACCCTAGGATCATGACCTAAGCCGAAGGCAGATACTCAACCAACTGAGCCACTCAGGTGCCCCTAGATAATGTTATTTTGTCTTATTTTTTGTTACTGTTGTTGTTTGCTTGAGTATAATGAAATTTCGTTCAATCTAAAGAGAGCCTGATTTGCTTTTCTAGCCTTTGCGGGGATCAACTTCCAGTCAGTACTAGAACCAACAGTCGCCTGTGCAGATGCCTATACCTTTTATGCTTGGCACCCTGGGAACCTTCCTGGGTGCTCTGTTGGGTCCGCATCTCTGTCACAATCTTACTGGTCAAAGGGATGACTTTATTTAATACAGTCCTTTAGAATGGTCTTAAATGAAACGGCAGTAATTTGGTTGATGGAAATAAAGATCAAATTCAGGGTGTAAAATAAGGTCACAACCATAGGATAACATTACATAAAAAAAGTATGTGTTAAGATTATACCTGGTGTCAGGTAAGAGATGGGAGAATGAAGGCAAGGACAAGCAACGTTTAATATGCAGAAAAGTAATTTGGACACAGTGAAGGAAGAATAGAAAAGATACTTTGAAATGGAATAAAACAATGTTAGGATATCCTGTGGATAAGAAGTGAAATGCATATAAGTATGACTTCAAAATAGATATTAGTGAAAATAAAGCAACAGGAAAAATGAAAGCAAGTGCCAATCTTTGAGATATACTTGGCAGATTACAATAGGAAATGTGAAATACTAGGTTAGATTTTTAAAACTTATATTACTGAATGCAATATGAAGGTGTGTGTGTGAAGAATATTAGATTCATTTGGGAAGACTATATAGTATCAAAAACACCACAACCATTTTTTCATGTTTTATAAAGTGAAATTGTTATATGGCTCATTCTGTCCCATATGAGATGATTTTTGTTTGGCACATTAATCTCTGACCCTTTCCTAGTAACAACAACCACGACAAAACATCCACTAGACAACATGATAAAGTTCTACTTAAAGCCCTACGAATGTATTTAGTAGGAAAAAAATTAAGATTGATAAAATACCAAAGCTGCCAAGTATTTCAACATTCTAATAAAATAAGCATGTGAGAAAGTTTGTAGGACAGGTCCATATTTTTGAAAATTGTTATTGCTGAATATTTCCACTCTGCACAGTAGACAAGTTTATTGGCAATTATTCCATGATTCCAGAGCAATTCAGAACTAAATAAACATGTAACATGGAGAAATAAGTTTATTGCAGATTTGTAAAGAGCATTTTGCTAAGTATAACTTTTTAAAAATATGTATAATTGGATGGACATTTTTGTAGTGGAGCGGAGTTCACTTTTAGAGCGAGTTTGCAAGTTTAAGGATAGAACTTAGATAAGTTTTACTATTAATTATAATGGGAAGTTTAAACATTTGAATTGTTTGGGGGAAACTCTAGCTACATAAACTTCAAAAGTTATCTTGCTTTCTTGGCCACTTCATTATGCAAAGAAAAGCACAAATGTATTATATTCATTGAACCATTAAATGGGAGTCCAGCAAGCCATTAAAATTAATAGGTCATCCAGGAACAGGATAGATATAGCAGCAGGAAAAAAAAAAAAAAAAGCAAAAACCAACAACAACCATGTTGATTAACTGTCAAAGTATTGCATCTATTTGGTAAGATGAACGGAGAAGCAACTATTTTTGGTAATTGTCTTTCCATTTCCATCATCATATTTCATAGGTGTTGTCATCTTTAGAAGCAGTAGATTAGATTTAAATAAAAATATTCTAATGACTCTCTTCAGAAATACTAAAAATAAAATGTATGACTTAGAGATAAGAAAACCCGATTTCATATTCTGCATGGTCAGTCAGTCTCCTGAACTCAATAGCAGCACAAATCTTCACGTTGACAATGTGCAGAAGTGTTGATTTATTGGCATAAAAGGTTAAGGAAAAGGTTAAGAAAGGTAATTGCAGTGCAGGACCCCATATTCTGTTTCAGTAGAATCTGTGTTCATAGTTCATAGAAAATGTAAATTAAGCATTATTTAGCTAGGAAGTGACACCAGGGTAATACACACTCACGATTTTCTTGAAGGAACCAATGTTGTTCTTATTTATAATATCACTTGATATTCCATCATCGGTGTTTGAAGAAATTCTTTGCTTCATTGGAAATTCTTTCTTTATGGCATCATTTGGTCCAATGAATAGGTTTTGGATAAGAAAAGCATCTTTGTAAATTAGACGTTACTATTTTTGGTAATTGTCTTTCCATTTTTAAAATAATGATTAGGAATTCAAGGATTCAAACTTTACTAGTATCACAGAGGCTTATCAAAAAAAGATGTTATAAAACTTACCAGTTACAGAAGGTCATAAAACCATTAACAATTACCTAAATGATGCATTTATGCCACAGTCACAACTAGATGGGCAACACCAAAATAAGACCTTGGTGTTTATAGGAAAGCACAAACATGCAAACACACACACACATACACACGCTAACACATTCTAACAACAGAATGGACCACAATAGTCTCTAACTTTGTGTATTTTTTATAATATAATGTAAAACCGTTAAAGTATATAGAAGTTAAGGAATATTATTACTCCAGAGGCTGAAAATTACCAATAAAATATATTGGTAATGTTCTACTGCCAAAACATACTCCTTAATTGCTATGGATGAAAAGATGCTATGTTTCAGATCTTATAAAAATTATAGATTAATCTGTAACGTAGGAGCAGTGGTAAAGAATTCATAAACTAGAGATAAAGACAACATATATGTTGTAGTCACAGATTCACGTGGCCAAGAATGCAACAGTGTTTTTTGCAAATGTTAAACTTCAGAATCCAGGTCCCTATTCCCTCTGATGTGGACAGTTTAATCTAATTGGATAAAACTGGCAAATTTAGCAATTTTTGATTAATTCAAAGTTTAAACTCAGCCAGTTCTGAGTTCTCAAACCACCCCCACTCCTCTGTCTGATGGCATCTAAATTCCAGTGTGGAGGCTTGGGACTGTGGCTCAGGGCCCTCAGGGAGAGGGACATCTGGTCTGTGGTCATCCAACATCCTCTGTTGATATTCAGAATGGTATCTTGGAGCTGCTAGTCTTTGCTAAGCTGCCCTATCTTTACTGCATCCACTGCTGGAGATAGCTCACATTGTTTCTTCTAGAATGATGCTTCACTACTCTGTTTCTGGAGTCTTTCTTAGGACACTTATTGTTTTAGTCTTCACCCAGAAATCAAACAGAGGTCTCATCACCAATTAGACTCGTCTTCTTCAAAAGGAAGATCTACACAGGACTTCTTTAATTCTCCTTCTCACCTCACACTTGGACTTTTCCTAGGGGACTGGTAAGATTCAAGATCCCTTCTCAGAATCCTCTGTCATTGATAAACCTCTTGCCTGCTTATACTCACTGCCCGCTTGTATCAGTTACCTACTGCTGCATAACAAACCACTCCAAATTAGTGGCTTAAAACAACCCATTTATTCGTCCATCAATAAGCAAGCTCAGCCTGTTTTCTGCTGGTTTTACCTGAGCTCATTTAAGTGACTGTGGGCATATGGAGCCTGAAGTCAGGCTGGTGGACCCAAGGTCAATTTACCCACATATCTGGTGCCTCAGTTAGGATGTCTGGAACAGATGAGAGGCCTGGCTGTACCTCTCTTTATATAGAAAGCTCAACTGCTTTCCATGACCACTCAGGGTCGAAGTGAGTAAAAGCTCAAGCTACCAGGCTGTCTACATGCAACTCGTAGCCATCTTGGTCAAAGCAAACATGAAACTAGCTCAGATTCAGAAGGGAAAATAGCATCCACCTCTTCATGTGAGGATAGGAAAAATTCATACAAACTATCCACACCACGGCTGGCAGAACTTTCTCTCTCTGAGCAGGAAATGAGGTTCTTCGGTCAACGTGAATTCTCACCTACTCTTAAATCCTTCATGTTCTTAATATTTTGGAGATTCAAAAAGGCCTAAGCAATTATTTGCTATGGGTCTTGAGGCTTATTTTAGGACAAGAGTTAAAATTTGGTCGCATTTGCATTCTCTCTTTCTCTGAGGATCTACATCTCAGGTTCAGGGTCTCATTTGAATAGCGGATGGGCCATGCTCATGGGAGAGGACAATTTTTATGAACAAATATAAATAACTTATCAGTTAATATTTTACAACTCTTACACATACATGAATATTTTTGCTTCATTTCTTTAAGATGTGGCACGTCTTTCATCTTCCTGTTCTTAGTAAAATGCTTACTTGAAAAAAAGATGCATTATTGAAACATTGCTGAAATTTCATTCATTGCTGTGAGAATCACCTCTGAAACCTCAGATTATAAGAGAAGTTGAAATGTATAAAGGTGTCCCCTTTTGGAGAAGATCACTCTGTTATTCCAGGGGTAGATTTCTGGTCCCCAGAAGGCCCAGGCAGATTTGCTCAGTGCAGGTGGCACTCACTGGGGGCTTCATTTGGGGTGAAGAGCCTGAAGAAGGCTGAGGCAGGAGGTGATTATCAGAATAAAATCACAGGGACCCCTAATTTCATTCCTCTCCATATTTAGAGTACAAGCATTTTGAATTGAGCAGCCAACACCTACACTTAAAACACATAATCTGAAAGGTCACGATAGATTAAGCTAATTTATCTGCTGTCTCCTTTCTGTTCAATGGGGGAGAATGATTGGAACTAAATGTGTACGTAGTAGAGACCTAACAGTGTGTGGTGTGATAAGGAGAGAAAATACACTTCTACTGAAAAAGATAAGACTCTATGGACTAAGTCTGTACTGCCTAAAATCGCAGCCACTAGCCTTGTGTGGCTATTGAATACTTGAAATTTGACTAGTGAGACTAAGGGACTGAATTTTTTATTTTAGTGGATCTTAATTATCTCAAATTTCAATTTAAAACCAATCAGATGAAATATTTTTTCTATCAATCATAGCTTTACTGTTTTGGTAGACCTATATTCTCTAAAGAGGGAAAATTTAGTATCCAAATTGAGATAAAACACATATCAGATTTTAGAGCCTTAGTATGAAAAAAGAATGGAAACGATCTCATTAACAATTTTTATATTGATTAGATGTTGAAATGATAATATATTGAGTTAAATAAAATATATTATTAAAATTAATTTTACCTATTTTTTTTTACCTTTTTAATGTCCTACGAGGAGATTTGAAATTACTATGCGGCTCACATTGTATTTCTGTTCAACTCCCCTGGAGCAGACTCTTCAAGTTAAAACTGCAACATCATTTATGTGTCCTGGATATTATTATTATTATTATTTAAAAATAGAAATTTCACTTTTTGTTTTATTGTCTTAAGGGTATAAATTATATTTTGATTTATGGTATTAACAATTTATTGACAACCTACTTTGTATTAAGTCCTTTATAAAGTATCTGGAATGTGTTGTCCCTATAAGGTAGATTTTATAATCCCAATTTTACATGTGAGGAAACTAAAGGACATACACGGTAAGAAAGATTTCATTGCAATCAGAGGAAGAATACAGATTCTTCCTCTGGAGTCAGATAGACTCCAGAATTTGCCAGATTTGCTTTTCTTGGTTAAAATTCTTCTATTAATCCATAGTTTGTGCATTTAATTCAGTATTCATTAGATACTCCAGAGGGGACAGATAATGCAAAGGTGCTGAGGCTACAATGGGTGTACTGACTTGGAAAAAGAGAAAGAATGCCAGTGGCTTAAGAGTTTTGTGCAAAGAGAAATGAGATTGGCAGGGACTCAATTGCATAAGGTCAAGGTTGTATTTGATTCTAAATGACCCAAGTCCTTGAGAGTCATTGACCAGAAGAGTGACATAATCTGATACACATTTTAAAGGACTACCCTGGCCTGTTTGTAAAGAATCCTTGTAAAGGGTCAATATGAGAGTCAGAAAGGCCACTCAAGAGGTGTTTTTACCATTGTCAGGAGTGAAGTGAGGACTTGAGGACTACTACAGAACAGTTGAGAAATATGTTCTTGAAGTAAAATTAACGGAATCTGCTAATGAGAGTTATTAAATGAATTAAATTGTTTTTTCCCATCTTGCTGAAAATTTAACTCCTGAATTTATTGGTTCGAGCATTTCAACATCTATTTTTAAAGGCTAAATGGTATATAGTACATAGAATTAAGGAGAAGTACATGAGAAATACAGGAGTATGTCAGATGCTTTGGCAAGAAATCTCAACAAAATGAAAAAACTAGGAATCTGGGCTGGATCTGGGATAAAGACATGGAGTTCAAAGGTGTGTACCATCAGTCATTCACCTATTATTATTATTATTGTTGTTGTTTTTGTTGTTATCTAGCACTGTGCTAAGAATGGAAATGCGACAAATAAGAAAATGGAAAGAGTTCCTTACTCATGTGACACATTCGTATGCGTTTTGGAGTGACTTTAGTGAATTCCATATGTGGTGCATGTCAGGCTGTGATGAAGCTCTGTTGGATTTTGTACTTTCTTATTTACTTGTTGAGATGAGGCACTGGGTGATGGTGGGTAGGAATTCTCTAGTGTCATCATGCAGGCCAGTATTCTCTTCTGGTTGAAGAGCTCTTTAGTTAGTCCTCTGCTTGCTGAGAGCAATGAAAATGATTCTGGGCCAGTGTAACATCACCAGTTCACCCAATGAATTCTTCAATTTACTCAGTCAATAAATGAATGAGTATTTTTTATTCAAGAGTGTTATTCCATTGTATGAATATACCCTTTTGTTTCTCTGCTCACCGCTTGATGGACATTTAGATTGTTTCCTGTTTGAAGCTATTGGAGATATTCTTTGGATTGTTCTAGAGGATTCATCTTAAAACTCCCAGCTCATGAATGCCATTTCTAGCCCGGTGATGGGTATTAAGGAGGGCATGTATTGCCTGGAGCACTGGGTATTATACGCAAACAATGAATCGTGGAACATTACATCAAAAACTAATTCTGTACTGTATGGTGACTAACATAACATAATAAAAAATTTAAAAAAAGAATGCCATTTCTATGAAGAGTGGCATCCTTTACCATTTTCAGAATTTTAGAGTTTCACATGGATGCCACTGGCCTTGTTGTTCTGAAGATACTGATCTTTACTACCATCTTGACATGTAATTAAAGTAGAAAATAAACTTTATCATCCCATCTGTACCTTTAATTACCTATTTCCTTAAAAAAAACACAGAGCTTCTAAAATTCACACTTTGTTGTTTTTGCAGAGCGAGGATATGATAGTATCAGAGATATTTTGTTTAAATTAAAGCATTTCTATCATGAAGTATGTAGTTCTTTTTCCTCAGGAGCACAAACTGCTCTGGGCAATAACTCATTCAGATCTTCAAATTCTGTGGAGGGTTGTAGGTGATAAGTAGTATATCCAATTTACAGGGAGGACAATTGAAATAGAGTGATGTGGAAAATTGCTCTGAGTCACTGAGCACAGCTCTAATGGAACTCAGAGTGGAATCAGGGTCTCTCGACTCCCAATTAGTTCTCTATACACTAGATCACACTACCTGCGCCCTCAGTCCTTGGCAAATAGATGATAAATTTTATATAAAGCTAACTCTCAGTTACCTACAGTTATCTACAGATCCTGGTTTACAGTCATATCATTGATCTCTAGCCGGTTATGGGGTGTCTGCCAGCATCCTTCAGGTCAGCTGTCTCATTGCTACTGTGCAGAGGCAGGAGGAAGGGCAAATAGGAAGGCAGCGATGGAAGCAGAAAGATCTCGCGTGTGGGAAACACATAACCTAGAAAGTTTGGGGAAACAGGATAATGGTTGCAGAGTTGAATGGTGAGAATTATACTGCCCTCGATTTGTGCAGATGGATGCAAATTGAAATGACATTCCATCCTTATATATCATTTCCTGCATATCCATGGAGATTAAGTAAACATAAGGGCGAATCTAGACCACCACATAAATGAGGAGCCTTTGAAGCTAGAGCTTTCAGCGTTCCTCAAGGGTCCTGCCCTTCCAGTGCGCAGGCAGATTTCACATGAACTGTCGAATCTCTGATATCAAGGAAATGACAAACCTGTAGGAATATAATAGTCATGTAAAGATTTCCAGACAGGAATGGTGACAATTAAAACAAATATGTCACAAAATTCAAAAGGAAAATTATTTCAAATTCTTAAATTTCACCTAAGTAGTAATTTGGTCATGGTGCCTTGGAGAAATAAACTGAAGTATGGTCACGGTTAGCAGAAGGAACAATTACTATGTTGTTTTATTTATTATTTGTTTATTTTGATTTCTCAGTGATTTCTAATGCATCTTCTTGAAGATCAGAGTTCGTTGTGCAGGTTAATAATAGAAATCATAGCCGTAGTTTATATGGGATAAAGCTCCTCAACTTTATTTTTTCTTCCTATTGCCTGGAGAAATTTAAATTACTTTTTTTCAGAAGATGAACTTAAGAAACATATATTCATTTTTGAAATTTATTTAGACAAGTGATGATTGTATAAAAAGGGAGAATGGAAAATATGGTAAGTGTTGAAGAAAATATAAATGGCGTATGTGATCTCTGAAAGGGGTTTCCTGTAAGATTCTGCTCGACTGGGAAGGCGTGTGTCTCATGAATTGCTGTATTCCAGCACCCAGTTCGTGCTTTGTCCACAGACAGCTCTCAATCAATATCTGTTGATGGTCTAAATGAACGATGTAGAAAATCCAATTTCAGTGACTTGCAGAATGCAAAGGATGTGAAGAACTAGAGAAAGTAAGCATAGGCGTATCATGTAAGGTGTTTCAAGTAATATAAGAACTGTCTCATAGATATAAGAGCTTTTTTAGCATTGTCAGAAGCTGAGAAAAAAGTTCTAATATAGCAAAGCCAGCCAATGGTATAGGAGAGAGGGGAGTAATATATAGGATAAGATTCTGAACACATAGGAGGGGATGGGACCCCAAGCAGAAGCAGCAGGTTAGTCTCAGATGAGAGGAGCGAGATTTCTTCTGTTCATTCAGAAGTGAGGGGGAAAGGGAGCTCATAATTAAGGCTGGACAGTCGGGAGAGGTCCTCTATGGTGGATGCTATCTTTTCTACAAATTAACTCTTCTGTGGACAGTGACTGGAAGTATCAACTGTAGAGATGTGGAGAAAGCCATGGATAAGAAGAGCGTGAGTTCCTGGTGGCATAGTCACCGAGCTGTGGGCGTTCTGGTGGCCATTGCAGCAGGAGGGCCCAAGGATGGAAAAGGAGATCATGGTCCATAGAACCATCTCGTCAAGTGGGTCGTTCCACAGTCCCTGAAATCGCCTAGATGGTGGCAGGACTTGGGTGGAGACAAAGTCTAAGGACCAGTAGTAGATTCTTCAGTAAAGGAGGGAAGTGACAGGGAAGTAGATAGCAAAGACAAGGAGAGTGGCATTAGCCATGTGGCCTAAACTGAATGCAGACTCAAACAATTTAAATAGACAAGATCAGATCATGAGCCAACAAAACCTCTCACTAACAACTGTGATAAATCTGGCTTTAGATTTTCTTGGTTATAAATGCTTATCTTTTTAGTCAATTTCTCCTTGTATAAGGGCAAGTACATGAGAAAAAAATCCCACAGGAATATTTCTAATTGTGCAATAGTTTGCTTTCAAATTCGAAAGGGAATCTAAGCTAGAGTTATTTGCACAAATCTAAAATAAGGATTTTCAAAAGTGTAGATTGATTAATGTAAGCACCAACTGTATTCCTGTTTATGTGCCTTTTATAGTAAAATAAATTATTGTACACATATACCCTGAATGTTGTCTTGGAATCCACATTTCATTATTTATCTAAAGCTTTTTGGGAAATGCAATTGCAAATATTAATATTAAAAGTTATTTTGGTTTCTCTCTCTTTAGTAACCCTATGATATTATCTCTATAAATACAGCTTTAAGTTGGCTGTTTCTTTTTCAATTATTTAGGGAGGTAAATGAAGAAAAAAAATTATAGATATTTTCTGTATTTTCAAGTGTGATTTAATTAATCTTCACAGTCGCTAAACCAGAAATAGAATGATCGCTTCAAAGTTTACAAATGTGCTAGGTCAGTATATTCAACAAAAGTTTTACAGGAGTCCCAGAAATACCTGCATTCCAGTGAACTCAAGTTCTTCAATCCTTGGAGAACCATATTTGCATTTTTGCATTGCTAATTTTGGTAATGTGAAAATATTTTGCATTGATAAGGACATTTACTAATGCAAAACAGACTTCTGCCCTGGTTTTACACGGCTTTAATATTAATAACAATATGCCTGAGATTATACCACATTTCAGTGTCAGTACAATTGGTGGGTGGAAAAAATGTGAATAAATTATTCACGTACAAACATGAGCAGTCTTGTTTTTCAAAAGCTGGTCATTGGGGAATCACAGTATAGGTGAGAGAAAAACCGAATAGGATGCAGCCGCAAACGGAAAAGGGCACACAAGTTCATTTTGCAAGTAGTGCACATTGCTAACTTGTATGTGGGCATCCTTAATACGGAGTCAGTTTCAGTGTTAAATCTCACAGACGTTTAAATAAATAAATTACAGGGGCGCCTGGGTGACTCAGTCGATTAAGCATCTGCCTTCAGCTCAGATCATGATCCCAGCGTCCTGGGATCGAGTCCCTCATCGGGCTCCCTGCTCCGTGGAGAGCCTGCTTCTCCCTCTCCCTTTGCCTGTCGCTCTGCCTACTTGGGCTCTCTCTTTCTCTCTCTGTCAAATAAATAAATAAAATCTTAAAAAATAAAGAAACAAGTAAATTTCAAAGAGTAAAGTCTAACAGCCAAAGATCAATTTTAACCTATGCTATTCAGTAAATATTCAGTGCCTGCTATGTGCCGGGCACTGTGCAAAGTGCTGATGGCACAATCAAGGGCCAGCCCCAGCTGCCAGCTACCGCTGGAAGAGCTTCCAGGTGATTCTACTCCCTAACATGTGTATGTGTTATAGTTCAGTCAGTTGGGCTTACAAAACTGAATTTGAAAAAAAGAATCAAGTTATTTAATTAATATACTTGTAAAGATGGGCAACTCGATTATAAACACTTTCCAAAACATGTGAGTTATCTGGATCAATTTTACAGATTCTCAAATCTTAGTTTTGATTTTCTTTTGAAATAATCATGATCTCTCTACTTGATATGCCTATGCTCACAGCATCTTGTACGTGGTAGGAGTTCTATAAGTACTGTTAAAAGAAGGAGGAAAAAAGTGAAGAATGGACAAATGTTGCATATTTATATTCTAAAATATTCGTCTCAGAGAAATATGTGGTTTATGCAAAGAGAAGACAAAGTAAAAATATCTAAAAGTAAAAATACCCAAGAATAAAATATAATTCCTGAAAATTCTGAAGGAATGAACGGTCTGACAGAATCATGCTGATGTTCTTTTCTGAAATATGGTTTAGCATGTCTGAATTACATTTCCCCTGAACAAAAGAGAAAAAATAATACTGAGCCCTTTTTATAAAGGCACAATATAAAAATTGGGACTAATTTATAACTGAAATAGTCCTACCCGGGGCGGTGGGGCGGGGGGAAGAATGTGCTTCTGAGCTTTGTGAAAAGACTTTAAAGAAAAAAAAATATATGTAAAGAAAGATTTACATTTGACACTCCACTTACCTCTCTGACTAACATTGAGTGATTATATCATTCATTCAGGGAGTAAGTTTGACCATACAATTCTCCCGTTCAGCACTAAACCTCCCTACCCTTAACCCACAGCATCACTCCATGAGGTTACGTTTTTTATTTCTATTAAAATGTAATTGAAAATGTCGCTTAGGTCCAACTGGCTGAATTCAGGTTCCAAGATTTTGTCTCTAATTTGATAATATCAGTTCCCAAAGTAAAACCCATCTAGAGCTCTACATTTCCTTATAAGAATGTCCACACTCTTCACGAGACTTATGCAGCCCTGGGGGATCTACCCTCTAGCCTCAAATCTGGTTTCTCTGTCCCCAAGATGGCCATATTGCTGCTTCTCTTACAGTGTTACAACAGGCTCAGCTTCTTTTTAACTCTGGGCCTTGGTGTTTTATAGTCTATGTTCCTGGAAAGCTTTTTCCTACACTCTCCACCTGGCTGACTCCTCCCTACATTTCACTTCACCCTTTACTTCCTTAGGGAAAAAATAAGTAGATCCTGAGAGTTGAGGCCAGATATTGTGTCTTTTTACTTACTTCTGAATTCCCAACTGCTAACACTATTACTGGCCTGTATTAATTATTCATTCATTCATTTACTTACCCATTTAATAGTTATATGTTGAACATCTCCTAAAAGCTACTCATTGTTGTAGGCATGGGGAATACAATAGTAAATTAAAGTTCCTTCCTCGTGGATATAGTAAGGGACAGTCAAGACAAGATAAATTCAGAGTGGTTAATGCTATCAAGAAATAAATCAAAAGGAAGGTAAGATGCTCACAGGCTTTAATTAGAGCTGCTCCTTATATAAAGGAGATAGCCATGTGAGGCTGTGAATATAGGGCATTCTAGTAAGCAGTAATAGCTTGTGCAAAGGCCCTGAGATATATAAGCTAAGCATAGTCAAAGGACAAAAGCCAGCCAGTCACTGGAGCAGAATGACAAAACAGGTCATGAGGTCAGAGAGTGGGCAGGAGATAGTTCAATTGGGATGTTACAGGTCATGGCACCGTGTTTTGATTTCATGTGAATTGCTTTTGGAAACCTTTGGAGAATTCTGAGCATGATCTGATTTTTGCTTTAATAAAATCACTCTTGTTGTTACTTAGAGAATGAAAAATAGGGAGATGAAAGCAGAAACAGAGAAGTTGGGAAGAGGGCTGTTACAGCAGTCCAGACAAGATAGATGTATGGCTTTGACTAGGTTAGCAACGAGAAATGACTGGATTCAGGATCTAGGAGGAGATAGAGTTGGCAAGACTTTAGAATAGATTGAAGGTGAAAGGTGATTGAAAAAAGGGACTTTACCAACACTTCGACTGAATTTTGTTGTTTTAATTAAAGAATCATTCATAAAGAAAAACTTGGGTTTTAGAAGCCTGCAAAGATATTTCACTTGTAATAATTATGTCTGCAATAATTATAAGGGAAATGTTAATACCTGAAACTTCCAAATACACATTATATAAGTTTCTCCTAAAATTTACTAGTGTAAGGCTCTGCTTGTGGGACTGTCTCCAGAATTATCATTGGTTAATCAGTATTTATTAGTGTTTATTAAGGACAAAGACTCACATTAAACTTTAAATTAAAGTTTTAACCTGCCTGTTAGTAGTTTTGTAAGCTGATGCTTGTAGCAGCTCTCTGCCTCTTTCCTGATCTATAAAACAGGGGTAATAGTAGAAACTTTCTTCATATATTAGTGTGGGAATCACAGGAGTTCATATATGTAAATCGCTTAGAAACCTGGCATATAATTAGTACTCAAAAGTGTTTGTTACTTTATTATTATCTACCTTGGACAGAACTTTGGTGACCTATAGTGATAACAATATTTTTTATACTTGAAGATTAATGTCTGTACTTCTTATAAAATGTTCCTACATTTATAAAGATTATTTATTTATTTGACAGAGAGAGAGAAAGAGAGAGAGAGAGATTACAAGCAGGGGGAGCAGGAAAAGGAGAAGCAGGCTCCCGGCAGAGCAGGGAGTCCAATCCAGGGCTCGATTCCAGGACCCTGGGATCATGACGTGAGCCGAAGGCAGCCACTTAACTGACTGAGCCACCCAGGCGCCCCAAATGTTGGTACATTTATAAGAGTGGTTGCATTACCACTCTTTTATATCAAGTCCTGTCTCCTATTTCACTGGGAACTTTCCTTCATAGCTCCATTCCCTCCCCTCCTTAACATGGAAACATGCTAAAGACTGGAGGATGGACTGGGTTGAATGGAGTCCTTGAATGGAGTGGGTTGAAAAAGCAGCTTCAGAGTGACTCCACATACATGCATTTGGGAAGACAGAAGCTCTGTGAAACCCCTTGAAGATTAGGGTCATGAAGGAACCCAACAGCCACATGGACGAGCCTTCACTTTACTTGCAGCAAATACCACAGTGAAAAGTAGAGGATGCATTCTTTCACCCTGTTGATGTCACAAGCCATGTGGTCCAGTGTCAGAGAAGTGCCCATGATGAAAATTACACAGCCCACCGCCAAAAGAGAATGACAGATAACTAGTATTTCCTGTATGTTTTCCTTTTTTTAAAATCTGAGTTCCTCTTACCTGATACCTCACATCTCTCCTTTTAACCCCTTACACCCCAGAAATACCCTCTTCCCTTATTCAGTTCTGCACTTTTTTCTTGTTCTTTAGTCCCTCACTCTTTCTTCTTGTTTCTGAACACAACTTTGAAAGAATAATTCCAACAGTGGTTGGACTTTTCTCAGAAGTTGGGAAAGGAGAAGAAACTAAAGCTATGTTTGTCTTTAGTGGACAAGGAGAGGGAATGGCAAGGAAAAAAATACATACACTTATTCGTTATTTACTGTTTCCATAACCTGTAAAACTCAGTGGCTGAAAACCATACACATTTGTTATCTCAGAGCGTAGGTGAGGAATCTTTCACAAGATGCCACCCTGGGCTAAGGTCTCATCTGAAGGCATACAGAGGATCTGTTTCCATGCTCGTGAGGTTGTTGGCAGAGTTTCAGTTCCTCAGAGGCTGTTGGACATGGGACTCAGTTCCTAGTTGGCTGTTGCCTTGAGGCCACCCTCAGATTCTCGTCGTGTGAGCCTCCCAAACATGGCACTTGCTTCATTAACGCAAGCAAGGAAAAGAGTCTGCTAAGAGGACAGAAGTCAAAATCTTATGTATGGGACTCACAAAAATGATTTCCCATTCCTTTTGCCATATGCTGTTGGTTAGGAGCAAGTCACTAAGCTAGACTGTAGTCAAGGGCAGGGGATTACACAAAGGTATGACTATAGAAGGCTGGGACTTGGGGAGCCATTTGAGAGTCTGCTGGCCACAATTATTAATTTTAATTTGGTCACAGAAGAATAAGAACTTTATAGCCTTTTCTTCTTCTTTCCTAAAGTTACTCCCTAACCTTAATTTTGGCTTTTTCTGTTTAGTGTATGTGGTGTGTCTGCTGTGGCCTCAGTTTCGTTTCTCTGGCCCAATTGCCTATTGATTTTTCCCACCCTCAGGTTAATTATAATTAGCTCATGGCTGCTTCCAGCCTGCCTTTGAATATTCCCTACTGGTTGAAGTAATCCTATAGATCAGGTTATATATATTTATATATTTATAATTACAACTCTTTCACTCTTTCATCTGTTCTTCTAAATCATGGATCACCCAACTTCTTTGCCATTTCTTTTCTGTTTTTCCTAACTATAACCTCCTCCCTTTTTTCTCTGCCTTAATCTTGCCCATGTTTTAAGTCTAAATTCACATGTTCTTGATGACTTTTTGTCTCTCTATAAGCTCCTTAATTTCTCCCTTATCTTAACTAACAAAGTATTAATAATTTATACCATACAAAGTTATCGCTTGACTGTAAATTATTTTGAACCAGTATCCAATTGTTTGAAATTTATGAGTCTCCTTTCTCTAATAAGTTCTTTGATCAATATTGCTCACTGCAGTATAACCAAGGATGATTTATATTAGTTACCAATAATGTTTAATGAAATATAGTTCCAGAGTCTTTCTTAGGGAAGTCATGTCTTATACTTAGTCTCTATCCTCAATGCCTAACAGTTGGCTGAATACATACAAGGTATTCAGTAAATGCTTATTGACCTGATAAGGGCAACTTTTAAATATTTAAGGTATGTAAATAATTTCATTGAATATATTTTCAACATCTTAAAATGTAGAAGGCTGTACTTTACTAGAATTAGTGTCTACTGCAATGTATAGACCATATGCAAACCCTTAAGAGAGACCCTGCATAAATTTAAGAAACACATAAAATTTATATGATGCCCAAGATTTTTTTCCCAAACACAGGAAATTAAAATTGTAAGTTATTCACGATAAAAGCTAAATATTTCCTTAAAACAAAAGAAAAATAGGATGCTTTAGTCACTCTCACTTTAAAACAGCATTAATTTATATTCTAAGACTGTTGTTCCCCAGTTTCTGGGCTCTAAACTTTGCTCAAACACTGGCCCTGTGATAGAACTTGTAACTATAATGTTAAAGTCTTATATTTTAAAATATCGTATTTGTACACATTTTTAAATTTAAAAATATTTTTAACGAATTTCCACTAATTTAGACAAAGACCTTTAAGCACAATAAATATTTAAGAATTTTCTTCTTCCTAGTATTTATTCTTTAACTCTACATCTGTAAAGGGGAATTATATTTTTCCTAAATTTGTATGTGATCATGCAAATAAAATAGACCACTTTATTTTTCCATGTGTATTTTTCTGGGAAAAGGTCAATGAAAAATATTCATTTAGAATAAGTCTCAAGTGGTGTTCCAATTATTTTTTGTTGTCAGTAAGATACAAACAGTTTCCTTTATCATAATTTAGTTAACCACATGGCTGATGCTGTAATCACAGACTATCTTAGTACATTCAGGATACTATAGCAAAAATATCACAAACTAAGTAGCTTATAAAAAAACAGAAATTCATTTCTCACAGTTCTGGAGACTGGAAGTCCAAGATCAAGGTGCTGGCAGATTTGGTGTCTGGTGAGAACCCATTTTCTGTTTCATAGACGGCACCTTTTCTCTGTGTCTTCAGATGCTGGAAAGGTACGGGAGCTCTATGGGGTCTCTTTTATAAGAACACTAATCCCGATCACGAGGACTCCACCCTCAATACTTAAGCACCTCCTATAGGCCCCACCTTCTTTTTTTTTTTTTTTTTTAAAGATTTTTGTTTATTTATTTGACAGAGAGAGACAGCCAGCGAGAGAGGGAACACAAGCAGGGGGAGTGGGAGAGGGAAAAGCAGGCTCCCAGTGGAGGAGCCTGATGTGGGGCTCGATCCCATAACGCTGGGATCATGCCCTGAGCCAAAGGCAGAAGCTTAACAACTGAGCCACCCAGGCGCCGCTATAGACCCCACCTTCTAACACTATCATTTTGAGGGGTGGATTTCAACATATGAATTTTGGGAGACATAAATATTCAGAACATGCCATTGAATAAGTTCAAATGTTTGTAATAAGCTAGATATATTAAGATGAAACATTTACAATAGTTTCTCTATGCAGGTTTCAACTGGAACGATTTTTAAATATTGCTTTTTACTGATTTTCAAGATAGTACATGGTTATTACAGAAAAAAGGAAATGATAGGAGATATTAACAGAGAAAAAATAAAAGGCACAGGTAATATCACCACTCAGAGATAATTAATTAATATTTTCATATAGTCCTCCCTTTTTCTATGTGTATATATGTGTGTGTGCATTTTTCTTACTTGCAAAAAAAATGGGATCACAGAGATAGGTTTTTTTTTTATTAACTTAACATTGTATTGAATTTATTATCCAGTAACAGTTTTCAAAAATATAATGTGTAGTGGCTATATTATAGTCTATCATATATTTATCTACCATAAATTTTTATGTATCATAGTTTATGTACCATGTTTTATGGTACATAATTTATGTACCATATTTATCATACTATTTATGAGGCCATATATGTATCATATGTACCATAGTTTATTATCTTTTTTAGATATTTTGATTGTTTCCCATTTTTTTTAAGATAATGAAACTTTGAACATAGCTCTAGGTATTCATTACATTATTCATCACAATAGATTTCCCCAGTGGAACCACGGTCTCTTAAGACTCTTGATAAACACTTTCAAAAAATCATTTTAAAGACTGTACAAGTATATATGTGTGTCTAGGACCAATAAGTATATTTGTGCATTTATGTTAATAGCAATGTGCACTGCACCACTCACACAAACTTTGACTGCTCCTACCTGCAAAGTATGAGTATACACGTCTCACTTACTGTCACCAATATTAAATGTAATCACTTTTAAAAATAGTGGCACTACAAAAGATGAAAAAAACATTGAGCATTTTTTAAGGATCAATCGCATTTAGCAGACACTAAATGTGGTGTAGATAAGGTAGACGTTGGTTTTACTCTTACTCAAAGGTCTAGAGGTAGGCTCATATGAGGGGGCTCATATCTGGTAGTTGGGTTCTTCACAATGTTTTCCAATTTCTATTGTAATTATGCTTCTCCACCACAGCATTTTACCGCCATCCACTTGGTCTAAGATAGTACATCACCATAATCACCATGTTCCAAAAAGCATGATGGAGGGAAGTGAAAAGAAGAAAGGGGAGGCAGAGCTTTCCTTCCCTTCAAGGATACAGTGCAGAATTTGCTTTAAAACTTCTGCACATAGCTTATTAATCAGCACTGAGTCACCTGGCCAAACGTGCTAGAGAAATTGGAAAATATAGCGTTTATTTTGGCCTATTCTAGACCCAGCTAGAAATGAGTAATTGAGAGAAAAGAGAAGAACAGTTTTGAAGGATGCTCTTCCTGTGACACACAAAGAATCTTAAATTTACAATGTGCTTGATTATTCCGGAGGTTGACATTTTTTCATACATTTATAAACTTTCTTCTTTGAATTCCACGTTAGTGCCCTCTGCTAATTTTTCCATTGGATTAGTTTTTTGGTAAGATTCTTGTTAAATTAGTATTCATCACATTCATTTCTTCATGTATTTTTATAATGATTTTGATTTATTGGAGGCTTACAAAGGGTTATGTGGTGAAAACGCACAATGACAATTTTATTGCTCTTATACTTAGGAAGTTTCCCCATTCCTCAGGATTACATTAATCAATACTGTAGAATTTCAAGAATTAACTTTCACTTGTAATTCTATTTTTATCTGCAGAAGTTTTTGTTTGTTGGCTTTTTGGTTTTGGTTTTTTGGAAATGCTAAGAAAAGAAATATCTAACTTGAGGCTTTTTTAATGAAAAATTAGTGGTTTTTCTTTACTAATTTGAAAAATAATTTATTTGACATTATATTGAAAATTTATGTGTTATGTTCTTCTGCAGCCTAGCATCTCTTTAAAGATTGTCAGTTCTATTTTGTTGCCCTCTCCCAGACTGATTTTCAGCCAGGATATGTGAGTATGGAGTATTCTAGCAAGATCCATTCAGAATGTTTGGAGTGACTATCACATCGCTATCAAATATTTTGCCTATCACTCTTGTTCTTTAGATTTTGCTTGAGTCTCACACTCTAGGTTTTCTATCTTAATGGAATAATAAATATTTGTTTGGTAGTTGACACTTCAAACATTTTCTTAGCTTTTCTTATTTGTTCTCTTAGATTTGTTTGGTCAAAGTTTTAAACAGCTAATTTGCTTTTGTTTGGGATTGTATTAAAATGTTAAGCAAACTGGAGGGGTTGGTTGATTTTGTAATATTCTGCCTTTTTATTTATAGGCATGGGTCTATATTCTTTAGTGTCTTATTGAAATCTTACAGTTTTTAAAAATGTACATCAAGCAGATTTCTTTTATAATAATTTTTAATATTTTATATTTTTATTACTATGGGGAATCAAATATTTTCCTAATATAACTCTAGCAAGAAATGTTACTGATGCATCCATCTTTTACATGACACTTTACTGAATCATCATGCTAATTGAAATAGTTCTCAATCATCTTGATTACACATTCTATTTTTTCCTTTAATGAAACTTGATCTGTTATTTCTGTTATAAGTCTTCAAACATTGGCCAGAACTTCCAAAAAAGTGATTAATAATCTATCTTCCAAATATCTATCTGCCAAATTTTGTTCCAATTTGAATGGGAATCCCTCTAATATTTCACAGATTTCTGGGTGTGGAGGGAAATATATCCTTAAACTTATGATTCGATAGATCTGGTATATATACAGAGATAGTGAAAAGGAACTAGATTATGTAGACATAAAAGAATCCATTGGATGGATCACAACCAAAATTAATAAACTTTGAAAGTTTTCAAGAGAATTACATTCGACAATACAAAGGCAAGAAAAATGAAGTTTTGATAAGCTGTATTATGGATTAATGATGTATTTAACATTTGGAATTAGAGTTTACTGGTGCCTATGTTGCAGCATAACTTTTACTTTTATATATAGTTTTACTTTTACATATATATGTGTATGTATATATATATGCACATATGCATATATGTGTATATATATACACACACACACACACAGATGTATACATATCTATACCTCAAAACTAGGAAAAATTGTATGGAAAAAGGTTTTTTGTTTAAATTAGTATATGTTATAATAAAGTTGATATGATCATTTTGCTATTACTTCTAAAAATCATTTATACAAAGATTTAAAATACAAAAAAAAAAAAAAAGCCTAGGACTATCCTTCCTGGCTATACTGAGAGTTAAATAAGCTCTGACATATTTCTATCATTTGCCATTTAAACTGAGTAATGGTGAGGGTGGGAGAAAATGGGGAGAAAAATTATTCAGTGATATTGTTCTTATGATGCTTTATTCCCAGGTGTAATCACTTAACAAAATGTGCGGTACGGCTATTAGCAACAATTGTACTGCACGTGGCAGAGACTCTGAAGATTTGATAAGAGCAGTCAAGGAAACATGAACAATGATTTTACTCTGCTAGTGATTTTTGGCAAACTGGATTCAATGAAGCACAATAAATACCTCTTCAACTGGCCTTACAAAGCCTTCAGAGGATGTGAACATGCCTAAAAAGAACTGTATTCCATGAAATCGCTGATTGTTCCTTTTGAATGAGGACCTTAGCCAGCGGTCAATATTTAAGTACAATGTATGAAATGTTACCTGCTTTCAGTTAAAGATAACATGAAATATCAGGGAACGTTAGGAAACAAATGATATACAGGTATTATTTTAGCATTAATGACTTGTAAATACTATCAGAGTGGAAATTTGGACACTGAGGAGGGCATTTAGCCAGAATACTTTCAAGTCAATGATGCAACGTGTAGTGTTCATATGTAGTGTCATTAGGACCAAGTGTTTGGAATCTCACAGGTTTGGGGTTGAATCTTAGGCAAATATCTCACCTGTCTAAATCCCAGTTGACTCATCTGTGAATTAGGAATTACTTAGAAATATTATCTATTTCTGCCTCTTTAGCTTGTGAAACTTGAGATGATAGGTTATGTGTGTGTGTGTGTGTGTGACAGAAAGACAGAGACAGAGAATCAGAAAAATCTGGATCATAGCAACACTAAATACATGATGTTTCTTCATCATTATCATCAACATCAGCATGATCAACTTTGTAGAGTCATGAAGTTGCTGAGCATCTTGGCCAGCCATATTTTTATTTTGTAATGTAGTGATTAGTGATACATGAAAAGCTAATACAATATTCTAATATTAACTCTACTTAGAATCTACTCTTCCAAAACCTTTCAGTTTTTATTGTAGGTTACATCACAGATGATTTCAAGCCTCAGTTTTGCAGTGAGGCATTTGTGGGTGTTTATGTATATTCCTCAAGGACATTTTGATTACAGTCTATAAATTATGGAAACTCCCTTCTTCCTTTTGCTGCTACAAATGGCTCAGTATAATAATGTCATGAAGAATTCATACCCAAGAAGAGGTGAGACTCCTTCCCTCCATCCCATTGCTGCCGCACCTCAGGCCATGACCTTAGGACGGGGCTTTAGCTTTTCTAGGAGCATTCTGGGACCCACAAGGCCTCCTTCTTGCTCCTCACCCTCCAGAAAGCTGCAGTTCCTGCCCGCCAAGGATCCACCAGTACTATTGAGCCTGTTGTCTTCTCTCGTTCAAAAAAAGTCAAGGATTGCTTCTCTCTTGGTTTATGAATGTGAGGGGTCCTTCAGTGCTTTCTCGTGTGTCACCATCTGCTTCCATTGCCTTTTCTTTCTCTTTCTTTTCTCCTCAAAGGGCATTTTACTCATTATCCCTAGATGGTCCTCCAGTAGCCCTCCCTTTGGACATATTCCTTTTATAAGAATTGTCAGATCTTTCTTTCCAGAAAGCAGAACTTGACAAAGAGGGCTGATGGCTGGTATTGTATGAGGGAATACGATCCAGAAAGAATGAGCGAAGAAGAGGGAGAATGAAGGAGGGAAGGAGGGAAAGGAGTAGGAGATCTGGCTTTATTTAAAATTCTTCTATTTTGCTCATCATTGATTTTTTAAATTAATTTTGAGTTTTAAAAAAAATTACTTAAAAATATTCTGTATGTTCAGTACTGAGATTTTGAGGTCCTCTTAAATTTTTCATCCAAAGCAAGTGCTTCACCCACCTTACCCCAGTTCCAGCTCTGTCTGTGACATGAGTTATCAAGCTTGTTGCCAAGTGAAACTGACTGTCTCATCCAGGAACTTTGTTCCTCACGGTGTATTGACAGAATTTGGGGGCCATCCAGCGGTGGGGAGGAAGTGGGAAGAATGTATCAGTTATCTCCCATTTCCGTTGCTTTAGATTTTATTCCATGGGTATTATCTCCTTTGCACTCCAAGGGTATGCATGTGTGAGCGTGGGAGGTGAGAGGCACGTACGTGGGCAGAAGTTGAGGCACTGTGTAGCTATGCCTGCATGAGGATGGTCAGAGGTCATACAAGTTGGAACAAGGAGCTGATGAGGTCGGGAAGATGTGAAAAGGTGACTAAGAGGAGGAGTCTGATACAATCTACCCTTGGCACTATTCAGCTACTTCAGTGCCCTCCACTGGATGTGGCTGCCATAATAAAATGAGAAAAAGCAAATGGCCCTCACTTCTTCCCAGAGAGAGAAAGAATCAGTTCAATCAAGTCACAGGATGTGCTTTAAGATGGTAGCCAGCTGTGCTCTCTGAAAAGCTTACGGCAAGTCGGCTAGTGAAATCAGCTAGAGTTTCTGTTTCTGTAGCTGGTCTTGAAGCCTTGATTGGTATTTATTGCCTCCTTTCTCCACCATGCATTCTAGATTTCCCTCACTTTTGCACAACTCTTTGGCTGGTCCGGGTGACTTGCCTGATGGGGTGACCTTAATCTTCATTTCAGAGCTGTCTATATCTCCCTTCTTTCTTTTGCTGCTACTTTTTCTTTGGTGTTTTGGGGGTAATGGCCACTACATTTTCTAATTTACTCTCCAAACTGGTCATAGAAGTACGAAGATATGTCCTATGGGATCCCTTGGGTATCAGACCTGCTCCCCCCCGGCCCCACTGTGTAGCCACAACCCTGACTTTTCATGGTAATCATGAATATTTATTCCACCAGTACTAGCGGCTCCTTTATTTGCTTGTGGATCCACTGGATGAGGAGCACAGTGTGAATCAGGAGGTTGTGACTCCAAGTTCAGTGGTACCTTAATATGTTCCTTAGCAGAAGCATTTCCCTACCGGGATTTAGGATCTCTAAAGCTGCAGGGTTGGGAAGCATGTATTCTACAAGTGGGTGACTAGGAGTGATAGTAAAAAAGGGCCAATTCTACTCTATACCATGGCTTCAGGACCCAAGTAGTCTAGCTCATGGGGACATGGGAGTATATATTGGCAGTCGATTCAGTGAATGTCCTGTGTCCTGGAGGTCAGCACTTCAACCCCACAAGGTATTGGTTTTAAGCTTGGACTTTATTTGAGACGTCATCAGGCCATTCAGTAGTCATGTTTATAAGCTGACTGCTTCTTGGTGACTGTGTACATGAATCCAGTGTGCATGTCATGATTGGTACACCTCTTCTTCTTCTTCTTCTTCTTCTTCTTCTTCTTCTTCTTCTTCTTCTTCTTCTTCTTCTTCTTTTAAATAGGTTTCTTTAAGAGAGGCAATGCTATTTGCAAAACCACATTGACAGTTCACGTACCTATTTGGAAAGTCATACTTCCAAAATTTCTACAGCCAGGGAAGAAATATGGAAGAGTTGTTACTTTGGGGAAAAACAAGTCCTCATTCTCCAGGGTGGAAGACGTCTGATGTAATTGACTTGCTGATAAAGGCCAGATGGTATTCCCATGTAATGGTGTCATAGAGAGGGCTCAGGGTAAGTTTTTGGTGCTGTTAGGCTTGGGCATTCAGCAGTGGCAATCTCGATCAGTCTTCTAGAGAGGGGGTCTGTGCTGTTACGTTTATTCATGCCCTTTGTCTCTGTCATCAGGGCCATTCTGCTCATACTTGGGATAACCCTGAGATAATCAAGAAGAAATTCTGGCTGGAATTTATACGATGAATCCTTCTGGTTGTTTAGAGCTTCCACATTGGTAGGCACTTTCCAAGGGACATTAATATATGATGCAGAATTTGATCATTCCTATGGATCCAACTATAGATTACCTCCTCAGATGTCTAGTTTTCTAGTCCTGGTTTTCTAGTCCTGCTCCATTGAGGCTCATGACCAATCAGCCAGGACATTTCCTACCTTCCCAAGGAATACGTGCATATCTATAATTAAAGACACTTCTAGTTACATATAAAGTAGATGGCTAGTTCTGTAACCCACAAACATGTCACCTGAAAACATTTCCCTTCCTACTACATTTTTAGGGCACAACTTGAGTGGAGCTACAATCCATCAACAGTCAGCTTTTAGCTAGCACCAACATATCAAATATGATCCAGGCCAGAGTTCTTTCCTCCTCCATCATTTGGTGGTAGGGAATCTCACATGAGGCCAGAAGTGTGAGTGGAGGAGAGATCTTGGTAGGTCAAGTAGGTAACATGAAGTTCAGGTTACCTTATTCATATTTGCTCTTGCTCTTTGGATCTGCTGAGGCCCAGTCCCAGTTATATGCCTTCCATCAAGCGATGGGCTACTGCTATGTCCACCTGAACCCATGCCTCAGCACATACAATTACACCCAACTTCACAGGGGAGTTCCAATTGCATAGGTGATTTGTATTCTAAAGCCAGACATTCATTTCAAAATGTAATTGGATTTCCATGTTACACATTTTAATGTTTAAGTGTTAGAGTAATAAAGCCTAGTTTTGAAAAATAATTTTTTTGTGAAAATTTCTTATTTCCTTTTGAAGCTATTGGCCTTAAGCATATCGATAATAAAGGAGGTACGGAAGTGGTATAACATTCGGAATTTATTTAGCCTTTAAAAAATAAGTGTGTAGAGTTTTACAGGCTTAAGCTTCATGAAACTGTCAGAAACTATCCAAATCACCATTCAGATGGGTATCTTTTGGATTAGTGAGTTTGAAGATTTACATTAATGAAGATTACCCCACTGTTTACATTGATAGTAAACCAAATTTTAAGAAGAAAAACATTATCTGCACAGTTTATAAAAACAGGCTAAAATAGGAATAGGTCACCTTTCAGATGTCTTTACATACATAACCATAAATTAGTTTTTTCAAAATATTTCAGTGGATTTTATTATAGTATGATCCTTAAAATTTTACTAAGCTAGGGTTTTGTGTAATGTCTGCTTTTTATTCAACTGAGTTCAGAGATTAAACAGCTATGCTACTTAGAAATAACATAAACATCAAAAGACAGACCTTCTTTATCACTTCATCAGACGACTATGTGGGTCTTAAACACGGCCAACAATCCTTTCAACACGGTCAGGCATCCATCTTAGCCTCTACGGCTGAAAAAGCACAGCACACAGGGTTGGGGATTGCAAACCAGAGGGGCCAGGTGCCTGGAAGGACAGTCTCTACCAGGAGATGGATCGTTCTCCTGTCCTCAGTTCCACACCTCCAGCTGCCTGGTCATAAGCAGAGAGTGTCAACTTTCTTGTGCCTTTTGGTGCTAAACTCTGGCTGCAGCCCGGCCAGGCAGATATTGCAAGTAGGAAAGAGATGCAACATGGCCGTGAGATCAACTCCTCCACGATCCCTTCAGCTCCACCTCAGTTGCGTAGTTAGGGAGCAAAATGTCTTTTGGAAAATTTATCCCAAGTTTTACTCCCATAAATGGTTCCTGAGAATATCTGTTTCCCCATGCCTGCAGTGACTTAGCATTCCTGAACTGAAGTCTAACTGTGTATGTCCTGGGTGGTGAAGGAGACTCTAACCCCCATGGCTTTTCTCTTTGGGGAAGTAGCCTCTTTGGAGAACACCACACATCATTTGCCTGGCGTGGAGTTTATTTTTCTATATCTGCTGAAAAGGCTGTGGGAGAGCTTGGCTCTCAGTGGGAATCCATCTCCCTCTCTCTCTCTGCACCTGCCTGGCAATGTGAATCTGCCCTCCACAGCAAACCAGGGTGCATTTCCTCACCTGTTGGGAGCAAATATGCGTTGAATGCTTACAGTATTCTTTATATTTATATAATGTAATCCTTATGAGAACCCCAGGACGGAGGTCCTGTTGTCCCATTTTTTTATATGGGAAAAACTGAGAAACAGATTAATTGAATAAAATGTGGCTATGAAGGCTTCTAGTTAGGATGTGGGGAAGCTGGGAGACAAACTGAAACCTGTAGAACTCTAGTTCATCACTAGTACACAGAGTGGTGCAGAAAAGGGCCTGCATTTAAAACAACAGTGTCTGTTACTATAGCTGAGGTTTTAGAGGTATTGCTATTCGGGTAGGCCAAGAATATGAGGAGCTCTTTATCCCAGTCTTACCCATAACACTCAGATAACAAACATAACAAAGAACTAGAGAAAACTAAGATATATTGTGTTATTTTGTTTGGGGGTAAAATGTCATGCAGTAAAGTTAATATTTTGTTTACTTTGATTGTTGAATGACATACATCATTAAATATCTAAAGGAGCAAGACTTTTTAAATGTTCTGTTATGATAAGAATGGTTTCTCATCTGCTGCCTTTCCTAGCAAAACAATGTCGTTTGAATGAACAACACTTTAATTGATTTTTAAGATTATGAGTCTTCCCCTTTGTAATGACCACTGTGTCCTGTGGCAAAATTGGAATGCAGAAAGTATTCTGAATGCAAGGTCAAGCAAGTGAGGTTCCTAGTGACTGTGAGAAGAATTTAAGAACAAAATTTCAGCTTTCCAAGTTTGCTTGACACTTTGCAGAAGGCTTACCTTTTTAACTTGGTTTTGAGGATCCTACTGGGGTGACTTAGAAAATCACAAATGGCAAACACGTGCACATGTTCCACCATTCCCATCTTGTATTCATGTAAGACATTACTAATCAATCACATACTCTGTCTCATTGAAACTGAATGTTATCTCAGACATTTTTCAACACAGGGCTTGAGGGAGCAGTGAACAGTTGACCAGAGTTTGTACAGGTGTTAACTTTATTTTCCATCTCTGACATAGACATCTCTACCACAGCTACATGTAAGGCTAAAACGGAAATATTGATTTCTTACTTGTTACGTTTTTTATGTATTGTGCTAGGCAATGGAAATAGAACAGTTAAAAAATTAAGCTCATTTTTTAAAAATGGCAAACTTGTCATAAGAGATCAATCACTATCCATTCATCTGTCGATGGATAAAGAAGATGTGGTACATATGTACAATGGAATATTATGCAGCCATCAAAAATGAAATCTAGCCGTTTGCAACAATGTGGATGGAACTAGAGGGTATTATGCTAAGCGAAGTAAGTCAATCAGAGAAAGACAATTATCATATGATCTCACTGATATGTGGAATTTAAAAAACAAAACAGAGGATCATAGGGGAAGAGAGGAAAAAAATGAAACAAGATGAAATCAGAGAGGGATACAAATCATAAGAGACTCTTAATCATAGGAAACAAACTGGGGGTTGCTGGAAGGGAGGGGATTGGGGAATGGGGTAACTGGGTGACGGGCATTAAGGAGGGCACGTGATGTAACGAGCACAGCTTATTATATAAGACTGATGAATCACAGGCCTGTACCTCTGAAACCAATAATACATTATCTGTTAATTAATTGAATTTAAATAAAAAATGTTTTTTTAAAAAAGAAACCAATTACTAAATCTCAATGATTTCATCAAATAAAAACTTGTCACTTGTGCAAAGCCCATTTCAGGTATTACTGATCCGGTGGCTCCATGGGGGAGCTGTCACCCAAGGAGTGTTGCAAGACACCCTGCTCCTGCTAACCTGTGGCACTGCCATCTCCAAGCTTACTGAGATGAGAATATGAGAGCGTGGAGGCTCTTTAACCACGGCAGCTGGGAAGTGACACCAGTCATGTATATTCACATCCATTAGCCAGAAAAAGTCACATGGCCTCAAATAAATGCAAAGAGACTAGAAAATTTATTACTGCCCTGACTTCCTCTTCCTAAGAGAAAGTATGGACGGGCAGCCTGAATGTTTTAGTGGTCAGCTAGTTAACTCAGGGAAAAATAGGCATGGTACTTTACTCATGGAATTTTCTAGTTAATGTAAGCTTTATTCCCCATTTGTGCTGTCTCAGGTTCTTCATTTCCAGCAGCATATGTGCCTTTTAAAAATCTAAGGCCATTTATTTATATAACATAACATTCATATTATAAATATAGATGTAGATGTAATACATATATGTGTATATATATATACACACGCACATACATGCATACACACACACACACATATATATGCTGTCTAAATTTAAAGCTATCCATCTTTCTCAAATTAACATGAACTTGTATGCCTGTCTCACTGGTATTCTTATTCTTCACAGCTTTACCATCACAGAGCTGTCTTCAGCACTTTATACTTTCCTCACTTAACCAGGTCTATCCAATTTAGAAATAATGTTAAGATTATTTTTCGGCAGTGACTTTTTTAATTCTTTTTCTCAATTCCCCCAATCCTATATCAACCTGAAATTAGCATTGCCTTTCTCAAGAGGTATTCCTATTTCCATCCAAATCACATACTTTTTCACAGCTGGCAAATTTAGCTCCCCATGACTTTTTCTAACGTATGATTTTTATACTGACATTTCCATATTTACACTAAAGTTTCCTTTTTCAGTAAACACGGACACCTTCACATCTTGTCAGGACATGCGGTGGCATGAAGCATTCCCTATCATTGTATCTAGGTGAACACTGGCTTTGTGGGAGTAGTTCTCTAGCTGTTGTTTCTTATCTTCTCTGCTTTTGAATAGAAACCACACCCTCTGCTTCCTCAATGTGAATTTTGAGCGCTAATGCAGAGGGTTCCCTACGTATTTTTTAACTCGGTCTCCCAGGAAGGGAAAAATTACTCTAGACTGCACTGTTTAATAAGTATGAGTCACATGTGGCTTTTGAGCACTTTAAATGTGGCTGCTCTGAATTAAGATGAGCTCTACGTTTCAAATTCAGACGAGATTTCAAAGACTGAGAACAAAAAGATAATGAAATATTTCCTTTACAATTTGTGTTTATTTCTGATGTTCAATTAATATTTTGGATACATTGGATTAAGTAAAGTGTATGATTAAAATTAATTCCATCTATTTTTAAAATTTTTTTAGTGTATCGCAAAGAAAAATATAAATTTCACATGCAACTTACATAATATGTCCTTTGGGCAGCACCGCTCTAGACAGGCTCTTTTGAAAATATGAGTGAATAAATTTGGTTATATAGACTTTGTAGTTAAATAATGGTCATGCTATATGCAGTTTAAAAAGACTGACGCTGTAAGTCTGCTATTGATTTGGTTTGGAGTCAATGGATAAGATACATTCTTTTTTTCCCCACTTTTTGTTGTTTTTCCTGGTAAGTTTAATCATAAAAATAAACCTTTAAATATTCTGAGAGTGTAATTTGACTTGAAAAGTCATTTGAAAAAGAATGATGAATGAATGCACCAGTTGGTCTTTGAAGGTATGCTGGTTTTCTTCAAAATACAAGTCTTGGCATTCAGTGTGACCTTGAGTGTCAAAGACATGCTTTCTTGAGTAGATTGTTTTGTTCTAGTGTCACAGCCTCAACAATACATGTCTGCTTATCCTACACCATATTATTTGAAAATCTGCTGTTATAGTATATGGTGACATAGACTTTGGGTACTCAGATGTTTTACTTTTATGAAAAATTAGGATATTTGTCAGAATAGAAAATAGCAATTAACATCTCATCTGCTTTCATCGATTAATTGATTGATTCTAACAGTCACAAGTCTTTCACATTCTCCCCAAATTTACTGACATTATTATGAGAAATCATCAAGACCATTTAATCATTAGGTTGAGAATGTCAGGTCAATATCTGTTCAAGTCTCTGAGGTCTAAACTGAAAGTCTTGTCCATTTTGAGAGGATAATGATGAGAACAGTGAATCCACAGTGACTTCATTACCCCAGTTTCCATTTTCATGAGGATAAAGGCATTTATGGAAAATTTGATCATGGACATTTGTTAAGAAGTCCTTGTTAACTTCTTGAAGTGAACCTTCCTAAAGAAAAGCTCCACCAATCAGTGAACTGAGCTGTAATTTTTTTAAAAGCTAATTATTTCAGTATATGAATTTAAAGTAAGAATCCACTTCTTTGATGGTCAGACAATGTAATCTTAAAGTGAAGGGGTGTGTATGAAAAATCAGTAGTGGCTACTAGTCATTGCCATGGTGACAGACACCTTTAACTGTAAGATGGCCTTTTGCATATGGCAGTATGATCTTTTAAAAACACATTTCCTTTGCAATACAGCACTTCTGACTGGCTATTTCCTCCTAGGAGAGTTTGTGTGCTGTGGTACTTTCCCAAACTTGCTCTATCTTCTCGGTTCTTTGTTTATGATTGAGTAATTAAGAGCTTTAGTAAAACAACCTCGAGTGAATATTTCATAGAGACGTTCCATAGAAGAAATACTGAAGAAGTTTCTGACTTTAGTTTTCCATGGTTTGCTTTCCAGTTTGTTTGTTTGTTTGTTGTTTTGCTCTGTTTTTTTTTTTTTTTTAATGTACCCTTGTTAAGATGTTATTTCAAAAGCTAGTGACTTTGGTAAGAAAAAATTATAATCTGCTCATGCCAGTTAGCTTGACCACTGTGTAGACAGGTGGGAGCATGGGTAAGACAAATCATATGGGAACGTCAGAAAGCACCTGTAGATGATAAAGATCCTCCTGAGCTTGAGACTTTTGTAGAAGGTAGTGTGTGTAGAGGTGATTTGCACCCTTGTCCTTGATGGGAGCTACTGGTAGTGTTGCTATCAATCAACAAAGGGAGGTCAGGATGGCCATTTAGCCTAGCTATTTATTAATCCAGGGGAGCTGTAAATATACACTTTTGATGTTGTCTTCAGATGAGCTTATTTTTATGTCAAAATTATTAATATAATAAATGTAAGTTCAAACATATTATAATTTTTGGAAATCTAGTGGGTTGGGTTTTTTGTTGTTATTGTTTTGTTTTGTTTTTTGGCACTGAAATAAAATATTCCAAGATCCTCAAAAACTGGAAATATCCTAGCTCTCTCCAGATTTCTACAAGGTTCTGCTATCATCTAGTGGAAGAGTAGCCAAAAGACACCGTGACAATGGGAAAAAGCCTCTGAGGCTATAATGTGGTCTCAGATCCTTGCTCTAGTAGCTGCTGGCTGGGACAGCTTCAGTTTCCTCCCCTAAGGTATAGATAATACTTTAAAGAATTTTTTGAAGAAGAATTGAGGTAATGTGTGTTGTGATACTGATAATTACCAGGTACAAAACAACCATTAGCTAAGAATGTCATTAATAACAGAGATGACTTATCAGTATTTTTTTCTATGCACAGAGAACATCTCTGTGTGCAGAGCTTGCTGCTTTCAGTTCTGACTCCTAGAATCATGTTTTCTATGTGTTTTCTCAGAAGAACCCATTTATTGCTAACATTGGACCCACCGATAGGTACAGTGAAAATGTGTCTTCCGCCATCTTTGTTTATGAATACAACTGGGGATTAGAAGACATCGATGTTCCATGTGAGCATGATTATCACATCCAGTACACTCTAGTCTGGATGCTACGGCTGCACTGGTAACTGCATTTATTCTTTTTGTTTTTTAAATTTAAAAAAATATTTATTTATTTGAGAAAGAGGGTGGGACAGAGGGGGAGGGAGAAGGACAAGCAGGCTCTGTGCTCTCAAGACCCTGAGATCATGACCTGAGCCAAAACCAAGGGTCAGAAGCTTCACTGAAGGATCCACTCAAGCGCCATGCATCTATTCTTAGTGTGTCCTTAAAAGAAGCCAAAATAGAAACTCTGCATTTAAGAGTAGGTGTTTTTCTGAAGTAAGAGGGTAGATTAAAGAAACTGCCTTAAATTAAAAATACGATAAGGCTGTAAATGAATTATGAAAATCAACCCCTAGCAGTGAAAGCACATACAATAGAGTTATGAGTAAGTTCCTTCCTCTGTGGTACGACCAGTAAGAATGTATGATGAAGGAGGCCTCTGCAGAGTAGGGGACTTCACTTAGGCAAGGAGCAGCCAGGAAAGAATTATGGAAGGAATGGAAGTCCATGTGGCTACCGATAATCGAATAATCGGTAGGGTCTCTGTAGACCCTGAAGAGGGAAGCCAGCACCACAAACATATGGGACAAAATGAGTGCCAGGGGAATGAATCTGGCTTCCTGAGGAATGGCATAGCAGTATGATTTAGGATAACATTTGTGTGAGAACGATAGGGAGATAGAATGCATTCTTAACATTTTACAAATATGTTTCTGACTTCGCATTTTATCTGAATGCTACGTGGAAATCATTCTTCCTTTCATTAGGTGAGTTTTCTTATGTCACATCCAAAGACAGTCTGAATCAAAGAGTGATTCCTGTGGTTCCTGGTTGGGTTACTTTAGTTCTAACCATTAATCATGCTGTATTCTTTGAAAGTGGATGTTCTGAAAACCTGAAAACTAATTCTCTAAGTGTATTTAACAAAGATCATGAAGAACTAACATGCACCTGATGGGTTTGTCACTTGTATGTCCACTTCTCAAGTTAACTATAGCTTACATTCAAAATAAACGAATTAATAGCATTTTCTTTGTCGGCCTTATTCTTTTATTTGCCCAGAGGTCTGGTTGAGCTGATTTATGTTAAATTGACTAAGATAGATGACCCACAATAAACCAATATTGTATTTGTAATTGTGAATTCAGAGAGGGGAATGTGGGAAACAATCATAATTTCAGGTATCTTTTAACAACTAGATTAAACTATCACAAAATGAAACAAATAGTATCTTTGTGTTTGTTCTTACCCAGGGCTTGTATCTGAAAAGCGTTATTGCTGTAGTAATTGATTTTCTTGTATTCTAAAATAACAAAGGATTTTTTAAATGTTTTCAGGTAACCTTAAAAAAAAGGTGATTTATTTTCTGCTAAGTCTTGTTAGCAATCGATGGTAACAAGGACTGTAAAAGTGCCTTAGAGAATGCTTAATTATCTGCTTGAGATGCTCTAGGAACAACCAAAAGAAAGGCATATAAAAAGTTAATTAACTTGCTCTAAGAACTATATCTACCCAATTAAACTGTAACTGACATATAGTTATCCTATGTCATAACCTCTTAGATATTTAAGTATATGAGAGAAAATCAGTTTTAGCAAAAGAAATAAAATAAGTAATAGGAATCGAGAACCAAACAGTTGACTGCACGGGTTTAACCTCAAAAAGCTTCTAATTTGATCATTTCATTTTTATAGTCTCCTCAGTTTGCTCGTCCTTAAAAGATAACCAGAACACTCAAAATAATCCATAGAAATGCACAAAGAAGGTCTCTGATGTTGTAAAAAAAACTAAGGGAAAATGGGCTCATTATGATGGCTCTTCACAATTCTGAAATCATCGGAGATGAGAAATCCCTGCAGAAGTGGTTTTATTTAATTTCCTAGCTGAGTACTGCCTTTCCAGTCAAGGAAAAACTTAGCCTAATCGCTCTTTTATCACTTGGAGGAACTTCAAGCGATAGGGAAATTATTTCCTTCCAAATAGACAATCATTTTAATGAACTACTTCTATGTTAGAAGGGAGGACTGTAGAATGGTCTAAATTTGTGACCCAGGAAAACCCTCTGTGATATTGATGTGACTTAAGGGCTTCTGCATCCAATTAATCTGTGACAGAATTCGCATGATATTTGACGTCTGTCATAATATTGCACATTATCTTTTTCCATGCCGTCTTTGATCTTTCTTGAACACCCTGTCAAGGGAAATCGCCTATCTGAAGCATAATGCATTATCTAACAGAGAATGCATCCTGGCTTAAGCCCTTTAGCCTGTACCATGTGAATTGAATTTTGAATATAGATTTAATATTTGCTCCAAACGTTTGCTTATCTCTCACCCTGAGCACACAGTAATGAGTCTAAGAACTAGAGGTTGTTTGTCTCTTGGAATCTGACTTGTCGTTTAGAAGATGGCCATGAATTTTACACTACCTCAGTCCTCTTGATCCCAAAGCAATTCTTAGTATTGGATTAGCTCTCAGCATTGTCCCTTACACCTGAGCACCGGTGTCTCTTCCAGTGACTTGGTCCATTCAGAGCCAGGGAAGTGAATCTGTCTTATTCAGAGCATATGACAGCTCACTAGCCATCAGAGTAGTTTGTTGCCCTCTCAATGCCAAATGGAATCATCCTTAATTAATTACTTTGACAAAGCGTTTTATATTAGTGAAAGTTTAATAAATGTTGTGGCCCTTTTAAAGTAATTTAGCTATCTTGGCATTTCTTTTTTTTAATTCCTTCCTCCCTTCCTTCCTTCCTTCCTTCCTTCCTTCCTTCCTTCCTTCCTTTCTTTTGAAGTAAGCTATAGTCCCAATGTGGGGCTTGAACTCACAACCCTAAGATCAAGAGTTGCATGCTCTCACCAACTGAGCCAGCCAGGCACCCTGACATTTCTTTATTCAAATAAAATTTTAATGATTTCAGTTCAATACAGCTAAAAATGTAGTGGCATTAAAGGGCATTTCCTGCTAAATTTCAAACCACAAATTTGTGGCATCTCTGACCAGAAGCATCAGTTTCTTCTAAAATATTCAGTTTATTAATTCAGTCTCTTGACAGTCTCTTGGTAGGAGGTGAGAAACCAGAATGATCAACTCATAGATTTTGGTTAAGAAAGAAAAACAAAAAACAAAAAACCAGGGCTTCCTGGGTGGTCCAGTCAGTGAAGCAGCTGCCTTTGGCTCAGGTCATGATCTCCAGGTCCTTGGATCAAGCCCTGCATCAGGCTTCCTGCTCAGCAGGGAGTCTGCTTCTTCCTCTCTCTTTCTCTCTCTCCCTCTGTCCCTCCCCACTGCTCATTCTCTCTCTCAAATAAATAAATAAAATCTTTAAAAAAAAAAAAAAGAAAGAAAGAAAACAATAAGTTCACCAGTTGTAACAAATGTACTACCCTGGTAGAGTATATTGCTAATGGGGGAGGCTATGCATGTGTGGGGACAAGGGGTACGTGAGAGATCTCTGTACCTTCCTCTCAATTTGGCTGCTTTAAAAAATAAAGGCTTAAAATGCAAAAGACAGAGTATTTACAGATATTAGTAAAATAAAAAGAGAGTCTTGCATATTCATCTCTTAAATTACTAGAAAAATATAGGCAAAATTACAGCAAATGCTGTCTTCACACAGATTTGGTAACTTTATTGGCATTTTATAGTGATTTCTTAAGCCCTATGTCCAGTGAATCCATTTTTAAAAAGCTCTCTCAGAAATGGGAATGTAGATATCTATTACACTTTTTCTTAATAAGATAATGGGGATTTTTCTTTAACCAAGTCCCAAATTTGGGGGTTATTACTTTAAATTTCATTGACATTCAGTTTAATTAATTGAATTAAGTGGACTCAAAGGAGATGGAAATTTCCTTGGCTGAAGTATCTATAGCTTCTCCCTTCTTTGGTTTTTGAAACTAAGTCTTTAATGACCATGAAAGTCAAGCGAAGGCGTGGAATCAGACCTTTAAGATCTTGTCAGCCTTCCGTGCATTTGATTTCCAGCCTACAGTCCATTCTTCCAGCATATTTTATTGAGCACTCACCAAGTGCGAGAGTCTTTGCTGAGTCCTGGTGATACAGGTACAAGCAAGACAGGTGCACTGTCCGTCTTCATGGAGCTCATAGTCCATGTGAGCTTCCTGTTCGCACACCAAGACGAGTAGGACAAGAGCTAGTGAAGGAAATAAACATAAAATACTAGATCGCAGTCTGGGATTAGTGCTCTGATAGAGATTTGTATTGACATTATAGAAGAAGAGCTCTATTCTTCTTATGGGAGTCAGAGAAATCGTCCTTCATCCTGGGACATTTGTTCTGTGATGTGAAAGACATTTCGCAGGATGCTGGGAATGCTACCAACGTGGGTCAGTCAAGGACTCTGCTCTCGTATTGCACAAGGTGAGAGAGTTGGGGCGGGGGGGAGAGAGAGAGAGAGCACAATGAAACAAAGAAGAGGGCAAAATGTGGGATAAGAGTTCAAAAGATGGGGGCCTTACTCCCATTGAGAGCGATGAGGGAACAATTCCTGGGTGCAGTGACACAGGAGGTAGCTAGGAATATGGCCAACTGCTTTTCAGGTCCTGCTGGGTAGCAGGGGCGTTCTGCTTTATCAGAACCAGGGCTATGTTAAGATAAAGACCCAGTGATGTCTAAGGAAGGGCCACTTCTTTTCCCCCAACTCTCTGCTCCTACACCTGATAATAGGTAATGAAAGAAATTACATCATAATCAAGTCATTTCTTTCTATAAAGGCTCCAAACTCTACCTCAAAAGAAATACCACTGGATTTAGGCAAAGATTTTGTAAAATGCCTTTTTGAAAAGTGTGAGTCCTGGATATGTTTTGTGATGAAAAGGGTTTCGTGATGATTAAAATTGGAAAGCATTCAGTTTGTAGACCTCTCTTGAAAATCAACTATACCCATGTGTATTAGGAGCTTAGAAATCCTGTGGTTAAAAAATAAACAAGCTGACCTTGAACACCTCTCTCTTGCCCGATTTTTCACAGAACATCTGTTAACACTGAAGGAGCTTTGAGATACATCAATCATTCTTTCATATCATGATATGCTCCCTTTCCCAACAGCAGACATTAGCCAGGAGAGTGCTGGAAGGCACTGAGCTCTGGCCAGTGGATGGAAAGATGAAGCACGGGGGCAGGGAGGAAGAGGGGAGGAGAGGAAAAGAGGATGAAAATAAAGTGGGGATTTTTGATAAATTGACAAATTTCTAGTCATCGCTAATACCTCTAGAGCTGTTGAGGTAAGCCAGCTCAGGCTCTGAAATTCTACCCTAGGGTTTGCTGGGGGTTTTCTGTGGTCTACCTTTAGCTACCGAAAGTGTGAAGACTCGATTGGACCTCAGGGCTAGGCTTTTTGATGGTTAAAGGCAATTCCTCCTGGGGGCCTAATAAGCAGTTCGTGATTCACAGCGACATCAGATTCTGACAACTGAAGGCTGTAGACACAATAAAATCTCTCCCAACACAGCTTGCTTTGTGTGTACGCTTACCAACTCCACATGCTGACAGAGTTACAATGTGAGGGGCATGGGGATTGGACTGCTGGGCAAATGGATCGTATATAAAATAAAAATGCCAACTTAAGTAGGTGTATGAAGTAAAAGAAATAATTTCAGTCTTTACAAACTCCCATTGAAAAGGTGTTGTTGCTAAAAATAATTATGCTAATTTTTTATTAGTTGTGTCCATGTATATAACTATATATACATGGCCCAAAGGTATAGTTCACCGCTTTTCACCGCCTTAAACTGACTAGAAGTTAATAGGTAGTGTTAATAAAGATTACAGAGTAATACACTTTCATTTGAAATGTAGAAAATAGAAAAAATATTTAAAACATACAAATACCTCTCTGGTGATAAATAATGATATTTTGATGTACATTATTTTAGGGATTTTTTTCTAAGATGTACATCTAAGCAAGTATAGGTTTTTAAAACTTCGTATCATCCTACAAAAACTGTTCTGTGGTCCTTTTTCATTCCAAATGTAATGACAGGGGGTGCCTGGGTGGCTCAGTCAGTTCAGTGTCCAACTCTTGATTTCCATTCAGGTCATGATCTCAGGGTCCTGAGACGGAGCTCCCAGCCTGGCTCTGCACTGGGCGGGAGCCTGCTTGAGATTCTCTCTCCCTCTCCCTCTACCCCTCCCCACTCACACTCACTTTCACTCTATAAACAAACAAACAAACAAATAAATAAAATGTTTTTTAAAAAATGTTATGACAGTGCTTACCCTAGTCATTAAATATTATGCACAGCATGCCTTTATATGAACATACTGTAATTCTTTAACATATGTTATCATCATCTATTTTATTCCCAGTGTATTAATCTCATAAAGATACGCTGAAATAAATATTCTTAAATCTTTTCACTTGCCTTTGATTTTTTGTTTTCCTTCAAAATAAATTCCCAAAGGGGAATTGTTAGGTCAGTGCATATGTACATATAAAAACTATAGTGTAACGATTGTCAGGTTGCCCTTCGGTTATTATGTATCTCACGGTCACCAGAGGGTTCATGGAAGAGTCAGTATCTTCCCATCCTCAGTAATGAATGAAGATTTTAAAGTGTCAAAAAGAGTTCTGTTAAAGTCTCTTTTCACTCATATTGCACCTAGAGTCTTACTAGCTGTATTCTAATTAAGGCAGTCAGGTGAAGTTTTTCCTGTTCCTGAATGGAGTTGAATTCAGAGCTAAGAATTGTACATTGAAGGTATTTTCTGAGAAGACTCTAAACTGCGCAGACATCTTTTATTTATTTAAGTAGTATTTAATATGGATATTTGGAATGAGGCAGAATAAAACCATTACATTCTTTCTTGTCAGATTAAGTGGTTATAAAACAGCTGTGAACACCAGCTTAATGAATGTAGAAACTGTACTTAACTATTGATAGATTCCAATCCTCATCTTTTTTGTTATTAGTTGTTAAATACACAATAGCGCAATTATATTAACACAAAGAAATTGGAGACACTCTTCTTTTTCAGATATCTTTAGTTTTGTTCGCTTAATTAGAAGTTATCATACGTTGTTCATAGCAGCAATGTCCACAATAGCTAAATCGTGGAAGGAGCCGAGATGCCCTTCAACAGATGACTGGATTAAGAAGTTGTGGTCCATATATACAATGGAATATTACTCAGCTATCAGAAAGAACGAGTTCTCAACATTTGCAGCAACATGGATGGGACTGGAGGAGATTATGCTAAGTGAAATAAGTCAAGCAGAGAAAGACAACTATCATATGATTTCTCTCATCTATGGAACATAAGAACTAGAATGATCAGTAGGGGAAGAAAGGGATAAAGAAAGGGGGGTAATCAGAAGGGGGAATGAAACATGAGAGACTATGGACTATGAGAAACAAACTGAGGGCCTCAGAGGGGAGGGGGTGGGGGAATGGGATAGGCTGGTGATGGGTAGTAAGGAGGGCACGTATTGCATAGTGCACTGGGTGTTATACGCAACTAATGAATCATCGAGCCTTACATCGAAAACCGGGGATGTACTGTATGGTGACTAACATAATAAAATAAAAAATCATTATAAATAAAACAAGAAAAAAGAAGTTATCATATGTTGATCCAGTTCCTAAAACAACAATGATATAAATGTCAAATAGCTTTCCGCAGAAATAATACAGAATCAGAACTCTACCTTGCAGGGTGAATGGTGATGTCATAGGCTATGAAACAGATGCCATTTGCCCTGACAGTTTGCATTTTTCATGCTTCTCAAATGCAGCAGACTTTGCACAGACAGAATTAAGGAATTACGATCCCTGCAAAGTGAAAAAAAAATGTAATTTTGATGTGTGAGATACACCAAAAGGGGGGGATTGCATAATAAAATGAATTAGTAATTACATTTCAATCTAAATAACATGTGCCAAAGTAAATGAAAGATTGTTTTAGATTCTTCAATCTATTGTTTTCCTAATCATTTTAATTTTCATTTCATGAGATTAAAATAGAGGTAAATGAGTCAGAAAGGGGAGATGTATGATTATAAATTGCTATTATGGGATGTGAAATTTGCAAGATTATTAGTATGGGCAGAAGTAGAATAGCTTTCTTTTGGCATCGAGGGGCTAAACGCATATGAAAAAGTATGAGACCATGAATGACCTATACTATCACTCAGAATAACCACTGAAACCAGAAAATAAGTACAATTTCCCTTAAAGAGTCATCATAACTCTAACACTCTTAGTTAAAGAAAGAAAAATTAAATTTGCTTTGCAAAATAAACTCTCGCAGGCTTAAAGATATACACAGATAGCAGAATATTGACATGTTTTATTTATACATAGTCTCCATTTTACCTGTGAATGTGGACATCCTGAAGTGTTGATTGATGACTGGGCAGTGTTTTTCTGTCACTTCTAGCAATGACTTAAAATGCCTTATATGTGCTACAGGGTAAGAACTCCTGTCTTCCTGTGCAAGGAAGAGTCTGTGAAACTCTTAAGTTATGGAAACCACTGAGTGTAGTGAAGACAACATTTTGGAAGTCCTCCGTTCATGTTTAGAAACTGTGAACTTAGAGATGTCTGACAACAGAAGTAATTGCCACAGTGAATATTTATATACGTGTAAAACTGGAAGGGTCTTTAATATCCAAGTAGGAAGCTTAGATAAGAATGTGATGGTCCATCTTCCTGATGGAACCAATATAGGCATTTAAATTCAAGATTAGGAAGAATTTAGGATAGCTTGGGAAAGTGCTGCAAAAGGGGTAAATTGTCAGCTATGTAAAAATCTAAACATAATTGTAAAAACTACGTATGTCAAAAAAGTCTGGAGGAAAATACAGCAGAGGTTTAACATTATTTGGTCTTCTGTGCACGGATCTTGGGTGATACTTTTTTTATCTTCCTGTGTTTCCAATTTTCCAAATTTTCTGTAATGAACATATTAATTATTTTTATAATTTTATAATACTCCCTCATTTGAAAAGGTCCTGTGGATCCCATGAGCAGGGATGTGGTGGGGGGAATATAGGCATCACTGCTTGCTGCCCCCCACTCTTCTTTCGAGCCCCTTTTTCTGTGCTTCTTTTGACAAGTCTACGTTTTCTTATATTTCTTTCCACGGGTCATGGTCCCATCCTTATATGGAGGAAAAGAATACAATTAATTTTTGTTCTTTCCTTCTTTAGCTGTCCTTTGTATGGGGAATCGGTGTGCTCAAATCAAATGCAAGCTGTGTTCACAAATAGAGTGACATTTACATTTACTCTCAGTTGCAGTTGCTGTGAGCCCCACTTCCTGCCTTTTGCGGCTTCTGGGTACACCAGTGAGTGTCTCAGCTCTCAGACCAGTCTGTCACCCGGAATCACCTTGGGCACCCTACCATATGGTCTCTCTCCTCAAGTTCCACTTCTCAAAGATGCCCTTGAGGACAGCATCAGGAGCAGCCACCATGAAAATGCCACTCTCTGTGCTTAGCAGTGCCAGTATCCCCGAAGTTGCAGATCCTTGGGTGCCAGAGCGTTGCCGGTGTTGGGGAGTGAAAAGGGCCAGTGCAGCCGAAGCATAGAAGCAGTCAGGGGTGTGGCACAGAGTAGGGCAAAGAGGGAGGCAGGCCAGTCATGCAGGACCTTCCAGGCCAAGTCAGTTAAGGATGTTAGGCTTTATTCAAGGGCCACTAGGTAGTTCTTGCAAGATTTTAAGCAGGGGAGAGTGATGTATCTGATGTTAGAGGCAGACGATGACTCTGGCTATGGTCCCCATTGGCACAGCGGGGTTGGGGAGGGCAGACACCAGGGTTAGCACCCATGTCTTCCGGGTTCTGACATATGGACGCTTCCCGCGACTTCCAAGAAGGCTCTGTGAAGCACAAGTGGCAAATCACAAATTGAAAGGGAGGCGTCACATTGTAGGAAGCTGTTAGGACAATTCCCATGCAGCTCCAGCTTGTCCATTAGCATAATTTTGATTCCAGCCAGCCCGTGCTTTCACTTCTTAAGAAGATCAAACTTAGCAGGTATTTGAGCCTGGAAGCAAGAAAGCAAATTAAAAACACCAGCATCTTGGCTAACGAATAGATTTCCTTCAAGTGTCTCCGCGCTTCAGCATTCATCCTGAATTTAAAAAAAAAAACAAAACAAAACAAAAAAAAAAACTGTATCCAGCACACAGATTGTTCCCCCTGGAGTTACTCTGGGTGTCAGACTTGGCAGTCTTCGTACTCTCTCCAATCTAATGCAGACTCATTACCATTTGTACTTAGCCACATGGATTCAAGTGCTGAGTGTTCGGAACACTCGCTGACAGATGTTCTCAAAGATGTTCTCTTTTCACAGTTTCCTCTGTTCATTTGCATTGAACAACCATTGCCACCAAACAGGAGGTGCTCTCAACAGAGAAGCATGCTTGTTTGTTTGTTTGCTGCTAAGTTATGAGCGTGTGCTTGTGTTGGGCAAGCATTGTACTTTACTGCTTTGAATTAACTATTCCGATCCTGGCTTACTGTTTTTGTTGTATCGCTTACTCTGTTGGGGAGCAGATATTCTTAATATGGGAGGAACGGCTTTTTTGCTTACATTTGGATGATGATTTAATGGAAAGACGTTCGGGACCCACTTTTTCAGCAAATTCTGCCTTCTTCTTTGTAACCAGGATGGAATGCTCTGCCTTTCCTAAAACGGGCATTTTGTTTACTCCCTTCTGCCATTCCAAGGTCAGGGCAGTTCTTGAATTAGGAAAACATCATTATCTCGAATATCGATTTGGCAGGCTTCTCAGTTACCTTCCATACTGAACACTGAACGGACCCAGAAGATAAATACCAAGGACAGAATCCAACCCAAACTAAAGGTGCCCTTCAGGTGTGAATTTTATGACTTCTTTGGTCTTGTTCAGAAATTAATGTCAATCAAAGGATCCTTGTTCAGCCTCCACTGGGGATGAAAAGCTGGTGAAGATTCAGAGAAAATGTGCAGCTGACAAGGCAGCAGTTTTCAGTGGATGCGTCAGGAATCCGTTTAGCCAATACATTGACAAGTGTGTCACTTTTGCGCAGTTTTAGAAAATAAGGTTCCCTCCTGTTGTCCTAAGCCATAGTCTAGCTCTGCTCTTCGTTCAGTCCTTTCCCATCTCCTCTCATTGCCTGCTGGTCTCTTTCATCTTCATACTGGCTGGTTTCATTTTTCTGCCAGCTGGTCACCCTGCCGCCTGCGTTCACGTTCATGCTCGCTCCCTGGCTCTTCAGTAAATTTCTCATGGCTACACTGTCTCTCCTTTCTTTTTTACATCAAGAGAGACCTAAGGACTGTGCAATAAAGATGGCAATGACATATCTTCACCCTCAGACATTTTTTACTCTCTTGACATGCCACGTTCCAGAAAGATTAATCTGGCCGTGGGGTGCCACAGGCGGGCAGATCAGTTTGGGGGCTATTGCAAGAGTGTATTAAGGGTGAGGCAATAAATGTTTGCATAAAACCTCGATTTCGAATATCCTGACTGATTTCAGAACTTCCATGACTTTTTCACATTTTGCTCTCAACGTCATCCCCAAGGCTGAAATAGGTCCTCTCGTGCTGCCGCACATCCTCCTCCATTTTGAAGGCTTCATCTGGTGATAATTAGTCAACACGCTAAGCTTGGTTTATCTGTTTTCTGTTGTTTCTACTTTGTTTTTACCTTTTGTCATTACATTTACAGTTTTAAATACAGATAATCTATAGTTTAGGCCTCATGGGTTCAAGCAAAGGGCTGTGCTTTCTTTCTTTCTTTCTTTCTTTTTTAAAGTAGCACACAATCTAACTGATAATAAGAAAGAATTAAGCTCCCTACTATTTTTACTCACTATAGCTGTGGTATTTTGTTTTGTGTTTATTTTGCTTCTTCTTGGTATGTGTTCCTATCTGATTAGGTAAGTCACTTCCCCCAAGTCCTCATTATAAATGTGTTTAATAGAGTTTATATATTTACGGGGTGCCTGGGCGGCTCAGTCGGTTAAGCGTCTGCCTTCGGCTCAGGTCATGATCCCAGGGTCCTAGGATCGAGTCCCACATTAGGCTCCCTGCTCAGCAGGGAGTCTGCTTCTCCCTTTCCCTCTACTCCTCCCCTCTTCATGCTTTCTCTCTCTTTCTCTCTCTCAAATAAATAAAATCTTTTTTAAAAAGGAGATAATATGTTTACAATGTTGTCTCTTAGTGAACAGAGTATACCTCTCCATTTATTTGGGTCTTTTATATCTGTTAGTAGGGTTAATAAGTAAAGTTTTAAAATAAAAATTTTTCTCTATAATGTCTTATGCATTCATTATACTACAACTGCACTAATTCCTACATATTTTGTCTTTTTCCTAGTCAATATCTTACTTTCTATTTTATTTTCTACATGGTTATCCCTGGTGTAGAAGAATTTTTTTAAGTTGATCTCATATCCGACAACTTTCCAGAACTGTCTCATTATTTTTAAGAATTTATCTGTTAATTCTATTGGATTTTCCTTGTAGATGAAAAATATATTGGTCAATAATAACTATTTTATCTCTTTCTTTTCCAATCCTTTTCCTTCTTTATTTTATCTTATTTCACTTTTTAGGACCATCAGTACTATGTAGTAACAAATAACAAAATAAAATAAGGTAAAATAAAATAAAATTAATAAAGAACACCTTTGCCTCATTTCCTCTTTTAAAAAATATGCACCAGTGCTACATATTTATGAAAATTGTCAGGAGAGTGAATCTGAAGAGTTTCCATCATAAGAAAACAGTTTTTTTCTTTTCCTTTTTTCTTTTTTTTTTGTATATGAGATAATGGATGGTAACTAAACTCGTGATAATTGTTTCATGATATATGTAAGTCAAGTCATTATGCTGTACACTGTAAACTTATATAGTACTTTATATCAATGTTATGTCAATAAGACCAGGAAAAAAAATGTACCAAAGTTAGCCCATTATGTTTGTGTTGGCTTTTGGTACACTGCCTTTATCAAGTTAAGGAATTTCCCTTAAAATTTACTTTTCTCAGAATTTTTATTTTGATACTGAATTTCATTAAATACCTTTTATCTAAGAAAATCGTATATTTTTTCTCATTAATTCAGTTTAATGAATTGAATTGATGGATGTTCTGTTGGTAAAACATGCTTGTATCCCTAAATTAAATCCTACTTATACGTAATGTGTTATTTTTGTTAAATTGATGTAGAGGAGCTAATTTATTTAATTTGGATTTTCTTTCACACTTGAGAAATGTCTATGCAAATTCTTTTTTTCTTCATTATCCAATTTGTATTATTTGTCCCTTAAAAGTTTGGAAGAATTCTTTGTAAAATTGTTTGAGCCTTGGATCTTTTTTGGTGGAAAGAAAATGTTTAATTCGTATTTCAGTTTTTCAATAGTCACTGTCATATTCATTAGACCAATATGACCAGTTTTGACATTTTGTATTTTCCTAGAAATATATCTTTTTAAAAAGACTATTATAGTTATTGGCATATGGATGAAGGTTATTTTAAGAGCTTAGTTTAAGCTCTTATATCTGGAACCATTTCTTTTCTTGATTTGTTTACTTAGATCTTTTCACCTCCCATCTACATTTGAAAAAAGTAGTAAAAGAAATTTGTCTAACTTTCAGTATTTTCAAAAAATCAGTTTTGTTTGTTCATCTCCTTGAATTGTTAGTGATTCTTGGTTATGTCACTGATTGCTGACTTTAATTTTATTTTCTTTTTATTTCTTTGGCTTTATTGTCTTTTCCTCTTCTTGTTTCTTAACTCATGTGTTTCCATTTCCTTTTATTTTAGATAAATCCATTTAAAGCTGCAATTTTTCTGTGTCCCTTGTTAGCTGTGTCCCACGTTTGTCAATGTGTAGGGGTTTTTTTTGTCGTTTAGCTTTAAACTGTTTCTAATTTCCCATACTGTTACCATTTTAGGTCTTAGTTACAGATATGTACAGTTTTTAGTTATTTTCATTGATTTCTAATTCCTATGATTAGTGAATATTATGTGTATGATATCAATTCTTTGAAGTTTACTGAGGTTTTCTTTGAGAGTAATTTCAGCATTGACTTTTGTGCATGTTCCGTACATATTTAAAATAAATTTATTCTGATTGGTATAAAATTATGTATGTATCTGTTAATTTAAGCTTATGAATCATCTTATTCAAGAGTTCTAGACATTTTCTTATTCTTTTATCTTTACCTATCAGTTTCTGAGAGAGTTATCTTCAGAATCTCATTTACAGTTGTTCATTAATTTTTCCTATGTATGTGATAATTGATGCAGTTTTATATCAATGTAGACAAATACATACATATTTAAGATATTAGGACCTTTCACCTATGATTTTTTCTAGTAGTATACATTGTCCTTCATTGTTGCTTTTGATTTACTTTTTGTCTTAAATTCCATTTTGTCCGTTACTTTAATTACCACTACAATTGTCAATTAGTTCATATTATTTTCTTATTTTATCATTTCCTTCTCTTCTCACTTTATTTTTAATTCTTTCTGCATCTTTTTGTCACAAATGTGTAGCTCTTATAGGTAATATAATATTGTTAAATCAATTTCTTAAGCATCCCATCAGAGAGTCACTATTTTTTTTAAAGATTTTATTTATTTATTTGACAGAGAGAGAGAACAAGCAGGGGGAGTGGTAGAGGGAGAAGGAGAAGCAGGCTCCCTGCTGAGCAAGGAGCCCGATGCAGGGCTTGATCCTAGGACCCTGGGATCATGACCTGAGTGGAAGGCAGACACCCCTAGAGAGTCACTATTAAATAGTTTTATCCATTTATATTTATTGTAATTTTAGTTATAATTTATTTCTATTAGATCAGATTTTTCTATTACATACAAAATTCTTTTTCTTTCTTTGAAGTGATAGAATTTCTTAGTTGTAGAAATTATATATTTGCTTTTTACCTTTCTGTTAATTAGACCTAATATAATGTATTTATAGTTCTTTTACCATATCAATATCTTGCATATATCATTATGTACATCTTCCCCTGGAAGAGATATATATCCTGAGACACTCTCTTCCCTCTATTAACCCTCCCAGCTATCACCTTTAATCACCATGTTGCATATTATCTACAGCAGCACTGTAGAACCGAACTTTCTGTGATGATGGAAACATTCTATAATTGTGCTAGCCACTAGACACGTCTGTTGAACACTCAAAGTATGGCTGCTATGACTGGGGGAGAAACTGAATTTTTAATTTAATTTAATTTAATTTAGTTTAGTTTAAATATCCATATATGGCCACTGCCTACTGTATTGGATATTATAGTTTGAATAAGTTATTGTTGGATATTTATGGATATAATTTTCTTCCTTGGTAGATGGATCAAATTTTTATATAGACCATAGTAAACTTTATTTATTCATTCATCCTTATTTTCCATATTTTTTAGTACCTTTTTGAATTTATTTCTCTTCTTGTTGGTTTACCTTCTTCAAGGCTTTAAACAGTATTTTGCTGTGGAAGAAATTCTCAGATGTGGTATACTTAAGAATGACTAATTTTAACCCTGCAAATTTTAAGCTTCATTTTTCTTCAATGCTTTAAATATAATTTGTATATTTCTTATCTACATTATTGCTATTTTGTAGTACAATGTCAATTTGAATTATTTTTTTTTCTTTTTGTTGGTAATGTTCTGCCTGGAATCTTTTAGAATTTTCTTTTTGTGGTATTATTTAAATTTACTATAATATAACTTGTTTGGATTATTTTCTTATCTAATCTGTCATTCTGTGAGCCATTTTGAGAAGGTTTTATATCTTTCTTTAATTCTGGAAAATTGCTGATTATTAATTAATATGTTTAAATATATTGTCTCCCCTCAATTATTTTTTTCTTATTTTCTGACTTTTTTTTTATAGTGTAGACATACGTATTTTCCCCTCCATAGTCCTTTTCTTTCCCTCTCTTTGACCTCCTGATGCTTTCTACCGTAATTCCATCGCCTGACCATTTTCAGCTGTGTTCCTTTGCCATCCAACTTCTCAAATTAGGTCTTTATTTTCACTGTTATATTTTCACACCTGTTATCTCCAGTTAGTTCCTCCTTTAAAATGTTTATTTTTACCTCTTGTTTTTAATTATCCTTCTTATATCTTTGAGGATACTTCTTATGCTTATTAAAAATTATTGTGTCTTTCCTCTATTATTTCTGTTTCCTCTTATGAAGGTTTCCTTGCTTATTCATGTTTTCAGTTTATAGAGATACTTTTTCATCAGGCATTATTTGATAGGGATTGGGATAATTGTTTTAATACACACAACAAACCTACAAGATAAATATTAAAAGTATTCTTATTCTACCCATTAGGACACTCTGCATCAAAAGATTAAGTAGCTTGTTCACATTCATGCAACCAAATGAGTAATGGAACAAGGATTAAAACACTCGCATTCTGACTCTACCAGCACCCTTATACTGTACTATTAACCATCGTAATATATTCAGAGGGATAAAATAGATATATTCTTCTCAATAACCATAAAAATATAATAAAGGGAATGAGAAAGACCAGCTACTCAGGGCTTATACTCAATCATTGAGTTATTTGGAATATTTGGAGCTTGAGTTGTTATTTTTCATGAAGACTGGGTATGGGATTATCAAGTGATAAAGGAAATAGAGTTAATAATATTTGATTTCTAGCAATATGCCAAGCATTACTTTAAGCACTTTACGTATACCCTCAGAAGTAAGTGATGTTATTATATCTACTTTTTTTTATAAACAAACAAACAACAAAAAAAAATTGAGCTCCAGAGAGGTTAAAGAAGTTGTCCAAGGTCACAAAGTAAATGCTAGGGCTGAGATTTGAATCTGGAGCAGCTGGTTCCTGAGGGCATTTTCTTATTTTTGCTTTCCTTGCTCTATTATACAATTACAAGAGCTGAGAAGAGGCAGTAGAAGTTGGGGAGGTACCAAGGAATCGAGGAATGAAACAGAGGAAGCAGATTAAAATAGAGGCTAGGGATAGTGGCAGTCCCATTTTATACTGGCCCTCCTAGTCTTTGGCCTCTGCAGTCCTTTCTCTAGTCTTCCATATAGTTTTCTCTTACCCAGTAAAAATATACCCTCAAAATGGGAACTGAAACAACCATTCATATTGAAGTGTGGGGTCTGGCAAGTTAGCTATTTCTTCTGAGTCTAATGGTAAGAAACTACAATAGAGGAAAATTATAGACTCCAGAGTATTTCAGGCCGATAGATAGTGCTTGCTAAGCAAGAAACTGAAAACCATAGATTACAACGTACCTTTAAAGAGATGAGTAAACGAAATGTTGTGACAGCAATTCAGGGTGGCAAGAAGGTGATGAGATTTTGCAACAGCAATTGGTAACTTACAGGCAGTAACTAAAACTAAATATCCTGAGAAAGTTCTGTTCTGGTCTGAGTTAAAATGCTCATATGTGTTCATTATGATTGCTGATATTAAGATTGACCTTAAGTCAAAGAAGTTTAGGTGAAACTAACAAAATGTTTTTGATGGTTGCTGATTCAGCTGACAAAAGTTTATGTAAAATGATCGTAGAGTCTTTCTTAATAATAGCATAAAGAAGAGATCTTAGGCATATGATTATGGCACTTGAGATACAGCTAGTATTGTCAAAATTCCTTGTGTGGCATCAAGATATTGACACATGGTTAGCTTTTACTGGTTTTCAATAAAAACAATATATTATTAAAACATGTCAAAATTAAAAAGACTTGCATTGTTTTCTTTATTTTTTAAAATTGAAATATAATTGACATACAATATTCTGTTGGTTTCAGGTGTACATGATAGTGATTCGATTTTTTTAGACATTACAAAATGATCCCCATGATAAATCTAGTTACCATCTGTCACCATACAAAATTATTACTGTCTTACTGAATGTATTCCCCATCCTATACACTAGGTCCCCATGACTTATTTATTTTATAACTGAAAGTTTGTACCTTTTAATCCCTTCACCTACATTTAATACATGCCTTTTTAAAATTGTGGTGAAATGTACCTAATATAAAATTTACTATTTTAGGTACTTTTAAATATGCATTGCAGTGGCATTAAATACATTCACATTATTGTTCAACCACTATCAACCTCCAGTAGTTTTTCATCATTCCAAATTGAAGCTCTGTACACTGTAAACAGTAACTCTCTATTCCTCTCTCTCCCTAGCCCCTGGTAACCTCTACTCTACTATCGATATTTGTTAATTTGATTATTCTAGGTAATCTGGTTTATTCACTTAGCCTAATGTCTTTAAGGTCTATCCAGGTTGTTGCATGTGTCAGATTTTCTTCCTTTTTAAGGCCAAATAATATTCTGTTGTGTGTGTGTATATATATATATATACACACACACATATATACTGCATTTTGTTCATCCATTCATCTGTTGATGGACATTTGGGTTGTTTCTACCTTTTGGCTATTGTTAATAATGCTACTATAAACATTAGTGTGAAAGGCTATCTTTTTATGCATATGATTTGGGTATCTAAAAAAATATATCTTTTGGCATTAATGCAAATTGACAAGACATGAGAAATCTAATGTTTTGTATTACTGAGGTGCCATTCCTGGTGAGATTTTTGAAGTATTTTGTGAGTATCAATTATAGTTAAGAAGACTATATAATTTATCCTTCAAACCAGGATGACAACAGAAAATATTATGATTAATATTACCCAGAGAAAATAGGCATTAATGAGGACTGTCTCAAGCAAACCAGGCCATGTAGTCCTCTCATCTTTTGAGAGGTAGTTGAATAGAATCTTTAGTTTCTATTACCAGTGACTAGTAATATAAAATGGAATTATTTTACTTACTCTCATTGGAAAGTGAGGTCTATTAGGAATGGTTAGTAATGCTAAACCATTAGGATTCTATTTACTGAAATAAAGTCAAATTCATCTATTTCCTTTGAGTTAACCACTTATAAATTCTTTATTATTTGAGGAAGTGATGATTATTAATAGAGTTGACATCAAACAGATATGTCTAGGTGTCTGTTGTTTTCCATTGCTAGCACTTTTGTCAATAGTCAACCCAAATACTCTCCATGAGAAAAGAATAATAGGACACAATATAAAAGAATCTTGTACTTTTGGTTTTTTTCATTCTCTAACATGGACACAGCTAACTGATGCACATAATAAAGGTCTAATGATTGTTTTTTAAAAGTAATGAATAATGTCTGGCTCTCATGACTTTTTCCTTCATTCATCAGAAGCAGAAATTCAGACATTGCAGTGATCCATTGATCCTCATAGCCAATTTGGTTCCCCCCCTTTAAATGTCCAGAATATAGGGAGGGAATCCTGATTATATCTATATGACGAGTCTTCCGAGTCAAATGGAAATAAGATAATCAAATCCAGCCATCTCTAATTCATTGGTGGAATTACTCTGGGTTAATACTGTTTGTTCGAGGGTTGGAAAGTATTAGGCCTTATTATTCCTAATGAAAGGAAATAATCTTGATAAGTTAACATAAGGGAAAAAGTCAACCTAGACTTCTCAAAATTTTGAATTTCAGAATCTAATTAAGACATGAAGTTTTAGGGGCACCTGGGTGGCTTAGTCCTTAACCGTCTGCCTTCAGCTCAGGGCGTGATCCTGGAGTTCTGGGATCGAGCCCCACATCGGGCTCTTCCACTGGGAGCCTGCTTCTTCCTCTCCCACTCCCCCTGCTTGTGCTCCCTCTCTCGCTGGCTGTCTCTCTCTCTGTGTCAAATGAATAAATAAAATCTTTAAAAAAAAAAGACATGAGGTTTTATAAATTTTATTTCATATAGAAACCATTATTGGATAAAGATAGGAGAAAGTTGTGAATTGCTTTTTTGAATCTATTAATAAGTGGATAAACTTATTATTAATAAATTGCTTATATTTGATAGTTATTATATATAAGATAATATAACTATCTTTTCTCTATGACATGCCACATTTACATCCAGGGTGAGTTTTTTTAATAAAAATTTTCACAGAAACAAAGGACATCCTATAGTTAAGTTCTGCTAAGTCTCTCATATTACAAGATGATCTCTAAATAACGTTATTTTTAGCAAACTAGTTTAAGTAGCTTTCCAAGTATTAGTCAAAGTAAATATCTGTGTATCATGGTCATTTTATACTGGGACATACACAATATTGTTGACTTTCTTAGAAATTTTTATTTTATAAATATTTCAAGTTATTGTTTGACTTAATCTCCAAATTATCCTTTTTTATGAAAATTGATTGAGATATTTAATAGACAGTGCAAACCATAATTTCATCTGAATATAAATATATGCACATGTTTCTAACGAGTTATCTATCAGTTATCACAAACAACAACAAGGACCTTAGAGCTATGTTAGAAAACTGTATAGCCGGAATTTAACTCTGCAGTCTCACTTGCTCTCAAGAGAACACCATCCTTTCCAAATTAGTGTCACAAGCTCCAAAAGACCAGGGGAGTAAGAGAGAGGGGCGTGCAGGTTGGTAAATATAGGAGCCAGTACAGAGGTGATGGACAGAAATACAGCTCTCTAGGAAAGCAAAATCAGATGCTTTATTACAGCTAAGGACAGGGAAAAGCCTATGGCTTTCAAAAAATGACTTCTCTGCCAGTCCCATACGAACTTTACAAAGAGATGTGCCACAAGTCAACTGACTTAAAAGGACATTTTTCAGGACATCTACATTTTCAGATCATTTCAACTCCAAACGGTAGACCCTTTCCTTTGAGGTTCAGCAGTAGAGTTAGTGTAGTCCAGAACTCAATGCTGGATTTGCAGGTACAGTTTATTTTACAGAAATTCCACATTAGAAACAGCAGGCACCTCCCATCCTCCCCACCCTTCTCCCTTCTCCTCCCCCCTCCCCATCCCTGTCTGGCTGGGTGCAGACCATGCTCTACAGAGAGTGAGCAGTGATGCGGCCCTGCCGCTTTGGAGGGAGATTCAAGAGCCCACCAAGAAGGAGGAAGAGGACGAGGATGACATGAAGGAATTGGAGAACTGGGCTGGATCTATTGAACTGGTCCAGTGCCGGCGGGGGCCAGCCAGACTCCGGAGGCCTGTGCAGCAGGCAGGCGTGTGCATATGCGGGGCAGACAGGACGTGGTGCAGGCAGGTGGGATTTGATGTTAAGGTTAGAGCAGGAACATTTGCTAGAGGGACTGTTGCGGGTCCACTGATTTACAGCACATTCTTGTCTAGTTCCTCCTGTTCTAGAGCTAATTCTGCCAGGAGCTCATCTTCATCCAACTCTTCTCCAAATCCTACAGGTTTTGAACTAGCTATTGAAATCTCCTCTGCAAGTTCTTGCTGGTCAGCAATGCCCTACATCAACTCTTCAACCTATCAGTGTCTGCGTTGTCCTGGGCAGGCTTCGCGGCCTTGGCAGAAGAGTCCATGTTCTTGAGCACCTCGATGTCACTACAGATGCTCTCCAAGGCCTCTCGCTGAAATTCGATAGTTGTAGCATGCCCTTGATCTGCACTAGCTGCTTTTTATACCTCTTCTTGTGCACTTGTCTTTGTGCTGTGTTTCATGGCAGCTATTGGCTCCTCCGGAGTCTTTATCTCCAGGAGTTCCTGCTTACTTAGCCCCAGTTATCCCTTTTTAAATAAGTTGTCCTATGTATTCATGAGGCCTTATTGATAAATGAAAAACACATATGTAAATGCTTTCCTCACTTGTTTATACACTCAAAACGTTTTAGGAAATTATGTAGTGGACTCACTCTGTGTGTCTCTGTCTCTCTGTCTCGGCCTTTCTCTGTCTCTTTCTCTTTCTCCATATATATATATATATATATATATACACACACACAATATATATTTCATATTGCCTATTTATTTATATATATAATATGTATTATATATAATGTAATATATACATATATAAAAGTTTCTCAATTTCTAAATCAAACTTAATGCTAAAAAAAACTCATTTATGTAACACATATAGGATGACAATTTGACCATTGAGAAAGACAGTTGAAGAGAACAGACAGTTTTTAAAACTCAACTTGTAAATAAGTGACTGAGTTGTGCAATAATCCAGCCATTCGTACATACACGAAAATGAGATTATTTTTCTCAAAACTGGTGGTAGTCTTTGAAGTTCAACTTAATAAATATGGATTTCCAAAGACTAACCAGCCCTAAAATTTGATGGATAAAAACAAACAAAGAAAAGCAGATTGTCATCTAAAATAAAATATCATTTAACTTTCTGAGTTACCAGATACTATTTTGGAAAATCAAAGCTAGTGGGGATCGTGTATTCACTGACAGCCTATATACTAGAATTTTGTAAAGTTTACCCGTAATGACTTCCATTTTGGGGATGAGAAGCTGGTTCAGAGAGGCTCAATAATTTATTCAAGGTCAGCGTCTCCTAAGCGGGGGAGGCAGAACTCGATCGTTGTTGGTTTGACCTCAGCACTCTTAGTGTTTGTTCTGCCTCATAGTGTCTACTTAGAAGGATGGGAAAAGTCCTTTAAAAAACCCAAACTTTAAAAAAAAGAAAAGCTTCTATCCAAGATTTTAAGGCAGCATGGTATGCTGGAAAACAAAACAAAACACAGGATTACAGGAATCAGAAGAGCTTGTCTAACTTGAATTTGCTGATTATTAGCAGGATTGATGCCTTTGTGTTTCTGAACATTAGCTCTTAGGAATAGTACTTTTTGTCCAGCCTCCCTAGGTGAACCTCCTATAAAGGGGCATCAGATAAGAAAATGTCCAATTATAGCATTTTCAAAATTGAGAGGACTTTCAAAGGTAAGGAGCTTATTGCAAATAGAACTTAGCACAGCACTCTAAAAAATGAATGGTTGTTTACATCTTCTTTATTATGACCTATTTCATCATGTAACAAAACGTCTAGTAGGTCATATCTGAGCTCTCAGTGGCATTGGATCATGACCATCTCAATATATAGTATTTAGGCTTCATGAAAGATCTTTTTTTTTTTTTTTTTTACTTTATTAAAGGTCCACAATTCCTCATCTGAAATGCTTAGGGTGAGATGTGTTTCAGAATTCAAAACTTTCCACGTTTTAGAAATGTGACACATAGACTATAAATTTCATAAAAACCCAGTGGAGTCTGAGACAGAACTCCATAATCAAGCACATTAGTATTTCTGCAGAGTAATAGCCCAGAATTCTGGCAAGGTGGATAAAGGCTGTAAATAGTTTCTTGCTAGGTCAGGTCAGGTTGTGCTGCCAAAGGAAGGAGTGCTAAAATCATGAAAAACTTCATTTTCAGATTTCAGATATGTGGATGATGAATTAAAAGCCTATACTAATGTTTACTTTTAGAATGATAAAAACAATACCAATACATTTTAGAAGTTTTAGGAAATGAAAAAAGAATGCAGAGGGCCACCTGCCTGGCTCAGTAGGTAGAGCATGTGACTCTTGATTTTAGGGTTGTGAGTTTGAGCCCCGCGTTGGGTGTAGAGAGTACTTAAAATTTTTTTAAAGAAATCTTAAAAAACAGGAAATGCCGAAAAATGAAAGAAAAAGCCACTCACAATTGAGAAAAAGTCTTCTCTCTGCCAGTGTCTCTCCTTTTATACAACTAAGATTGTACAATACGTATTACCTTATAGTTCACTTAATTCTTTTAATATCGATATTTTTAAGGGTATTTTTAAAACAGACAGAAAAACTGAAGAAAAAGGACAGCAGAGCTAGGGGAGGCAGTTCTGCAAGTCAACGACAGAAGATGTAGAAGGAGATTGTCACAAGAATCTCAGAGTTTTTTGGGAAAGAAGAGCCATTGAACTAGAGTCTAGATCAATTTTTAATGTTATAAGGGATATGGTACAGTATGGATTTTTTAAATGCACAGAAGATCTTCACCATTTAAGGTACCTTTCCAGCTTGCTTTCTCTCTTTGGTTCTGTTACCAGGGAGAACACAGTTCTAGTTGGAGCATACACTGCCTTATCAATGGCTGTTGAAGAAGCAAATGTTATCTTAGGATTTTCAAACTATGTGGTCTTTTTTCTTTTATAGGATTTATGTTTGCTAACTCGAATGTTTACCATGGGAAAATGTCTACAATGTGATCTTTGGAAGGAAGTCTGCATATTTAAAGCACACCAGAAATCTCGAATGCTTTTCTTATGTGGGGTTAGACAGCTTCATTTAAGTGAAAAACAACTGGCCTTTAGAAGGCGGACTTAAAAAGTTCCAGGATCCACCAGTCTGCATACTTTTCCAGGATTGCACAGTATTGCGTTTACAAATACTTTGTTGAGATTCTAAGTGACTGAAGCAAGCCTAAGTTTAGAAAGCAGGCTTATTCTATCTATAGTCTATTAAATGCGTCTGACTTCTAGAATGTCAACCCACTGTATTTCTCTCTATATCTGTATTTGACTGGAAGCATTAATGAATGGGGAAGGCATAAAATATTTAGAACCCATGAAGCACTCAGGACTGTCAAGGTGATCTATTTCACACACATGGCCGTATTCTGGGCTTTTAGGTAAGATTTGTCCATTTATGTCAAGTATAGCTACTGTTGCTCTTTCCTTCAATTTCATGGAGCTCTATCATAAAGCGAACAATAAATTTTGAAATGCCCTTAAGTTCTGTTTTTTTTTTTTTCTTTTCCTGTCTTTTACAGCCTTTGGGTCATGTGTACATGATTGAAAGAGATAGAATTCTGTCTTCAGAATCAGTGAGTTTTCAGTACTAAAATACTGAGAGGTATGTTTATAGTGTGGAAAGAGAACAATCCCCAAGCACCCCCCATCTACTCCCTTTACTTCTTGATGAGTTTATGCCTTATTGAATTGTCAGAAAGAACTTGTCTTTACTGAAATTTAATAAGCCGCATTAAAACAGTACATGGCATAGACCACAAGGAAAGCCACCACATGTGGTCCTTCCTTACCGGGTTTGTGATCTGTCAGTAGTGGATTTGATGGCTTTGACCCAAGTGAATCTTAGCAAGAAGATAAATGTGTATCCACAATATCTCAAACCAGAGCCTCGGGGAAAAGCAAAATGATATATTTTTATGTTCAATATTCTTTGTATTGAGGTTACTAGTGCGTTTTATTGTTCCCTGTATCTTGGAGGGGGTAGTAATTATAATGTGTGTTTGGTGACTGATTTGCTATTCTCAAACTTTATTTCAATCATTTCTTGCCCTCCACTTTGCCATCTTGTTAATTCATGCAGAATGTTATAACCTTACAAATAAACTGAGACTAAAAACTTACCCTAGTGTATCAATCTGTACTATAAAATTCCAATAAATCTGCAAGGTCACTGTCTTCATCAATCAGATAACCAAGTTTTAGTGTTGTCATTGATAACATTGCAATATTTAGTTTGAACGAAGATCTTTTTGCTGCTCTTATGGTTGAGTGAGCTAATGAAAGTTCTAGAGTGCCTTCACTGTTTGCTAGAAACTTATTTAAGGACTGGTAAGAACACAAGAAAAAAAAAAGCATCTAGATTTGTTAAAATCATCTGAATGATGTTTGAAGGGAATGGTGTTTGAATTAACCTGAATCCTAATCTCCAATATTCAAAGCAAATAAATGGCTACTTATTTTTAATATGGTCTTAACATCTACACTATTTTAGAAGTATTCAGTAATGTGAACCAAGGATGATACTTGGTGTCAGAGGACAGGTAAGGTAGGAAAGTAGGACAAGGACAAAAAGTATGGCTTTCCCAGACCCAGAAGAATTACGGGAACAAGTGCTGGGATCCTGCCCCAGTTATATTTCAGACATCTTAAATATTCTACAACAGGCCAATAGTTGCCTTAGGTCTGCTTCCCCAAAGTAAATGCCACTTAATCAATATGGAGATAATAACTATAACAAACACACACGCACGCACACGCGTGTGTGTGTGTGTGAGTGTGTGTGTGTGTGTGCATGTGTAGGGGTTTCCTATGCATAGACATTGCATTAAGCATTTTAAATAATGACTAATTTCACCTTTAAAACAACCCAACGAGGGGATACTGTTATTACCTACACTTTACCAGTGAAGAACTGAGGCTCAGAAAGGTTGAGTTAGCCTGTCTAAGCCACACAGCAAGTGAACTACAGAGCCAGGAAATGGAACCCAGTAGTAGCTGCAGAGTCTTGGCTACTAATCTCTGCCATGTTCTCTTTTCATATATCTACAATATAGCTCAGGATCAGAAACTAGAACCTTGAATCCCTGCAGAAGAAATTTTGATCCAATTCTTAAATAATTATAGTTATTTGGAAGAATGTCATATACTTTGAAAGCATGTCACTGCAACCTTGTAAAAGAGTAAGGTGGAGATGATTAATTAATTTAATAATTTAATTTCATTAAATTAGTTTGGATTACATTTGATTGGAGAAGAGGCAGCTGTCATCCATAGCTCTGGTGACAGTAATTTTAAAGCAGCATATACCTATCATAAAACACAATTAACTAAAAATCAAGTGCTCACCATTGGATGTGTTCACCCTCACTTCTCTTTTGAAAACAGTCCCAGGTGCTGAAAAAATCCAATGGCCATTCCAACATGAATATCAAAGAGAGCGATGTGATGAGCCTCAGAGGATTCCCCAAATCAATCTGTAACTATTTAGATGATTACCCAAATCATGCATAATATATGATTATAGATTTATAGATTAGGTAGGTAGATAGACAATTTACGTAGAAATCAGGCTCTCATTCTCAGAAGTACATGTTTTCTTGTGCGATTTTTGAGAAGACAAGCAAACTGAAATTTGCCATATATTTTCTAAGTAACATGGACATTGCTACTATCTGAAGGGCATAAATATTTCTAAACAGTATTTGAAAAAGACATTTGAGTTCTGTGTATTTTCCTCACCAATCTCGTTTTGAGCACATTATTTATACACACACAGACACACAGAGACACACACACTCACACTCTCATATACATTTGGAGACCCAGAATAACATTAGCAATTCCCTTTTTCTCCAAAGTGGTAGGTATTAGATATTTCAGCTGACCTTGGGCCAGCTAGGTCACCACTTGTATCTGATAATTTACAAAGAAAGGTAAAAACACTTAAGGGTAGGCAAGAAGTTAAGTAGAAGTTATTGAGTTCACAAAACAAAAATTGGGTTCAAACAAATGTCAGAGTGATGCATGATAAAATCCCAACATCCTTGTCATCTGACATTTTTCTGCATTGATTATTACTCTCAGAACATTCCAAATAGCAGTTAACTTAGCTCGCTGGACAACTCATCCAGAACATGCAGAGGGGTAATAAACACCATGTGAGTTATCTGTTTCTAGTCTCATGCTGTTTCATAGATATTTGATTGGACGATCTATGCTCAAATCTGCCATAAAAACATTTTATAGAATCGTAAGAACTGATTGTTTCGAACAGTGGAAATAGATTATACTTAACATCATCTGTAGTCAAGTTTCTTGAGACTTTTAAAAAATTGGTGTTTTTTTAATCTTTTGGTTAGTCTCCTAATTACCAAAGGGTTTCTTTTCTGTGCATGATGGAGATAGTGATAGGAAATTAATCTAATACGCTTAATTCAGCAGTATTCAGACTCATTGGACATTAAAGCTAGAAGCAACCTACAAAGCTTCAGAAATGACATCGCACTTGCTAGGCAAAATACCCGAGACCGGAAGAGCTAAAGCGGCCTGAAGATTACGCACCTACTTTAGCAGGACACTACCTGTTAATCAGCAAACTACTTTTTCCTTACCTGTTTATTTTCTAGGACACCTTGATTAGCAGTTAACAAATCTGAAGACTACAACGTGATCCACTCGTTGCAATAATGCAACTCATTCACCATACTCGGGAAAATACAGCACAAATGCACAAAAAGGGACATCTATGTCCGGACAGGATGAATTTGGAGGAAATTATGGGCGATGTCCCCAGGAAATATGATTACACATTCAGTAATCTTTATATGGATTTAAAATGGCTAGCTTGTTAGCAGAAAATAGTTTAACTTGAGGATTTCTTTTTCGCTATTCTTCATTGTTTTTAACACACGGAGAAGCTTAAGAAATGGAAGGGGATCGAACTTCTTTTTACCTCTAGGAGAACCCTGTTCCTGATATGCACATTGGTCGTCTGAACAGGGCACTTCACTAATTGAATCAGGTGGTTTCCTTCGGAAGTCTTCCTCAAGATAGTTTATACTTTTAACCTGGAGAACCATGGTGTAGTGATAGAAGTCAGCAGTTGCTCTGAACTGGATGCCAAAATGTTGATTTACCTCAGCTTTAGTGTGACTGTTTCCCATTCTGCTCTGTGATTTCTGAGTTATTTCAATCTTGGCCAAATTAAAAGAATCATAAATTGGATCAAGGTAATAAATCATCCTAATGTACCTTGCCTTCGTTAAAACAATTCTTGGAGTTTTACATACAGATCAAGGCACTCCCTTTTTTTAAAGATTTTATTTATTTATTTGAGAAAGAGAGAGCACGAGAGGGGGGAGGGGCAGAAGGTGAGGGAGAAGCAGACTCCCCGCTGAGCAGGGAGCCCGGATGTGGGGCTCAATCCCAGGACTCCAGGATCATGACCTGAGCCGAAGGCAGCCGCTCAACCGATTGAGCCACACAGGCCCCGCAAGGCATTACTTTTAAATAATTGAATAATATCCATGACCTGCTGCTTTGTAACCCACATCACATTTTCAATTACCTGGTTTAAAGCATTTGCCTTTCTTGGTAGACTTTAAGCTCCACGAGTGCAGGTACTATGTTGTTCTATCCATCAGCATATCCTCAATACTCAATTAATATTTATTAACTGAATGAAGATGGCAACCAAAATCATGCAAGTCGAGGAAACCATGCACATGGGAAGTGTTTGAATTGGGATTGTTTTTTGTTTGTTTGTTTTGTTTTGTTTATTTAAATTCATTTAATCAACACATAGTGTGTTATTAGTTTCAGAGGTAGGGTTCAGTGATTCATTAGTTGCATATAACACCCAGTGCTCACCACATCACGTGCCCTCCTTAATACCCATCACCCAGCTATACCATCCCCCCACCCACCTCCTCTCCAGCAACCCTCAGTTTGTTTCCCATAGTTAAATCTCTTATGGTTTGTCTTCCTCTGTGATTTCATCTGATTTTATTTTTCTCTCCCTTCCCCTATGATCCTCTGTTTTGTTTCTTAAATTTCACATATGAGTGAAATCCTATGATAATTGTCTTTCTCTGATTAACTTATTTCACTTAGCATAATACCCCATAGTTCTATCCATATTGTTGCAAATGGTAAGATTTCATTTTTTTATGGCTGAGTAATATTCCACTGTATATATATATATACCATATCTTCTTTATCCATTCATCTGTCGGTGGACATCTAGGCTCTTTCCACAGTTTGGCTATCGTGAATATTGCTGCTATAAACACTGGGGTCCGTGTGCCCCTTCAGATCACTATGTTTGTATCCTTTGGGTAAATACCTAGTAGTACAATTGCTGGGTCATAAGGTAGTTCTATTTTTACCTTTTTGGGGAACCTCCATACTGTTTTCCAGAGCAGCTGTACCAGCTTGCATTCCCACCAGCAGTGTAAGAGGGTTTCCATTTCTCTGCATCCTCACCAACATTTGTTGTTAATTTTAGCCATTCTGACTGGTGTGAGGTGGTATCTCATTGTGGTTTTGATTTGTATTTCCCTGATGTCAAGCGATGTTGAACATTTTTTCATATGTCTGTTGGCCATTTGTATGTCTTCTTTGAAGAAATGTCTTTTCATATCTTCTGCCCACTTTTTGATGGATTTTTAGTTTTTTGGGTGTTGAGTTTAATAAGCTCTTTATAGCTCTAGGATACTAGCCCTTTAACTGATAAGACATTTGTTTGGTTTTGTTGACTGTTTCCTTTGCTGTGCAAAAGCTTTTTATCTTGATGAAATCCCAATAGTTCATTTTTGCTTTTGTTTCCCTTGCCTTTGGAGACATGTCTAGCAAGAAGTTGCTGTGGCCAAGGTCAGAGAGGTTGCTGCCTGTGTTCTCCTCTAAGATTTTGATGGATTCCTATCTCACATTTGGGTCTTTCATCAGTTTTGAGTTTATTTTGGTGTATGGTGTAAGAAAATGGTCCAGTTTCATTTTTCTACATGTGGCTGTCCAATTTCTCCAACACCATTTGTTGAAGAAACTGTCTTTTTTCCGTTGGATATTCTTTCCTGCTTTGTTGAAGATTGGGATTGTTTATGGAGACAGGACTATGCTGGAGAGGGATAAAGTCATCTCCAAATATTTGGAAGGTCCTTAAATGGAACAAATATTTTATTTCTATTTCTTTTATTTTATGTTACTCAGGTTTAACATGGAGTTCTGGTACTACTAATAAATGTTTTGGTTCAGGGGGACTTAAAATTAATGTAGAATGTTTACACATGAACAGAGAGAGCTATCTTGCAAAGTATCAAGTTCTCTGCCACTAGTATTTTCTGAGATGAGATAATCCACTTGCAGTGATGGGTGATAGAGCAGATTCTTTCAATCTGGTGGGGGGTAGACATGCTGACTTCTAAATCCTCTCCATCTATGATCGTGTGGACTTTTGGAGGGGATAGCGTGGTTCGTGTGATTCTGTTTTGTTTGATTTCAGCTTTATGGAGATATATGATCGTATGGCATTAATGTGATTGAGCACACAATGATTTCCACTTATGGTTTGTAACTTTTATTTTTCTTCTTTTCAAGACACTTCCTAATTTCATTTGAAAATCTATTTTCCCATTTTTCTAGCTGTGAGTTCTTTTTTCTAGGTTGATAATGATTGATAAAAAATATTGAGTAAGTCGTGATTTAAGCACACTTTACCATTGATTCAAATTTACACCAATAGTTCTTACTATATTAAATTAGGCATATGTGGATATAACCAGAAACCATTTGAGTCTGTCATATATCATAAATTACTTTTTCTTACCGTGGTCATTAATCTGCTTATACTCGTTTAATTTTTTTTTGTCAGGGAGGATTTGTTCAAGTCTTTTTCAAGTGGATAAGATAGGCATGTAGCCAAATTAGCTAAGCCACTACACTGTAATAGGCTCGCTATTGATCACCTACAGATTTTCTGTCTCTTTTGTTTGGATTGTGTCTACCAGGTAGGTCCCAGAGGGGAATGGTTAGTGTATTAGTCCAGTTTTATCTGGTCTTCAAATGCTCTAGTTTTACATGAAACAAAAATAACAACATACAATAGACAACTCAAAGCATATCATCATCTTCCTGTCTGAGTATCTGCAAGTCTGACTCTGTCAAGATTAATCTCTCCATGTTATTCAGCTGCTTAGTTGACGCTGCTGCTTCTGAAAGAGCCTGTGTCTTAAATTCAGCCATTTGACTGGATTATTTACTCCTAATGCTATCTCTACAAAGATTTACTTGCCAAACCTAGGGAGTAAGAAAAGTTATAGAGAGGGTGTGTGTGTAAATGTACATGATAAATGGAGTAATGTTTATACAAAAGGAATGAAGCATTTTAAAAATACAAACATGTCAAAACATACCTGCCCGTGGAAAGGAGACCAGAGAGTGATGTGTGGTTGGGTTTGGAAGTTATTGACCCAACCCTCTGATGATGTGAATGATGGCTGTTGGTAATTTAGCTCCAGATCCTGAATCAGCTGTCATCATGAAGGACAGGAAGAGAGCATGTCCTGCTGGTCATCTTGATTTAGAAAAGCAGCGGAGACAGATGGTTTTCCAAGTCTTTGCCTTTGTAGAACAATATGCGTTTGTCAGATGGAAGGTCTTCTAAAGCATTGACCATCCACTTGACAACTAGCTTCTTCCCAGAGCATATGTACTCCATATGCCAGCTTTGCAAACCTTGGTTCATAACATTTTCTGTTCACAGAATGACCTTTTCTCATATTACAGGGTACTCAAAACATTCTAGTCATCCCCACAGTCTAAAGGCTGCTTTTTCCAGCTACGTGTGTTCTCAGAGTTCCCACTGCATTTTGTAGGCTCAACTCGTATACCACTTCTCGTATTTGGTCTTTTACGAAATCTTGTTTGCTCTTCCTTTCCGTCTCCTTTTACATTTCGAGCTCCTTAAATGGAGGGCTGGCATTTCTATTCAGTTTGTTATTTCTACTCAGAGCTAATAAATGTTTCTATGTAGGAAGAAACAACAAAATGTGCAATGAAAGTAAGTTTGGTCCATTAAAACTGAGTTTAATAGAATCCAGCAAATTTTGAATCTATTTTAGACACAATACAAGGCTTATTAGCAACTAGCAATGATGTTACGCAACTTGGTGAATGTTAAAAATCTATGTAATTCATCTTGCAACACATAGCTACTTAGCAGAAACACAAAAGTCTCTGGTATGTTCTACATTATAATATTGTATATCTTCTGTCATAGAAATTAGCAGATGTATCCTAAAATGCACCAAGGGTCTGTTGAATGCAGATTTGGTATTAAAACTCAAGCCCTTGGACTGCATTTTGTGGTAATAAAAAACTGTGTCCCAACATGGAAAACCCTATTAACTCTTGGCAATTTGCTCATTTTCCTTGCCCTGAAAGCTGAATCTTTTTCACTAACTGCTTTCATTTTATATATAATCTTTCCTGTGCCTTGTGTGTATTTGTAGGTATATATCTCCATATTCCAGGACAAAAAGTAAGATGTTACCAATGGGAAACTGAGTGAGGGATTTACAGGAACTTTCTATACTATCTTTGCAACCCTCCTGTACATCTTCAGTTATTCCAAAATTAAGTTTATTCAAAAATAAATAAATCATAGGTGCAGAGTTTAGAAAATATTATCACATTAAAACTCAGAAACCTGGTGCATCCCTCAGTTTCTCTTAGATCATGAAGTCAGTAGAATTACTCTTGATAGTAGCATAGTTTATCTAATAACTATTAATGTATCATCTCTTTAGGTATAAATATACATGGATGTGTATGTGTTTGGAGTCATAGAAGCGAGTTAAAAAGACAACAATTAATATTATTTGATTCATAAAATAACAAAAATTCAATTAATATGTGGGCCTTTATTTTGTCCTGTTTTGTTCAGCAACATTTTAATGCTTGTTAGAAATGTAATGCTGAAGAGTAGCTCTTAAATGCTAGTTAGAATATTCCATTTGAAGATGTTCACAGATATATCCTAACGATATTATTCTAAATCTTCTAATATAAGGAACGTCCCCCTATGATGGGTAGGAGGACCTTTGGGTATAACCATTTTTGGAAAGCAAAATTGTTATTATCAACTAAACTTCCCAGTTATTCCTTGCTGACACTGAAAAGCGTCAGAGGAGGAATCTTTCTTGGTATCAGTATATAATTTAGTTATTTAAGCCTTGAAACAGAGATATACCGTAAATGATCTATCACCAAGCTATTTAATAGTGCAACTTAAAATTTGTTTGTGAAAACATCTGGCACTATAATTCATACATGAACATGGAATGGATATTTCAACATACTGGGTTTAGCATGTAGGAAGAATTTCTGTTTTCTAATGCAGTTTCCTAAATGGCTTTCTGCCTATTTGGAAAACATTTTAAAGACTGATACAATATAGTATGTTCAACTATAAAATGGGAAAGCGTCAATTTACAGCTTTCTTTTTTTAGAATATTGAACTTAAACATTTTTATAGACTAAATGGATTGCTTAAGTCAATAGTATCCAGAATTCTAAGTTTACAACATCTTTCTTAAATTGCCATTATCATATGCATTGCAAGTAATATACCATCATCAGATTTATACTCTAATTGTAAGTTGCAAATGTATAATTACTAGAATTTAACCTCTCCAAATTGATGTAATTCAACCTAATTATCCTGGCAACATAAATGCATGCTAATCAGCAAGAAAATACTTAAATAAAACAAGAACGCTAACACAACAACAACTACAGAATAAACAAACTTTTGAAGAAGGAAAAAAAATCAGAAACTAATTACATCTCCAACAATAAATCATAAACGCATACTATTTTAAAGTCTTTTTCCTAAAAAAATAAAAATAAAAAATAGTCTTTTTCCTGTTCCTACTTAAATGCGGCCAGAATTGTTTCAGTATGTGTTTTGAACTCTATCCATATTGACCATTATTCCTGTATTCATGTCTCCATTCAATAAGCCATCTGATCTAATTTATTTACTAAACATTTATTCTGAGCTTGTTGTGAACTGGACAATGTGGAGGTGTCAGAGAAACAGAAACGGTCCCTATCCAGAATCTAGTTAAGTTGCTTGTTTAAATAACACTAACTCAAAGAAAAAAGATACCATCATTTTAAAAGGATTTTAATAAAATCCTGCATTTGTTTGCTTTACTCCCTCAATGACTCTCCATGGGGCTTAAATTCAAATCCAACTTTTAACCATAGTCTTTAAAACCCTATGTGACCTAGCCCTGACTTCTCCCTTCTGTTATCTCCTTGCTCTCCAGCTCTACTGTGCAGTAGCCACAGGAGATGCATTTTGATTCCTAAAAGGTGCCTAACACATTCCTGCCTCGGGGCCTTTGCACTTGCTCTTGTTACTTCTGTCTGAAAAGCTGTCTCTTCCTTCCTTACTTCCCTAGCCCCCATAAGACAGAAATTCTAGGCAGTGCTTTATTCACATTACTTTCAGTATTTCTTAGAAACTGTATCAAAACAATGAGATCATATATATCCCTAGAAAATAAAATATTGGAAATGTCTAACCAAGAATTTTGTAGCAACGAAATCACAGGCATGATCAGCAACTTTATGAGAACAAAGATACATGCACTCTAAACTCCTGTAACCGGTTTAATAATCTTGAAACACCTTGTAAATCAGTGTTGCTTTTTGATCAGTGTATATAATAAGTGTTTCTAAGTACGTGACACAAAAGTACATTGTCTCTGTCATAAATTTACCTGAAGTTAATATGGAAGCATATAAAGCAATAAAGCATAAGCCATTTCATTAAGTACAATTTTTACTGTTGAGAATTTACAGGACTGAGGGAAGCTGATCTGGATGGTCCAGATCTCTCTTAAAAACTGCTAAAGTAGGGGTGCCTGGGTGGTTCAGTCAGTTAAGCATCTGCCTTCAGCTGAGGTCATGATCCCAGGGTCTTGGGATGGAGCCCCACATTGGGCCCCTGCTCAGCGGGAGTCTGTTTCTCCCTCTCCTTCCTGCCTGTGCTCTCTCTCACTATCTCTGTCTGTCTCTCTCTCTCTTTCTCAAATAAATAAGTAAAATCTTTTTTTTAAAGATTTTATTTATTTATTTGACAGAGAGAGAGAGAGCCAGTGAGAGAGGGAACACAAGCAGGGGGAGTGGGAGAGGAAGAGTCAGGCTCCCAGCAGAACAGGGAGCTTGATGTGGGGCTCGATCCCAGAACCCTGGGATCAGGTCCTGAGCCGAAGGCAGACGCTTAGCAACTGAGCCACCCAGGTGCCCCATAAATAAGCAAAATCTTTAAAAAAAAAAAAAAAAAACCTGCTAAAGTAGGTTGAGTTCATGTCTTCTTTGTCTGTGACTTTCTTTACATCGAGGAAAGTCACCATGATGCTCAAATGCTATGTCTCTTCCATTGAAACAAGTTTGTATTTTTGAGCTTACTCAACATTTCTCCCATTTTGTTTAACATGGCCAGTGGATTCGCCACAAGGACTTAGTATTTGCCCAGAGTCTTACGTCTATGAACAACTAGTCATGTGAATTCAAGAAAGATCACTTGAAAAATGAGTATATTTAGTATTTGATATTTTGTCTAAAGGTATTTTGTGTAACTGTTAATTGAATAGAGATAAGGATCATGAAAAGAGTAGGGGAATATGTTAACCCAGGAGAGGTACAGGGGCCGGCTCGGAGATTTTAAGAGAAAGGTGGTTTGGCTTCATTAGGCCTGTTTTCTCATTTAAGTAATGAAGGATTAATCTAGATCAGGGAAGGCAAGTAGGTCCTCTCTTTGTGCCAAACGAAATGGGTTAGAAGAGGTTTCTGTGCTCTATTAAGAAGTGTCTTGAGGCCATATGTGGGCTCACTGGGGAAGAATGCAGATTACTCCTTGAGGTTGGCCAGGGACACAGAATTCAGAAATGGTTCAGCTGTGCCATATATTGGCAATTCCTGGACAGGAAGAGAGTTCTCAGTGTTTCTTTTTAAATTTCTTCACTGTGCTTGCACAGTGTTTCATTACATGGAAAACCAGTTGCCAAAAGTCAAAAATAATCTAAATCCACTATTTATCCACATTGATTTCTATTTTGTTCTGCTTCTATTTCAATAAATTTATAATAAATATATGGACACTACTCCCCTTTTCTTATGTCCTTAAAAGTCCTTAGTTCTGCTTGATGTCTTATCTATGCCTCTGGATAAGCCTTTCTATAGTAATTTCCACCACCAGAATGAATTGTCAACTCCTGACTTGTTTCCTCTGTCTTTGCCAGCTTCTCAAGATTGGATCAACTAATTCTAAGTAAGGCAGCTGTAATCCCAACATCTAGTGGAGATCTGTTGGATTTCTGCCTTCCTTTCAATAATCAAGCTTATTCTCGTCCAACCCAGTGTTCTGTTAGTTTTCCTCAAGCCCTGAAGGCCTAGAACTTCGTCCTTCTCCAACCTCTGTGTTGACCTGGATCATAAATCTAGATTGTTTTCTAAAATATGCTAGTGATTCCACCTGAGACTGCAATCCCTGAGACTGGAATCCCATGCTAAACCAGCACCAATTGCTGGAACCCTCTTATTTTTTATCATGCCTTCTTATTTTTTATCAACACTCATTTCTTAGGGATGGATTCTAATCTTGAATAATAATGGTCATAATATCAGTCATGTTTTCGGCAAGTACTATATAAGCAATGCCCTGGATTATCTCATCCTTGAAAACAATGTATTTATTTTATAAATGAGAAGTCAGAGGCTTAGGGAAGTTAAGTAACTTGCTTAAAGTCACAAAGCAGGTGAATCATGGAGTTGAATAGGAATCAAATGGCCTAGATCCAGACCTGTTCTCTGAGTTCCTACTTTTTGCTCCTCTGGAATTACTGATCTGTTCCCACTGGAGTGGTCACGGGTGGGGTGGGTACATAGAGAAGACCTGCCTTCTCAGGACTGGTGCCCAGTAAGACCTCTCCATTGGGATGCTTCTCCTCACATCCTGTTGACTATTTTTATGACTCTATTATGAAATAAATGTGTTCACAGAGTTTTGCTTGGTGCTGGGGATATATAATAAATCAGGCACAGTCCCTTCCATCCATCTAAGCATCTGGCAGAGGAAAGAAACCTTAATCACATAATTTTACAAAAAAATTGCTTTCTTAGTGTTGTGGTAAGCTCACCAAGGAAGATTGCAATACACAAAAAAAGCCTACAACAGGAGGCCCTGACCTATCCTGGCAGGTCAGAGAATTGCCGCTTGGCCTCACCAACTCAGGTGGATGGCTCTGTACTTGCTGTCTGACTCACACATGACCTCCCTTCCAGGCTCAACCCAACAAAGTTCCCTTAGCAGAATCCAAGCTCTCAGCAGCCCAGGTCCCAGCATGCTTTGCAGCTCTCTCAGTTCACAGCAGCCTCATCTCCTCTAACGGAGGTTTTACTAAATATATTAACATATTTCAAGCTACCATTACCTTATCAGACCTCTGCTCTGCTGAAATACTGAGCAATATTGTTTTATTGATTGGGTACCTACTGACGGTAGCAATATGCACACATGCATTATTCTCATACCACTATAGCTTTAATAGTCTGGAGGTAATACTGAAAGTAATTTACTGTCATCTATATATGGCGGTTCGAATGCTGTGGTAGTTAGAGCTGCCAATTTGGAAATTCTGGCCTGCATACAAATGAGTTATCTAAAGTCTTCAGAACTAACTTGATAAAATCAGATAGCAGGAAAGACCAAGTCTCTGAAAAGAATCACTGATCTGATTGCCATACACAAATAGAGCAGATGGGAACAATTTTTTTAAGAATGAAACATAAACGTATCTGCCTTTATCCTGAGTTTTCAGTGGAGTCTATGACAGGGACTGAATGGGAGTTTGCTAACATGATGACTTAATTTAGTGTCAAAATTCTGCATCTTTCCACTACCTGCATTGCAGGGTTCAGCACACGAGCTGAAGACAGACCAGAGGTTTAGATGAAGAAAACACTGAAACATTTGTTTTTGGGTTTTTTGTCTTGTTTTGTTTTTTGGGGTTTTTTTGGCACCAGTGATAACACTAAGAATCTTTACATACTCAATCGTTCAATATTTTATATTATCGAGGGATCAATCTTAAAAAGAAGCAAATGGAAACCTGCTATTGTAAAAACACACTTTATATTCATTGCTTTCCTTGGCCTAAATGCGTTTTTTTTTTTTTAAAGGAATTTAAGTTCTATAAATATGTGTAGATCTTGTTGATCCATTTTAACTGCTGGATAACATTTTTCGGATTCCATTACACAAATCACATTTCTGTAAACATCGCACAAGAGAGGAACAATTAGATTGTTTTCATTTTTTGTTTTACTAGCATCCAATGATTCAGTGAAAATTCTTAGACATAGCTCCTTGAGCGAGCTCGTCTAGTTTCTCTAGGATAGACACCCATAAAAAGTGGGAAAAACAAATTGTAAAAAAGATATGTGCAGCTGGATTCCAATTATTTAAATCTTTGAAACTCACAAGCATATTGCTTACGGGTGAATTTATTCATATTACAGAAGTTCAAAAACATGCGTGGAAATGATCCACACCAACTTCAGGGGAGAAGGCTTCTAGGGAGGAAGGGGAAAGGGATAGAAGTAACATTTTAACAATATCTGTAACATTATATTTCTTTAAAAAATGATCTGGAAGAAATTGCAATATGTTAACATCTGTTCAATCTTGGTTAGATAATTATGAAGATACTGTATTTTTCTTACACTTTTAAATATGCTTGCAATGTTTTGTAAGTTCTGTTAAAATTAAGTTCTATGAAACGTTGTTATTATTTAGAAGAGGAAAATCGTGTGTGTACCATAAAAGCATTAGAGCTATTAGTAAAAAATCCTATATGCATACAGTCAACTGCCTCCTGTGGGAAGAGGTACATATGAGTTGGATAACTAGTTATGAAAGATGATCAAATCCCTACATAACAGAAGGATTCACATGGCTATCAACCTAAGTAGCACCTTGTCCTTTAACTCACTCAGGATGAGGGCTGGAACCAGGGCAAGCGCCTAGAAATCTTGGGAATTCAGGGAGCTGACTCACACATGACCTGATAAGGATGACTCAGCCTCATTCCTGGGATGAGGTAGACTCAGTTACAAACAGGACTCAACCTCTGAGTGGGAAGGAAGTTACAGGGGCCTTTAAGTCCACATGAAATCAGAACTGAATCAGGGATTAGTTATAAAGAAAACTGGAGTTGAAGAATACAAGACAGGCAAGTCTGTGTGGTTGAGACTGTGTGCTAAGGTGGGAAGCCAGTGTGGCTGGAGTCAGTGACTTTGCATGATGGACGAGACATGAAAGCTTTCTGAGACTCAGTTTCTTTACCTCGGAAGTAGCAGTTAACCCTTCCCTGGATGTTATTCTTGTCAGCGTCAAATGAAATAACATGCAAAAGTTCTTGGCCTCTTAAAAGAAGATCTTTTCCTCTCTGCCAATAAGGAGAGTGTAATGAGAGTAAAATAGGAAGGAGACAAAGAGAAGCAGCCAGAAGACTTCCACTGACCCCATCCGAAGTGCCCACGCAGAAGGGATCTAAGACAAAAATCCCATCTCTGCTGCTGTTTTCTCAGACCAGAGAGTAGGGATGGGGTGAAGTGTTAGATTGTACAGTGACTGAGAACAGTTGCAAATTAGTGACGAGGGTATTTATTAGATTATGTGTGTATTCCTCAAATCGGTTGGGACGCAGCAGTCCCCTGATTCCGTTACACGTTAAGGATAGCTTGCTGTTCTGACCATGATACTCAGCACTGAGCATGTTCGGACCCCTGGTCAGAAGAGAGGAAAGGTACTCCAGGAGGACATGTCCATCTCTTCCGGGAGAGCTGCACCAACCCAGACTCACAATCACTGCTTCTGTCACTGTTCTCTGCTCTGTAAGGCAGTCTGACACTTCAAAACAGGCATCCCAATATGAGTTTCCAGTGGATGATTTTGAAATCAAATAAGAATCTTTAATACAGGCATTCTGTGTCTGCTACCACTCCTGCTCACTGCTGCTCTTTAATTCTCCTTTTATTCAAATTAAATACCTTACAGTCATTCAGAAACTGTGCCTTATGTTGCCACATCTTCCCACCGTCAGAGCAGTTAATTAGCTCTTGGCAGGTCTGAGATTCTGAAGAGCTTGAAAGATGATTTGTAATTGTGCACTGAAGTACAGCAAGTTGCTTCAAATAAACATGGTTAAAAGTCTATTGTTTGGCATTTGTCAATTTCTACACGATCTAGATTTTCATTTATTTGGCAGAAATAGAAAGTCTTATTTGTTTCACATCCTGGAGGTAGAGCCATCATCATTTCTTATACCCGAACAAAGGAAGACTGTAAAACCTAAGGAAAAACATAAAAAGGAAAATGGGATCTTATTGAAGCAAAAAGCCCTATAAAATCTGAAAAGGGCTTTGCTGTGGACGACCTATACCATAAAATTGATTCTTATAGCTACTGTTACCTTTAAAGAGGTCAAAAATGAGAGACTTACAGAGAGTCTTTCTTATTCATCTTTGCCAGCAAAATAGAGCCCATTCTTCTTAGATTGGCATTCAGAATCCTCAAGGGTTTTGAACTTGACATATTTCTCTGATCATTTCTCCCATGACTTATCTGCATACACATTATGTGGTAATTTTTGAACATCTCAGTCCTGCCTTAAGAGCCTGACTTAATTTTTACTTGCTTCTACAGACTTCCCTCCCTACTAGTGGCCCCTCCCTCTTAGGGACAAATTTAGGAAAAATACAGAATGTCTAGTTTAATTTGAATTTCAGATAAATGAGGAATATTTTTCAAAATAACTGTATCCCATGGAATATTTGGAATATACTTTAACTAAAAATTTATTCTTTGCATATCTGAAATTGAAGTTTAACTGGATGTGCTATATTGTATCTGGCAACCCTAATTCATACTCTGAACTCTTGGGAGATTAATTGTCTTTATCATTCACTTATCAATGACATTTCCAATCTAGTTCTGTTGTATGTCTTCAGTCAGGTCTTAAGCCCCTTAGAAACAGAGAGGAGTTCCACTTCCAGTTTCGATACAAAAGGATGTATCTCCTTTCAGGTGATAAAAATCTGAAATTACCATGCAACATACAAACAAAAACAATCCTAGTTTTTCCTAAATATCTTGAAGAGTTGTGGGTTACAAATAAATGTTAAAGAAAACACTAGAGGGAGAAGTGGATGGAGGTGAGGCCAATTTCTAGGCTGGGATCAGGGAGCTTGGAGGAGACCAGCAGCTAAAGGACTGTCTTAGCTCTGACTAGTAGAAACCAGCACATGTTGGGCAAATCTGTATTTGAATCTCATGCCACCCCAAACACAAAGGTAATCCTCTTTGTCTAGTAATTCCCTCTTTGGGAATTGCACTGAGTAAGCAGAAACTGGAAGCTGGGGTGGAAAATGGAAAAGACCTCATGATCTTACGGCCAGAAAAAAAGACCAATAAATATGACAGTATAAGAAACAATAAAGGCAAAAAGAAAAAAATAGAACAAAACCTTTGAAGTGCTAAAATGAAAAACTAAATCCTCTCAACCTAGTATTTTGCACACAGGAAAAATATATTCTAAAAATTATGGCTAAATAAAAATATTGTCAGGTAAACAAAAGATGAGAGAAATGGTTGCTGACAGATTCATACTATCAAAAATGCTAAAGAGAGTTTTTCAGTCTGAAGGGAGATGGTGCCAGATGGAAATTCAGATCTACAATAACAAATAAAGAACCTTGATAAGGATTTTTTTAAAAGGAGTGAATATAAAAGATTATTTTCTATCTTAAATTTTAAAAAATTCAATTAAAATATCTAAATCCATTGTATGTACATACAGTGTATATAAATATACATTGTATGTGAAAACCTATAATATTAATTCAGGGTTGATCATGGTAAATTAAGAACACATATTAAAATTCCTAGAGCAACTGTTATAAAAATAATAAAAAGAGGAAAAGCTAAAAAGCCAGTAGAGAAAACAGGAAAACATTCTTGTTTATATCACTCCTCTTCAGGGAAAAAAAATACAAAATGGAAACAGGAACAAAGAATAGAAAGGACCAAAAAGAGAACAGAGACCACGTGTCCCTTTGGAGATCTCTTTGTCATAAAGTACTGTAATTATTCAGAGTGAATGAAAAAACCATGATACTTCCAGCTCAGAGAAATGATCCATCCCAACCCTGTTCCTTGTGAGCCCTGTGTGAGTCTGTGGTCATTTTTGCTCATGACTTTTTTCACCACTGTTATTGAGATCCAACTTACATGCCCTATAGCTCACCCATTTAAAGAGGACAACTCAATATTTTTCGTGTATTTACAGAGTTTTGCGATCATTACCATAACCTAACTTAAAAATATTTCATCATGCCCAAAGTAAGCTTGTCTGTATCAGCCCTTTTTTTCTTTTTTTTTTTTTTTTTGAAGATTTTATTTATTTATTCGACAGAGACAGCCAGCGAGAGAGGGAACACAAGCAGGGGGAGTGGGAGAGGAAGAAGCAGGCTCATAGCAGAGGAGCCTGATGTGGGGCTCAATCCCACAATGCCGGGATCACGCCCTGAGCCGAAGGCAGACGCCCAACCGCCGTGCCACCCAGGCGCCCCATCAGCCCTTTTTTTCTATCTGCTGTTTGTTAAATTTGGGGTGGTGGGATCCTCTGAGTTCACTGAAACCAAATGCCTGCTGGTAGCCTCAAATGTCTGCATGTGTAACAACTCCCACAGATGATTTTAAGACAACACCAAAGTTTGACAACCACATCCGTAATCCTGCTCTTTTCTCACCAAATCCATTTCATTTGGCCTCTTTGTGAAATCCAGGAAGTTCACAAAGATCTTGTTCTTCAGTAGTGAGGATAGTCTCATGGACATGAATGGTACATCCCGGGTTCTGGCACAGCCCCGCTCCTGAGGTGCACCTTGCATTGCATTGTTTGCGATGGGCTCCCCCAGGGTCGTGCATCTAAGGGCCCGGGGAAACTCACATTGATTTAAAATTTAAGATTTTCGCTAAAGGATATGAATAAACATTTTAGCTAATTAATATAAAATGTAGGTGGTTACAAACGAGAGCCGTGGAGTGTGAAGTGGTCAAACGTGGCTTCCTGTCTTTCTGAACTGGAGCAAGTTTCTCAAACTCATGAACCTCAAGTCCCCTCTCCGAAGCGCGTTTTTCATGAGGTTGTGATGAGAATAAAATGAAACAGAAGAAGTCGATTACTTGGAAAAATACCTGGCACGTGGTAAATAGTCACTAGGTGTTAATTATTATCATCATCATAGTTTATGGCTAAGAGTTCGCCTTAGGATTATACTGGGACCAGTTTGAAGCATTTCATTGCTCTCTTCCACAAGCAAGTAAGAGGCTTAGAATTTTATAACCGTGTCACTTATTTTATGGGATTGTTGTCACCGAGGAATACATATCTGAAACAGAGAGCCAAATGGCAGGATAATAAATTGTTCGTCTTATTCAGATGGAATTTAGAAAAGTGGAGTGTCCACATTTATAAAACTATTACTGTGGAAGCGTAGAAAAACCATGTTTTGTTTGCTATTAAAGGATTGTTAGAAGCCTGTGCATGTTGCACAGTTAGTATCTGTTTGTTTCTATGGTAATTCAAAAGCCATTGTACCCTCCTCCACATACACCTTTATGGGGGTATTTATTTATTGACTTTTATCTGTTTGTCTCTGTCTCTTGTTTCATAAATAAGATCCTGCTTCTCTCTGACACTCTAAAGTGGCCACAGGAATTTTAAAATGAATTGCTACATCAAGACAAGGGGAAACAGGAGGAGAGGGAGTAGGCTATGACTTTGAAAGAAATGAGGTTTGACTGCAAATGTAGAGGCAGCTTTGATTGGGGAAAACATAGAAAACGTGCAAGAGCAATCAGGAAACTATCACAGATCTCCCAGGCAGAGGGGAAAGCAGGAAATGTTCATGCCGGGAGGAAACAGCTGGTTAAAACTGTACAGAGTATCAATCATGTGGGGAAATATACATGGAACTGAGCAGCGTGAGAGTACAGGCTCCTTGCTAGTACTGGAATGAGGGCAAGGATGGGCTTAGATTTACATTCCCTCTCTCTCTCTCTCTCTCTCTCTCTCTCTCTCTCTCTCTCACACACACACACACACACACACACACACACACACACACAGAGGCATCTTTTGGAGTCTTTCGCCAAGGACAGGGACAACAGCACATTCTGTTTCCCGGGGCAGTGAGAAATGTTCCCCTGGTGCTGGGATGAATGGAGAACTGTGGGCTATCTCTGTGCAGGCCACTGCAGAGGCACCTGGGGGAAAGAACTGTACAGGCTGTGATTTTCATTGATTTCATGGCTCTCAAAGGGCACTGCTGCTCTCTCATCCTGGCCATAGAGCCCAGGAAACAATTTCCCCAACAGGATGGTTTCTTAAGGCTTTCTCTTTTATACTTGCATATATTGAGCTTCCTTGGGTGAGACAAATAGTTTTTCTTGGAGACAAGGGTACTTGCTTTATTGTAAGAAAGGGGCTTTTAGGAGATGCATATCTTAGGATGTAGAAAGTCCCACAGAGAAAGAAAATGGAAAAGAGGGATTCAGCAGTAAAACAAAAACAATTGTTGTGACTCGTATTGAAAGATAATCAACCAGACAAGAACTCATGTGGGTGCAGGCCAGAAATGGAGAAAAAGAGGAATGACATTCTGAGAACTAGGACATTCTGAGAACAGGCCCACCTATAAAATAGAGGAGATTAAAGAAATATTAGAAAAAAATAGAAACTATTTTGTACCTAGGAAACAAACTAACTTCTATGAGCTCAACTGAAAATACATAAATAAGATTATTTTTATAACAGAGGCATCTAAAATGGAAAACTCTTAAAAAAAAAAAAAAAGCCCTCAACATCATACTTTTCATTGGACTGGAAATTGATAAGCAGAGAAGGTAAATGGAGGAATGTTCTCCTTTATTGTACTTTGTGGGTAATATAATAAGGAAAAGGATTGGAAATAATCAGGTTTTTGTGATCATTCTATCTTATACCTAAGATGCTTCTGAGACCTGAAAAAAAGATAGTTTATAAAGTGAATCCATATACTGTGTGCTTTAGGGAAAGCAAAAAATGCCCACATAAAAAGTTAGGCACAAAAGGGACAATAGGTGAAAATGTAGTAAACATTAGAATAGTAAGTTACTTCCAGGAGAAGAAAATGCCACTTCAAATAAAAGATAGAAAAATCCCGATATGTTTGAAAAGAGAGTTCTAGGTTTCATTCCAAAAGTAATTCGATTAAAGGTACAGACATGTCAAAACGTGATCATATTTTACAGAGTAACACATACAGGAAAATATAGCCACAGAAGAAAACAATGCGAATGAAACAAATCAAAATTATAGAAATGTTGGGGTTTCATGTGTGCCTTTATATTATCTTTAGCACTGTATAATACCAAGTTAAAAAGGATAAAATCTATGCAGAGTGTTTTTTATTGGCCCTGAGGGAGGGTGATATTTTCTCATGATAAAAAGCCAGTTTAGAACCTATAAATAATAATTTAGAAATGAAAGCAGGCTATAACTAGAAAAATGTTTAAATTTCACAAGATTCATAGTCAGGCCAGACCCTCTCTTAATCAGATAATGTCTTCTCTAAAAAAAAAAAGTTGAATTTGAAATTGAGAAGTAAAGTACTCACAGATGTACTCAGCAACCCTAAATTAACTGTCATTACTATGTGAATTATGAAATCAAGAGGGGTCACCTAATTCTCTAAAGAATCATAAACTCTAAAAGCTCTCATATATGCAAAGATAAAGAAAAAATGCATTCAATTAATTAAAAGGCCAAGTCGAAAATACAAAATTTGGACGTAAAACTTCAAAAAACAATTTTTTTAAAAAAAGGGGGAGGCTATTATCTTCATTTTTGGGTTCCTCGCCTATCTAAGAGTGTCTATTTTTAACACTAGTTTCATCCTCACCACCATGGTTAGAAAGTCATTATATGCCTATCCATTTTTCATTTTATGGATGTTCCACAATGTTTTTATTCTTAAAAGAAAGAAAAGTCATACATAGTCCTATTACTCTAACACTTGCTTGTTAGAGTAACACTTATTTTTACTTTTTCCTGTCTATTCTTTGTTCATAAGCTTAAATATTCCAACACAGTAATTATAGCATAGCTTTTTAAAGAATGTATCCTACCTACAGCCTGGGGCCCTGAATTTCCAGACTAACCATTGTTGTGTTGCAGTCTTTATTATACTCTCGCCCTGAAGCACCCCTCTCTTGTCTAGCAAAACTGGATTTTCATGGGTTTTCACTCTCCAAATATTCTACCTTTCATCTCCTTTTCAAAGTTACAGGAATCTTACAATTGTCCATGTCTCTCTGACTTTCTCATTAAATTCTTGCTTATGCACATCACTCTGGACTGTATATTGCCTCCAAAATGTTCATCACGGGGATGTTACTGCATTTTGAAGGGGGGTAGTTCGCCCTTGAGGGGAACATGACCAACCTTGGCTGTCACCCACTATGTATGAGTAGGGTTCCACCTTTCCTTGTGACAATAAAAATGCTTCCACACGTGGGGCACCTGGGTAGTGCAGTCATTTGAGCGTCCACTCTTGTTTTTGGCTCATGTCATGATCTCAGGGTGGTGAGATCAGGCGCCACATCAGAGCTCTGTGCTCAGAGCAGAGTCTGCTTGAGTTTCTCTCTCCTTCTCCCTCTGCTCCCCCCCCCCCATGCGCGCTCTCTCTTTCTCTCTAAAATAAATAAAGAAACCTTAAAAAAGTCAGGGGCGCCTGGGTGGCACAGCGGTTAAGCGTCTGCCTTCGGCTCAGGGCATGATCCCGGCGTTCCGGGATCGAGCCCCACATCAGGCTCCTCCACTATGAGCCTGCTTCTTCCTCTCCCACTCCCCCTGCTTGTGTTCCCTCTCTCGCTGGCTGTCTCTATCTCTGTCAAATAAATAAATAAAATCTTTAAAAAAAAAAAAAAAAGTAAAAATGTCTCCACACATTCCAAAATTCTCTTTAGAAGGTAGTATCACTCCCACCGAGAGTCACTAACACATGTAATTCACTGTGTGTGCCAGAGATGCAGAACTGAATTGCCACAAATGTAGCATGATCCTAGAAACATGGCAAAGAGTTAAGCAAGCATTCCAAAGTGTCTCCTTGGACAGGCTTCCTGAAATTCTTGAAATACTCACCACTGGTCATTGCCTCAATTAGGTATACAATGAAAAAAACAAAACCAAAAAACATATATAGCTTTCACCATATGCCAGACTCTATTATAAGCATTATATATGTATAGCAATTTAATCCTCTACAATGAACTCTATAAGGTCCTATTATTATTATTATTATTATTATTATTACTATTATTATTCCCATTTCACTAATGGGAAAACTGAGAAACAGAGAGGTTAAGCAAATGTAACTAGCAGAACCGGGTGTTCAGCTGACTAATGGTAGGGCCAGTATTTGAACTAATGCTATACAGGTCCAGAGTCTCTGCATGCTTTCAATACCACCTTTTGATACCTTTATAAAAAGTCAAGACAGGCTCTGGTTGCCACTGCTAACATAGACTGTACATTACCTTGGAAGAAAATAAAGTCATACAGCATGCTGATATTCACCTATGCTCTATAGATGGCCCATCAAATATAAGATTAATACCAGATACAAACATGGTACCAGTTAAAAATTGTCATTCAGACCCAACTTCCTATCATGAATCTACCACCAATTTGTATAACCATGCACTTAGCATAGTAAGTATCATGAAGTAAACATTCAATACATATAAATATTAATATTATCATCACTATTATTAATGATCTTTACTATGAATATAAGTAAAGTAGTCCTTTTCCACAGTGCTTCTCAACCTGAAAAGGGTTTAAAAAATACTTATTTACTGAATCATATATCATACCAAATAAGTCAGCATATTAGGGGTGGAGGGGTGAAGATGGGGCCTGCTTATTAGTATTTTTGTAAAGCTCCCCAAATAATTCTGAAGTGCAGCCAGCATTGAAAATAACATTGGCCAATTCATATTCCTATGACTTGCAAGGCAGCATGTTGGATGTAGCAGTATTCTGGGCACTATGCTAGGCAATGAGGTTTCTCATGGAACTCAGCACCCTGACACATAGAGCTCACAGTAGGGAGATTTACTACAGAGACCCCGGGATCAGGCAAATCTGGCCTTAGCCGGGGTCTCCACCACTTCGTCTGTTAATCTGCTGGGTCTGTTTCCTTACTGTGTCTCCAGTGTGATCAGCAGGGACAAGCCTCCAGAGTCGTAAGAGACCAGAACATGTTTTTGTTTTTTGTTTTTTTTAATAATAATATTTTTTATTATATTATGTTAGTCACCATACAGTACATCCCTGGTTTTTTATGTGAAGTTCCATGATTCATTAGTTGCGTATAACACCCAGTGCACCATGCAATACATGCCCTCCTTACTACCCATAACCAGCCTATCCCATTCCCCCACCCCCTCCCCTCTGAAGCCCTCAGTTTGTTTCTCAGAGTCCATAGTCCTCATGCTTCATTCCCCCTTCTGATTACCCCCCCTTTCTTTATCCCTTTCTTCTCTTACCGATCTTCCTACTTCTTATGTTCCATAGATGAGTGCAACCATATGATAATTGTCTTTCTCTGCTTGACTTATTTCACTTAGCATTATCTCCTCCACTGCCGTCCATGTTGCAGCAAATGTTGAGAACTCATTCTTTCTGATTGCTGAGTAATATTCCGTTGTATATATTGACCACATCTTCTTAATCCAGTCATCTGTTGAAGGGCATCTCGGCTCCTTCCACGATTTAGCTATTGTGGACAATGCTGCCCTGAACATTGGGGTGCATATGGCCCTTCTCTTCACTACGTCTGTATCTTTGGGGTAAATACCCAGTAGTGCAATTGCTGGATCATAGGGTAGCTCAATTTTTAACTTTTTAAGGGACCTCCACACTGTTTTCCAGAGTGAGACCAGAACATGTTGTATTGAACTTGATGTGTTACTTAAGCTGATTGTTCACTGAATATGAGGAGTCTCATAATTCTAGGATGTAAGTGTTTTAGCAGGAAGTGACTTCAATCTTGATGGATTAATTCCATTATTATTATCACTATCTTTAGAACTATAATTTATTAGGCATCTGTTCCATCCCAGGTTCTACATAGATTGTCTCATTTAATCCTCAAAATAACCCTGTGAGACAGACACTATTCTCCAGATTCTTCAGCTGAGGCAAGTGATGCAGAGAGAAATCATGTTGCCTAGACTCACATAGCTTTCAAGTGGTAGAATTTTGAACCCACATCCCCACTCTTTCCACAATGTTCGTATTGTCTTGGATAAGATGGCCTCAGTCACCATTGGACTGCCAGCAGCATCTTGTCAGGTCTGGACTCACCCCAAATTGTCCTCAATCTTGAGAATAAGAGATCAGTTTTGGTTCCTGAGTAGAGGGGTGTGCCCATAGAGACTTAGATGGTTCTGGAAGCAGTGGATGCTCTCAACAAAAATCTTATTCAAAGGTGAGGGAGGAGACACTATATGTGTATTATTTCTCTGATCCTGAAGTTTATTGCTCCTAGAAGAAGAATTAAGAGATAAACTTAAAGGCCCAGAATTCACTTCCAGAAGTAAATCAACCTTAGAAATGTTACTTGAACAAACTTCATTCGGTGCAAGTTCAGTCAGCATAATTGTGTGTCCATTACTGGCAGTGGTATTCTAAATAACAAGGAAGCAAGGGAGCAAGGTAAAGGAATGGGAATGAAGAGAGACAATGAGAATGATCCTGGCTGCTTCCCAGAATATTCTAGAATTTAATTTAATTTAATTTTGAACCAAAGATTTTTTTTTTAAAGAAACATTTGGTTTTTATATAACCTCTCTCTTCACAGGAACTTAAATGGGAATAAAATCCCTGATAGTTTGCCATGTGATAGTGTTTTCAGGATACAGTTGGAGAAGAAGTAATTATGTTATCATTCCTTTTTAGATATAAACAATAGAGGACAGAGAATTGGGATTTCCCAAAGTCCTCCAAAGAGAGAAAAAGTCAGCTCAAGACACTTTCAAAATGTTCCTACAGGAGGAATGCCTCAGGGCTTGTTGAGAAAAGCCCTGTGTTTCTATTTAAATAAAGAACAGTTCTGAACTGTACCCAGAAAAAAAAAAATTCTTGAATAACTTTTGAAGAAGCTTTCTTTGAAGCTAGACCCCAAAATCATGGACTTGTAGAGCCCACTGAGGAGGGGTGAGCAGTAGGCACTGAGATGGTGGGGGGAGAAATCAGAGCAGGAGTGTTTTTTCTCAGTGTCTATAGAGTGCAGAATTTCTGGAGACAAAACTGAGAAGTGATCAGAATAGAATCATTCCCCAGGGACCTGCAAAGAGGCAGGAGAAAGGACGCTGACAGAGAAGTCACTCATTCCAAGAAAACTTGAACAGCCCCACCTGCCTGGACTGACAGCGACTCTAAAGTCTGAATGGCTGGCCAGAGACATTTAAAAACCCAATATCTCTCATGCTTTTCATATTTATAATCATGATATATTTGTCATTTCATATTTTTGATTGATTTTGTGCCAGGTAATGCTAAATTGTCCCTTGATTCAGATATTCACGATGATGTTAATAATTGTTCAAATTATCCTTTGCTGCCATTCTTCCTCTCATACTTGCTGCTCCAGCAACACTTAATTGCCTTAATTCCTTGCATGTAGCTCACTGCTTCTGACATTCAGGCCCTCTCCCTTTTATTCCTCCCACTGTTCAGCCAATTCTTACTCATCTATTAAGACACCTCCCAGGTGACAGTTTCTCTAAGAAGACTCTAGGTTGGGTGATGTATCCATCCCATATAGACATAAAAATTCCTGTGTGTGACTCTGTTATTGGGCTTAACCCATTATATATTAACAATTTATTTCTTTTACCTCAACTAGAACCATGAGCTGCTTGAGAGCCGTAACTAAGTTCTTGGTCATGTTTAAATCCCCATCAACTAGCACAGAGCAGTTCCATGGTAGCATTTAGTAAATGTCAGTTGATTAATAACTGATGGAATAAAAACAAATGAAAATTTATAGGTCATCTAGAAATCTGCAGAAATAACTAAAGCTGAAAACTTACCGTATTGTTTCCTTATGATTTGTCAGAATATAAGACAATAGGTCCACTAACCAAAGAAATCATCCTGTGCTTTGAGATACAATTAAATATTGGATGCAATAAAATCCTGTATTACGCAGAGCTAGATTCCACTCAATTGAACATCTCATTTATTCGAACCTCAGAATGTATCAGTGAATGAGTCTGTGCTGTGAATGGTGGTCGGGGACCCACACCAGCCCACTAGCCCATAAAATCCTGGGTGATCCACAGTGTAATTGACTTTTCTCCCCTGAGAATGCTTGTGTTGTTTCTCTTCATTCAAAGGTGTTATGGACCCCAGAGGCCTTCAGGATTCTATTTCCCCATTGTCACTTTTAGAATGATAATTTCCATTCCTACACAAAACTTTTCTTCCTCCCTTGCAGTTTTCTGTCCTCTTGTTTTGCACTCCCTTTCACACATTTTTATCTTAGTGTCTAAGACAGCCCAGGCTCCTATACCAAAATACCGTAGACTGAGCTGCTTAAACCACAGGCATGTGTTTCTCACAGTTCTGGAAGCTGGGAAGTCCAAGATCAAGGTTCTGCCAGGTTCTATGTCTGGTGAGGGCCGCCTTCCTGATTTGCACACTGCTGTCTTCTCATTATGGTTTTTCCTTGGTATGTGCATGTGGAAAAACCTCAAGTCTCTCCCTCTTTTTATAAAGGCATTAGTACCATCAGGAGGGCCCCACTCTCATGATTGAATCTAACCTTAATTACCTCTCAAAGGCCCTACCTCTAAATACCATCACATTGGGCATTTAGGGTTTCAAAAATGAATTTGGGAGAGGGACACAAAAATTCAGTCCATAGCACCTAGAGTCTGACTTCCCAACACTTTCAAGTGTCCCCTCTTCTCCATCCCCATACCTACTACCTAAGTCAGGAGCATGCCTTCTCCTGGTAGTGTACTAATTGATCCCTCTGTTACAATTCAACCCCTCCCAAAATCTATCCTTCACCTCACAGACACAGTTACTAGCAAAGAAACCTGTTAATAGACACATGAAGTGAAGGGATGATCCAGAAACTTATTGACATATCCAGCACATAGTCGAATCTGCAAGTACTGCCCTCCTCTGGAAGACCATTTGCTGGTTTCCCGTGCACTGGGGTAAAAAGTCTATGTTCCTTCCTGGCACTCTCTGATGGACTCCTGTTTTCCTCACTGGGCTGATCTCTTATCACATCTCATCTCCCACAACATGCTTTTGTCACACTCTCAGTGTTTCCGTGTCTCCATGAGTCTCCCTCTTCCCAGGATACCTCATGCCCAGCCTTCTTCCTACTCTAGCTCCCACTGCCCCCTGACTCATCCACTTAAGGAACGTCTACTCATTTTCCACGATTATTCAGACTTCCCAATGAAAGTCTTCCTGCCCCATTCCTCATTCCCCACTAGTTGAACTAATCCTGTGTTCTGCTGTGTGGGATCTTGGCCCTACACAGATCTCCATCATAGCTAGCTCTTTGTTATGATTTTTAATAGGGAGGCGGCATGGCATTTACTCTGAGCTGGATCTAATTTCAAATCTCAGATTTCCACTCACAGGCTTGGCAATGCAGGACAATTTGCTTGACCAAAAATGAAGTGCTTTTTATGGCAGAGAGAGAGAGAGAAGTGGGGGTGGGGTGGGGTGGGGTGGGGAGAATGGAAAAAATATGCTCTAGTTTATCCTTAATGATAAATAGGAGTCTGTTTCCTTCCTTATCATTTTGTAAGGTATTTCCACTCCTCTCAGATGTAGCTAAGGGACCCAGAGTGGGGAAACCTTGGTCTTCAGCCTCACTTCCTCATACAGCTGTAAGTACAGCACACAGGAGCCAGTATGGGACCTCCAGGCATCGCCAGCCAGGCACACCTTTGCTTGGGCTGCATCAGCAATGAGGCCGGCAGGGACTCCATTCAGGAGTGGGCAGGTATTCACTGGGCTGTGGACTTAGTGACAGCAGCCCTTCATCCAGCCATTAACAAACGCATCCTGTGTGCCACCCTTTCATCGAACTTATAACATTATGTGTGAATTATCTACTTATTTTTGTTGACCCAACAGGAACTGAATAGTCCTGACTGGGCAGTGCCCCTAAGCCAGAAGGAGACATGACCATGATTATCCGAGGGGCAAGTCCTTTTTCATAGCTTATGCACGCCGGGGCAACTTATACTTGCTTGTTCTGTCCTCACGGCATCAGAATGGGGGCAAAAGTCCTAGAGAGAGCATTGGCAATAGTGGGCATGAGAATCCATGCATAAAATCAGGTGTATTTTCTTAATACCCATTCCTAAGGGGCTTTGGAAAGCTACATGGGGTCTGTGTGTATTATTTCAGGTCAGATGTGTTAGATGATTTTTATTTGTTTCCACTTACATTGAGAGGAAAATAACATTTTTATAGCACAAATATGCTATATCCCGTTCTAAAAAAAATCATTCATTTATGTATTCATTCAGTAGATGCTCGTTGGGTGCTATCTTCATCATCTGCTAAACTAGGAGGAAGGTAATAGAGATTAAATGTATGTATCAGGGTCAGTTTTTTGAGGACCTTTTTATTCCATGCTTGAGGAGCCTGGGCTTTATTCTCTAAGTGTGTAGAGCCAAGAGGACAGTGGACTTATGGGGACATAATCCTGTGTCTGCAGAGCAGCAGTTTTGAAGATAAGGTGGAACAATGAGCGTGGGGAGCTAGGGAGATCCATTAAGAGGCTATAGAATTTATTCAGGGAGAAGAGAGTAAAATCTAAATAGGGTGATGACCCTGGTCAAAAGAGAAGAGAAAATGTGTTTGAGAATGATTCTGGAGGTCAACTACTGAGATTTAATGACAGATCAGATCGGAAGCCTGAAAGGAAGTGTTCTAGCTGAGTGAGCAAGTGATTGATAATGCATTAGCTGATTTGGGAACTATGGGTACGGGGCAGGGCTGAGTGATGACAATAAGTCCCTGTTAATTAGGAAATAGTTGCAAATGAGAGTGTCAGATGAAGAGTAAGATCAGGCCTGGAGATGAAAGAAAATGTGGGAAATAAAGCTATGGGAGAGGATTAAATCACACAAGACACGCAAAGCAGAAAGCGAAACTGCTGAGGACAGAGTCCTGGGCAGGCACCAACATTGGAGAGGAAGATTCAATGATCCAGCAAGGAGACTGAGAAAGACAAGAGGAGAATCAGACTAAATGGATGGAATGATGTTGTGAGATAAGAGAGTTTGAAGAGGGAGAGGTAGACATTGAAGTCAAGAAAAAGAGGGTTGCAATAAGTTGGTATTTATCTCAAAGATGGAAAGTCATATAAGGAGTTAGTTCATTGTCTGCTTTGCTTAGGGTCATAGGGTTTCTTTCTTTTTCTTCCTCTCCTCCTCCTCTTCCTCCTCCCCCCCACCACATTTCCTCCTTCTTCTCCTCCTTCTCATTTTTCTTTTAAATATTCTTTGTGTAAATTCTTTCATTTGAACATTTGGTGCTCCAATAGCTAACTTTTTAGGTATTTGGAACATCTCCTCATGGTAATTGGAAATATTGCTCAAATTAAGCTTGAAAGCAAGTTTCATCTCTGGGACAGCTAACCACAAGCTGAGTAGGATGTCTTGCTCGCTTGCATTTGATTTTTGATGTGGTATCTTTGACCTAAGGCAATGTGAAGAAGTAATATCCTTTATTACAGTTTCACAAACACACATAGAGAAAACTCTTGCACACACCATGGAGTGGAAAAGTGAGAAAGACATTATTAGTCTTCCCAGGGCAGTTCTCCTGTTATTCTTATTACTGCTTGTGATTTTCTTAAGGCTCTATAAAAGGTGAGTGGCAACAACCTCATTCCACATCCTTTTTCTGAGGACAAGCTGCAAAGGGGAAGAATGAAAGGAATGGGGGGGAGGGTCATTTAAAATAGGGAGGATAACAGTTTGGGGAGTTCCCTTGCTACTGTTTGGCTACCTGATGGTGCAACAGAATGGGGGCGAGGAGGCTGATGGAATTAGTCATCTCATGCAGACCCAGCCTGAATCCTTCACCCCTTTACTGTCTCTTTCTTTCCATTAGACTCTTAACCAGAATTCCTGAGTTCCAGACCACACCAGATCAGAGAGTTCACATAATGAAGATAAAGGCCTACACGTTGAAAATATCATAAAATGTGTTAATTAGCCTCCTTGCACTCACCACACAGCTCTGGCAGTCATTGGCTCTGGTGCATTGGCGAGCTTGTGAAGGCACAGGTAGTGCTAAGGAAATGAAAGAATCTGTACTTCTTTTGTAATCATAAAAAACTCAGAATTATTGGGTTTTCTCAATGGGAAAAGGATAGGAATGCATTTGGACATGGATGACAGAGTTTGGACAAGCCTTGAGGAAATCCTACACACGGAGGCAAAGAGATAAGTGAGCTCTAGACATGGACAAATTGAGGGGCCGGCTTTGGAAAATGAAAATTCACTCCTCTTTAAATAGGAATCTCAAAGAAATGGTATATTTCTAGAGGTAAAGGCACATACCATGTTTTAATTCATATAGAGATGGTATGCTATTGAGAGACAATTCCATTTCCATGTTGGCTCATTGGTGACTTTACTGCCTTATTGTTTCAGTGATACTCTCATTTGAAATTTTATTTTTTTCAAGAGTTTTGATTATCTGCATTGTCAGATATGATCACAAACTACATGTGACAATTCAACAAATAATGACTTGGTAGAAGGGGATTATTCTTAAGCTATTAATCGTAGTGTCATTCAATTCCATTATGACCACACATTCTGTAAATCTATCACATTCTCTTAAAATGTGCCCATTGTCATTCTTTGTAACAGCTGCGTTTAGGCCAGTTCCATTGCCTGCTACAAATTACATGTACGAATAGAGTTTGGGGGAATATAACAGAAAAATGATACATATCTGTCCATCCTCGAGGAGTCTTGATGTGATCAATAAATGTGAGAACTTCACTTTGTAACTTGTGAGATTTCTAGAAGGCTACTGGACCACTAGGGAGATTTATTGGTCCATCTCCTTGTTGGCTTTGTTTTATTTTAAAATCTAACTTGCATTTTTATAAGCTCAAGCATCGCATCTTTAAACTGAAATTTATAAAGTTAGATCACTTTGGCTGAAGGGAATCCAGTGCTGCAATAAATTTAGCAATAACCCAACCAAGTTTTAGTCCAGCCTCCTCAGAGCACAAAGACACTACCTCATTACCTGCTTTTTCTTGCTTACGCCCAGAGAACATCTCAGGGTTCTGGAAGTGTTTCAGACTCTACCTTATCGTGGTGCCACTATGCATACTGTTCTATGTGCTTTATTTTTATTTTTTATTTTTTTTTATTATTTTATTTTTATGTTTTTTTATTATGTTAGTCACCATACAGTACATCCCTGGTTTCTGACGCAAAGTTCAACGATTCATTAGTTGCGTATAACACCCAGTGCACCATGCAATACGTGCCCTCCTTACTACCCATCACCGGTCTATCCCATTCCCCCACCCCCCTCCCCTCTGAAGCCCTCAGTTTGTTTCTCAGAGTCCATAGTCTCTCATGCTTCATTCCCCCTTCTGATTACATTCTATGTGCTTTAAAGTCATTCCTTCTTTCCTCTTCCTAATCCTGACTTATCTTTCAGGGATGAGCTAAATGTCACCTTCCCCAGGATTTCACAGCACCCGTATGCCTCTTTATCATAACACTTATCGCTTTATATAATTGTTCCTTTGCCCCATCCCAATAAACGAGTTCTTTGAAAGCAGAAATTTCTTTCTTTTTCATCTATACTATTACCACCTGAATGGGTAGCACTTCATTTTGGTAAATACCTATTATGAATGAGTGAATAAGTGAGGTAGTGACTAATATGTTATTTGCAGGGAGTCCTGTTCTCCTTTTATTTCATGCAAGGCTTATGGTAAACATGAGTGTGTAGGCTCGTTATTATCCTGGGATAATGGGATCAGAAGAGGCAGCTAAGGATACCTGATGGGGCTGCTGCTAATAGAAGATAAAGAATAATCAACTACTATGAGCAATACAAAATCTTTATAAAACTTGAGATGTTGAGGAATATGTGTAGGGCTGCACTAACCTGAGAGGTAATTAGCTAGTGAGCCCCGAAGTTAGTTAGATCTTAATTTATACTGTGGCTCTTCCACTTAGCACCTGTGTATCCTTGACATTCCTCTAAACTGAAGCTGCCACCTAACTTTGCTGGGTAGAATAAATGACACTTCATATAGAAGTACCCTGGCAGAATGGCAGATGTGCTAAGAGTTCAATAAATGCTAGTTATGATTGTTACTATTAAATATATGACTTAATCATCAATTTATTTATTTGAAATTTTAAAAGTTAAACCTATATTTCTTTAGGTCTTAAATTGAATTATACATTAAAAGCATTAAATTAAAAACTATCACCTGAAATATTTAAAATTATGTAAAGCTTAAATTATAGAAACATATTAACCTCATCAATGAATTGTAACATGTTTTATAGGAAGGTGTCTGAGTATATGAGAACTAGAAGGTTTCTGAAGAACTTTGTAGGCTCCCCTATGACTTGCTTTTAATATTTGAATAATAGAGAACTTCTAAAATCCAAACTCCACTGTAGCTAGGTTCTAAGAAATAGCAAGTTTGAAAAATGAAGACAAAACATTTAGCATATTCAAAAGAGCTTGGAGTCTGCATTTTGTTTTCATTATGTTCTTTGCTCATAAGAGATATCAACAAGGTAATCAATAAACCAAGTATATGATACACTGAATTTAAAATAACTTGTAAGTGTTATCTGAGACAGAATTTCCTACCTTGCAAAATGAAATTCTGACATCATCCCTTCCTTAATGCTGCCTGGTGCCTTCCATGAATAGTTAGAGCATGACCTCTATCGGGGTACTGCCAAGAGTAGACACCAGAGGTCTGGCTTCAGGTCTAACTCCATTGTTTTCTGCTTTGTGATCCTAGATAAATTTGTCATCTGGACCTTGGTTTTCTGTTCTATAAATTGGGCACAATAAACCCTAATCCCATTTTCTCAGAGTTGTTTTGGGAATCAGATGTTAAATAATTTGGAAACATGTAAAGTAATATAATCAAAGTAGTAATAGTAGCTGTGGTAACCTTTCTGATATGTCCGTTTGGCTGGGTATGCTCCCTAGTTATTCAAACACTAATCTTGGTGTTACTGTGATGGTGTTTTTTATGGGTGTATTTAAAGTCCATAATCAGTTGACTTTAAGAGAGGTTATTCTAGATAATCTCGGTGGCCTGATTCTACAGTTCAAATGCCTTAAACACAGAGCAAGGCTTCCATGAGAGAAGGAATTCCACTTGTGCCCTTGCCTGCCCTTTAGGATGGCCCATGATGCATTGCAGATTTGCTTCTCTGGGCCTCACAATTGTAGAAGCCAAGTTTAGGAATGTGGGAATGTATTAACTCACTTAAAAACAGAAATCCATGAATGTTTACATGTACTTCATAAAGTATAAAGTTAGGGGCGCGGGGGTGGATACTTCATAAAGTATAAAGTTAGGGGCTCAGTCGGCTAAGCGGCTGCCTTCGGCTCAGCTCATGCATCCGGCTCCCTGATCTACGGGGAGTCTGCTTCTTCCTCTCTCTCTCTCCTTCTGCCTCTCCCCACACTTGAGCTCTCTCCCTCAAATAGATAAATAAAATCTTTAAATAAATAAAGTGTAAAGCTGACCCATAGGTGCAAAAGGAAGGCTCAGACCGTTAATCAAATCATAATGCTGATATCATGTGGGAGAAGCAGTGTTATCAAGTCATAGTTGAAAGAGCAAGGGCTTTGGAGTCAAACAGACCTGCGCTGGAATTGTGTCTTGGTGAATCATATCTAGTTGCCTGACCTTGGACAAGTTCTTTTTAACTTCTCAGAAGCTCATTTACATTACTTTTTAATGTAAATGTGGAATAATAATACCTTTCTTTCAAGGGTTGTTGTAAGAATCAAGAGATAATACATGTGTAGGGCCAGCATAAAATAAACAATAAATAGTAGCTAATAGTATTCCCTTGGAACTGTGGATTCGCAACACATTATACTCTTTCTCATTCTCTGAACTTCTTACCAAGAACCAACAAGTATCTTTAGTGGGCAATTGTTTACTGTTTAAGAACACTTACATATCCCCTACTTATTGTGCCACAAGGAAGAAGAAATAGTAAGTGTCCAAAGAAAGTCATCAGATCATGCCTCTCAAATTGTGTAGAAAGATTTATTAGTAATTGCACCATACTTTCTCTTAAGAGAGGGACCCCTTATCATGTCCATCGACAGTGTATGGTTTTCTCTACATCATACCAGACAATTGAAATTGCAGGCACACCACAAATTGATCCCACAGATCAGTGGTCAACTGTTGTTCTAGCTTCTCTCCATGTGGTCTCCTTTGTTATTATGCCTAGATCACTTTACTATTCCTATTTATACATTAAATGTTTCAGAAGTAACTGAGTGTAGGGGCTTCCTTTGCTTTCTCAAACTACTACATCTGAATTATTTTTTGAAAGACTTACTCTAGACTTTTCTCCTTTTGCTTGATAGAGGGAAACACAAATAAAGGCCTCTAGGAATTTAATGACACAGACAGATACTAGCAGTTTACTGCAGCCTCTATAAAATTTTAAAAGCATTGAAAATCATATAAATAGAGGAAAAAGAGCAGGTGTCATTTGTAGGAGGGCAAGGACGGTGGAGATAATTTTATCTTGGACATTGAGTCCTATTTGAGTGACTGTAGGAAGTAACAAGGTCAATGAGAATTATCTGAGCATTATCACCATATTCTTGATTAGTTGGGAAAGCATCTAGAGTGGGAAGAGAGGGGAATTGAGAATAGAATGCTGGAGAACACCAAATGTTAAGCTGCAGGAAGAGAACGAGAAGCCCATGGAAGAGGCCAAAAGAAGAGATAAAAGACTGACTGTTTTAAAAGGGGTGTAGTCAATAATGTCATTTACTTCTGAGGGAAGAAGCCAAGAAAATTGGGAATTAAAACAGTCATTAGAGTTTTTCATTTAGGAGGTCACTAATGACCCTAATGAGAACAGTTTAATTGAAGCTGTGAATATAGACAATGGATTCCAATAGTTTGAATCAAGAAGGGTGAGTGAAGGGAAACATAGAGAATTGTAGAAAGCTTTTCCAAGAAGTTCAGCTAAGAAGGAGAGAATGAAGAGAGGGCCATGCCAAGTATTTTAGTAGATCTAATGGTCCATGATGGTGTTCAACAAAAAATGTGATGCAGTTGCTTCTCTCCAGAAGTGAAGAGTGTAGTATTTGTCTAGTGAATATAATGATGGGATTTGATACCATTTGGTCTTGATGTTGTATCTGGATTACCTCTGAAACTTCGTAAATAATAGATGCCCAAAGCCTACCTCAAATCTAAGAACCAGTGTCTCAGGAATAGAGGAAGACTTCTTTGGTCCTGGTTTTCTTCTTATCTTACCAGATATATATATACACACACACATCTGTATGAATGGCCCATGACCCACCATATTGGATTGTTTTCTTCTTTGTATCTGAGCTAACATACTAATTTCAAGATGTTAGCTGACTCTATTTGCAATCGCTCAAATTTTACTCTGAGCACATACCTTCCCACTGTTGTTCTATTGTCATAGCTAGCTCAAATGTTCTGACTTGTTACTTCACAAATCTGTGAAAATGTTGGAAGTACAAATTTCTACCGATTTTGCAGTTATGCTTTTTGCAGCTGCATGTGAATAACAGAAAATACTATCAGTAATTTAATTAGTAGCAATTTTGGAGGGCAAGAGCAAGGTATGGTCTAAGGGCTCCTTGGAAATCTGTCCCTCCATTATCAGAAACTCTTTATTTTATGGTTACCTCTTATCTCTCACTATCCATTATCATATTTTGCTACAGTAGCTGTAGTTGTTTTGTTTGCTTGCTGCACAGCAGTTTTGCTATAACTGTTTCACGGCCAATTACATGTAAGTCATACAAATCCTTATTAAATATTTTGGAATCAAAAAGTAAGAATAGCACCTGGGTGGCTCAGTCAGTCATGCCTCTGCCTGCCTTTGGCTCAGGTCATGGTCCTGGGGTCCTGGGATCCAGTAGGGAGTCTGCTTCTCTCTCTCTCCCTCTGCTCCCCCCCCCACTTGTGCACTTGCGTGAGCACTCTCTCTCTCTCTCCCTCTCTCTCTGTCAAATAAATAAATAAAATCTTTTTTAAAAAAGTAAGAATATGTTTAAATCAGAGATTGAAATAGATAGAATAAGAGCATGATTATATAGTCAAAAAATTTTCACAATCCCAGCAAAGGAAAACAAATCTATAGCTGAGAATTAGAAATAAGTAAATGTGTACAGAATGTAAAGAAATGTTAAAAACCAGCACCATGTTTGAGAATTACACAGGCTCCTGTTTTTTGGGCTACTTTTTTTCCAGCAAATTCATTTGATCGATGGTGCCAGTGTTAAGGGGGACATAAAAGTAGGAGTGCTATCTGTTCTTGGGAGATAATTAAGCAAAGAATATGCAAAAATATATTAAAAATATACTTTTATGGATAAGAAGCATCTTAGATTTTTTTAATAGATGAAAAAAATTAAAAAAAAGAAAGAACACTGAACTACAGAGAGTTAACTGAAGCACCCAAAGTACAGATATCTTAATCATTTATTGACTTGTACTGTGCTAAGCCATTTATCCACATTACCTAATTTAACATCTTCATAGTTCAATGAGCTAAGAATCCTACCTTAAGTGTAAGAGAACTGAGATTCATAAGGGCAAGATAACTTGCCCAAGGTCACAAGGCTAATAAGTTAGCACAAGGGCTGACTTCTAAGCCTGCTCCTTCCCACCAGAAAGCTCCTTGCCAAGGAGCCCCAGCTGTGCTGACACCAGCCCAGAGTTCGCAGTACAATGAAGTCAATGTTTGTTTCATTAAATTGGTCTAAGCAGGGAGTTTTGAGTCTAGTAACCAGACACCAAGTGTGGACACCTTTTATGTGTAAGGATAATCTGTGCCATATGCTTTTATTAAAATCATCATGCCTTATTAATTTAACAGCTTCTAATGATGTGCTTATTGCTAATGTGTAAACATAAAAGGAAAGGCAGAAAACCGTAAATACATACAAGAAGAAATCAGCTATTTTAAACTAGACTACTAATGATATCTTCTTTTATTGCCTTCCACTGGGCATAAAGAGCTGATAGAGCCAATATTCTCATTAGAGATTTACCTTATGGGGAAAAGTCACATGTTTCAATAATTCCAGTGAGTTTCTGGTCTTTACCTCAGTCCTGTCTGAATGGTGTTGAAAGCACTGAGTATCAAGGCTTGTGCAGGTTGCGCTTGCTGGGTGATCCGGGACGGACAGAACCCCTGTCAAAGGAGCAGCGCTATAGAGAAAGGGATTCCACAGACCACCATTCTGCCACTGATCCTGCTTGACGTAAAACTGCTGAAAGAAGTTTAGTGGGAAGTTACGCTAGTATTGCTTGTTCAAAGCTTGTACTCATCCATTCATTCATTTTGATTCACACATACGTTTATTCAGCAGACCTCACAACGCAGATAATATGAAGGGTAGATTTCCATGATATGGGGGAACATGGGGAGAGTTCTGAAAGGCTACTACAGACCCTCTTTCAAAGTAGAGCTCAAAGGGGTTTTGTGATGTGATAGAGTAGATTGGACTGACTTTAGTTCCTCTTTTTGGGAACAGAAGTTTCATTTGCTCTGTATTGTTTATGCAATTAGTTTCTTTGTGGGAATGTTTTAATTATGGTCTGTGGCCTCCTATTTTCTTGCCGCCTTACCGATGCAGTGGTTCCCTAGTATCTTAATAACTACAATGGGTGTGCTGTGCTTAATGGGTATGAGCTTTAGAGAATAATGCCATTTCTGAACATTTAATGAGTTTCACAATTAAGAAGGCATTGGAGTTCAAGGTCTTAAAAAAAAGGAGAAGAAGACATTTCCCTAATGATACAGCTGCTAACTGAAGAGTTGATAATCTGGAAAAGAAGTTTAAGGCTAAAATAAATTCTTTATTTCTTACCTTGACCAGATTTAAGTATTTGAAATGCTTTCTGCCTGCTATTTCAAAGAGGAAAAAAACTACCAAAATATATAATTAGTTTTCAGTTATAAAAATACAGAATTTGAAGGAAAGAGAATGTCAAATTATAGAAAAATGAACTAAACATAGACTATCTGTCTCAGTTTCAGACTTGAAACTAAATAGTGGAAGATAGGATATATGTTCTGCTTCAGCAATAAAAACAAATAATGATAATTGAAGCAATGTTCTCTGAAATGCAAGATATGTGGGCAATGACTTCAAGATATACCATGAATTTTCTTATCAAGCTCCTGGCTATAGTTGTAAAGGTGTCTACTGCCTTGCAGGCAGTTTAATTTAGAATAAACTCTTGCTGTGGGAGTAGAAAACCCTCTGCTAATCCTCCAATTCACTTCCTTCCTCTAAGTCTCCCCTTGGTTCCAGACTTATTTTCAATGAGGCCATACTAGAGACTTTCATTCTGTTTGAAAGAAGCCAGTTCCAATTGGGAGTGTCAGGAGGCCAATTCTAAGTATCTAGTAGAGGCCCACAACATCCCTGATAACATACACTGGCAGCCAAATTTTGAACTTGATCTTGAAGTCCAGGAGTCCTATGCTATGCTATTGGGGTTTTGATTCCAATGCCCTTGGACATTTATGGCTCTGTGGGTTCCCAGTCTTAGAGAATTTAGTTTATGAATTTCTTCAGGCTGTTTCTGGCCCTTATCAGCTTGGGCTTATTAGCTATAAAATACAAAAATCTTAGGATTAACATCAGTAAGCCTGTTGGCGCCTATCACTGAAGTGGCTGAGTAGTTAAGGAGAAAGCAACTAAGTTACTTTACTTGGCATTCATGAATTCAGATCTTCTCTTGTTGCTTCATTTCTTTTTGGGGGCTTTTAGAACATTGCCAGTATGTGTGTGTAACGGGATTATGAGTGGAGTCTACCATCATAAGTAAGGAAGGTGGGTCAGGCCTGTTCTATAACACATTGTAAAACAAAATCTGTGGTTGCTTTGTCAAAAAAAGTGACATAAAAATAACATTGCAACCCTTGTCATGGAGCAGTGCAGACAGACTTTGTCTGAAGAAGGCTTTATCATCATGGTATTTGGTTTCTGCTTATCTCACCCAATGCCATTGGCCATTGTAAACAGTTTATAATGGGATTACTTTTCTCCTCAGACTCCCTACTGAAATGTAAAGTTTTACATTTGATTATGAAGACTATGCCTCAACTGCTTTCCCCTCACCTCACTCTTACCTACAGCTCCAATCCCTAACACATTGAGTGCCATACTGCTTCAACTTTGTTATATTAGCCCAGCTTCCTCCTCAGCTCTCACGCTCTACCATTGTATGCTCTCTGCTGCATGTCCCTTGTGGTGTTGGCAGAAGCACAAGGGACAAGGCAAGCGCTTTTCAAGTCTCCGCTTGGATCACAGAAGATAATCTTGTTGGCCAAAGCAAATTACATGGCCAAGTCCAACGTCAATGAGTATGTCCTGGTCAGCTTAGACTGCCATAGCAAAATACCACAGACTGGGTGGCTTCAACAACAGACATTCGTTCCTTAGTTCTGGAAGCTGGGAACTCCACGATCAAGGCATAAGCAGATTCAGTTCCTGGTCAGAGCCCTCTTTCTGGCTTGTAAATAGCTGCCTTCTTACTGTGTGCTCACATGTCCTTTGCTCCATGCCTGTGCCTGGAGAGAGAGATCTTACTTCTTATAAGGTCACTAATCTCACTCATGAGGGTCCCACCCTCAGTACCTAATCTAAATCTAATTATCTCCCAAACGCCCCACCTCTAGATATCATCACATTGGGGATGTTAATGAGTTTTGGGTGGACACCAACATTCAGTCCATAGCAGAGTAGTAAAGTTCACTCTACTGTTTTAGGGAGGAACTATAAAGTTGCACTCACACACCTAGACACAGGATGAATAGAAAACTGAATTAAATCTAAGCAACACATGTCTTTTCCTTCATTCAACTCACATTGCTATTTCCTAGGACTTGGGATTGTAGCTATAAGCAAGACTGAGAGTCTCAGAGTTGATGGATCTTGCAATGCAATGGTGATGACTGACGTGGAACGAAGGACAGATGTGATAATTATTAGGATAAGACTTGCCTCGCCATACACTATTTTTTTCTGCAGCATCCTTTCCCCTTAATACCATTTATTTATATCTATTAACAGTTTCAAGAGTGACTCAAATGTCACCTCTGGAGGAAGTTGATTTCCAACTGTAATCCTTTCTAGTCTATGTTCTCCCACTTTCATCAACTCAGATTCTCTAGAGCCACAAAGGGATTCCTTTTTGATACATAGCTCTGTAGTACTTGTAAGACTATGCTTTGTGATTGTCCTAAACACAATCAAGGTGTGGGTAACAGCAGCGCCCCCACGGAGGACTGCTGTAAGTATGTAAAGGTATTCTCTGTCCCATGGCAAGACCTCGGTAAAAGTCATCGAGTATCACACTTTTGAAGATAGAAACTATTTTCTGAACTTTTTGCTCCCTGTCTAGGACAGAACGCCATCGGAATGATTCCCAAACCCAACCTTGCAATCCTCATGGTGTTCATTGGATTTATTCAAGAGGTGTTCATTGGATTAAAGTCTCCAGAAAAAATTAAATTTTATTTATGGCAATTTAGGGGAAAAATGATGTTTCATGTACCATTGTAGAGGGGAAATGAAGCAGCAAAGGATACAGCATCCTGTCCCCCAAGGGAATGAAAGTCACTATAAATAGGTACCTTAATCAAGGTGAGTTAATAACAAGATTAGGACTATTTCCCTTTATTAATAATTTAGGCACTATAATTTTAAGGATGTAAGCCGGTCATCCTACAAATAAAACCTTGAAAACTAAAATAAACAAGGATTGCAAAAAAAAAAAAAAAATGCTGCAGCTAGGTTTTTTCTCCCCTCTTTCTTTTCTTTTTGTGTCCTTGTCACTGTAAGGATTTTTCAGTTCACCACTTAATCTTCCCTTTTATTATGTCTTGTCATGGTTGAAGCATGCTCTAAGAACTGATAATGGGAGGGGAGAACTAATGATTTATTTCAAGAGGAAGATCAGACCTAACACTTTCAGGTTGACACCAACTTCAGGAAACACTTGATGTAAGTGTGTTTGGATGGGTCTGAGCATGTAGACTGCCTGTCACTGACTGTGCAAGGTCGCGGGGCCTTGGCATTGCAGAGTGACAGTGAACTCTATAATCCTCAACCCTGGTATTTTGCATATGAGTGGTCTGAGGCCCAGTGAAGTTAATGTCCTGTTTTAGAGTATACAGTGAGTTGGTGTCAGAGTCTGAATTTGAACCTAAATAGTGTACTTCTGGTTTTCTGCTCTTTGAATCTTGTCAGCTCTCTTGGAGATTTATGTCAGCAGTTGAAAGCTTTAGATAATGACATTTATCATGTCTTTCTTAACCAGGGACAAATGCTACCAAGGCTTAAATCCCAGGAGAAAAATGTCAGACTTTAACCTAAAAGATCAGAAATGATCAGGAAACAATTAGATGTTACCTCTGTGGCATCGCATACCAGTAGAAAGGACTAAACTGAGGGGAGCAGCAACTGAGGGGGATTTGGTCAAGGAAATGACACTGGAGTTGGACCTTGAAGAATGGGCTGTATTTAATATCAGTGTGGAGGGAGATGGGTTTTGACAGGGAGGGAGTAGGATATTGCTGGGAGGGAGATGGAGGTCATCAGCAAGAGCCAGAGAAGGCAGAAGACCGAAAGGCACCAGGAAGGGAATGTGGTCAGATCCATGTTCATCCTGGCAGCAGGGAGCAATGGCTCATGGCTGTCCTGAGGGATGAACTGGGGTTTGCTATGCCGTATGTGGTTGCTATACAAAAGCAAAGCATTTCAATGTTTCAAAAAATTTGAGAATATAGTGATTATTCTTTTGCTATGCTAATGTACACATATGCACATATTCTTACGCATGTTCCTTTTTTTCCAGTTATTCCACTTATGTTATTTCTTTACTTTTTCTGACTAGATTGAGCTGAGAATTTCAGAAAGGTAAAGAGCATTTATTTTATTATTTTTAAGATTTTATTTATTTATTTGAGAGAGATCGAAAGCAAGAGAGATCACAGAGGGAGAGGGAGAAAGCAGGCTCCCCGCTGAGCCCGATGTGGGACCTGATCCCAGGACCCTAAGATCATGACCTGAGCCGAAGGCAGATGCCTAACTAACTGCAAAGAACAACTGTATTCTTTCTAAATCCCCTGGTATTGTTTTATGCATACAGTATGAAAAATATTAGATGTATGAAAGAATAGGGTGAGTGGCTTCAGAGGTCCCACCCCCATAACACTACCAAATCCTCCTCAATCTGCCTCTTCTTTCTCTTTTTAAAATCCCTCTTCTAGGGACAGAGTAACCTAGGATGCCACATTGATTTTGCTCCTTTTGTCTTTCTCCTCAGGGCTGACATGCATCTTTGGCTATCTTTCATTTGCTTTCTCAATTCCCTCTGAGTTACAGAGCTTTCTGTTTATTCATGTCTTTTCACGTCTCTTCATTTCTCATGTTTGTTGTTGGTTCCAAAGCTTTTGTTTTTGTTTTTGTTTTTTTTTTTTAAAGATTTTATTTATTTATTTGACAGAGATAGAGACAGCCAGCGAGAGAGGGAATACAGCAGGGGAGTGGGAGAGGAAGAAGCAGGCTCCTAGCGGAGGAGCCTGATGTGGGGCTCGATCCCATAACGCCGGGATCATGCCCTGAGCCGAAGGCAGACGCTTAACCGCTGTGCCACCCAGGCGCCCCTGTTCCAAAGCTTTTGTTGCTCTCGAGCTCTGTTCTACTCTCTCCACCCTTTATGTCCAGCCATTATGCAAAACGGACATTATTACTCTTGTGTATTCTGTACAGCATGGGCCTAGACCTTCATGGAGATTCTTCCTATAGTACTCTGAATATTTGTCTTGTGGTTGCCCATGTAAAAGCTGAACTCAATTTCTGTAGCAAGCATAAGGCACTAGACTTCCCTGTACTGTGGGTAAGTGTTCGAATCACTGCTACTCTATGTATGCAAAAAAAAAAAAAATCATAAACTTGAGTGACTATCCTTGGTATTTACTAACTATATAACTATGCTAAGTAATGAGTCATGTCTGGAATACAGCATTTTTCCTCAGTGGATGCATTTTAAATACTGATATAACCTAGTTGGATATTATGCTTACATTAAAGAGAGTTTAAAGTGGTCCCGATTTTCTCAACGTGCCAAAGAGCTGCCCAGAGCTCTGTCTGCAGTCCGTCCTGTAGCAGCCCATGTGGTCACAGCAGGTGGCCATCAAGGGGATGTGGCCCAGCACTAATGCGTCCCTCACACCGCCTCCAGATCTACCAAGGCAGTGAGGAGAATCTCTCTTATGTATTTATATTCTTCGCTCTCCACTGCATTGTTATACCCCATAAGCCTTCCTATAGACACTTAAATATACAGAAAAAAAAAATACTTTGTCTTTTCTTCTTGTTCCTTCATTCTCTGTCCCATCGCTAGTCATCCTGTCATTGTAAATGCCATAAAGAACAGGCTCCGGGGGCGCCTGGGTGGCACAGAGGTTAAGTGTCTGCCTTCGGCTCAGGGTGTGATCCCGGCGTTATGGGATCGAGCCCCACATCAGGCTCCTCCGCTATGAGCCTGCTTCTTCCTCTCCCACTCCCCCTGCTTGTGTTCCCTCACTCGCTGGCTGTCTCTATCTCTGTCAAATAAATAAAATCTTAAAAAAAAAAAAAAAGAACAGGCTCCGTTTCTTCACTACTCCTTCCCATTCAGCCCTACCTACAGTCTTGCTTCTGGGGTCGGTCAATACCTGATGATTGACATCATGCTGCCCTTTGAAAGTCTCTAATGAATTTCGTTTTGCAAAATTCAGCGGCCCCTTCCCGTTTCTCACCCTCCTGTAATTTTTCTAGTTTATTCCAGCTGACCACCCATTGCTTCTTGACATCCCCCCTCTTAACTTATGTAACACTATACTCTTCTCTTTCCTGTCTTCCTTCTCATTCTACTTCTTCGCAGTTTCCCCTTCTGACTTCTCGTTCTCCACCTGCCCTTTAAGTGTAAAATTCTTGGTCTTCTCTGCCCCCCTGCATCCTCCCCAAATTACCTCAGACACGCAGGAATCATCTACCCTCAGATGACTTGAAATTTGTGTCCATCGATTATTCTCCCAGCCACCACATGCACATTTGCATCAGCTTGCTGGGCATGGATGTTCTTCTGGCTTTCCAAATTCAACATATCCAAAGTAGGAAATTGGACTGTGAAGAACAGCATAGGGAGCATGACCTGTGTAATCATCTCATGGCCATTTTCTCTTCCCCTCGTCCCAGTCTTTGCATTCAATCACTGGTCATGTCATGTTCTTCCCACTTGTGTAGGTTCCCCTGAATCCATCCCCAGCTACCTGTGTCTTGGTCCTTATTATTTGTTACCTGGATTATTGCAGGAACATTCAAATTGATTTCTCTGCTTTCAGTTTCTCATTTCTCCAAAGCATCCATCATCTTGCCATCAGAGTTTTGTTTTGTTTTGTGCTGTTTTCCTGAAACACAGCAATGAACAGGTTAGTCTTCTCAAACTGCTTCGGTGGCTCCTGTTGCCTTGGCTTACCTGTCATTGTCCTTTACACTGTTATTCCTACTGTCTTTTGCAGATTCCTCTCCTATTAGTTTATGCTCTAGTAACACTAGATGATTTAGTATTCCCCAAAGAATTATCTAGGTTAATGGCATTCCTTCGCTTTGGAATGCCCTTCCTCCTCAAACAAAATGCATGTTACTTTTAGCCACTTCTTCCTTTTGGTCCTGTAATACTTGAATGTCTATTTAGTGTTTTTTTATTCTATTGTAATTAGTATGCAAGTGTTCGTTTTCCCTACAAGCTAAATCCTTTGAGAGCAAACAAGACAAATGTAATAAAACTAGAAAAAATAAATAAAAATGGGAAAAGAAGAACCAAGAAAAGCAATTGTGCCAAAAATAATGTCAGTACAGCAATAAAGGCAATTTCTATAGCAGTGCATGAAACCTAGCTCTGAACCACTTGCTAGCCAAGATTTAGTCATTAATTCATTCACTTCACAAATAATTTTGGGGTGAATCACTTGTGTATAGCACTAGGTATTGGAAGGCAGCTAAGAGCAAGACAGCTCTGGCTCCTACTCCCCAAAATTTACAGGAATAAGTCACATACTTGACATAGTCACAAAGGAATACATACAGCCAGTTCATCATGAAGTGCAAAGTTTCTCCTGGTTCTAAACTTTGAGAGAAATTTCCCATTTGGGACATTAATGTAGGGCTTGTTGAGTGAGACAAAAGATAAGGGCCTCAACAATGCTTTCATCATAAAAATAGGAGCATAGCTTTATATGTCTGTTAATTAAGTCAAAATATTGAAAAGCAATTAACTATCCCCCACTGTATTGTAGGGACCTGTTAAATGGTTGTTGAAATCAAGCACTGTTGTCTGAGTTTGTCAGTCTTTTCACCAAATATAGCCACACCCATAGCCAATAGTATCACTGACATCACAGTCAAAATGGGTTTGTGCGTTCGTTTGAGATACTGGCACTAAGAAACCTGTATCTGCCAGTCCATAGTATTAGTTTCCTATTGCTACTGTAACAAATTACCACAAGACAATGGCTTAAAACAACCACATTTATTTTCTTATGGTTCTGTAGGTTAGACGTTCCATCGAGTCTCACTAGACTAATAGTCGAGGTGGCAGGACTGGGTTCCTTTATGGAAACTCTTGGGTAGAATCTATTTCGTTGTCCTTTCCAACTTAAGAGGTCACCCACATTCGTTGGCTTGTGCTCCCCATTTTTAAAGCCAGTGATCTTGCAACTCTCTGGTCATTATTGCAAAGCCACATCTCCCTGTGACTATGCCAGATAAGATCCTCTGCTTTTAAGGACCCATGTGACTAGATTGGGCACAACTAAGGTAATCTAGGATAATCTTCTCATTTTAACCTCCTTAATTTAATCACATCTGCAAAGTCCCTTTTGTCATAAAGGTAATATATCCAATAATTTGAGGATTAGTGTGAGAACATTTTGGGAACTGTTATTCTTAGGGCCATACCATTTACTGGCATGTTCTAATCTACACTGGAGATCATGACTTCCCAACTCTCTGTTCAGGGGAGCAAAGCACATGATGTAATTCTGGACCCTTTCCTTAAAACAACAACAAAAGTTTAATTTCCGTAGAATCCATGGCTAATTATGTAGGGATATGTGTGCATGTGTGACTAGACCACATACATTTTTCTCCTACTTTGCAAGGTTAGAAATCAGAAGAGGATGTCTGGGGTGATTGTGTCTGAATCTGATTTCTTACAAGGACGATTGAAGGCCCCTCCCCTCCTCCCCCTTCTCTTTCTAATGCTTTGTCCTTCCTTACTCTACACCTGATTTAGGATGGATAATGGGTTAAAAGCGTCTTTGATAGAAGCAAAATGCAGCAATAAAAATACCTACCAAGGCTGGGAAGCTCTTGCAGAAATGACTGGTTTTCATTGTTAAGGTAAAATGTTTTTGATTGTGAACACACTGCTTACGTGATCTTCTGAATAAAGATAATTTTGCACTGTGTGAATAACTTCCCATTGTTTTCCAAAATGTATGAGTGGTTAGAAAAAACATATTTCTATTATGTGTTTGTCAGTTTCACTTTACAAAATTGAAATCGTCTTGGATACGGTGGATACAACCAGATGGATGAAGATTTCCAATTTGAGTCTGGAATGTGAACAAAGCGTACAATGCTCCTTGCACATTATGAGTTCCTCACTACGATTTATCTAAAACCAGTATAATTAGTACTTCAGCATCCATCTAGTTCTGCACACAGTAGAGATTCAGTACATACTTATTATTAGAATAAGAGAATAATGTTTCAATTTTTCTCCCTAGTCCCCAGTTGTTTGATGGTATTCTTCCCGGTCAACCCAATTTGAATCAGGTAGAAATGATTGACATGCCTGTCAGATCAGTGTCTCATACTACAGTTGTCCATGACATATCTCAGGTCGATGCCTACTCCCAGTTCCTTACAAGGCTTTCTGCTGAATACTATCATCTTCTTCCACATTTAGAAATTATACACCACTGGTTGAAGCCACGAAGCTGTCATCTATCTCTTTTTCTTTCTTTCTTTTTTAGTGTCCCAGTCTGGATAGAAGAGACATCATTAATATGACCATCTCTTCCTTTCCGTTATAAACGTGCTTCCACATCCCACAGTTGGAACAAATTATTCAGCAGAATAAAAGCTTTTCCATGTGGGATCTGTAAAAGTAGCCATCCTTATACCACACTGCCCACTGCAAGGGCCAGTGATAGAGTAGGGCTTGCAGAAAGGACATATCAAGAGATGGGGCTGAGGTGGCAGCAGGTGACCTTCAGAGAGGTTCTGTGAGCTCATGCTTTGGTGCCTGAAGGTGCTGTGTTGTAGTTCCACAGTATAAAAAGTGATGAAAAACATCGTGGTGTGTTGTTTCTCAGGGCTCAGCTAAAACAGACATCTGTCATAACTTAGTGATTGGGCTTCCATAGGGAAGGTAATACATTATTATTTCTACGAAATCGTTCCGTTTATGCCTCCTCCTTAGATAGTCATTGAAAACTTGGAGGTTTTGGTTAGAGGGCAGTGAGGTCTCCCCACAAATGCAGAGGAAGCACAAGGAAGAGGAAGGCAGTCTTCAGATGGTAAACCTGAATTTTCCATGACAAGCCTTCACAACTGAAGAATTGGGTTTGGTTACTTATAAGGCATTTCCTGTCTTTAACACTGCTTTAGTGTTGCTTCTCGCACCTCCATCCTCTACCTTAGACACCATCTTTTGGATACTCTTTTACTTTCTAGCTCACTCAAGCCAAGACACAACCACTGATCTCCCTTTGCTACACTTCACAAATGTCCTGTCCACTGTCAGTTTAGGCTGTGGCTCTTGCAACCATGGTTGGAGCCAAAGCCCCTCATGTGCTGGGGACCAGTTAGATGTGCCTATTTCATGGGTTTATTGGGAGGACCCCCCAAAATAATGTGATTCTAAATGTTTGGCCAGCTCCAAGACATTCTTCCAAGATAACAATATTCTACAATGGTGGTGATTCAGTGCCTCACTGTCCTCACCTCTCATCCAGACCCTCGTCATCCTGTGGGTTTTCTTATGAGTTTTCTTTCAGAATAGAGATTTCTCAGCATGGCTTTTTAAATAAGTTTTTTTTTAAGTTGAAATTTTGTTGAAGTATAATGTACATACAGAAATACACACCAATTGGAAGTGTATCATAGGATGTAACACACCGATAAAAAAAAACACCTAGAAAAAGAGAAAAGATTGCCATTATCAGTACCCCAATGCCCCCTCTTGCCCCTTGGCAATTCAATAGACTTTTAAGAAAGGATCTTTTTGGAATCCCTTCACTCCTCCTCCCACACTTCTGTATGCACAGTTGGGTACTATCTTTAGTGAGGAGGTGGCTTTCTCTGTGGGAGTGTAGCTTGCAGCCTTGTTAGGAGAGCAAAACACCCAGAAAGAGGGAAGGACAGCTAAAGGACTCTGCAGAAATGTGTGCAAGATCGGCGTGAACTGTATCTGTGACACTAAGACACTGATCAAAGGCAGTAGAAGAAGGGAGTGCACTGGGTTTTTGTCAAGGAAAGCTTTGTCAAAGGCTGAGAATGGCATTTATAGACACATTTATTTGTATCCTCACCTCACCTCGTAGTTTGTACCACAGACCCTGCTTCACCATCTCAGAATCAGGTTGACCACCCACCGTGCCATCTGTCCAGGTAAAGGGTCCTACCCAATGAGATTTGTGGCCCTTGTTCCTTTATCTGTCACTTTCACTGATGTCTGTTCTCCATAGGCTAAACCGTCCTTTATTGCCAATGTTGCATGTCCCTGGCTTAACAAAAACAGCCGTGTTGTGGGATACCTGATCTATGGGCTATTAATGAAATCAGCAGTGGTTGCATTCTTATCTCGAAGCACCATAAGGATCCAAGTGCCAGAAGTGTACTATGATCACTAGATTGCCCTGAGATACGGGTCCACAGTTCCAGTAATATGCCGTTTGCCATGAAACCGTGTCTGCAGTTGCTATGAACTCTTCCTCTGACTTTGATTATTCTACCAGGAGCTTTTTTTCTTATCATAACTCTCCTAAATGTTACATTTTCCATATATCTCTATTACTAGCTTCATGTACATCAAAGCTTTTAGACATTTTATTAAGTAGCTCAATTTATTAAGGGCCTCTCCTGAACAAAATGTTGTATTAAGCACTGAGAAATTAAAATAATTTGGACACACATCTTGCCCTTGAGCAAATTAAGATCCAGCAAGAGATATAGGACATGTGCATAAATACTTATGTTTTAAATAGTCAAAGAGATTTAGAGCAAGGGAGATAGATGGTTGAGGGGTGAGAAGTGGAAAAATTCCTTAGGACTGGAAGAAGAGAGAAAAGCACATAATGAAAGTGATACTTGAAAGTTGGGTTGATTTGGGTCATATGAAGGTTCAGTAAAGAAACTCCTGGCAGAGGAATCAGAATGAATAAAGGGAAAAGTGAACACACAATGGAGTTTGTATAGGGAAGAGTGAATAGTTAGGTAATATCTCTGTTAGAAATGTTTTCAGATGGAACAATAACAAACAGGGCTAAACTAGCTTAACCTGAAAGGACCTTCAGGGTTTATTCACCAAAGAGTCTGCAGGTAGTCGGTCCTAGGATCTGCTGTGTCATCAGGCGCCCAGGCTTCTCCTGTTCCACTCCATCATCCTGAGCACGTTGGCTCTTTGCCAGTTTGCCCTGACAACTCATGTTGGGACTGAGTCTCAAATCCATCTCCAGGCTAATCATGGGGAAGGCAGTGGATTTACTATGTGTTAGACCAATTGTGACTGAGTCCCTTCCAAAAACAAGGTTTGTTAGCGAAGAGGAGGAAGAAGAGGAGGAAGATGAAGAAAGGGGGAGAAGGACAGGAAGAAAAATAAGAAGAAAAGGTAAAAGAAAAAATGAGGAAGAGGAGGAGAGAAGAAAAGGGCTTAAAAGTTGAACTTTCACAGTATAGTGAGGATTGCGATGGGTAATATTTGGGGGCCATATTAAGGAGAAGCCCCATGTTGCTAACATCCAGTTTTTTGTCTTCTTACTTGACCTCTTCTTGGAGTTTGACTCTTAACGCACCTTTCTTCTGTGTGTCAGCCCTTCTCCTGTGTTCTCCTCCTACAAAACCAGCTACTCCTTCTCAGTGCAGTTTCCTGGTGCCCACTCTGTGATTCCCACATAAATGGTGGTACCCCGAGGTTTCTGGCCAGTTTCTGTCTTTGACTCACCCCTTCTGAAAGAACCACATGGACTTACCAGGCCTATACTTACGCTCGCAAGCTTCCAGCATAAACTATTGATTGTGCTTTCCTCCCTGGTCTACCTCTACATCTCCCCCCATGCTTCCCACAGGTGGTAGAATACCACATCCTCTCCTTGGTTTCATTCAAGACGTAATTCCTTATTCAAGACTTCAATTAAGAGGCATTTATTTCTGGATGCTTTCCTGCAGTTTGATTACTGTGTCTCCCCTCTGGGTCCCTGTTCCTTCAACACACTTTTTGAGGGATTTATCTAACCATATTGAGTCATTGACTCAGTCACCAATGACTCTCTACGTCTCTCCAAGGCCATTGTAACCTGCCCACTCCAGACCACTATGAGCTTCCATCCACCTCACTGGAGAAATCTTATTAATCTCGTTGCATCCTTTTGGCTGTTCTCCAAACTGTGCTTTAGTCTGAAGAAAAAAAAAGATCTTTCCAAACAAAAATAGTATGATGACTATTCACTGCTTAAAACCTTCCAAAAGATTCTTGTTATTTTTAGGAGACAAAGATCCTTCTATTTCACACAAAGCCTGACAAGGGGTCTCTCTCTTCCACTTTCACGTACATTTATCTCCCTCTTGCTCTCTCCATCAAAATCCCACTGGCCTTCTGTCATTTGCTCAAAAATGCCATGCCGTCTCCTCCCTTCACAGAATCTTTACAAATTTTCTTTCCTTTGCTTGGAATATTATGTCCCCCACCTTCACCAAACTAACTCCTACTCCACTATCTGATCGCGACTCGAGAACTTCTTCCCTGAGGAAGCCTTTCTTAGCATTCTGGTCCACATCTTCAGGGAGCCGTGTCTCCCTCATTCACTGTGCTTATCTTTATTCATGACCATGGAATTGTTTTTATGGTTAGTTAAATAACATCTCTTTTTCAATCTAAATAGTAATCTCTGTGAAAGTGTCAGTTGGGACTATTTTACTCAGGCTTATAGTCCCAGGGTCTTGCATGGTGCCTAACATGGAGTAGACGTTCAATACAGTTTCTCTTAGCAAAAATGAATGAGTGAATTGACTTTCTATTTTATACCCTGAAATTCTAGAGAACTGAGATAATCTTTATTTAACATGATATCCCCAGGACCACGGAGAGTTCCTTTCCAAGAAAATTACTAAAATTATCAATGGACTTACCAATTGATTTAGTAAATGAATGATTGTGAATATCGGGCTAATGAATTTATGGCTATCAATGGGAGATTGTGGGTTGGTAGGGAGTTTATTGCCCTGGTTAGCTAATCCCTGATACTGTCACCTAGTACTTCTGTCATCCTCCTAACCCATTTCTTTTACCCCAGTCTTTTCTTTTCAATAATTATTGAAGGCCTGGAAACATGGTCTCATTTCTGCCTCCTGTGATGAGACCAAGGAAATAGGACCCCTCCAATATGTGACCATGATTTCCCTGGTTTTAAAGGAGTTGGTGTTTTAGAACCCTCTTACTTCTTTTTCGACTTTATAGTCAGCTCTGTTTGAGGCTGAAACTTATTTTGGGTTTTAGTCCTCTGAAACACCTCCCTTGATCTCAAATTCCACTTTTATGCTTGCTCATCCTTTCATCTAGAAGCTGCACTGGGGGAACAGGCACTTCACAGGACTCCCACAAACCCAAGTCCTAGAGGGCAGTGTCCACACCACAGTTACTGATACTGGGAAATCTTCATTTGCAATGAACAAACTGTGTGTTGGACTGTTGGTATCCGAGCTGCTGCTACAAACAAAACCATTCCTCTCACATGGAGAGTCTGTGTATGTAACCACAGGTGTAAGCTCAGGTAAACCCTCAGTTTCAGCCTCACCTTGGCTTTCCTTTCTGATCAGGAAAACTTTTATTTATCATGTTTTCATTTCGCCTGAACAGATCATACATTACCAGCAAGTGATAAATGACTACCTTCCTAAGAAGTATTTAGACACAAACAAAATAACCACAAAAAAATATGGCAGCAGGGTGTATGGGAAACTCCTTACGTAAATGAGTTTATCACACTATTTGCTTTCCTACTGGCATCGTAAAATCCATTTGTGAAGGAAAAAAAAAATATATATATATATATATATATAAATAATGTCAAAAGAAACTGAATTGGACAGCTCAGTAAGCATCATGTAGATTTCCTTTGGAATACAATTATTAGATAAAAATAAATCTCTTGTTGGGGCGCTGGGGTGGCACAGTCGGTTGGGCATATGACCCTTGGTTTCGGCTCAGGTTGTGACCTCATGGTCATGAGATTGAGCCCCGTGTAGGGCTCAGCATGGAGTCTGCTTGGGATTCTCTCTCTCCCTCTCCCACTGCCCTACCCACTCATGCTCGCTGTCTCTAAAATAAATAAATAAATATTTTAAAAATAATAAATAAATAAATAAATCCCTTGTCGAAGAATTTGCATTCCTAGAAGACAGAGGCCCTGCTTAGCCTCATGTATGTACATAGTGGTGATGCATTATATAATTAATAGATGTCTCACACCTTGCTAGGAGAAGAGTATACGAGGCCATTTACTGCAATAAAATGTAGTGCAGGATTCAGGCAACACACCTGCAAGGTTGCGTTCTGTCACTTCAGCTCAAACTTAGCAACAGACTCTTTACTCAGATTTTCTAGAGATAAGGCATGAGAATAGTTATGGTGAGGATACAACAGTACATGTCCATTTGTATTTCTGCATTCTAGACTTTTAAGTATTGCTTTTCTAAACCAGATTTCCCTATTGGAATATAGTTAACATTACACATAAGTTTCTCTACATGTCATCAGAAATTGTGTTTGTGTAGTGAAGATATATAGAGTCAGGCCTTCTCTACCTGGTTAAGTATAACTTAAATTATATGCCAGGTTATAGATTTACTAAGAATAACAGCTCAGTTTCTTTTTTATATGTAGTATCCTTGAATTGTACTGTTGCATAGGGTTATATCACTGCAATATTGTTTTTGTCTGTGCATATTTTCAAGAAAGCAAAATTACGCTAAATCTAAAGAAAACAAAATCGTGTTACAGGGTCATTTTGATTTTAACATTTGTTTTATAGTCATCACTATTTTAAAAAATCTATTTAAGGGGGTGCCTGGGTGGCACAGCGGTTAAGCGTCTGCCTTCAGCTCAGGGCGTGATCCCGGCGTTATGGATCGAGCCCCACATCAGGCTCCTCTGCTGTGAGCCTGCTTCTTCTCTCCCACTCCCCCTGCTTGTGTTCCCTCTCTCGCTGGCTGTCTCTATCTCTGTCGAATAAATAAATAAAATCTTTAAAAAAAAATCTATTTAAGTTGTTATATGTACCTCTAACATGTTTCTGAGTCCCATAGCATGAACCCTCCGTGTTTTACTTCCCCTCTCCTAAACCACCTCTACCTCTTCCGTGCCATAAACAATACTATAGTACTTTTATGCATATTCTCTTTTGTCATGAGGGCAGTGAATGTGTGTGTGTGGTGTGTGTGTTCATATCCATCCGGAACAGTTCTAAGTTACACAAAAAATCAGTTTCATTAAGTCCTGCCAGATTGTTTTCCAGAAAGGTTTTATTAATTTATACTTTCACCATAACTCTGCAAGAGTTTTTGTTTCCACACATCTTCACCAGCACTTGATATTATTTGGGTTTTCTCATTTTTGTCTTTCTGATGGAAGTCAAGACATATCTTGTTTTAATTTACATTTATTAAATTGCTAGTGAACCTGAACAGTTCTTCATGTATGTGCTAACCATTTGGACTTCACTCTGAGTTGCCTATTTATATTTCTTGCTTGCTTTTCTGTTGAGCCTCCTACCCTCTTCTTGATTTGCAGGAGTTTTCTTACATTTTGAAGATATCACCCCTTGCTTATTTTGGACATTGTAATTCTTTTCCAGTCTATGATCTGTCAACTCTGTCTAAGGCACCTCCTGCTAAACAAAAAGTCAAAATTTAGAGGTGTTTGGGTGGCTCAGTTGGTTAAGCGTCTGCCTTTGGCTCAGGTCTTGATCTCAGGGTTCTGGGATCGAGTCCCAAGTCAGGCTCCCTGATCAGTGGGGAGATTGCTTCTCTCTCTTCCTCTGCCCCTCCCCACCACTGGTTCTCTCTCTCTCAAATAAATAAATAAATGCAATCTTTTTTAAAAAAGTCAAAGTTCAGATGTACTCAAGTCCTTCAATTTTGGCAGGAACATACAGTTTGTATATTTAGGAGTCGCAAAATGTTCTTCTATTTATTCTTGCATTAACCTTATAGTCCCACCACTTACAATCCATTTCTAATCATGATTACCTTTCTTATCCATCTTGACCTGCCACCTACCTCCATGTGGTTTAAAGTTAGGATTCAGAGGGTTTTTTTTTTTTCTTTAATTGGTAAGCAAGTTTTCTCCCAATACCTTCTGCTAAACAATCTTCCATTTTCTCATTGATTAGTGGTGCCGGTATGATTATATATCAAATTAATGCAGTTATGCAATATTTTTTGCATGTATGCCGATATAGTTATCCCACACCAGCACCACACCTCTGTTTATTACTACAACTTTGAAATATGTCCTCATGTATGATAAGGGAAGATCCTTGTTTTTGCTCTTCTTTGTCAAAGAAACCTAGGATTCACATTACTTTGAAGTTAATTGTCCAATATCTTCAAAAAGCTTCCTCTGCAAATTTAATTTGGCAATGCTCAAATTTACAGATAAACTTGAGAAAGATGAAGATCTTTAAAGTATGAAACCATCCATCCATTAACAAAGTATATTTCTCCTTTTTATGTAAATATGGTTGACATTCTCTAACAGAGTGTTAAAAATATAGTCTATACAAATCTTATCAGTAGTTGGTTCAGTTAATTCCTAGATATTTGCTAATTTTACTGTTATTATAAAGCTGTATCAGCAGTTCCAGACTTTCTTTTGAGAATAAGCCCTATATATGTACCCAGCTGCCACGCTGACACTTACATTATGGAAATCTCTTTTTAAACTTCCTGTGTACCCAACTGAGAATTTGATCTTTACCTCACACTCAAAACGCCTCCCCCTTTGGTCTTCTACATTTTAAGAGTTGGTACCACTTTCAGCTCCTTCCAGACAACTGGCCATAAATCCTTTACTGATTTTCAACCTATTCTATCCTGTTTTTTTACCATCCCATTTAATCCATCATTAAGTTCTATTTTAATGCCAAAATTAATTATATAAGAGTATTTTTTAAAACAAAATTTGCACATAAATATTGATTGAACAAATGAGTGATTTGTTGTAGTCATTTCTTTCCTCTGATTGCACAGGTTGGTTATGACTTTTAGATTGTGGCAGTAATACTGTTCTTGCTTAAGCATAAAATAAATTAATGCTTTGTCACAAGGACAGTGGTTTTTCTATGCAATGTACTCTCAAAACTGCAGCGGGTATTAAGAATAGTCTAAATTTGGGGCGCCTGCGTGGCACAGCGGTTAAGCGTCTGCCTTTGGCTCAGGGCGTGATCCCGGCGTTATGGGATCGAGCCCCACATCAGGCTCCTCTGCTATGAGCGTGCTTCTTCCTCTCCCACTCCCCCTGCTTGCATTCCCTCTCTTGCTGGCTGTCTCTATCTCTGTCAAATAAATAAATAAAATCTTTAAAAAAAAAAAGAATAGTCTAAATTTATCACTGTAGTAATAAATATCCCTAACTTCTGAAGATTTATTTCTTACCAAGCAAAGTCTGCTACAGGTTTAAGTAATTCTCCAAGACAGTCACTCTCCATACAGTTTTGTGGTGATCCAGGCAAATGAAGTCTTCCCCATCCTCGAGCCACATAATCTGGAAGCTCACAGCATTTCATTGACATTGAAGAGAAAAAGAATATGATATGGCCTTTCATCAGTAATTAGGTGCTTTGGATGAAAGTGACACATTTAATTTTTACTCACTGACCATTGTCCAGAACTGGCGTCCAACTACAAAGAAGCAAGGAAGTTTAATGTCACATGAAGAATGGGATATGGGCGAACACTAGTATTTTCTACCACACAATATGCGTGACCAGGAAAGTAAAAGCAAATAAATATCCTCATCCATATCCAGATGCCCTTCATGTTTCCTTCTGGCACTAGCATCTTGTGATGCATACACTTTGTTCTCTTAAGACCATGGATTTAAATTCTCCTGAGATACTCTGATCAATAGTTTGTTTACAATGGATCTATTATTTTTTGAAGTATAATTACCATACAAAGCTATATTAGTTGCAGGTGTGCAATATAAAGATTCAACAATTCTATACATTTCTCAGTGCCCATCACAATAAGTATAGTACTCTTAATCCTTTTCATCTATTTCACCCATCCCCCCCACCTACCTCTCCTCTGGCAACCATCAGTTTGTTCTTTGTATTTAAGAATCTGTTTTTCTGTTTGTCTCTTTTTTCTTTGTTTATTTGTTTTTGCTTCTTAACTTCCACACATGAGTAAAATCATATGGTATTTGTCTTGCTCTGTCTACTTTCATCCAGCATTATACCCTCTAGATCCACCCATATTACTGCAAATGATAAGATTTCATTTTTTATGGCTGAGTAATGTTCCATATTATATGTACATACCATATCTTCTTTATCCATTCATCTATGAATGGACATCTTGGTTGCTTCCATATCTTGCCTATTGTAAAAAATGCGCAATAAACATAGAGGTGCATATATCTTTTCAAATTAGTGTCTTCATTTTCTTTAGGTAGATACCCAGCAGTAGAATTACTGAATCACATGGTAATTCTATTTTTAATTTTTTGAGGCACCTCCGTACTGTTTTCCACAGCGGTGGAACCAGGTTGCATTCTCACCCCAAGAGTGCACGAAGGTTCCTTTTTCTCTACATACGTACCAACACTTGTTATATCTTCTCTTTTTGTTTCTAGCCATTCTGACATGTGTGAGGTGATATCTCATTGTCGTTATGATTTGCATTTCCCTGATGATGAGTGATGTTGAGCATCTTTTCATGTGTCTGTTGGGAATTTGTATGTCTTCTTTGGGAAAACATCTACTCAGGTTCTCTGCCCATTTTAATCAGCTTATTTGTTTTCTTGATGTTGAGCTTAATGAGTTCTTTATGTATTTTAGATATTATCCCCTTATCAGATACATCATTTGCAAGTATCTTCTCTCATTCAGTCGTGTCTTGTCATTTTGTGGATGGTTTCCTTCGCTGTGCAGAGGCTTTTTATTTTGATGTAGGGCCAATAGTTTAATTTTACTTTTGTTTTCCTTGCCTAAGGAGACATACATAGAAAAATGTTTCTATGGCTGATGTCTAAGAAATCACTACCTATCTTTTCTTCTGGGATTTTTATGGTTTCAGGTCTCAAATTTAAGTCTTTAATCCTTTTTCAGTTTATGTTTGTGTGTGGTGTAAGAAAGTAGTCCAGTTTCCTTCTTTTGCATGTAGCTGTCCAGTTTTCCCAGCACCATTTGTGGAAGAGATTATCATTTCCCCCATTGTATATTCTTGCCTCCTTTGGTGTAGGCTAATCGACCATACAGATTTGGGTTTATTTCTGGGTTCTCTATTCTGTTCCATTGATCTATATCTATTTTTGTGCCAGTATCATACTATTTTGCTAATTACAGCTTTGTAATATCCCTTGAAATCTGGGATTGTGATACCTCCAGCTTTGTTCTTCATTCTCAAGATTGTTGTGGCTATTTGGGATCTTTTATGGTTCCATACAAGTTTTAGGATTATTTGTTCTAGTTCTGTAGAAAACATTGTTGGTATTTTGAGAGGGATAGCATTAAATCTGTAATTGCTTTCGGTAGTATGAACATTTTAACTATATTGGTTCTTCCAATCCATGAGCATGGAATATCTTTCCATTTGTTTGTGTTGTCTTCAATTTCTTTTGTCAGTGTTTTATAGTTTTTGGAATACAGATCTTCCAACTTCTGGGTTAAGTTTTTTCGTCAGTATTTTATTATTTTTGATGCAATTGTAAGTATGACTGTTTTCTTAATTTCTTTTTTTGTTACCTCATTATTAGTGTACAGAAAGATTTCTGTATATTAATTTTGTATCCTGTGATATTACTGAATTCATTTATTAGTTCTAGTAGTTTTTGGTGGAGTCTTTAGGGTTTTCTATGTATTTATCATGTCGTCTGCAAATAATAAGTTTTACTTCTTCCTTACCAATATGGATGTCTTTAGTTCTTTTGCTTGTCTGCTGTGGCTAGGACTTCTGGTGCTATGTTGAAAAAAAGTGGCGCAAACAGACATCCTTGTCCTCTTCCTGATCTTAGAGGAAAGGCTCTCAGTTTTTCATCATTAAGTATGATGTTGGCTGTGAGTTTTTCATATATGGTTCCAATTATGTTGCAGTATGTTCCCTTGAAACCTATTTTGTTGACAATTTTTATCCTGAATTGGTGGTGTACTTTGCCAAATGTTTTTTCTGCATTTATTGAGATGATCCATATGGTTTTTATCCTTTCTCTTGTTAATGTGATGTATCACATTGATTGATTTGTGAATATCGAACCACCCTTGCATCCCTGGAATAAATCCCATTTGACTGTGGTGAATAAAGATGAAGGAAAGTTTCTAGGTTCATTCTACAAACCAGAATTACCCTGAAAACAAAATTGGAAAAGACACTGCAAAAAAGAAAACTACAGGCCAATATCTCTGGTAAATATAGATGCAAAAATCCTCAACAAAATGTTAGCAAACCAAATCCAACAATACATTAAAACAAGGGATCTGTCTTTAATGTTTTTTTTAATTAAAGACTTTATTTATTTATTTGAAAAAGAGAGCATGAGCGGGATGTGGGGGGGAAGCAAACTCGCTGCTGAGCAGAGAGCCCAATGTGGAGCTGGATCCCAGGACCCCTAAGATCTTGACCTGAGCCGAAAGCAGATGCTTAACCACCCAGGCACCTGGGTCTGTCTTTAATGTTTGCTTTTCAGAATTTCATTAGAAATGAAAACTATCCAGGAAAATATATCTATGTCTACGTGTGTGTGTATAACTATATCTGTTTTCATATCCATCTATGCCTATATCTCCCACTTCAAATGGCATGGTAATCACAGCGTGAGCTCCACTAACTGGTTATTTTCAGGCAAATGAGTTGATTGTGAGAGCAGATGTTGAAGGATCAAGTGTATTTCAGCACCTACAGATGCCCAATTGACTTCATCATTGAAGTAGATTAATGTTTGACTTTGGCCTATTACGTAACTACCCTGCGCATCAGTTCCTTCATTGCAAAGTACTAACAGTACTAGAGCCTACCTCCTTGGGATGTTGAAAGATCAAATGCGATAATGTATGTGAAGAGTGTGGCACAGTTCCTGGCACACAGTAAATGCTAAGTGATGCTGGATATTAAGGATATATGATTTCATCATGTTATAAACATTTGGTTTTAACTTTTGGCATCAAGAACATTAGGCATCAAAAGCTTGAAAATCGTTTTTCTAAAAACACAGTAAAAATTACTTTCTTACACCATGACTTTTTTTTTTTTTGTTAAGATTTTATTTATTTGACACAGAGAGAGAGAGCACAAATAGGCAGAGTGGCAGGCAGAGACAGAGGGAGAAGCAGGCGCCCCGCCGAGCAGAAAGCCTGATGCAGGACTTGATCCGAGGACTCTGGGCTCATGACCAGAGCCACAGGCAGATGCTTAACCGACTGAACTACCCAGACACCCATTCCATGACTCTTTAAACTTAAAAGGAGAGACCAAAAAGTGGACTCTGAAATATTTTGTCTGTGAGTTCGAGTTGTTCATAAATGTCTACCTAAATAATCTCAGCTATTGCTAAGACAGCATAAAGAAGCAAATCTTTCCATGACCTGGATTCTTTTGCTGCAGTTTTCTGCTAACTAGCTACAGGATTTAGAAGTGACATTAATGCCTGGGTCTCAGCTTTGTGAGTTTTCCCATGAAGGGATTTACTAGGCAATCTCTCAGAGTCATTTAACATTCAAGTTCTAATATTTAATAGCGTTAACAATGTGCAAGGTGGACATACTTTTCAGACACATAAGGGCAAAGAAATACATCCCACAATATTTCATGTCGACTTTGTGCCAGGTCATGTACACAGCAGGACTTAGGACACCCAGAAGTTGGAGACACAATCCAAGCCCTCAGGGAACTTCTGGTTGCAGTGTGGTTACATTCCTGTCGGTGTTTGCATATTTTAAAAAAATGAAAAAACAAGAGGCCGGTGTTTCAAATTGTTGAGGAAAAGGTGGAGGGGAAAGTTAACTTGCTAAAATTCTCATGATGATTCATTAAAAGATCTGGAAACAGGCATCTCATGTCTTCTGTGTTCATCCTCCTGGGTGCTCTGTCCAAACAGGCCAGATTTACTTTTCTGACCCTTAAAATGGTGCTGTCACGAATACGCTTCACATCAAAGAAAATCTGCCGGTCATTACATGTTACTTTCTTAGAAGATCAGAATCCATGAGAACATATAAAATATTAATGCTTATGATCACAGGGGGTACACACATAAAATGTTCTTTTAGTACAATTAAAAGACACCTGAGGGGGGTTCCAAAAGGAAATAAAAACCAGCTTTTAACTTAAGGTGATAGAAGTGAACACTGACCCCCCAAATCAGCTTCCTGTGGGCATCTCTGCACGATCATCTCTCCTCCTGGACAGAGTTGGGTCTGGCAATGGACCCTTTCTCAGCTCTAATCTATGAGGTAACATTTTAATAAATTATTTCCAAGTTATAATGCTGCTAATATTTTTATACCCAGTTGCAATCCAAATAGTTTCCTAAATTTTCACATTGCCAAGACCTCTTATGTCTTTGAGTTTGGCCTTGGAATACAAGTCTCAAGCCACAAACTTGTACACACTCATCATACCATATGTAACCCAGCATAACCCTGTGCAGATGGGCCTGTCTGAGGCCTTCTGAGACCAGCCACACATCCTGAGGACTTGTAAAATTTCTTTTGCTGCATTTTCCCTTTTTATGCAGACTCCCACTTCCCATCAGTCGTATGCATAATCTTATGCAAGGTCTGAAACAAACAATACAAAACAAAAGAAAAAAAACCCTTCCAGTTGACATGCTTGTGTACATTAGACATTTAATTTTGTAACTAGTTGGAGTGCTAAGACCATGTAGAAGTCCTTAAATTCTTTTCCTGGGGCTGCTTCTAATCATGGCCTTGTGGTGCCACATGTAAAATCCTGCCGTTCCAACTTCCTTCCTTTCCTCTCTCAGCCTTTTTTTTTTTTTTTAAGATTTTATTTATTTAATTGACAGAGAGAGACAGCCAGCGAGAGAGGGAACACAAGCAGGGGGAGTGGGAGAGGAAGAAGCAGGCTCCCAGCGGAGGAGCCTGATGTGGGGCTCGATCCCAGAGCGCCGGGATCACGCCCTGAGCCGAAGGCAGACACTTAACGACTGAGCCACCCAGGCGCCCCCTCTCTCAGCCTTTTATCCCGTGTCAGATTTATGATGTTTTTGAGGGGTGATATCATAAGGGATAGAATGCCCATTAAGGGATTCTTTTCAGGATTGTGATGAGTTATAAGAATCGTTTTTTTAAAAAGGTAAAATTAGCTTTGATAACATATTTTGTTTAACCCAGTGTCTTAGTTCGGCTGTCATAACACAATACCGTAGACTGGGTGGCTTCAACAATGAACGTCGCTCACAGTTTTGAGGCTGGAAAGTCCAGGTCAGGGTGTCAGCATGATTGGGTCCTGGTGAGGGCTCCACCCTCAGGCCCTAATTACCTCTTAGAGGTCCTACCTCCAAATACCATCACATGGGTTTCAACATAAGAATTTTTCTGGGGAAAGTACAGAACCATTCAGTCTGTAGCACCCAGTATATCCAAAATATTATAATTTCAACATGTAATCAATATGAAAATATTAATGAGATACTTAAATTTTTCTCTTTATATTAAGTCTTCAAAATCCTGTGTGCATTATACACTAAAAGACATCTCAAAGCGGGTGTTAAATTTTCATCAGCAATACTTGAACATTATTTATATCATAAAATTTACATTCGAAAAAGTAGATGCGCAAAACCAAGATGTCCCAAACATACTTAACATCTTCCAAACACTAGCAAATACCAGTCTTTAGATCTAAACTTAAATTTCGTACAATCAAATAAAATTTAAAATTCAATTTCTCAGTCATACTAGCCATATTTCAAGCACACCTATGACTGGTGGCTACCACGGTGGACAGCCTAGAGACTTTTTTATTTTACTCAGATCTGGTTAGACTTTGCTGGAAAATAATATTTAACTCTAGAGATAAGAGCTAAGGAGAAATAGAGATAACTTTGAGAAACAAATGTATGTCACCAAAAAAAAATTAATATTTTCAAAGTTTGGGGGGAATATGATCCACAAGGTAGGAAGCAGCTTCCTTTCCTGTGGAGAATGTGTGATATAGGAATTGTTAGAGAAGCCCTTCTCCAGCTCAGACCACAGCCAGACATAATGAATAGACTTCAGTTCTAAAGGGAGAGATTATTTAGCAGTGAGAAAAGATTTTTTCCTACTCTGAATAGGAAGCCATGAGAGCGCTGTCCCCAGAGCTCATTAAAATTCGGGCAAATGTACCTCTGTCTGGGATGATTTAGTTGCAGGCTTCCAGAAGGACCAAGGGATTGCATCAATGTTCTCTCAAGGTCTCTCTTCCTGCTCTGATTCTCTGATTCTGGGATAACCCGTCGGCAAAGAGGCCACACGCCAGCTGTTTTTAAGTGTTGCTGTTGGAAGAACAATTAATCCATGTGATTACATGACTGGTTTTATAGAGTTTTCTAACTTTTATTTTTCTTGCCTGGGAATGTGTCAGTAATGGAGCAAGTGCTCAGCTCTGAAATTAGGAAAGTTCTGGAGTGGTGGAGGAGACTTTCCATGGCCAAAAGTGTGCTCACGGTCCATTGACAGCAAATCCCACATGTGTCTCTGAGGGGCACACACACACACAACTCATTTAAATGGTCTGCAAAAGACTGCTGAGGCCAAGGACACATCCATGTTGAATTAAATGCAGAGTCAGCCCATTGATCCCACGTGGAAATGATCTTGGGTAGCTTTAATTATTGGTAGTGTAGCTGAATCATGGACAAAACGAGCATCTTGGATCTGGACCTAGATTGAAGCATCCAATGCGCCTCAACATCAGTTCTAGTTTATCTCTGAAGATTCATTAATCCAGAGTACTTAGGATTTGCCAGTTCAAAAAAGAATGATTCTAGAAACTGGAAAACACCTCTGGCTGATGTCATCACAATCTTTATTCCTGGAGAAGATTTAGTGAAGGTTTTCCCTAAATCGTTTTACTTCTTAGTCCAGGGAAGTCTGAATTCTTAGATGTTATAATTGTTTTGAAAACATTTTCAATATGAAACTGAAAGTTCTCAATGTTTTGGCTGGGATTAGGCATGATTTCTCTGGATGAGACAGTTGTTAGGAAGCAATGATGGCAAGGACATTACTGTTGCATGGAGACTCTAGTCCTCTCCTGGAGCTGAGAGGAATTAAAAATTAAGGAGTCTAAACAGGCAGCAGCCTAGGATTTGCTCTGAGGCTAGATCCCATCATATTCATACATGGAACGTGTATTCATTTAACTACTGTTTGATGAGAGAGGGCTGGGGATGCTGGCACTCGGACCATAACATAGCGACCAAGTTTCCCAGTATTGAACACGTTCCTCAATATTTGACTTACCTAAACAGATGCAAAATGTTAAGGCAGTTTGGTGAGAAGAGAACAGCTAGGCAAACCTGTGAGAGAGACAGTAATTAAATAGCACACTGATATTCGCTGCTGCATACCAGAAATCAAAACGTTTAGAACTGGGAAGTATTTCCCTGGGGCAGGAAAAGGAACAGGGGAAGGTCCACACCGTAGGCATGCACAACGTTTCCATGAGTTATCACAGTGGAGGATCTCTGGGTTTTGTCAGGACCTCAAAAGTACCAGGGCTCTGAATGTGGGAAGAGTGTAGGGAGGAATGCATCAATAGCAAGTATGTTTCACACTTAAATGTATGTTTTCTGCACTTCGGAGCATGTACAGAGCAGGATAAGAGAAAACAATGAGTTCTGGCTATGATACCAACAGCGCCATCCTGGAGCCAGGACTTTCCCAAGCCTCACAGAGACAAGGGTGAATTAGAAAATCCAGCATATTTTATAGTCCATTGTTTTATGAGTTTTAGCAGAGCCACAAGGGATTTCTCCTCTGTGACTTTTTGGTCCTCAAGGATGATGATCTGGCCTTACAGTAACAATAGTTACTTTGATGTCATATCCCCTATAACATTGGGCTGATGACAAGGCCTTTTATGTCAGTGGCATTGATAAACCTAATACTCTAGAAGAGTTGCAGTGTATGTATATGAGAAACAAAGAAAGATGAACAAAAGAAGTCTTAAGTTCATCACACGAAACCCAACAACAAAAAAATTCTGGCTAATATATTTTGACCAAGATTTTCAGTCAAGGCTTAAATGGTTTAAAGAATAACAAACATGCTGTATCTCCAAATTGTCTAAAGATTCACATTGTCATCTCCAAAGTTTTCCACTACAGAGATTTATGCTGTCATTAGATCTAATTATGTATTAGTGATTGATTCATTTAGGGAATAACTCAACCAAATGGCAGTGAATTGAAAAATGAGCAGGCCCTGAAGGGACACATTGGCAGTGATAACTAATTCTATCTGCTGATGGGAATCAGCATAGGTCATTCAGAAAATAACCCTGGATGGAACAAATTATTCACCTTCAATCCACAGTGAGTGGTTTCCTCAGCCTTGCACCACTGACATCAATTAACCCTCATGGCATTCTTCAATTATTTGAAATCTCCAGGCATACCCCACCCTTCTAAGGTAGCTATCCAGAATTTTCAAATTTGTCGTGCTTTCTTTGCTAAGGTTTTAAACTGAACAGTTGTACTATTTTCACTCTTTAGTATTTTTTTTAAAGATTTATTTGTTTGAGAGGGGAGGGTGAGAGACAGAGGGGGAGGGAGAGGAAGAGAGAAAGAATCCCGAGCAGACTCCCCATGGAGCCTAGAGCCCAAAATGGGGCTTGATCCCTTGGCCCATGAGATCATGACCTGAGCCGAAACCAAGTTTCAGACGCTTAACCGACTGCACCACCCAGGCGCCCCTCACTCTTTATTCTGAAGAGCACTCTGTCCATCCCATGTTGGTGACTTGTTTGCTCTCACTACTGAGTATATCTTGAGATTTTATAAAATGAATTCAGGCCTTTGAAGAGTTCTTGAGATACTCTGGTTTAATAGCTGCATTAGTTGGGTGATGTATATGGTTGTATTAATGATGTATTAATTGCACTTAAGGGTTGATTTTGCTGAAGGGTCCATAGCAAAGAGCCCACAGAGAACCATCTATTGCTCTGTCACCTCATCCTTTACAGGGGCTACTGTGGTGGGGGGTAGTGTGGAGAGACCCTCAAAAGGTAAATGATTCCATATAAATTTCCTCAATTACTAACAGCTTTATAATTCCTGCTGTGAGCCATCAACTACACTCAGATTAGCTTTAATGGGGAGTTGTGTACCAAGAATTCTGCCACAGAACCCCCTAAGGAGAGCTGATTACATTTTTTTCAAAGGCTTACTAAGGGCTACATACTTAAGAGTGAATTGTAACCTTTTCAAAATTGACATTTCAAAAGAAAAAACAAATACTGAGTAGTGGGAGGAGGAGGAGGCAATTGCATAAGTAGAGGAAAAGATCACAACAGAAGGACCTCTTGTTCCTTGTAAATCTGACAGAGCGGTCCATGGAGTGAGTAATCACCTTTTTCTCTTCTTTTTTCCATACCAGCTTCTAGCTCTTCTTTGGAATGGAATAGGATTTGGTGCCGATTAGAGGGGTTTATATCAAAACTTTCATTGGAAAAGTTCCTGCTGTCTTTCACCATATAAATAATTGAAAATTATATTTAATTTATTTTTCCAGCCCATATTTTCTCCATTAAAAATTTAATTACATTATTTTACTATTAGACTTGACCCAAGTGAGTGGTTTCAAGACTCATTAAGTAAATCTCTGTATTTAAGTTAGGTCAGTTCTTAATGTTTTCTTCATAAATTACTCACGGAAGACAGTTTTCCATGGTAAACATGCTCTTTCCATGGGTGTAACCACACCATAATTACCAATCTTCTCTGTTTCTTTCTCAAATAGGAATCTAGCACCGTTGTTTCTTCTGCTTGTCAGGACTGCAAACATAGAGTTTGCCAAAACACATATTATCTATACTGACTTAGGAGTCAACAGGAATAAATGAGCACAATTTACTCAGAGTTGAGAAGAAGGAAATGAGGGATAGGTAAATGAAAGAAGTGGACGTGTTGCACATGGTGGAGGGTGGGGTTTGGGGGGAATAACAGGAACCTGAAACTTCTCCATTCTCTCTGAACCAGGAGAGGTGTCCTGCCTTGGAATGGGAGCAGTGGGTCATGGGAGAATAACTGTAGAAACAGGAGAGGCAGAAGTTGAACTGGTGCTTGCAGAAAGTTGCCAGACGGGCCTAGGGGTAAGATGGGAGAGTGGAGCTACCTGAAGAAGAAGAGAGATGGCCAAGAGATATTTGGAGAATATTAATCTGACGGCAGTGGACAGCAAGAAAGATGACAGGATTGGGGGCCTAGGATTGGAGAAATTAATGAGGAAGAGAACACAATGGTCTAAGAATGAGATGAAAGAACCACAAAGTGTAGGGGTTGTCCAAGAATAGAACAGGGATCCCACAAAATAATACAAAAGAAGAATCAGTTACATTTGGTGACTATATATGTCAGGTGAAGAAGAATCAGAGATGATGCTGAGATTTCCTTCTTTGAGGGCAAGTGTTGTGTCCACCTCACTTTGTATTCCTGGTGTTGGGCATAGGATACACAGCACACCCAACACTTAGAACACATGCTAAATAATCTATAATTTACGCTTGAAATGAGACCAAGAAAAATCCAAATTTCTATATTAGGTAATAATATTTTACAGGTAAGGTTGTGAAGGGACGAACAAATTATGGAGGTGGAATCTTTCTCCACTAGCCTACCATTAATATTAATACGCATACTTACTTTTATTATGAAAAGTGATCAATAAAGCATTTTTGAAGGGGTATCAGAAAGAGGAAGCTATTTTGTGAGGTTTTATTTGAGAGTTTGAGTCAGTTGTAGCTCATTTAACTGGAAATGTTCAGAAGGTAGTTTAAAAAGCAAGACTGGAGCTTCAGATTGAGACTGTAGTCAAAACTGATAATATAGACTTATTTTTCTCACTTTTTCTTTCTTTTATTTACTAATTTGTTCTTATATACCTCACTTCACTCCAAAAGGGGTTTGAGGCAGCTTATAAAAACACTAGTATTATCACTACATGAAATAAATTCATTGGGAAATTTGGTTGGAGAGAGGGTATGAGTAGGAAAAGAAAACTGTGCCAAGCAGGAGTTTATTCTGTTGCTCTGTTTCGCACTGTTGCCAATGGCAGTCACACACTTGGTTGTGTGGTCAAAGCTTCCAGTGGTCAAAGCAAAGAGAAAATAACAATACTTATAAAATTTACAGGGTATAGACAGTCAAATAAAACCGGATGTCAAGAAGTACGGGGTTTTTTACAGTCCCCACAAACACATCTTTCTTTCTTTCTTTTTCTTTTTCTTTTTTTTTCAAGACTTTATTTATTTGAGAGAGAGACAGAGAGACAGAGAGAGCACAAGTAGGGGGAAGGGCAGAGGCAGACCCTCCACTGAGCAGGGAGCCCGATGTGGGGCTCAACCCCAAGACCCTGAGATCATGACCTGAGCTGAAGTCAGATGCTTAACTGGCTGAGCCACCCAGTCTCCCCAAAGACATCTTTCCCATTGCATCTACAAAAGAGCCATTATATGATACAATGGACAATAGTTAGAAGAGCATTTCTCCCTGTAGTAACTATAGAGGAGAATTTCATAAAACCTTTTCTTATAATGTTCCTTGGTGCATACATTTGACCAAATAGTGCTGATGAGGGAGCAGAAGACAAGCTGAGGACAACACACAGGCTGACACCAGACAACTCTCCCCACCCTACTCCCAGGTGGGATGTGTGGGTGACATTCTTCAGACACTCTTGCTGCGCTCAAGAAAAGGCAAGGAAAAACAAATGGCTAACTTATAGAGATGATAGTCCTGCAAGAAATGAGTCTCCCTCAGTTTACAAATGTCTTAGTGGTTTGCAAGAAAAAAACATTCTTATCAGTAACATAACTTCCAGAAGGAAATGTAGATAAAAATAAATGTCCTGATAATCTGCAGCCCATTGACAAATACTTGAGGCAGGTGGAGTATAAAGTTCCTCCAGGAAGCTGCCAACTGTCTTAATGTTAACTCCTTACTAGAGGGAAAAACAACCTTAACTTGACAGTGGCAAGGCCTCCATCATCTTATAGGTCCTCTTTAGCATATGAAAGTTCTTTTGAAAACCTCCCTTTTTCTTACTTCCCCCAGTTCCCAGTATATAATCAGCCACCCCTCAAAACCTAGGTGCAACAGCTCTTTCTGCCCATGGGTCCTGTCTCTGTGCTTTAATAAAACCACCATTTTGCACCAAAGATATCTCAAGAATTCTTTCTTGGTCATCGACTCTGGACCTCAGCCTACCAAACCTCACCTACATTCCAAATGTCATAGGGTTTGAACCTACCTTTTAAAATTATTTTTTTCACTGTTTCCTTAAACTAGCCTTTAGGTTTATTGAACATTGTAGGGGGTTGAGGAGGAAAAACTTGCCTCTTACCCCTCAGAATTCTTGTGGCTGATTTAAGAATTAAATTGACAAGAGAAATATTAACAGAAGAATTCCATGGTTAATGACTTACATAAGGGGAATCCATATAAGCATAAGAGATTCCCAATAAGGTAAGGCAAAATGAGACTGACATCCTGAGCTAAGGAGAGAGGTAGGAGTCTGGGGCACAAATGTGGGGAAGGCATTTAGCAGGATAGTGAGAGGAAAAGGTTAGAAGACAATGGAGGCTCTATTCTGAAGATGTTTCTTAGATAAAAAGCAATCTTTGTTAATAGCTCCTTTCCCTCCCAGTAAAAGCCCCCCTTTCCAATGTAAATTTAGGAAATTGAGAGGAAAGTATAGAGCTTGCCATGAACCTGCTGGGTTTTGGTTGCTTTTAACTCAAAATAATCCTCATGCCAAAGTGGCATATTTCGAGATTTGTCCAGAACCCCTTCACAAACATTTCACTTTTTGTTCAACAAAAGGAAAATTTTGTCTTATCTTCATATAGAACAATATCTTTTCTTTTTGAACATGAATATAACCATTTGGAAAGGAATTTGAAAATACTTAGAGAGTTGGATACACGTACATCGTCTGACTTCACAATTCCCACTTCGAAGGATAGACCCTATGAAAATTCTCACACATATACCGAAGAGTATACTGGCTATAATGGGGAGAAATTGTATGCAATCAGGTGACCTTTCCATGAGAGGTTTGCTAATTAAACTGGCTAATTGTTTAGAAATTTACAATAGATAGGTCAAAAGGAATGATCTAGATATACCTATGTCAACATGAATGAAACTGGGAACCTAATACTGAAAAAAGAAGGAAAGTTGCAAAAAGATACATACACCATGATACCACTTATATAACTGTTTAAAACAAAGAATATTATATACGGTTTATATATATATATACATGAATATATAGTAAAATGTAAAAATATACATAGGAATGATGGACACCAACTTAATGTAGTGTTTACCTCTAGAAAGGACAAACAGGGAAAGGGCTATGAATGGGACATTAGCTGCAATGCTTTCTGCCTCAAAAAAGAAAAGGAATTTAGGTATGAATATAGTCATGAGTACATTATATGTATTTGAAATAATTCACAGGTAAAATAAAAATAGAGAAAATGAGATGAGATCATTTAGATATTAATAACTTTCTCCAAATAGTCATATTAAGATTTTATCAGCTGTCTCGTGAAGGTTAAATCAACTATATAAAGCTTCTAAAGCAATTAAAGTCTACATTAAAACTTTTTTAGATGTTTATAAGATTGTTGCTATTGGTCTTCTTACCTAATTTCAAAAATTTGAGTTCATTATTGATAGAACCACAATTATATTTTCTTATCTATGAATTCAAAGATATGCAGGGAATGTAACTCTGCTCTGACACAGGGTGAATGAATGACAGTCGTGTGTAATTAGTGAAATGAATGTGTCTCATGTTAAACTTTTGGATTGGAAACAAACAGCAATTCACATTAAATAACTGGCAATTTTAACAGGCACAAGGTACAGTGTGACTTTTAAAACACCCTCCTTTTGTGCTCAATTTATAGGTCATACTCCGGTTTAATGTCCCGTACCCCATCTGAAGATTGTGTCTGGCTACATTGTGTGAGAGGCATTGATCCTAAGAGTGGAACAGAGGGGGCAACCTGCAGCATAAAAGCCTGGGGACCTATGGAATGAGAGAAGGGCTGAAAGAATGAGAATTTGAGTGAATGAGCAGAGGAAGAGGAAGAGGGGCATAAATAATCACAATATTCAGTGTGCGAGACAAATACAATTATAAGAAGGATGACTACAGAGGATAGAATGAGGGAAAAAATATCTTTGGATTCTGCAGAGAACCAGAGTTCAGCTCCAATACATAAGTACTTTCTAACTTAAAGCATTCCAAAAGTGGAATGGCCCCTCCAACAAATTTTCCATCACACCAAGAAGCTGGCTATTGCTTAATCATGAACATTTTGAAATAGAATTCTGCCTTGGAGTAGAGGTTGACCTGGATTTCCTCTGATTATTATATATCTGCTCATATACAGGGCAACATTTTAACTAATGGATTGTTTGTTTTCTTTGTTATACTTGACACAAACTTCCCAGAAACCAGATCAGTTTCTAAGATATTCACAAAGGAGTATTTAGTGTTATTTAGCGTTATTGATCTCCAGACTTGACTTGATGAGGAAAACAAAAATGCCAGGATCTTGTGTAAATATAGAACCATGGAACATTAGGTCTAAAATGGGCTTCATGTTAGAAATGAGAAGTAAAAACCCAGAGCCTTCAGCCCTTCCTAGGGCTTTATAGTTAGTAATGGGCAGACACTGTCCCTTGATAAACGCTTCACAGTTCTTTCTACCCACTTGGTTAAGGCTTGGCCCATAGTCATCTGTAGTTCAACAACAACAGCAATGGAAGTCCCTGAAGACACTGTCCTGCATCCCCCAGCCACATGTTTCTTGACACGTACTCCCCCAGATGAACCAATGTTGGGGATCTTGCCTCTGTATCAAGCATTAACCTCATTGCCCCTCCACCCACATCTGGCATTTCCATGTATGATCACACCAGTGTCTCTAAGAGGTAAACCTCAGTCTTTCCGATCCCCAGACTGGAATCCCTTTATAGAATCTCCCCAAACCAGAGATAGAGGAGCTCATGAGTTGGATACATGACAATCCCATCCAATCAACCTCCCCACCTGGGGACTAGAATCTCCCATTTCAGTCTCAGCCAAATGACTCCTCAATCAAAGGACTGGACCTTTGGTTAAAGCTAAGCAAATGGAATGGTCAGATCCACTCGGTTCAGCATCACCATGAGGTTTACTGTTTCTTCATTTTCTTGTTTTTTGAGGTTTCTTTTTTTTCTTTGCATTCTTGCCTTATGGTCTTACTTTAAAAAACAAAATACAACAGAGTGTGCCAATAGATGTGACTGTATCTTTATCCTTCTCTCCTTATTTTAACATATGAAGTTTGCTATTTTCATAAATCCATAGTACTTCCAGTTATTGTGAGAGCAAACGCAAAATTTCATGAAAAATTTTGTACATCTTGGTCCATCAGGCTGTATGTGCCAAATCACTAGAAGAAATACATTCATCTTTTAACTCCTTTGCCACTCCCCAATACCAAGGAAACTGGGGCAGGAAAAAGTTTAGTGTATCAAATAGAAAAAGGCATCAAGGGGTGCCTGGGTGGCTCAGTCAGTTAAGCATCTGCCTTCTGCTCAGGTCATGATCCCAGGGTCCTGGGATTGAGACCCTCATTGAGCTCCCTGCTCAACGGAGAGCCTGCTCCTCCCTCTCTCTCTGCCGCTCCCCCTGCTTGTGCTCTGTCTCTTTCTCTCAAATAAATAAATAAAATCTTAAAAAAAATACATCAAGTATTTAAAGTGCTCTACTTTAAATATGGCACTTTATCAAGTGGAATGTCTACACAGTACGAATAGAGTAGGATGTATTTTGAAAGTTTATCAAATCTAACAAGTAATCTTGATTTTCTAGTGCTGGTATTCGTGCTCTTACATTCAGATCCTTGGGCTTTTTTATAAGATGTTGGAGTTGAGATCAACCTACAGTGGGCTTTTAATATTTTCAAAAGCAAGAAACAATGGTAGACGTTCCTGAGTAACCTGAAATTTGACATATTTACAAAGCAATTGGAGATAAAAAAGTAACTCTTACAACGTGAGTTAGCACATTTTGTTCAGGAGGTAACTGCTATTGAGAATGATATAAAAGAAGAAAATCTCCATATTACACTTCCTGTTTCTACAGGTAGGTTATTCCTCATATTTCGGGTCTGTCTTCTATCCCTGAAGATTAGAACTTAAAACCTTTAAAATTAAAATAAGTCACCATGCACAGAAATAAAAATGAATGAGTCTTATGTCATATAAACAGAAAATGTGTATTGAGAGATTAGACCCTTATATTCACATCCCTTAAATATTGGGGATTTTCTATTACATTTAAGTCATTTTGTAATTGGATAATTTTTTCTTAATTTGGGAAATATATCTGCCACATCTTGATAAGCATGTTCCTCAGAATGCTAGACCCCAGAGAGGCTGCTTCTTTTCTGAGTGTGTTGTTAGAATTCCAAGTGCCTTGCAAAGTCAGATACAAGATAGAAGAATGAAAACAAAGGAAAAAGGAAAATTACCTTGTTTTGTTTTGTTTAGTGTATCTCCACCCCATTGCACCTTTCTAGATGAACTTAGTTTTGAGACATTACCTTCAAACAGCTTTGTAATTTTTGTGTCTTATTATATTTACTTTTTAAAATGTATTGATTAAGAAACTGCCCACTCTGTTTTATTTTTAGAGCATTTTTGAAGTTTTATTTTTCTATCACAGTGAAGCACTCATAAACTCTAGTAGCCATGATGACAGGGACTGGTCTGTAGTGTCTTCCAGAAGGCCTGGCATATAAATAAAGACTTTTAACCTAAAGCCTTACTAAAAAAACCTAACCCCTCTCTGCTCCACAAAGGCAACCACCTTCAACTTTTTAAGCTGATTTTTTTAAAATGTACTAGGTAACTCTAAATAGTATATTTATACTGCTATTTGAATTCTTTTTTTTTTAAGATTTTATTTATTTATTTGATAGAAAGAGAGACAGCCAGCAAGAGAGGGAACACAAGCAGGGAGAGTGGGAAAGGAAGAAGCAGGCTACCAGCAGAGCACGGAGCCTGATGTGGGGCTCGATTCCAGGACCCTGAGATCACACCCTGAGCCAGAGGCAGACACTTAACAATGCCACCCAGGCGCCCCTGCTATTTGAATTCTGAACAGAGTTAACCAGTCCTTATTTTATTCTCTTTTAAGTTTTTAGGAAAATTTTACCCCTTTTGCCCATTTCTCCCATTCTCCCACCCACTACCTTTGGTAACCACCAATCTGTTCTCCTTTTTGGATTCCACATAATAAGAGAGATGATATGGCATTTGTCTTTCTCTTCTTTCTTCTTTCAGCATAATGCCCTTGAGATCCATCCATGTTGTCACAAATAGAAAGATTTCATTATTTTTTATGGCTGAATATTATTTAATTATATATATATATATATATTCCATGATTTCTTTATTCACTCATCCGTTAATAATACTTAGGTTGTTTCCACATCTTGGCTATTTTAAATAGTGGTCACAATGAACCAGGGAGTACAGATATCTCTTTGGGACAGTGATTTTGTTTCCTTTGGATAAATACCCAAAAATGGAATTGTTGGATCATATGGTAGTTCTATTTGTAATTTTTTGAGGAACCTCTATGCTGTTTTCCATAGTGGCTGCACTAATTTACATTCCCACCAGCAGTGCACAAGGGTCCTCTTTTCTCCGCATCCTAGCCAACACTGGTTATTTCTAGTCTTTTTGATAATAGACACTCTAACAGGTGGAGGTGATCTCTCAATACGGTTTTGATTTGCATTTCCCTGATGATTAATGATGATGAGCATCTTTCTATGAAGTTGTTCACCATCTGTATGCTTTCTTTGGAAAAATGTATATTCAGATATTCTGCCCGTTTTGTTGTTGTTGTTGTTATTGTTGTTGTTGTTGTTTGCTGTGGAGTTGTTTGAGTTCTTTATGTATTTTAGATATTAGACCTTAACAGACATATTATTTGTAAATATTTTCTCCTACTGGGTAAGTTGTCTTTTCATTTTGCTGATGATTTTCTTCACTATGTAGAATCTTTTTAGTGTGATGTACTCCATTTATTCATTTTTCCTTTTATTGCTTTTGCTTTTGGTGTCAGATTTTTCTAAAAAATCATCACCAAGATCTATTTCAAGGAGCTACTGCTTCTAAGAATTTTCTTCTAAGAGTTTTATGGTTTCAGGTCTTACATTCAAATCTTTAATCCATTTTGAGTTAATTTTTGTGATGTAAGATGGTGGACAAATTTCATTATTTCACATGTAGCTGTCCAGTTTTCCCAGCACCATTTATTAAAGAGACTGTCCTTTCTCCATTGTATATTCTTGGCACCTGTGTTGTAATTAATTGATCATATGTGTATGGGTTTACTTTTGTTCCACGGATCAATGTGTGTGTTTTTATGCCACTACCATGCTGTTTTGATTACTATATTGTAATATCATTTGAAATCAGGGAGAGTGAGGCCTCCAGCTTTGTTCTTCTTTCTCTAGGTTGCTTTGGCTATTTAGAGGGTTTTGTTTTGTTTTGTTTTTGTTTTTGTTGTCATTCTGTACAAATTTTAGAATTATTTGTTCCATTTCTTTGAAAAATTGCCATTGGAATTTTGATAGGAATTGCCTAAATCTGTAGATTGCTTTGGACAGTATGGACATTTTAACAATATTGATTCTTCCAGCCCATGAACATGGAATATCTTTCCATTTATTGTGTCTTCTTCGGTTTCTTTCATTAATTGTAGTTCTCAGTCTTTAGTTTTCAATATAAAGGCCTTTCATCTCCTTGGTTAAATTTATTTCTAGATATTTTATTTTTGATGTAATTATAAGTTTGTTTATTTCTTTTTCCGATAGATTATTATTAGTATATAGAAACACAATAGATTTTTGTGTATTGATATGTATCCCACAACTGTACTGAATTTATTTATTAGTTCTAACAGTTTTTTGATGGAGTCTTAGAGTTTTCTGTTTATAATATCATATCATCTGCAATTAGTGACAGTTCTTCTTCTTTTCCAATTTGGATGTCTTGTATTTCTTTTCTTGCCTGATCACTCTGGCTAGGACTTCTAATACTATGTTGAATAGAAGTGGCAAGAGCATTATCCTTGTCTTGTTCCTGATCTGAGAGGAAAGGCTTTAAAGCTCTTCACTGTTGGGTGTGATGTTAGCTCTGGGCTTGTCATATGGCTTTTATTATGTTGAGGTACATTCCTTCTATCCCCACTTTGTTGAGAGATTTTATCATAAATGGATGTTGAATTTTGTCAAATTTTTTTGAATCTTATTTTACTCATGTAATCCTTTAATTATTATAATCATAGTTATTCTTACTACATTTGTTTTTGAACTTTCATACTAGCTTTGTAAGTGATTAATCCATACTTTTACTATATATTTACCTTTCCAGTGAGATTTGTTTTTTCATATGCTTTCTTATTACCAATCATCTTTCTTTCCAGCTTAAAGAAGTCCCTGTAACATTTCATGTATAGTTAGCTGAGTGGTGATGAACTCTTTTTGCTTCTCCTTGTTCAGAAAACTCTTCAATTCTGAATGATAACTTTGCTGAGTAGAGTATTTTTGGTTGGGAGTTTTGTCTTTTAGCATTTTGAATATATCACACCACTGGCTTATGGCAAGGGTTCTGCTGAAAAATCTCCTGATAATTTACGAGGTTCCATTATATGTAACAAGCTATTTTTTCTCTTGCTGCTTTTAATATTCTCTCCTGTCTTTAACATTTTAATAACGGTGTGCCTTGCTGTAGGTCTCTTTGGGTTCATCTTCTTTGGAACCCTCGGGGCTTCCTGGATCTGTATGTCTTGTTTCTTTCCCCAGGTTAAGGAAGTTTTTATCCATTATTTCTCAAACAAGATTTTTACCCCTTTCTTTATTCTTCTGGGACTCCTCCAATGCGAATGTTAGTCTGCTTGGTGTTGTCCAAAAAGTCCCTTACATCACCTTCACTTTTTTTTTTTCCTATTTGCTGCTCTGATTGGGTGAGTCACACTGCCTTATCTTTAATCCTTTCTTCTGCTCCATCCAGTCTGCTGTCGAACCCTACTTGTGTCGTTCTCAGTTTAGTTATTGTATTCTTCAGCTCTTTGACTTCTGCTTGGTACTTTCTTGTATTTCCCATCTCTTTATTGAAGTTCTCACTGTGTGCATCCATTCTTCTCTCCAGTTTGATCAACATCTTTATAACCATTACTTTGGAACTCTTTATCAGATAAATTACTTACCTCCATTACGTTAAGGTTTTTTCAGAGGTTTTACTTTGTTCTTTCATTTGAACATATTCATCTGTTTCTCATTTTGCTCGTACTCCTATTTCTTCTGCATTAGTTCTATGTAGTAGATGAAACAACCATCTCTCGTATTGTTGGAGGAGTGATCTTGTGTAGGGGATGAGCCTTGTCATTCAACCCTGCCCCAGCTCTTTGTTGTCTCTCAAACTTTTGTGCTTACCCATGCAGCCTATTGTATTTTAATAGCTCCCAGTAGTTGAGGGTGTGCCAAGACTTGCCAGTGTCCCTAAAGGAAGGATCTCAGTCAGCACCTAGATTCAGGCTGTTCAGAAGCCAGACCCTTAGGCAACAGCTTTTAAAAGCATGCAAATATATACAGTTCTGTGAGATCACAAGCATAAGCCCTGCTGGCCAGGTCATCTGATGGTCTTCCCTGGGTGGCAGTCACAAAACTTAGGGCTCCAGATAGTGTATAAGCTCTTTCCTGGGAGGCTCTGGTGAGCTGGATCAGGTCGAAGATGGCGTTCACAGTCTACATTCCCTGAGAGAACTTGCGTAGTCACTAGATGTGTACCAAACCTGCAGCTCCGAGACAGGCAAAGAGGCCTCCTTCACAGAAAGACTGAGGGGTGTGCCTCAGTCTGCTGTCTGCCCAGTGCCCTGCTGGTGGCAGCCTCCCAAGAACCATCTCTCCAATTGCCACAGTCCTGTGGGACCCGGGAAAGCAAGCCTCCCTGCCACCAGAGCTAGATGACCAAGGGGTGTCCCCTGGGTAGAGCTGCAAACACTGGAGGGCTGGACATAAAGACGAGGGTACCAGCCATGTGTAAAACTGCCCTCCAGGAGCCACTGGTGTTCTGGAATGTGGCAGAGGGAGAGTAGGAAGGCAGTGGCCACGCTAAGCTCTCTGGAAAGGATTACACTCAACTCCTAGCTATGTGTTTAATTAGAGGCCTGCAGCCATGCTGCTTCACTAAAAGTCCTCCTTCATAGAAAAACCAGGCTCCTGGGTCTTTACTTCTTGTTGTGCCCTGGGTGTGGTAGCTGTTTTAAGAACTCTTTCTCTGTTGGTTACAATCCAGTGGGACCCACAAGCATAAGCAACGCTGGCTGCCAGAGCCAGACAAGGTAGAGGCGTCCTCTGGCTCAGGGAACCACACAGGGGTATGACTGCCTTTCTAGGTGACACCAATTATTACAGCCCCAGGAATACACACCTGGTGTACACAAGTTTTTCTGGACTCCAGAATCAGGCAGTCAAGAGGCAGCCCTGGGTGGCAGCCCCCCAGATCAGGGCACCAGATGTGTAAAAGCTTCCTTCTGGGAGATACTGGTGCTCTGGATCACAACAAAGGGAGAGCGCAAAAATGACATCTGCCATTCTCTGTCCCCAGAGAATGTTCCAGCAGGCTCCTGGACCTGTGTGTTAAATTGGATGCTGCACTTTGGGAATCCAGGTCTGCGTCCTAGCCCTAAGTTCTGTCTCCCTGCCACATCAGCCTTCCTCACTGATGACATAGTTGTGAGGACCAGAGTCAGGGGTCCAGAGACAAAAGCGCTGGAGCCTGTACACGTGTGTGTCTCTCTGGATCACGGTAGCAAAATCCCCTGGCCACATCCACAGCTGACCAGAGTTCTGATGGTACCTCACATCTTTTTAGTAAGTCATAAAGGTTAAATGATCATGAACGGTAGGTGCCTTTGGTTCTCTCTGTCCCCTTCTACTTGTGTTCAGCACACCACACTCTGCTACGTATACCTAACACGTCTCATGGGTTGGTATTAACTTACTGATACTTTAAAGCGACATCGGAATTCTGCCTCTCCTTCCTAAGTTATTTCCTTCTATGCTTAGATAGGATCAGTTGCTCCCTCCCTGCACTCCCAGCCCACTGGGACTTTGTGTTTTTTAATCACAGTGACGCTATGCTGCTATGCTCACTGGGTAGGTTTTCCCAAGACTGGGTACTTGAAGAACAGGGATCATGATCTCTTTTCTTTTGTAGCCCCAGCCCACTGTCTGGTGCAGAGTAGGTGGCTGACAGATTTTTTTCTGGGTAAAGGAATGAAGGAGTAAATCAACCCACAAAATAGTTTAAGATGCATTGACTTGGAGATGATCTGAAGTAAAAACAAAACAAAACAACAAAAAATAAAACAGCTGGTGGGTTTTTTCTCCCCACACCGTGTGCAGGTGGTGTCTGGTTTGATTAGAGATGAGCAGGTGGGTTGAAGGGCAATAGCCCGACGCCGTACTGCAGAACAACAGCGCCACTGCCTCCCTTCCTGTGTGAATGGAGCTCTCAGCCGTACAAAAGCATGCTCCCTCCTGGGGAAGAGGAAATCTGGATCATCCCCATGTGTCCAGCTGCCTGCCAAGTGTTATCATGACTGCCCGGTTCCCTCAGATGACAGTAATGAAGTAGGGGCTCAATACACCTCACGTCCTTGAGTCTGGGAAATCACATTGTGATTAGAATCTCCTTGTGAGCCCCACTGGACACGTTCTTTTGACTAAATCTGGCATCTGTTCTTGGGTTAAAGCTCCCAGTCTGATGCTTTCTTTTTCAAGCTCAGCTCAGTTTGGCCAGGGGCTCTATTAAACTATAGTGTGTCAGTGACATCCATGAGAAATGAGATGATCCTCTAACATGTACCATGTCATCACATTGATTGTGACTGTTAACTGAAGGTTAAGGTAACCTCATGGTGCCAGGAGACACCATCGAGGCCCAGCAGAGAGACCAAGATGTACTGATGCCAAAGCTGTGATCTGGTTCCATCACGCACACCCTCTCAATCCCCCATACTGAGGCTTCGTGCCTTCATGAGCCGGTCCAAGATATAACATCTATATTTGTACTGCATCCCCAACGGAGAGAGGAAAACTGAATTATAATGAACGAGTGCATTGCTAGCTACAGCATAATAAACATGATGCTATAATTATCCACGTATTCATAGAGCTGGGAAGCTAATCTCTTTAAGAATTAGTGTCCCTGGAAGACAGGTTCAGCATTTTGCATTTATTTTGTGATGATACATGGCTTTGTCCTATGTTTGTTTGTGTCAGCATTTCAGCAGTCTCTGGAAGAACACCATATTGGAAATATTTTTTGTAGATAAGTCTGATTAGAAGGCAGTATGATTTCAGTCACTTTGTGATTTTGCTCTGCCTTTCAATTCCACTCCATGAGAAAGTTTATTAATGTAGTCTAAGACAACATTAGTGGTAGCTCTCCCTAGAACCTTCTGGAGACTTCTCATTCTACGTAAAGTTTACAAATTGACTGAGGTAGTGAGATTTGAGGGTATGTGTGAAAAATTCTACTCCACATCCCATATCAGTGTTGGCTGTGATGCTTTACATCCGGCATTGGTGAGTCAACGTTTGGGATCTAGAAGACGTTATCTCCTGGAATATTCATCATTCACTCATTCAACAGATCCTTCATTGCCCGACTTGTATCGCTCACTTCTCTGGACACTTGAATACACAGTTGGCCAAGTAAAAATCCCTGACATTCTAGTGGGGACAAACAGAAAATAAATCAAATAAACACAAAAAATATATAATCTTGGAATGATGATATGTGCCGTAGAGGAAAAGAAAACAGGAAAACAGAAAAATAAAGAAGGAATTTAGGAAGGGAGTTATAACTTATAGTTTGATTAGGAGAGGCCTCACTGAAAATATAACTTAAGGAAGTACTCTGTTAAAGTGTTATTGTCTCAAGGGAAAAAATGTAAAAGGATGGAATTTTAGCTAGTCGTGACTAAAGCTATTAATACTTGATACCTTCCAGGAGATTATCTTATAGTTGAACCCAACGGCAATAGAAAAATGTGAAGAAATTAGATTGGGAGTCCATATGATGACACCAAAAAGAATTCTCTTATTCTAAATGTGGCTTGGAATCAATTAGTCCCATGGCTGGAGGGCCTTTAAGTGGTCATCATCCAATCCTACCTCACAAATCAGCATTTCAGGATTCTTGGACTGGGAGAACATTCTTTGAGGAACATGAATTACATTTGGGAGGCAGTTCTCTTCACTTTGAAACCCCAGTAAAGGTCTCCCCTTTACTTCTGCTGCTTCTTTCATTTGTAGATGGTTTTTACTAGCTTCTTAAACTCTTTAAATTGCTCTCCCTTTTCCTTGAGAGCTTGATCATTAGTTATAGAGGGAGGAAAAGTCAATATGTATAAACTGGTCGTTCATATTATATTCACAGGAATGGTAATTATGCCTGGATTTTTAAAGTCTTTTCTCTCCAGACTCTGAGTAAATAGAAGTCCTCCACCATGGATTTATGGAAAACGAAGTTGTAATAATAGTTATTCTACAGTATCATCCAAACTTGTAAGCTGTCAGACATGAAAGAAAGGAAGCAGACTGAAATTGAGAAGTGGAGTCCACTGGAGAATGTGGAGTCCACAGAGGGCCCTAAGAGTCCCAGGTAGTGATTGCCCCAGGCTTCCAGTGCATCATCATCACCATGGCAACTTCATGCAAACGGGAAGGATGAGCTGAGCTTTGCCCAGCTGCTAAGTTTTCTGAGGCTCCCTGTACTCTCTGATGGTTTTCTTGCCTTAGATCTGCCATTCTTTATTAAGCACCGTGGTCATGAAATGAAAGCTCTTTGCCTCAGTAGGTTAGTTCCAATGCATGTGTCCTAATCAGTATGCACAGGAAGGCTGGCTAGCAGCTGTGTTTTGGAGAAGAGTTGAGTTGTGTCCTTTGAAGGTTTGTGAGAACCAGGTGAGGTGACATAGAACATCTAAGCCTGTCTGAAGGACATACATACCAGCCCAAAGGGATGCTAATAAATAGAAAGAACAGTTCCCCCTCTGGGCTGAGTCTGTAGTAAATTTCTCTTTCGCAGAGGAATTGCTGAATTATGAAATCACACCCACCCATTGTAGTGAGACATTATGTAACTTTGATCATAATTATATATATATATATCTTTCCCCCCAAAAAACAACATGGGGTAAGTCTCATATGTGAACTTTGAAAGTCATTGGCTGTTTCTTATTGATAACCTAAAAGTGGTTTTTATACTGTAGCCTGTGTTGAAATTACCTGGAGGGCTTGCAAAAACAGAGTGCCGGGCCCCACCCAAGGATTCTCTTCTGTAGATCTGGGGTTGGGCCCCGGCATTTCCATTTCTAACAATTTAGAAGAGTTTATATTTGTTGATGCTGCCGCTTCTGGACTACAGTTTGAGAACCACTGGTCTAACAGAGACCTCTACCTTTCCACATGGCTGCCACTTCCTGCCAGGAAAAAAAAAAACAAATTTCTTTCTGCATGGCAAAAATGGGATAACGTTCCATTTATTGTTTTTTTTTCTTTGTGTATTTTCTGATTTTCTGGAAGTACCACAGAAGGGTCCCAAAGGAAGTGTTCCTAAGCAGCTTCTTGTGAAACAGAGCTGGACAAATAACACTCTACCCACTGCGGATGGATATTGGAATTCGAACTGATTTGTGCGTATGCTTTGTTTATGAGTAGCATTATTTATAAAACTTGGAACTGGACTGTCTTTATGGAGTCATTACCACCATTCGGTTCAACACTAAGTGATTCCTTTTTGCATCCAAAATTGGTAGAGCTAACAGATGAGCACTGAGTTGAACCCATATATTGTTTATCTTATACTGTTCATCTTACTAGCAGCATATGCCACAGTATATGCCCTGTCTCAGTCATATACAAATACATGCCATATGATCTATGTCATATAATATGTGTATACATATATAAATAGACATATATATGAGTCGTATATATATATATATCCTTGAAATTTAAAAAAGTTTAATGCATGTCCAAGGGAAATTAAAGATTTATATATATATATAAAATATATATTTATATATATATAAATATTTATATATATAAATTAAAGATTTATATATATATTATATATATATTTATACATATATAAATATTTATATATATATAAAAATCTTTAATTTCCCTTGGACATGCATTAAAATTTTTTAAATTTCAAGGAAATGACCCTAAGTATTTTTTGAATAATTAAACATTACTGTAAGTGGAGCCATTTGGGACATAGATAAAGAATGTTTGTAACATTTTTAAGAGTGAAATTCACTTTATCCTGCTAATACCTTCAGAAAAGCAAGGCTACAAACTCCCACGATGCCAGGCCTCTAGCTGAAGAAGAAAAGGGTGGCATGACCCACTTGCTTTCTCTATTACATCTGGGGAAAAAATATGTTTACGGCGTTAAGCATATAGAACAGTTATTAAACACCTATTATGGGCATGTCAGGCATTAATTTAACAATGATACTTGTATATGTCCTTTCTCTCCACGGGAGATAGAACTTAATCGATTGGATTTGCTGAATTGCATTTGCTTTTAGTATATTCTCTGTAGGAATTGGATAAGGGGAGCAGTAAAACAGCAGTGCATGTTTCCCGGATGTTCCTTGTGGTGGATCCGTGGACACATTTAAGAAGGCCTGAAGATACATGACAGGAACAGGTTCCGTGGCCTTGAATCTGTCTCTGGAAGAACCTGTAGAACCCTCTTGAAACAGTACCTATTTCCTTCTTGTTGCCTGAATTAAATGCTTTCAACAACTGAAGCAGAGTTGAGAGAGGTGGCTTGCTTAGATTCTCTTAAATTATACTGGAACACTGGCGGTAAACCTCCCCTCATCTTTCCCAAACTTCAAGGCATCGTAGATACGGTACAAACCCTCCCCAGCCTCCGTTCCCACGATATTCCTGACACTCATGGAGGGAGAACTGTGATTCGTTGGCTCAGTATTGCTGAGCTCTGCCTCGCTGTTGGGAGAGAGAAGATTCTCAAGACAGCAGTAATCATCGGAACCCAGCTCTGTCTCCTTAAGGAGAAAGAACAGGCATACATGGCAACATATAGTCTAATGTGGTTTCGATGAGAAGCACATAGCAGGAAAGAAAGAAAAGAGGAAGAGTCACCTCGTGCCTTGACTTTGGAATAAATTCTGGGTAGGGCACATTTGGAATGAGGACAAAATGCTGCTGGCAAACAGACTTAGAAAGAATTCATCATGGAATTCGTTGTTTTAACCAAGCAGAGTCTACTCCAGAATCTCTTGATAGGTGGAGCTCTGGGACGACAAGCTAGTTGGAAGAGATAAGGAATTTGTTCTGAAGCCGTGTTGGTCAAGTAAATACAACCATGTGACCCAGGGTGTTCTGGCAAAGTTTTTAAGAAGAAGCCTTTATTTATATTTTATATATATTCTTCTACTGTTGTCGTTCTCTGTTTGTGGTGGATGGAGGAGAAGTCAAATGAAGTTCTTGGGATTCTAAAACATCTCAGCCTTGGTGCTGCCACTGTTGTAAGTTGTTCAGCATAACCTAAAGTGCCACGAGTGATGAAATGGCTTTAATTAGAAATAAATGCCTCTCCGGCCTCACTTCCCAGGAAGATACTCCTTTTTGTCATTTGACTTCGTTACCCCTTGGCCATTTGCCCTAATGTTTCTTGTTGTATCCAGCAACGCCCTCTTCTGTCTTCGTGTTTTTCATCCATCAGCTCTCAATCAGTAATTCCTTTGAGCATTAATGTGTAGTTTTATAGAGACTAGTTGTGACTTTTTTTTTTTTTAAGGAATCTCTGAAAATAAACCTTGTTTGAAAACATGCAAGAGCCTACTCAAGTGCAAAGTAGAGCAGGTGACTTGGAAAGTCGATTTCTGCCTTCTGGGTCACTCTGATCAGGTTGCTTTTGAAAGGGACTCCTGCTCAACACTGCCTTTGCAGAAACTTGGGCAGGATAATGTTTACTTCTTGACACAGCCTCAGAGAAGCCAAGTTCAAGGACAGAGCTTTGTCATCTTTGCGTTGTTCCTCCGTAGCGATGGCAACTGTGATTACAGCCCAGTCTCCCCAAGTCCTGAGTCTCTGCCAGGAGCTGCTTCCCTTGACAGAAAGCAGTCCGAGCACAGGGAGAAAGGGAATGAAAACAGGGCCCTGAGGAGCTGTGGAAAATTGTAGGTCTGGCTTACTCTCTAAACATGTCATTTGGGAAGGTAGTTCTTATTATGAAGTGGCTTTACAGTTGCCCTCTTTTTTTTTTTTTCATCACAAAATACATCTTAGAACACAGTTGCAAAAGAAAATGGTTTCAGAGTGTTGACCACCATAAAATTGACAATAGTTAATTTCAGCCACAAAATATTCTCTTTGGAATTATAAAGATTTTTCTACTCGTGACACATTTCGGTGTCCCATAGCACTAAATCTGATTTCAGCCTTAGCGGTCTAAGTGGAATTTACTGCAGACTGTTGTGTTCTTGTGCCGTCAGTATGTTCTCCTATGTTACATAGTACTTTTTCTAGTTTTCCCTATTACCTTGAACCCTACTGGATCTCTCTATTTATACTAATTTTAAGAAATTAAATGGATGCAAGTTCATTTGAGCAGGTGATGAAATGAACACTAGCAGCTCCCTGAGCTCTTTATCCCCTTAGCCTCTTCCATTTTCCTTTATACTCTTGTACACATTAAATGTTTGCTTGTTTACCTACTACCACTCTCTTCTGTCCTCTAAGCTCATAGCACAGTGGGGGGCTCGCGAGAGGCATTCAGTGGATGTTTGGCAAATGAATAAACAACATAAGTAGGGCCCCAACTTCTAGTTTAAGCTTGATACTCTCTACCCATGATTCCTGTGTCTGTGCCCTGAAATGTGTGTGTCATTCTTCCATTGCCTCTGGAACTATCAGAATCAATCATGAATTCCTTTTGAACTTGAGCAAAAAACAAGTAACATCACTCTACAGATGTGACACCATGAAGAATTAATTCCTGGAACGATAACTCGGCAGAGTCATAGAGTACCAAAACACTGAAGGGAAGCAAAAGGCTTTGCCTGGAACATCTGAAAAGTCAGTTGTAAAACTGGCAGAAAACGAGTGTAGAAACTTATTTCAGCTTTACAGCTGTATGAAATTGGCCAATCGCCATAGACTCTTCCTACAAATCACCAAAATTAGAGATGTACTGTGTGCAGATCTTAAAAAGATTCAAAGGGCTTCTTTCGATCAATCACACAAAGACATCAAACAACTTGGGTGCATTTTTTCCACTTCTCTCTAAAGTAAACATTCTAATGTGTGTTGTATATTTCAGTCAATCAGATTCACAACAAAAGGCGACAAACGGCCTGTGCATGGCTTCATTTTGTGTCACCAAATGTGTCAGCTTTCAGTCAAGAAGAACAATAACATTCTTGCCAATATTATGGCATTTTATTAATTTTTTTATCGAATTTGTATTCATATAATTTAACAATCAACTATTTTAACAAAAGTATCCATCTCATGCCTGCCCCCCTTCCTAATTCCTGCTCTCAAAAGGAAACAGTGTAAAAATTTTCTGGTTATTTCTTTGATATTTACCTCCAAATCACTCAATAACATGCTTAAGCTGCTTCTTCCTGACTTTTTAGCTTTATGCGATTAGCAAATAAACGTTCGTAGTGAAAGAAGGAGATTTCACATTTTTCCTTTATTCCCCACCACTCTCAAACCCCTCTGATCCCCATAATTTTCTCCTACCACTAAGCCAGTATAAATAAATCACAATTTTGGGGTAGATCAATATTCAGTATTAACATGATTATATAAGCACTATTCACAACTGAGCCATGTAGTTTCTACAATTAGATTTTCATTCTTATAATCTTATCTTTTTGGTTACTAATTTTCCATATGTTTGTCCCTTATTAACCCCCCCAACTCTCCTCCGTAGTGTGTGTCAATATGTTCAAACACATTCTTATTCTATCAGTTTTATCTTTTCAAAGACATCTCCCTCATAACCCTCCAGTGTGGGTCCTTTCTGGGCCTGCTTTTCATCTGTCATCTGAAGAACCCCTCAACCATCATTTTGGGTGTTTGGGATTTTTTTTGTCTTCTGTATGGAATCCCCTATTGTCTAAATATGTGTTACATTTTTTGGTTTACTCTTTATTATGTTAGAGCACTTTCTCTAGTAGATTCCTGAGAAACAGAGGGAAAGAAGCAATTTTTTGAAGACTTAATAAAGGCATTTTATTCCAGGCTAACATTCAATTAAGAGTTTAAATAGGCGGCGCCTGGCTGGCTCAGTCAGGAGAACATGCAACTCTTGATCATGAGTTCAAGCCCCACGTTGGGTGTGGAGTCTGCTTAAAAAATTAAAAAGCCTAAAAACTCCTGCCTAAGGAAGAGTTTCAATAGGTACAGAATTCTAGGTTCAAAATTGTTTTCCCTCCAAATTTTGAAGGCATTAGTCCATTATTCTCCAGCTTTCTGTGTTGAATCAAGAAGTCCAATGCTGTTCTTTTCTTCTTTAACGTTATTGAAGTATAATTGACATAAAAATTGTATATATTTAAGGCATACAACTTGATGTTTTAATATATTATATACATTGTGAAATAATCACAATTAAGCTAATCAACACATTCATCACCTCACATAGTTACCGTGTGTGTGTGTGTGTGTGTGTGTGTGTGTGTGTGTTAAGAACACTTAAGATCTACCCTTGTAGCAGATTTCAAGTGTACAGTACAGAAATTGGTACAGCCATTACAGGAAAATAATATAATTTCTTCAAAAAAATTAAATACAGAGCTACCTTATGATCCAACAATCCCACTTCTCTGTATATACCCCATGAAAATAAAAATCAGAATCTCAAAGCAATACTGCACTCCCATGTATATAACAGCAATATTCACAATAGCCAAGGTAATGGAAACTTCCTAAATGTCTGTCCATAGATGAATGAATAAAGAGAAAGTGATACATGCATGGAGTAGTACTATCCAGCTTTTACAAAGAAGGAATTCTTGCCGTCTGCAACAACATGAATGAAGCTGAAGGCCAATGCCATTGTGATTCTAAGTCCTTTGTATGTGCTTATAGTCTACCCCCCCAAAAAAAAGGAAAAGAAAAGAAAACGAAAAATAAAACCTTTTTTTTCTGTAGCCAGTGTTGTGAAATGTCACGATGATGTAGCTTGTTAGGGTAATTTCCATCCACTTTGCCGGGCCCTTGGTTGGGGAGGAGGATTGTTTATCCGGAAATTTTTATTTTGAGCTCTGAGAAATTTTATTAAATTACCTTGTTTTCTCTGTTGTTTCTTTGGGAACTCTTATTATTTAGATATTGTATCTCTCATTCTTTTTCTTCTATTTTCCTATAGTTAATTCTATTTTCTGAGATATTTTTCAAATTTATCTTCCTTAGCAAGTTTTCTATTACCGCTATATTTTTAAATTTCCAAAAGTTTTTTTTGTGTTAAGAGAGTTTCTTCCTTATAGCATCCTATCCTTGCTTTATAAATGTGATTCCTGTATGTCTAAGAGTATAAATGATAGGTTTGGGTTATTTCTAATTGTTGTAGAAATTGCTCCCTTCTGCGTAGTCTTTTCTCAGTTGCTTTTTAAAATTTTTGGTATCTTTTGTGTTAAAGATGTGTTGTGTTGTGTGTTACGTGTTATGTTGTGCATAGCCATACAGCCACTACCAAACTTTAGAAGAAACCCTCAATGCACAGTGAAGTGTTCCTTATGTGTCCTTCTGTCTCCTTGGCTTTTGTTTGTTTTCACTACATGTATACAACTCAGCTACTTTGCATACTATTTCGTGTGTTGTTAAACATGCAAGTTATTTTTCTCAGCATTCACAGTCTGTCTGGAAGTTGACTTCTACTTGAAGGGGTGATCTTTTCAGCAAAGACACGCATTAGAGAATACGCTGTTCGTGCGTGGCTGTCGACTTAACTTCCTTCTGTAGGCAAATCACCGTGTTGCTTGAGACTGCTGGTGACACTGCCTGTTCCACTCATCTCATTTTTCTGGACCAGTTTGTTGCCTGGTGGTTTTTCCCAGCATTCCAGGCTCCTAGCCTTCCTTTGGGTCACCCTGCTCCTAGATAACCCATTTAGTGTCTGGAGAGAATTTAGAGATCACTCATTTTCCTTCTATGCCCCTTCCAGAAGGCACCTGTAAATGACTTCATAAAAATTTCACTCTACACGCTTATGCCTTCAGTTTCTACATAAATAGTGGTTTGGTGATGGCGCTATGAGGCTTAGTAGCTTTGATGTGACCCCTGTGAGGTCCCCATAGGAGACACTGTCAATCACATTGTAGAATCCCATTGGAATTAGTGGAATCACAGAAGGGATTTGAGCACGGATGCCTAAAATGCCCCCAAATGTCTATCCATTGGTCTAGAGTGTGGTAGTTCATGAGACCCCACCCAGAGAAAATGCTAATCTTTATATGCTTTATGTAAGCTTATTAATTGGATAGTTTGGCCAAATCTTTGGCAATATGTAACATCTTGGGTACATAGGAAACTGGAAACTTCAGACTGGTTTCCTGTACTTAATCTTTTTTCCCATTTTTCACATACCTTCTATTTTAGATGTTTGGCAGTATATAACTATTTTGGTCTGCATCTCCCAGGATTGGGAAGGTTCTCATTTATTTATTTTTTAAATTTTTTTATTGGTGCAAAAGTATTACATATAGACAATTTTTAAAGTGCTGTGAAATTTTAAAAATTATCTGGGATGTCACTAACCAAAGGAGGTTACTGTTAATATTTCTGTGCTTTTTTTCAAGTTATTTTTTCTCTTTACTATGACGATAGAAACAACATTGACATACTAAATTTAAAAGATAATAATCTCTGTGATTGCAGTAATTTTTCACTATAAAGTATTTAGAAAATACAGAAACACATAAGAATTTAGATCCAGAATCTGACAATTCAGATAAAACCACCTTAAAACTTTATACTTATATAGTTCTTCAAGGTCTCATTAAAAAAATACATGTATTCACAAAAGTAATAAATGCTCATTTAAAAATATAGATGACAGAGGGGTGCCTGGGTGGCTCAGTCGGTTAAGCCGCTGACTCTTGATCCACACTGGGGATGGAGCCTGCTAAAGATTCTCCTTCTCCCTCTGCCCCTCCCCCCCAAAAAAGGGAAACTATAAATAATATTAAGTATTTGTCAATTGGGGGTTTTTGCATAAATTATTGTGTATCAAGCCATGAGGTCATTAAAATGAATGAGATCCATTTACATTCACTGAGATAGAAGATGTGCTTATTGTAAATGACCAAATTTAAAAAGCAAGTTGTAGAATAGTATGTGTGATGTAATTTTATTTAAGTAAGAAATATTAAAGGCTGGTATATATACCTATTTATGTTAGTATCTTTGGATCTTAGGAAATGTGCTTTATATAAATGTTGTAAATAGTTTAATTCATACAAAGATGGCGGAAAATATGCAACAAACTTTAAACAAAGCTGAACCTTGAAGAATTGCAGAGAAAAATAGGGCTAAAAAGGGAATTTTAATTATCTGTTCCATAACTCTCTGTTATCTATATTTTTTAAAGATATATTTATTTATTTTAGATAAAGTGAGAGAAAGAGTGTGCAAGTAAGCCAAGGGGCAGAGGGAGAGAGAAAATCCTGAAGCCAACTCCTCACTGAGTGTAAACCCCGCCTCGGGGCTCCATCCCAGGACCCTGAGCTGAAATCATGAGTCAGACATTGAAGCAACTGAGCCACCCAGGCACCCCAATTGTTTCTTACTATTATATACGACACTGTTGTATGTATCTGCACACAAACCATTTTTCATATGTGTACACAATAGTCTTTTCAGTCAGGTAGAGTCCTAAAAGTAGAATTATTCTACCAAAGGACATAAAAATATTTAATATTAGTGGAAGGTCCAATTGCCTTCCGAAAAAGGCAGTATGAGTTACTCCAATAATATATAAATATGCCTAACTATTCACACCACCACCAATACTGAATATTGTCGATCTTTAAATGTTTTGACAATTTGAGCAGTACAAAATACTAATTTTTATTTGAATACATGTTTCTTGGACTTGAGGCATCCCTGCAGACTGAATTTTTTGCAGGCAGACAGGCTGTTTGCTGCTGATTGTTGGCAATCTATGTAGGAAAGCTGCATTCCCCAGCATGCACTGCTTCCAGGGCTTGTCCTTCTGTCTACAGTGTTCTCCTTCTGTCTAGTAGATTAATGCATTGTGTGTGTGCCCATATCCATCTCAGAATCGGAGCAAAAGAGTCAAAAGACCTTCATCAGACCAATCATACTACAATCCCGGCCATTTTTGGGGGATCGCAGTTGGAATGAATGTAGGAAAACTTACTTATGGGAGCAAAGCTGATGTGGTACGTTGGCTGCCTAAAAGAGCAGAGTAGCTATGAATCTTGCATTCCTGGTCACAGCAGCACATAATGAGATACTGAAATGATGGGGAGAAGTGACGTCTAGGTACCTATATACAGAATTGCTGCTTTGCTTGGTTTCCAAATGACAAAGCACAAGTGGGTACTTATTGTACCTTTTGTTACATCAGTGATGATTTCTTCCAGATCCTGCAATTAGCCCTTTGCTTGTGTTGCACTTTTCTGAATTTTCACTGTCTTAGTGTCTTCATCATTCTCATTGTGTGAATTTGGAAAGGTCATGTCATAAGTATGAACCAGACACGATTTTAAATCAGAAGTCTCTGGATTGCCTCTGTGTGAAATATTTTATATAATTTCACTTCTATTGAAACATAAGCCTTAAAAATATTGGAAAGAGTAATAAAAGAAATAGTAGATGTTTAAATCTTGCCATTACACTTAGCATGCCATCCCCAGGATTCTGAGAGAGCGTGTCAGGGGACCCACTGCAGCTTTAAATATTGAATGATGGGATTCATGACAATGCAGCATATGGTTTTGTGTGAACAATGAATATTCTATTATATGATGTGTGCTGCCAGGGAGGAAGTGGGTTTTTGAAGACCTAGTGCAGCTGAGCCTTCATCAGACACAACCCTTTTCATGACTGATGTCTAAGGTCTAAAAGATGGATTGAGGTACTCACTTGAAGAAATCAGATGAGGATGAGGCCATTAATGAGTTACAACTGTGCCCAAAAAAGACACCAGCAGTTGCTACAACCACATAAATTTTGAATGACTTGATAGTGTCCCTGGTGACCTGTGCTTGATCCGAGCTGCCTAAATTTTCTTACATTAGAAGCATGGTGATTTCATCCCCGTCCTTAGAGAGATCATGGCTGCATTTCCCTCTTGCAGCTCCTGACCGGTTAACGCCGATACCATATCTCCTTCTCTCCAGCCCTCCAGATTCAATTTTCTCCTGTATGAGTTTGTCAAAAGTGAAGGTAACTAAAAGAACATTGTGTAAGGAGGAAAATCACTAATAATTAGCAACAATAAGGTCCTGGCTTATGGCAGCTTTAGTTGACTCTCAAGGGCTTCTCCCTGCTTCTTCACTTCTGATCAAAAGGGCAAACTCAGAGGCCAGTAGGCTGACGGTGAGGAGAAATAGTAATCTCTATTCCACGATGTTAGTAAGTACATTTCTATTGTTTGACTCTGCTTTAAAATGCTGGTAAAATGACCATTACTTAAAATGGCCCCGGCCACAAGTTCGGTTACGGTCCACAGGTCAAGAAATTGCTCTTCCAGAGGATAGCAAGCAAATACATGTGTGAGAGATGGGCTATGACTGAGCTTCAGGCTTCAAGGAGAATCCTGGGTTGTTGTTTCCATTGTCACGTGGGTTGGCAGGCACCATGGCATGCAGTCCACGCAAAGTTGGCACTGCTTCTCAAATTTGAATGTGCACACAAGTCCCTGGGGATCGTGTACAGATACGGGTTCTGGGTTCCTTTTCTGCTGGGCTTGGTGAGGCCCAGGGTTCTACAGTACTCCCAGCTCCTGGGGGCTGCTGATGCTGCTGGTCTGCAGCCCACACTTGGAGTAAATGCAATCTTCCATTCTGAATCTTTTCATTGTGGCTGAAGATAGAAACACACCTCTATCCATCTGTGATCCCTTGGGTTGTTCATCTTGAGGGAACTTCCCCTTCCAAGCCCTCACCTGCACATGAGTGAACAGAAATCCAATTGTTACAATGAAAAAAAGATGATTAACATAGTTTGTCTGAAAGTTCCTTCATTCCTTATGAGGTCACAAAGTAAAGTCGCTAGAGTTAGCGATGAGCTTTAATAAATGAACTGAATATAGTCAATATTTTACTGCTTGAAACATTTCACAATTTGCTGACCTGTAAGTACAGTAGGCGGGGATGTTTGTTAAGAATGGTAATGCTGGGGCGCCTGGGTGGCTGTGTGTTAAGCATCTGCCTTTGGCTCAGGTCATGATCCTGGGGTCCTGGGATTGAGCCCTGTGTCCAGCAACCTGCTCAGCCCCTTCCCCCTCCTCGTGCTCTCCCTCCCTCTCTTGTACTCTCTCTCTCAAATAAATAATAAAATCTTTAAAAGGAAAAAATGGTAATGTTGAAGAAACAGTGTTTCACAGCTTCAAGTCTGTGACTCACCTGTTGGGTCTCAGGGAAGCCCAGGGTTACCGCCTTCACAGCACTATGGCTCCCTCAGTGTGGGGTTCTCACATTGCTCCAAGGCCAAGGACTAGCCATGCACTCGTTCATTCCTGTGTCCACCCACCACACACAGGACCAGGCACCTGCAAGTGCTCAGTGAATGCTAGTGAAAAAAAAATCCTTCGGAATAAATATATAAAGTAAATGATGGCATATCAATCCAGGGGAATAAAATGTACCTCAGGAAATAATAATTGCAGCAACCCTAACAGCATGAAATTTTTATATTATTATGTTAAGTGAAAAAAAACTGGATGCAACAATGCATTTTTTGTGTGTTTACAATTTTTAATATATAAATAATGAATAAATAACACAAAGGAACATGGGAAAATGGAAACAGTAGGCTAATTATGGATGAGTTAATTTCATCTTAAAAGTATGCCTTTTTTATATTACAGTTTTCAATAAATTATATATAAGAAACCACAATGAGTTATATTTTACTTATCATTAGACATCATTCTTGCTTCCCTCCATGTACTTAATTGTAAAATCCCACTCTACCTAAGACTCCCTTTAGAGAAATTAAAGACAGATTTTGAAAACATTTAACTATAAGAGTGAATAAATTTTTATAGATTATGTTAATGCTTTCATTTTACTTGTAAACTCTATAGTATTCCCTAAAATTTGATGGAACTCACAGGGCCCTTATGGAAGAGCTCTTGTCCTGTTCATTTTATCCTTTCCTCATCCAGACACTCAGCAAAATGAATGATAGGCTGTCAGGAATTCACCTGATCAAATGGAGTGTAGCCAAACTCTCACATGCTTAAATCAATTGGGTAGTGTTTTCCCCCACTGCACTTCTTTTGGCTTCTGTACTACATAAGTTATTTTTTTCTAATTTAAAATCGTGCCTTTGGGATGCCTGGGTGGCTCAGTCAGTTAAGCATCTGCCTTCAGCTCAGGCCATGATCCTGGGGTCCTGAGATTGAGTCCTGCATCAGGCTCCTTGCTCAGCGGGGAGCCTGCTTCTCCCTCCATCTGCCACTCCCCCTGCTTGTGCGCTTTCTCTTTCTGACGAATAAATAAATCATCTATTAAAAAAAAAAGATAAAATCATGCCTTTGTTTTCATCTTGTGTAAAATCTAGCCTCAATAACAGGTATGTTCCTTCATCTTTCTGCCTACAACTGTTAAATTTGAAAGTGATGTTATCAGGTAAAATCAGCTAGCAGCTGGGAAGGTCATGTTAACTTTTTGCATTTTTACTGAGAAGTAAAATTTCGGCCTAGAAATTGACAGCATGAGTCCTTATTGAAATAGTTTGAGTAATGGCAGAAGACAAATTCTTTTTCTTAAACTGGCTTATGGAAACTTTTCTCTTCTGTAGGTGGACACACTTCTTGTCTCTCTCCCAGCCTTCTCCCTCTATCAGTTTCTCTCTCTTTCTTTCTTCATCCGTCTTTTTCCTCCCTTAAATGATCTGCACTTCTAGATAAATGTCTTCAAATTCATTTTTATTCAGATATTTGAGTTTATATTTGCATATCCAAATGCACCCATGCGCTCACACCTGTACACATATGTTATGACATCCTCATGTTTTGAGAGGTGCACACCACTCTCCTTTTGCTCCCCTTTGTACCTCTGGAGCCTAGCAGATCCCTCCATATAGTTCTTTGAAAGAATGAATATGTGAATTAAAGAATGAACAAATGCTATTCCTAGTGAGATAAGAAATAGTGTTGAAGACCAACAAATGATAAGAAACTTATAATTATAGTTTGCATGTCCAATTTGACTACCCTTTCACTAGAATCTTCAATCATGTCACTTTTGTTGATAAATATTTCTCTTTCTCCTTTGCTTCACTATTTGCTGCCAAACCATGGCCTTTAAAACTTGTTCACCTCTTTATTTTCCTACCATCTCCTCTTTTCCTTTTGAAAAAATGTTGGACAACACTCAAGAATCTTAATTGCATCTTCTCCTTTGAACTAGCACAGCATTTGGTTTACACCTCTCTTCCGTCATTTATCTCATTCTGCTTTGTCATTTGGGAACTTGACTTTTCATCCCTACTAAGTTTTCAACCCTTTTAGGAAAATAATGATTTCTCTGTTTAAAAATCTTTTGGTATTGCCTAGATTGGTTCCTAGAACATCATTGACAATGACTGCATTGAAGTTTGAATTTGAAACATCCTCTATAATGAAACACAGTTTAAAATGCTCAAACAGTGTTTATCCAAAATTGGAGAGTAGAAATGATTTCAAAAGAGTAAGATGCTCAAGGAAAAATATTTATTAAACTTCTCTGAGGCCAAATGAGCATTGCATTTTATACAGATAAAAGGACTTTGGTGTTCCTAGAAAATTAGGTGTGCTATACATTGTAAGAGATTGTACATATTCTTAGAACAGGATTGCCTTTGTATCAGAAGTGGGGAGGGGGGAGAATATAGAAGAACAGATCAGACATGTCTTTGGTTGGTGCAAGGAGAATGATATAAATTCCTTATTATGTTTATAAAACCTGACCTTGGAGTCCCAGAAGCACTTTGGAGATCTGCTGGGATCCTGATGTCATCGTGCTGCTCTTTTTTCCTCCCCTCCACTGTTCCACAGTATTTGTATGGCTGATTTATTTGCCTATTTCCTCAACTTAACTGTGAACTTTGGATGGACTCTGTCCCATACTCAGTCCTTCACAAAGAGTAGAGAAGAAAACATTTTTATATTGAATTGTTGCTGCAAAGTCCCATAGTGAATAATGATTTGAGGAAGAGAAAACTATTGGTGGCTACTCTGGAATGTGTAAATAAAATTTCATCATCTCCATTAGTACTTTTCAAATGCTCTCCTCCCTAGTGGATAGGGGGTAATGGGATGAATTGGCAGACGCAAGTGCAAAAGTTGAGTCTCTATACTCCCCAACTTCACTTGAGTTTGGTATCTTTTTCGTTAGGACTTCTGTAATTTGAACAGAAAGTTTTGCCACCAGAGAGTTTTTGGTATTCGTTACTCTTGTTGGTTACCTACAAACTAGCTTCATTTGAAATATCAGTGCAACTGAATTATGCTGAAGAGGGAAAACAAAGGAGCTGTGAAAATAGTGCTTGTCTGTGCCTTAGCAATTATATAAAAGAGAAAAATAAGGAAGACTCTTTAAAAACGAGAGAAATTAGTATCGTATTGTTTGAGTGTGTGGTGCTGGAAAAAGGCTGGCTACTGACTTACAGATTTTTAACTCAGCCTGCAAAGGTCAGAGAGGACAAAAAGCTATTATGTTCCAACAGGTGTTTTAGGATCTTTGGAAATGAGTTTGTAATTTGAGTTGCATTCAGAGACAACAGGGGTATATCACTGTAAAAACCAAGCAATCACAGTGCCAGGACTTTCTGCAAGAAGACTTTTGCATGCAGAAGTCAGATGGGAAATGTGTCAAACATGCTTACTCTTGAAATATTGGTAGATAAACCTTACATCAGAGATCTTGCTAGCTATGTACATTTTATTTGATCCTGCATCTTTGGCTTGAGTCACCTCTCTCTTGGAAACATTCAGTCTACCTTTACTCCATTTGGGTCGAAGAACGAACTTTTGATCACAGTCCTTTGCCAATGTGTTTAATCAAGTCTTACCACGTGCAAAATACCAAAGTGGTTGAGGATGTGGGTATTTCTATTGAGTTTCTTATGCCTTGATCCAGGACAAAATTCATGTATTCAACATCCAACTATTGATTTCAACATGTTCTAAATATTATGGTGCAACAGATGTACAATCACTGAGGAAATAAAGAGCAAGGACTTTGTTGAACACTGAGCTGCATTCACATATCATATTCATTTCTAATATGTCCTACATTTTACTTTCCACAGATGCCTTCTTTTTCTCATTTATTTAAAGAAGACTTATTTTGATTAACTTAGTAGTTACTAGAATAAAAACAGTATGCGGACTCCGGAGAGTTTAATGATTCCTTTGTATTGGCAATCTGTCATAATGTAACGCCTGCATGCTCTTCTTAGTTGAACCATAAAGATGAACGAGAGTCCAGTCTTGATAAGCAGTTCATTCACATTTTCCGTTACTATGGCTGTTAATATTCAGTGACTAAAGAAGCATCCAGTTCTCATTAAGCTGTATTCTGAATGGCACTGTGCAGAACAAAGGAAAAAGAAACATGCTATTTCTGAACTTGATGCCAGCTGCCCTGCTTCTCTTTTGTCTGGTTTGATATGTTAAAATCTCAGTTAATGCTGTTGACAAGTATGTACACTTGCAGTTGCCAGTCAGGCCTTAACTTCCACAAAAGAACTGCTGGAGAAGTTCTGGCCCTGAGATGGCTGCTGAGATAAAAAGCCCCTTTGACTAAAAAACACCACCTCTCCCCTCTATGTGGTGTGCCCTAAAATGCAGCAACACAGCCACCAGAAGGTGACTCTGAATGCAAAGGTAGAAAGAGAAAATTGCAGGGTTCGTGGTTGCCAGGACAGGGTTCCATAAAGTTGGCCATACAATTGCAATCATGCTGGTAAATCAATATGTGTTGCCATGGAGAGATAGCTATAAGAGGAAAAACAGATGGTGGTGGTTGTGGTGGAGACAAAGAAATAAGATCCCCAAATCTCCTTCCATGTAAAGGTTATATAGAATTCAACAGTTCAGGAAAGAACGTCATGTGTATGTCTTGAAGACTTCCATTACCATTTGATCATGTTCATGCAAAAATATACCATTAAAATCATCGTATTATTTGTCTCCTTATTTCCCTTATGTCCCAAGTTAAAATAATATACTGCCCCACTTCACCTGTCAAACCATTGCCCTTATTTTAGTCAACTCATGTAAATACCCATTTTATTTACATCTATCATGATTTAAAGCAAGATTGCCCACTGAATATTTTCACTGCAAAAAAAAAAAATTATCCTTTCTCTGAAGAGAATATTATTTGACAAATATTTATCATACAGCCACCAGATGCAAAACACTGCTATATTCCTTGTATGTATGCTACCTGATAAAAACATCAGCTGACCCCAGCCCTGGATTACTGAAACCTTATATCTCACGCTACAGTTTTGCCCTTTAATGTTTATGTAATAAGAAAGAACATGCAGTATTTTTTATACTTAACACAGTCTGATCCATGAGTTTCTAAAAACACATAGCTTAATAATGAAAAATCAGATCTTAATCACTGTTATAAAAGAAGACTTCTACTTTTATTTGTCCTAATGTATGGTATGAAACAGTAAAAACCACTTGCTGGAGAACTAGATGAGTGCAATTTTCCACTTTGTCTCAAAACAAAAAGATGACCTATGTCAGTAGTGTCCTAATAAAACATACCAGCAGAATTTTGTTTCCTTAAAATAAGACGTTTTTCTTTGTAATTCCATAAGAGGAACATGTAATAGAGGCAATATAATACTTGAGATCAGAAACATCTTTGGAAGACTTATTTCTGGCAACAGGATAGAATAATTTTCCTGAACATCACTGCTATTAGAAACAACTGTAAATGCCAGATTTAAAAATGTTTTAATTGCATTAATGAACTAACAAGAAACTAAGTTTTTCTAAACCTGAGCTTCAGTTTCCAAGACTCAAAGAACAGTGAAAATGAGATTAATCTCTAAGGACCACCGAAGCTAGGAGTTTAATAGAAGAAACTTTTCATAGAGCTGGAACCCCAAAAAGCTACAGTTTCAAAGTGAAGGTGAGAACCAGATCCAAGCCCCACCCACCCAAAGAGAAGTAAAATTGTCTGCTTCCAATCCTGGTACTACATGGAAAAACATAAAAATTTGTCCTGAATGTTCATAAAAGTAGATTAGTCCTCACATGGGTTTGTAAGCTAAATTCACACCTCTTGGGTGATCCAGAAAATCTATAAGCAAAGAATTTAAATTCAAATAGTAGGAAGCTATTAGTGTCTCAAGTCACCTGGCAAATACAAATGAAAATCCAAAAGCAAATAAAAATCCTTTTGGAGGTTATCTACTTTCAAAACAAATAACAAAATTTCCCACAGGTAAAGTTCCCAGGAACTAGACTCAAAATCAACAATTCAGAATATACAGAGAACCAAGGCATCATACCTGTAAAGCAATAGAAAAAGCAAACTGGAATAAGCAAGCTAAATTAAACCCACAAAGATATCAGAGGTAGAATATGAAATAAGTAAAAATTAATATCCTCAAAGAAGTCAAAGACAGATGTGATGTATGGAAAGAGCAAAATGAGCATCTTTGAAAAAAGAACCATATACAATTAACAGAAATAAAAATATATAATATTAATTTTTAAAAACTCAATGGATGAGTTTAGAAAATTCAAAATAATGGGGGAAATGATGAATGGGAAAATATTTTTGAGGATATTATACAGAATGCAGTAGAAAAAAACAAGAGTTAGGAAATGTAGAAGAGGAAGAGGAAGATGTAATGAGTTCTATGTGCCTGTATGGAGTTCTGGTAGAAAAAAAAAGAGAAACAGAATAGGACAAGTGTAAGTATTTGAAGAGAATTTTAGCTGAGAAGTTTTCAGAACTGATGAAAAACACCAATCATCAGAAGCTGGAAAACCAAAAGTTACCAAGAAAGATAAATTAAAAGATACCCAAACAAAGAGACATTATAATCCATCATCAAACTTCAAGAACATAGATTTTGAAATCTGTGGGTGGAGCAGGAAGGAGACATTGTGTTCAGAGGAAAAGTAATTAGCTCACTTCTTACTAGCACAACTGTGATCCAGCATATTTTTTTAATGTGCAGAAAGTGAAATATACTTAATTGACATTGTTTTTAAGTATTTGAATGAAATAAATATACTTTCAGGTGAAGAAGATGGGAACAAGTTTGCCACCAAGATGCCCTCATTTAACAAATTGAAAGTATTTTTTTCAGAGAAAAAAATAACTTTTTCCAGAGAAAGAGTCTTAGAGACAAGAATAATTGATGAAGAGGAAGATGATATATATATATGGAAAAATCAGATACAAACATTGACTGAATAAAACAATAATAATAATACTATAATAATAATAATAATAATAATGTCAATATAGAAAACTATACATAAAAATTGTTATTTTGGGAATTATAGTATTCTAACACCATTGCATTGTTTGGGAAGAAGAGAAAGATAATGATTAACTGTAGACATTGATAACTTATATATGTATATGCTAAGAAGTCTAGTGTAATTGTTTAAATAAAGAAGTAAAGTCTATGCACTTGAAACTAATAAGGGGAGAAAATAGAAAGGGAAAAAAACGATCATTCCAAAAGAAAAAAAGTAGAAAAAAGAAGCGTAGAAATGGCAAGAAAAATAAATACAAAACCAGGATAATAAAATCAATACAAACATATCATTAATCACACTAAATATAATTGGACAAAATGCTTGAGTTAAAAGACAAAGATTCTCAGTTTGAATTGGAAAAAATAAGGCCAGTTATATACTTATGTCATTTATTCGAAGTAAGTTTTTAATTGATGATATGCAGATGGGTCATGTTTCTTAATCCACTTTGCCAGTTTCTGTCTTTTAATTGATATATTTAGACCGTTTACATTTAATGTGATTCTTAATATATTAAGGATTGAAATTCTAACATTTTATTTTGTATTTTGTTTATCACTTTTTTTCATTTCTCTGTTTTCTTTTCCTCACTTCCTGTGGGTTACTTGGACATTTTTTGGAATTCAATTTTGATTTATCCATTGTGTCATTTAGTATATCTCTATGTAGGGCTTTTTTAGTGGATTCTCTTGGGATGACATAATTTATCTATTGGTGTCATCATTTTACCAGTTCAGGTAAGTATAAAAACCTGACCTCATTTTTTCCCCCTTTACCCTACCCTTTAATAATATAATTATTTTAAATATCTCTTCCACATATATTTGGAACCACAACCATGTTATAAATTTTGCTTCAATCATCAAATATACTTTAGAAAGTTCAAGAGGAGAAAGAAGGCCTATTCTATTTACTGGTATTTCTGCTTATTGTGTTCTTTCTTCTTTCCTGATGTTTCAAGATTCCTTCTTTGATCATTTTCTTTCTGTTTAGAGAGCTTCCTTTAGCCAATATTTTAGGGTAAGTCTGCTGATGACAAATTTTCTTGATTATTCTTTTTCTGAAAATGTCTTGATTTCCACAAATTCCTGATGGGTATTGTTGCTGGGTATGAGATTTTCAGTTGACAGTTCTTTTTCTTTCAGTATTTGGAAAGTATTGTGCTACTTTGTTCTGGCTTCCATCATTTCTTGTGTTAAATGAGTTGTTAAAATTATTTTCCCCTATAATTTAAGTGTTGTTTTACTCTGGCTGCTGTCAAGATAATTTACCTGTCTTTAGTTTTCAGAAGTTTAATTATGATGCATCTTGTCATGGATTTCTTTGGATTTATTCTGGTTGAGATTCACTCAACCTGTTCAATCTCTAGGTTTATTTCTCATGCTAGCTTTGAGAAGTTTTCGGCCGTTACTTCATCAAATGTTTTCTCAGTCTCACCCTCCTTGTCCACTCCACTGGGGAGTCCAGTGACAGAGATATTAAATATTTTATTATAGTTTCACAGGCTCTTGAGTCTCTGGTCATTTTTCTTTCAATCTGTTTTCTCTATGGTTTTCAAACTGAGTAATTTTTATTGTTCTAGTTTCCATTCTATTGCTTCTTTCCTCTGTCCTCTCCTTTCTGTTGTTGAGCTCATTCACTGAGCTTTTTGTTTTATTTATTATATTTTGAGTCCTGAAATTTCCATTTTGTTCTTTATATCTCCTATTTCTTTGCTGAGAATTTCTATTTTTTGCTGAGGTTTTCTAATTTTTCATTTGTTTCAAATATGCTTATAATTGCTTATTGAATCGTTTTAACATGGTTGCTTTAAAGTCTTTGTCAGATAACTTTAACATCTCTCTGTTCTTGGTGTTGGCATCTATTATTTGTCTTTTTTCACAGGTCTTCCTGGTTCTTGGTATGACAAGTGACTTTAAAACCTGGATAACTTTATATTATGTTATGAGACTCTGGATCTTATTTAAACCTTCTGTTTTAACTGTCTTTTTGGTGATGCTGCTCCAGCAAGAGAAGAGGGTGGGGCAACCTCCAGGTGGAAGTGGAAATACAGATTTCTCTTTCAGACCACTGATACCACTTTACTGCTAGGTGTGAATGGGAGTTTCATCTCCACTGGCACCATGGTAGGAATACCCTCATTAACTCTGGGCATGGGTGAAAGCCCAAATTCTCCACTACTTTTCAAAGGGAGAGATGCCTCATCACTGCCAGGTAAGAGTAGAAGTTCTAGCTCCCCATGTGGTCAGCAGGGTCACTCCAGGGTGGAGAGCACCCATTATTGGCTGGCAGGGATGAAAGTCTCAACTCTCTATTTGTACTCTCTGACACCATTCTTGCCTTATTACATTTTCACTAGGGCAGAATTATAGGCTTCTCATTCAGCTTTCTTGGCATCACTGAGGGAGCGGCTGCACTTTGTGTGTGTGTGTGTGTGTGTGTGTGTGTGTGTGTGGTGTTTGACTGGAGTAGAGTGGTTATTGCCCCAACTTTTTCTCTCTTACTGAGCTAGCACTGCCCTTTTCATGGTCCTTGGGCTAGAGAGAACAAGTTTTCAAGGACTTTTTTTATCTGCACCCACTGGCATTTCTGACTTACCAGCTTTGTAATTCCAAGTCTGGGGTATAGGCAGCAAAAAGAAAACCCAGGGAAATCACCATCTATCTCATCATTCCTCAGATTGCTAACTGATCTACCTTCTTCTCTCCACTTTTTAGGGTCTTACGTTTGTTTAAAATGTGATGTCTCAGGTTTGTAGATGTACTTAACATACAGAAAAGTATGCCTCCTCCATCTTCCTTCAAGAGAAAAATCTTACCTGTTTTGTTGAATTACTTCCTAGAAATTATTGTATTTATTCATACAACCTTGCTACCACAGATTAGAAAATAAATTCATGAAGCAGACACAAATGAGAAAATGTCTGTACACTTTATAAACTGTATATATATATTTAATGAAATAGTTAAGCCATGTAGTAATTAATATAAACCTTCAGGGCAAGGCCATGTGGTGTAAAATATCTGGACTCTGGAGCCTGACTGAGCTAGGTTCTCACGTTGATTCTCGAGTGTATTAGTGGCCCCTTAAATCTGTGTAAAATGAAAGCAAAAATACCCTCTTCAGAGGGAATACTATAAGGTATATGATACAAAATGTAATAGCTACCATACAGTCGGTGACAGGCAAATATTAGCTCTCTCTTTTTCCCCTAACTTTATCAGAAATGGAAATAGATTTGTAAAAACAATAGTCCTTTTATTTTAAAATATAAAACTCTTTGAGACAAAGGTCAAAGTATCACAAATATGTTCTGTAATAATAACATGTTAAGGCCCAGTATGGAATAGTAATTATGTTAACTGTACATAAATGGTGGGGAAAAGCATTATTCCTTCAAAGAACTTTACAAATATGGATCCTCAGTAGAAGCAAGGGAATGAGTGGGGCTGAGATAAAAGCTCAAGATGTTGGAAATTTATCTCTGTATGGTCGGCATAGCTGCATCAGAGTGCATAAAATTATCATTTACTCAACCCCTGTCACTATTAAGGGGCCTAGAAGACAGATCATAGGACAGGTTCTGTTTTATTTAGTCTGTTCGTACACTTACAATCTAAAACCCTGGGCACTAAGAGGCTGATCAAGCTTCGCTGATTCTTTGAGAAACATCTTTATGTCCAAAAAGTATGAGCATGGTTAAAAAGTGGTTAAATCAGTTTGTCCCCTGAAACTTTGAAGATGAAAGACACCCATATCAAGTTAATGAAGACCATCTCACCAAATTAGGTCATAGCTATTGGGCAGTAATAGCTGTAAAGAAGACAGACAACAAACGTTGTCTGTTGTCTGAGGTTTTCACTAGTTCTACCACCAAGGATATGTTCCACTGTCAGCAGTTTGCAGAACCTACCAGCACCCTTCCCAGAATATGGACAGCAGCAGGATACTCAAGCAGCTGCTACATAGTGCGTTCAGAAGAACAGGAGAAAAGCAAAGAGAACCGTAGTAAGAAAAAGAAACAGTTGATAGCGTTAACCTACTTTAACACCATCAACTGTTTATTGCTTAAATGTTCATTGTACACTCTAATTTTCAAATGAGAATAGCTTCTCTATAGCATCGATGCTTTGACATGTTCAAGTTCTTTTTCCTATATTGTTTTCTAAAGAAGAAACATTTAATTTCATTCCTAAATGAAAAATCTACTTCTTGCTGAAAATGTATACTTTAAAGGAATTCTTTAAAGAAAGCTTTCTTGCAGGTGGTCTCTACTACAAATAAAAATGCGCAAAGGCCCTTAAAGAAACGTTTGGCCCATAACCCTCTCTTCTGGCTTCTCGTGCTGGGTTGCCATTTAAGTAAAACCTCCATGGGACTCTTAAATGCCACGGCAGGCATGTTCCTGCCAGCTGTTTGTGGGATTGTATAGGTCACCCAGCCTAGGGGGTTCAACTTTAGTGTTCTTGGATCCATTATGGCTCCATGGAGGATTGAAATTCAATCTTCAATCACTGTTCTGTAACAAATTGACACTTTGGGCTTTTGCTAAAATAGTTGCCTTATTCCTAGCTTGAGCTATTCATGGACTGGAACTGCATTTTTTAAGGTCAGCTTCTGCTTGGCAAAATTGGAGGAGTTAGGCTGTGGGATAATTTCTGGCAGGGGAAGGATACTTAGCCGCTGAATCCAATGATGAAATCACACTGTTCAGAGGTCAAGGGACATCCTTGAACAAATACTAACAGATTAATCTCTTCTGGCTAATTTTTGTGGAATTCTTACTCAGAGTATTGACTTCATGTGAAAGAAAGAACGAGAATATCCTCCCCCTAGTTTCTTCATGGCATGGGTTTGTCTTGCATCTGTATCAGTGTCTGCAACGCTAGAAAACAAGTATGAAAACCACTCTCCAGATAAGAATCTATTGGTAAAGGGGTGCCTGGGTGGCCGGTTAAGCGTCTGCCTTTGGCTCAGGTCACGATCTCGGGGTCCTGGGATCAAGTCCTGTGTCTGGCTCCCTGCTCAGTGGTGAGTCTGCTTCTCCCTCTCCCTCTGTCATCTCTCTTGATCTTGCTCTCCCTCAAATAAATAAAAATCTTTTTTTTTAATAAAAGAACCTATCGGTAAATATAAGAATCCTTTTAAAAATGTTTGCTGCCAAAGCATTTTAAAAGTTTACTTAATTATAAGAAGCTCGTTTCTTATAATTATACCCCGGAGCTTGAAATTTTGTATATTTAGCTAAGCTAACTGGGTTGATATAAGAAGGGTAGTGTTTTAAAAAATCCCTAACAGTAGGTAACCCAGAAGTTATTTTTAGTAGGTACTAGGTTTCCTTAGAGCATGTTTTTTGCCCAATTCTTACTATTATTTCAGTTATTCAAATTATTTTTGGCTTAACCTAAATCGACTTTTGTGCACATTCTGATAGAGAAGAGGGGATCTCCATACCTGTATTGAGTTCAGTGGCAAAGTTCTCAGTTCCTTGCTTTGAGGTAGTATCAGTGGGCATGATCGACCAGTGGACCATCCACACTAGGTTGTAATCCGTCTTTGAAAAAAAAAAAAAAAGGAAAAGGGATAGGGAAAGACCACAGTTGGAATATGTCATCTGATTCTCTGTAAGATCTGTAAGTAATTAAAACACATCAGCTTCAAAACTGTAATTTTCTTCCTCACTTTCAATAATTGTAACAGTGTCCACCCAGCCACTTTTCTTTGGTCAGAGCAAAGATGTAAGCCAAGTTGACCTGGGTTATCTTTCACCTCTCCCATATAAGTGGCCATTAAATTCTCATTCTTGAATATTTCCACACTGTCTCTGTTCTGATTTCCCTTGTCTTACTTCTTGTTCAGGGTTCCATCATCTCTCATGTGAAAATTGCAATACCTTCCACCATGTGCCCCACCTTCAATCCAAGTTTTATCTTTACCCCCATTACCTCCCTACTCCCATTACAAAACAGGATAAAAACACTTTCAAACCTCTGATAGAGGGGTTTTCTAAAGCATCAGACTCTTTATGAAACTCCTTTATGCATGAGATAAAACCTTTAATGGCCTCTTAACAAGGGAAATCACAAACTCTTTAGCCAGGCACACCTTGCTCTTCATCGTCCCCTGATGAAGCACCTTCCACAGCATGTGTGCTATACCAGTGTTAGCAAACTACAATTCTTGGCCAACTGGTAGGCTGGAAATCAATTTAGTTGGTTTAGACTTGCACTGCTAATGAGACACAATAGAATAGACCAGACTACGGCATGCATAAGATTAAACATTGCTTCTTGATGTTTTGTTTCAGTATGTATGCTGTCGATGTAAAATGTATCTCATAGTGTGGATTAAGGTAAAAGGCATGTGTACACTGACATAGAATGAGAGGGGAAGAGAGATAGAGAGTGGGAGAGAGAGAGATGGTGGGAGAAAGCACAAATCTTCTTCTTAAGTAATCCAAGTTTGTTGAGTAAAATTTTTAGAAAACCTTCGATAGCAATAATGTTTAAATGACCAAGATTCTACTACTCGGTTACAATTTGGACAGGTGGATTTAATGTTGTACGTTTCTACACACAGATTTACATGGATAGCTACACAAGCATTTCATATGCCTAGTAGGGTCTCAAAATATGTTGATTGAATGACTAGATATGTTTCTTTTTATCAAGTAGAATGTCATATGTACACATGATTTTGTCCTACGTAATATATTATGATCAGTTTTTTTTTAAATCCATACATATTGATCTACGTTCTTTTGTATGGATACGTAGTGGTTCACTTTATCAACATATACTTTTAATATCTCATAATATTGAACACGTAGTTTTCTATCCCCCTTCATTATGAACATCATTTTTGTGAACATCCTTATATGAGCAAATATGTACATATATATACACACACACACATGTTACACACGTGTGTGTGATATGTGTGTGTATACATGTACACCAGGCACATATATAAGCGTCTTATATAAATATTAACTCATTCAGTCTACAAAACAACATGATGAAATAGATTCTATCATTTTGCAGATGAGGAGCCATGACACAGAGAATTTAAGTATATTGCCCAGGATCACATGTTAATTAGTGACAGAGTCAGGATTATGAAACCAGCCGGTCTGTTTCAAGAGTCTGTGTACCTAACACTATGCAATGTTGCCTCAACTTGTCCAATTAAGATAAATTTCTGAAAGTGGACATAAATGTAGTGGAACTAAAATTGACATTTTATGGCCCTCTGAAATGCTCTGCTGTACCCTTTGCTTTCATTATTCTTCAATTAATTTAACAAATTGTTTAATTATTTAATTGATTGCTTTAATTCATTGCTCTTTCATTATGCTTTTTCGTTGTTAATTTAATTGCCCCGACTCTTCTTTGCTTGAAAAATTTTGACCATTCTTTGGGAACCATGCTCAATAGCCACCTTTTTTGTAGAGATGTCTTAAACATGCTGGTCACACCAGGCAGAGGTTAAAACACTTTTCCATGTGTTCCTATAGCTCTTTGAACACTGTTGTACCACAGTATATATGTTTTATTATAATTACTTGATCTGTGTCTTTCTTCCCCACTAGAGTAGGAACTACTTCTCCAGTCCAAGACTTCTGCCGTTTATCCTTATACCCTTAGAGCCTATGTCCTAGCAATTGTGAAGTGGTACATACTGAACAAATGAATGAATTTACATGAAAGAAAAAAATCATTGGTTTCAGGTTCAAAAAACTAAATTTAAAAAGAAATCACCAATGACATTCTTATGATTAGATTAAAAGTATTTTTGAAACATTTTATGCTTCTCTCTCCAGTCTTTCTGCATTACATTTCATTAATAATTTCATATATGATCGGGTATCATGTGGTTTTTGTAATGCCTGCCATTCAAAGCATACTATGAACTCTAGAAAGACCAACTACTACCAATTCTCTTTTCAATTAATTCTTCTTGAAAAAGTCAGAGTATCTTGAATTTGGTTAATAGAGTGACTTGAAAATAAAAACTGCTACGTGAGTGCTGAATATTGCTATTGATCATTAAATATCACATAGCCCAAGTAATTTTCCTCATTATTGACATGAAAATGGTTTTAGCTAGGCAAAGAATAAAGGCTTATTCATAATATTTTCATTCCAAATAGGATAGTACTGAGATATATGATATGTATCTTACTATATGTACTGGAAATAGTTATCCCTTCCTTTCCATTATTCCTTGTTGCTAGAGCTTTCTAGCTACTTCTGTGGACTTAAAACTCTGTTTATTTACATCAAAATCCTAATACCTACAATACAAGTTTTGAATTTTAATACTATTTCAATGAGTTTTTCTGGGAAGAAAGCTTCCTATGGGTGCAAGAAGGTTTGTGAGAAGTCCTAGTAAAGTTAGTTCGAGGAACAACTTAAACAGTCACACCTGGCATTAAAGAAAATACTCCCTCTAGCATTCACGGTTCCACCACATCAAGCTACATAAACACTAATGGCTATTCAGCCACTGGAGAGGGTACCAAAAATCAAGCAACAGAAAAAGGAGGTGATATATTAAACTTGATTTCACTAAATGGTTGTTTTCTGGATTCAATGGATTAACCTTTGCCATCTACCCCTACCGAAGATAATACAAAACCAGGCAGAAATTGTGAGGCCCTTAACATTATTCCTGTCTTTATTGGATGAACAAAATCACGAGCAGGCTGTATCTAGAATTCTTGGATCCACTAGAAGTTTGTGTACCTCCTAAGGCTTGGTTACCTGTCTGCAAACACATAGAAACTTCTCTGGAGTAGCATCTGCTTTAGCATAGTGGTAAATCTCCAAGTTGTTAGAACTCTTTGTGACATGGCTCTGAGACAGAATATGATATAAATGCTATTGATTCTTTTTTAAAGCCATGAAAAATATCCACAAAGTATAGCTTGAAATATAAGACCGTAATTTGGCCTAGGACAGGTCTGTGAGCGTACAAGTTGGGCATTATCACCTCCAAGCATGAAAAGTCCTCTGGGAGTTGAGTAGCCATGAGATTTTAGAGCAAAGGAAGCAAGGATGATGGTGGTAGAGAGGAGGGCTACATGGATTTTCTAGACATAAAGAAACCTACTCTAGTAACTCAAAACTTACTTGAAATGCCCTGAGATATATCAATTTAGCTAATAGGAATGTTAATTAGAGCTTTTAAAGTCCCACTTTAAGGAAAGATTGGATCCTTCATGGTTATAAAATACTGACTTCATGAATCCCTAGGCTAGAGGTTATACAGAGAGAATATCAGTCATACAATATGCTTTAATTTCACAGTCTTCTATGAAACTATGGATTGATCAAATGCTTTCTTATGATTCTGCCAACATGAAAAACCCCGTTTTGATCTTTTTTATTGTGTCTGCCTCCAGTGATCAGGGGAAAAGTCCAAGGGGAATGGGAGCAAACGCCAGCTCACTTTTCTTCCTGAGAAGTTGAATCTCCAAGGGTACTCACTCCTTAAGAATGAACATCCTAACCCAGCTTTTGTTTGGGCAGAAGCTTATTGTGTAGACCCAGCCTAGGTAAATGCCCAGGGAAATGTTTGGTCGCCTGGACTTTTTACAGCTCTTTAATTAAGTATAAATTAATTTTCACGATCCGTAATAATTACGAGCAATTAAGCAAAATACCATGTGAATCATTAAATATAATATATGGATTAATAAGAAAGTTACTGTATTTTAAAGGTACTCCTATTTGTATGAGCATAAAATAAGGAAGCAGAAATATTTCTTGAGCTATCGGTGTGTGTGGTTAATGTGGGTTGCAGTTAATGATTCATAGATTTATAGGGAATATTCCCACCTTGGAGCCTGGTAAAAGGAAATACCTAACCCTACAGAAAGAACTTTAAAGCACACTCCATGCCCGTTGCCATACATGCAGAACATTAAGCCTTTCCCAACTCTTGTTAAATATGCTTTATATGGTCAAATCGCACTTACATTTTGTTCCATAACCATAATGAAGACTTCCAAACTTTCTACAATTTGATTCTGAAAGCTATAATCCAGTAAGCAACATTTACATTTATTTACATTTACACATTATTACATTATTATTACATTATAATGAGTATGGACTATTATTCATGCAGCCCCAAGTATGAACTAGGGTTACATTTCTCTCCTATAGTTCCAATGGTCCAATCTCCCTGCCAGTCAAGGAGAATGAATAGCTTATTCATATTTACATTCAAAATAACTCCCCATTCTAATTTGCTTGGTATCTTTGAACCATTCCTTGCATCACTGATTTGGTCTTCTTTCCTCCAGCCCGCCCTCCCGCCCTCCCTCCCTCCCTCCCTTCCATCCTTCCTCCTTCCCTCCCTCCCTTCCTCCCTCCCTTCCTTCCTTCTTTCTTTCCCTCCCTCCTGTCTTACCTTCCATTTTATAAAGATTCTGATTGCATTTATTTTTTATCTTATTAGAAAAAGAAACCTAACCTTTTTCATCATATTCTTATAGCTTCCAGAGTCTTACCTACTTTACGTTCCACTCAGAAATGATTTCATTTGTTCTTTAGATCACTGCTTCCTGTTTTACACTGGTGACTGTTTGGTTTTTTGCTTTCTCTGGAGTGTCTTTTTGCCTTTATATTTTCTTGAATTCTCTACCTTTATTGATGCCTCAAATTCTTCAAATGTCTCAGTCATTCCCTTCTTTGCTGTGGCATCTCTGCCATTACTATCTTTGAGTCCTTCATTCTTCTACACTCATCAGGGCTGGGTGCTTTTCTGTTCATGCTACATTGCACATTTGATCACTTCCTTTCACTACCTTTCTGAATCAGAACACTGTTTTCTAGGTGCTGTATTCAGTGGTGCACAGTTAATGTTTAACCCTAGATCCTCATAACAAACAAAACCTGATTTTTCCCAATGTCCATGTTGTACATATTCCCATAATGGTTGACGTCAAGTTCCCAACTTGAGGTCACTGACCATGGATTTGGGAAGAGATGCACCCAGTCTGCACTCCCGGACCTGCTCCATTGATGAGAACCATTCTGACGGTGATATTTCTAAAATAAATTCATCCTCTCTGGGTGAACAAAGGAACCTGGATCTCTTTGAACTTCATTTACTGGCTCTGGGTCATTATTATTAATGTCAAGCTCTAAGGCAATAAGTGGTGTCTCCAGAGATTATGACATTTAGAGAGAAGATATTTGCCTATAAACTAAATGACAAAATAGCTTAACATGGAAGTTAGATCAAATAGTCAAGTAAAAAAATGCAATGGTGTTTTGTTTATTTTGGAAGGGCTTTTTGTTGTTAGTTGACTTTTTAAAGTACAACACAGTTGACCCTTGAACAACATGGGGGATAGGAACACCAATCCCCTACACAGTTGAAAATCCAAATATAATTTTGACTCCCCCAAAATTGAACTACCAAGAGCCTACCATTGATCGGAAGGCTTACAATAACAGAAGCAGTCAGTTAACACATATTTTGTATGTTTTACGTATTATATGTTGTGTTCTTACAATAATGTAAGCTAGAGTAAAGAAAATGTTATTAAGAAAATCATAAGAGCAAATACATTTACAGTGCCATACCGTACTTACCGAAACAAATCCTCATGTAAGAACCCGTGCAGTTCAAACCCATGTTGTTCAGGGTCAACTACTGAAACCTACTTTTCATGGTTTGAATAGTTGTTAAAGCTGCCTCTCTTTTAATCCTTGATATGATCCCCTCCCCGTTTAGATTTTTTTCTGACCTTACATTTGTGCTCTTATTTCAAGCCACCATGAATCCATTTTTAAGTTAGTTATCAGAGAATAAATTTAATAGATATAGTGTCTCCAGGAAAGAAAGCAGATTTTCTAATAAGTGGTGTTAATTCAGCTTCTCTTTCATTATGTGTGTTTTCTTTAATATCATAAAAGAGAATGCTATCCATGCATCTTCTGACAGAAAAGAAAATGGATTTTTCTCTGTTTGAAAAGTTCACTTTAAAGGTTTTTGTGATGCGCGACAGCTTTCAAATAGGGTTGCTTTTCAGAATAAATTGCCTGCAGCTGCTCTTCAGGCTTTCTTTTTTATCTGAGCACATCCATCCTGTTTGGACATAAAAAACTGCATATTTACATCGCTGATGGGCCAATAAATAAAATACTGCATTTTTAGGGGAAGGTTCCAGGGAACTAATTAGAGTCCTGAACAGACAAACAGGGGATTGAAAACATGGTGCTGCTTCTTACCTTGCTCTGATTATTTTGCATTTTAGCCATTTCTGTGCATCCTCTCATTTGTGCGAGCAGGGGATGGTGACAGATCACTTGATGATCAGTAAATGCCCATGAAACGAATGTGGTTCTGGTGTGGTTGTCTTTAGGCGTTTGCTCGTTTCCCTTCTGCTCCACAGCTTGCTGAAGGTGAATTTTAACCAAGGTAAATTCAGCTTTCTGGTTGGAGGACATTTCTTTATGTCCAAGGAAATTAAAGCTATTCAGGCATACACCTGCCACATAACTGGAGAAATACCTAGGGTACCATTTTCATTTCAAATCTGTGGTTCCTAGTGCCATCAACATAGCTAATCGTTGAATCATTTTATTAGAATTACTATTTTATCAAAGTAAATCTAGAAAAATGCCTGAAATGTATAAAATTAGTGTCCAAATACAGCAGGTGGAACTATAAAATTTTAGATACAGAATACAATAAATATCACTTTAGTATGATAACGACATTATTGGCATTCACTGGACTATATGAAATTCATCTGTTTCATCAATCATACAGGAATTATTTAAGTGTATGTTTTAATACATTGTATAATTGATTAAAATATAATTGTATATAATGCAAATACAATAAACTGTTGCATGTCTGAAATTGTAATGGTACCATAATTTTTATTTCTGTATTCAAATTGGATTTTGCCTAATCTAGGATGAACTTTCATATAGGTATATGATCTCAATAAAATATGATCCAAAGGAATTATTTAACTTAGCTTTACATGGGAGCCGTGAGCCCAGAGCTAAATAAATCAGTAAGCTTCATTTTGAAAAAAGTCGTTAGTCATTGTCATCAATGATGGCCTAATGAAAGCAAAGAAACCAAACGTATTTGGTAATTTATGTTTCTTACAAGACAGCAGGGATGAGTAGATTTGGATTGTTGTTGTTGTTGTTGTTGTTGTTGTTGTTGTTTCCCAAAGCCATACTAGTTCTAGCATTCAAGCCTGTAGTTATTTTGTCCAAGTATGTTATACTAAGCCAATCATTTTACTTGAAAAATGATGGACTTAGGGGGCATCTGGGTGGCTTAGTCAGCTAAGCGACTGCCTTCAGACTCAGGTCATGATCCTAGGACTGTAGTCACATCAGGCTCCCGCTCAGTGAGAAGTCTGCTTGTTCCTCTCCCACTGCCCCTCCCCCCTTCTTCTGTGCTCTCTCTCTCAAATGAATAAATAAAATCTTTTGAAAAATGAGCAACTCAGGGTATCTGGGTGGCTCAGTTGGTTAAGCGGCTGTCTTTGGCTCAGGTCATGATCTCAGAGTCCTGAGATGGAGCCCCATGTTGGGCTTCCCCCTCAGCGGGGAGTCTGCTTCTTCCTCTACCCCTCCCCCCCCACTTGTGTTCTCTCTCTCAAATAAATGAATAAATAAAATCTTTTAAAAAATAATGAACTTATGTCATAGAATATGATACTCTAAATGATCTGCCTGGATTTTCTACTGAGAAAATGATTTAAGGAGTATATGTCAAGCTCTCCAGATAGGTTTAAAGTCTATTTGTACTTTCCAGCCTCAAAGTTACTTTAGCATACTTTCCGAGAGAAGCTGCATGAAACAGTACATGAAAGGGGTGTCACAACTCTAGTGATGATGATGTCCATAAGTGTGATTGAAATTGAATATGCAGACTTCTCTAGGCATGAGATAAGTATTAAAATGGTGTGACGATGCTTGGATTAGACACTAACGGACTCTCTTCGCTTTATTTTAGCTCTCAGCATTGGAGAGGCAAATCTTTGACTTCCTTGGCTTCCAGTGGGCACCAATTCTTGGAAATTTTCTCCATATAATAGTCGTCATATTGGGTTTATTTGGAACCATTCAGTACAGACCTCGATATATTGTGGTGGTAAGTTTTATTTTTATCCTGTCTCTAAGTGCTACAAAATTACTGAAAGAAGATTAATGAAATATTGTAAGTTGTTCCCTTGGATATGATGTGGCATTGCTGTTCGAGCCTTTAGGTATTGAATTCTGTTCGGAGATGATAATCTGAGAAAAATGACTCAGTGTATCTTTACAGTGAGAGCAAAGCAACATGAGTGTAAGTGTGAGACACATAGTCCGACACACCGTGTAACTGAATGCACGTTTCACAAGGAGATTTAAAACAGGGTTTGGATAGAGTAGGAAGTCTGGCTGTGGTCTAGATGTCATGACGAGACATAAATGTGCATTAACTGTCATTTCCACAGTAATGTCAGCAAACCTTCATATCCATAATTGTTTACTAACTGATAACAATAATATAATTTAATTTTAGTTGATTTAGGACATTACAAATACATGTACTGAAGGTTAGTTAGTACTCATCCGTAATGTATTTCATACTTTGAACATGTCTCCATTTTGTTAAGATAAATTTGAAATGTTAATTCCATACTCCAACTATACCAAACATGGTCAGCACACCCTCCATTGCAGGACAGTTTAATGAAGTGTGTACTGTGTTCCACAATTGAATGGAAGTTATTCACAGTAATTAGTTTTCTATAAAAAGAAGGCAGTATTTTAGGCTACATGTATAAGGTTTTGGGAAATAAGCCTATATAAGTGATTGTAGCTAGGAATAACATACCTAAAATACTCATTGAGCCTAAATAAATATGTAGTGTTCAGTAAGATTAGTGAGTATTTTCTTGCAATGAAGTGGCATTGCCTTACTAGAAGAAAACCATAGACTTAAACGTATGGCATCTTTCAATTTTGATTTAATCCAGGCACAACCATGGAAAGAATAAAGCTACACATCTTTCTGTGAATGCATGAATTCTCTATTTTGAATCTCAAAATTGGCTTTTTTTTAAATCTTTCCCCATATCACAGAGGTGAATGTAATTGGCCCACAGCTGACTCTGCACTCAAAATGGCTGCCCTGAGGCGTTAGGAGAGGTTGATCTCACTCAGCCAGCTGCAGGGGCTAAGCAATTTCTGCTTTGCTCTTCTTCTCCGCAAGGCAGCTGCTGCTAAGGCACTGTATAGTCTGCTAGAAGGGTGCCTCGTGGAGTTGGACTTGTAGCATAAAATGCTGCAATATGCATAGTACCAAACTATTACATTGGATTCTGTCTTCTAGTTTGTTGTTTTAAACACAGCACTTTTACTCACTAGAGACTTTTTATTTTATGACGTTGGTGTTCCGCAGAAGCCCCAAATGCCAGGTGGCTGTGAAACCAGTGGCCTCTCTGGAATGAAGCTGTTGGTACCCATCAGTGACATTACCGAGCCCTGGTGATTGCGCCCTCTCCACACTAGCTCTACACACTCTCACACAGTTACTGCCTTGGTTGAGGCCTCTGCCTTCTCTTTCTGGGATATGGACTTCCTGCCTGCTCTCAGCCTTCCTTCCTCCCAGCGTGTCCTTTGCATCTTTCCTAAATCACTGGCGTAAAACTCTTTGCTAGCTCTTAACAGGAGAAAATCTAAGCATATCCTTGGCTGACCACCTGACCAAGCACAGACCTCACAATCAGTCTGTCCTCCCTGCCTCCCTTCCTTCCTTCTCTCTGCTCCCTTCTTCCCTACTTTCTTCTTCTTTTTTTAATTGTATTTATTTAAGTAATCTCTACACCCTACACGGGGCTCAAACTCATGATCTTGAGATCAAGTCACACGCTTTTCTGACTGAGCCAGCCAGGCACCCCTACCTTCCTTCTTTCTTAACTTTCTCCCTCCTTTTCTTCATTAACTTATTCATTCAAACCCAATTTATTAGGTTTCTGGCATCTCTTTGTCATTGTGTCAAGTGTGGTCTATGTTGGTGATCAAATACAGACGGGGGATCTCTGGAGGCGCTGAAAGGACTGTGAAAGGGGCATGGGAAGGGTGATGGGCCAGAGCACAGGCCATGAAAGAGCAGAGTTTGCACACTTCAGCTTCCTGCACCCTCCTCCTACCTGCTTCTCCAGCCTCTTGCCCTTATAGCCTTGCCTTGTATATTTGAGCTCCAGCAGTGTTTTCTGTCTCTGGAGCACACTTCCTTTCTACCAAGCCCTTGAATAGTAGAACTCCTATTCTGTGTCTTGAGCATGCCTTATAATTTGTTCGCACTCCTTCCAGTCTTCACACTGGCCAGAGTTCTTTGAGAACATGGAATGTAATAGATGCTCAGTAAATACTTACTGTTTTCCCCATGTAGTTCCTTATTCGTTCAGAGTCCATTCACGATAGAACTGGCGTCACTTCTTTCTCTGGTGTCTTGTCTTTGCTTCCCTCACTCCCTTCTTCCATCTTGTGCATAGGAGGAGGTGGATTTAGATCTTTAAGAATCTTCAAGAAAAATCTATTGGACAAACAATCCATGTTTTCATTCATGTTGATTTTCTCTTTTAATTCAGATGCCAATCAAATTTCTACCATTTTTGTTTGTTTGTTTGTTTGTTTGTTTGCTGTCTTATTTAAGACTATATCCCAGGACAGGGAGAGAAAGAAAGCAATGAATTGGTGGGAAAGCCCTCTATACCAAAGATGTCGTTGGGTTTAATTTTCACAAATACCCATGGGTGTGTGTTAGCATCCTGAATTTTACAGACAAGGAAAGGTTAAGTGACCTACCCCAGGAACCCAGGTGGTTAAGTGGCAGAACTGGATGTATACCTGCCTCACCTCTTATTATTAGGTTTACGAAGCTGATTTATCATGATTATTATACTTTGCTTCACCACCAGATTCCAGATGATATGGTGGCTTTGCTGGTATAAATTTTGATATTGAAAATGATCCTGCCCCGCCGCCTCAGCCTCACAGAATACTTTTACCTGTGTGGAATTCCAGAGTACCTCTTGTTCTAACATGGGTATGAATTGTCCACTTGGGAGAAATGGTGGAAGAGTCATTAATCCGCAAGCATGGGAAATCTGTCCACAAGGAGTGCCTTTAATGGGAAGATGATGTTGTTGTTGGGAGGGTGGCTGGGCCGTGTTACCTTCTTCACACCGTACGCAGGCAGTTCATCCCTGAGTTGTTTCTGTGAATGCTTTGGATTGAATCCACCACTGGTGGCCTGGGATTAGTTCTAGTATGAAAAAGTTAGAAAACAAATACGGCATATGTCAGGTTAATCGAGGTGTGCCCCGGGAGGCACCAACTTTTCAGTGGCAGTGGGAGGAGTCCTGGATCAGAAATTCATTCTGACTTGTACTGAGCAGGGAAAGAGCTTTTTGATTGCAGGAGATTTTCTCTCCAACGCACCTGCAGTATTCTTAGTATTAGCCTCCTTTGTTGGCTGAAACAATCATCAATAATGCCGGTTAAATTTAATCCATTTCAAAGTAACACACATTTTAGAGCACTAAAACACAGATGGTGAGTTACTGCCATTTCTGACAACAAACTGGGTTTATCACAGCTGAATTTAAAGAATTAATCATGCTTATGAAAATGGGTATGGTAAAGGACCACGCAAAATAAGCTCTCCAAGGTCTATTGGCAAACTTCTAACTTCCTAGTGTGGAAAATCAACGCTCGTAGAGACTGTTCCTTTGCTTACTTCTTCTTGTCCTTTCTGCCTGCCCCACTCCCCTACCTCGGACCAGCTATGCTCAACTGTTGTGTTTTCCAAAGACCACATGCTGTTTCTTGCCTCCTCTGTTTGCACACACTACTTTCTACATGGAGTGCCCTATTCTCCTTACCTCTCAGAAGACTCTTAATAATGCTTCCACTGAATGGTCACCTCTTAGGAGACTTGCCTGAGCACCCCGCTCCAGGATAAATGCCTCCTCCTCTCTGCTCCCGTGGATCCTGGTGACACCTTCCACCCTAGCACTCCGCACAGCTATAACTATACTTCACTTCTAGCCTGTCTCGCTCCATTCACCCGTGTCCTCCTGGCGGGCTCATTGCTCCTACCCATTGCTATATTCTAGGTCTCTCCTGGTATGCATGGAGCTTTAAAGATGCATAATACTTGACGAACAAAGAATAAATGAATTAAAGGTATTGGATGAAATTATTTTATAGGATGGACTGGACAGTGATTTCTTATCTCAGAGCACACCTACAATAGTTCAATAAGAGAAACTGGCCTTACTGCCTTGTTGACCTCAATCTGAGCTCAGTAGAGAATTTACATGATATGTCCTGCTCTGCCTGCACCTACTACCATTGGCTGACTTACTACTCATTTTTTTTTTTCCAAGAAATAGAATGTTGTGGACTCTGGCCACTATATTTGAGGAGGTCCTATAGCAAAGACTATTAGAAAAATGCAGCCAAGTCACAAAACAAAAGAATAGTAATTCCACTCTGGATACTATCGCTGCTGATAAGGTGCAATTTGTTACTGCTATACTTACTTTTAGAACACCAAAACAATTTTGTCATCTGGTACTTTTTACTGATTGAAATTTATTTTAGCTTAGGTGCAAGGTGTAATATATATAGATATATAGATATAGATAGGTGCAAGGTGTAATATATATAGATATATAGATATAGATAGGTGCAAGGTGTAATATATATAGATATATAGATATAGATAGGTGCAAGGTGTAATATATATAGATATATAGATATAGATATATATTAGTGGATACCAAGGTCAGTTGTAGGGTTTGAATGCACCTTTTGTGTTTCTTTGACTGCAGACCAAATGAAGCAGAAGCATAAAGTAGTATTCTAGAATCAACTGTTTCCTCCTGTTTCCTCCTATATCAAATATTTTAAATCTTATGTAGAAATTCCAAAATGAGATTCTTGCCTAGAATTGTTTGAATCTTTATTATTTCATGGGCAGTAATCTGATTAAGCAGTTTTAAATTAATTTAAATGCAAAGGCATTAGCCAATTTAAATTTTTGGAATAAATACCAACTTTGGAAATTAACTCAAAACTGCTTTTAAAAATTAAAAAAAAAAAAACACGTTAATTTTCTAGGTCCACAGTTTAGTTATTGGAACTTTTATGCAAAAGCTCATGGGCAAACAATTAAGAACTTGTGTAATTTGAATTGTTACAGGAAAATTTCCCTGCTATGTCATCATAAACCTCCTTCCTGAGCTTCCACTCAGCGTGACAGTTAAGAGTGTCCATTTTCCATTTAATTGGTCCTATATTAAATCCCCTCCACCAATTACTAGGTGTGAAGACTTGGGACATTAATTTGCTTTATTTGTACCATGGTCAACTTCCTATGTAAAAATCTGACTCAGATTGTCTTTAAGAATTATATTATGTAATGTATGCGATTTGCTTAACATAACCTAACACAGAGTAAGTGCTTGGTAAATGATTGAACTGTTCAATATATCTTTTTTTTTTTTTTTTTTTTTTGCTTTCACTCTGCTTTTTTAGCCATTAAAATAAAGGGGATAGCACATTACTCTCTTAAAGTTCTTCTGGAAATAAATACTAGACTCCAGAAACTGTTAGAACAGTGAGTGAGCAAGAAGCCTACTTTTTTAAAATTTTAAGTCTAACATATTGTGCATAATACCGTATCTGATTGATGCACTTGTGAATAAATGATAAATGGCCTTTCTGGTAATTCGAAAACAAGTTCAGGAAGTAAAGATAATTCATGTTATAGACTAATTGCTCAATGAGAAATAGACTGCAAGACTTCCAAAATTCATTTCAATTAAAAAACACTGAAATATCTTTGTAAAACCATGAAATATTCAGGAAGCTACTTAGAACACACAGACATTTTTTTTCATCTTATAGGCTTTATCTATGCAAATTAGGATTTAAAATATGTCTACTGAACATAAGCAAAGTACAACAAGTAAATAGGTAGATAGCTAATTATACAGAGTAATTTTTTATATATATTGGGAAGTTGTTTTCTATACTGCAGGTGTATGTATCTGGATATGAGCATATAGGCATGCTCCATGATAGCCAAAAGGTATTTCTTTTTTTTTATTTATTATTATGATATATTAGTCACCATACAGTATATCATTAGCTTTTGATGTGATGCTCCATGATTCATTGTTCCAAAGGTATTTCTTAAATATGGAGTCATCTCTTGTAATTCTTATTTCAGTTGAATTATAAATAAAATGACCCATGTCAAAAAGAATACATGTATTAGGGCACGTGGGTGGCTCAGTAGGTTGAATGTCCGACTCGTGGTTTCAGCTCAGGTCCTGGTCTCATAGGTCATGGGACAGAGTCCCATGTCTGGCTCTGCACTCAGCGGGGAGTCTACTTGAAGATTCTCTCCCTCCGCCCCTCCCCCATGTGTGTATGTGCACTCTCTCTCTTTCAAAGAAATAAATAAATCTTGAAGGAAAAGAATGCATATGTTGTCCTAATGCTTCCTGCATAGATAAATGCCTGTGGATGTGTTTGTATTGCTAGAGATTTCTTTCCCTAGATCTCTATGTACAGACTTGTGTCTCCAGTGCAGTTTGAGCTATATAGTTTTCATCTCACAACAGTCCAAAATTCAGTCATACAAATAATTTTTGTCCTCAACAAACCCATATATCAGAAGAAAGAAGCTTACGATATTGCTTTTAAAAAACCATAACATTCATATCACGCATAACACATTAGTTGCAAAGTACAAAAGAAATTGTTATTCAAATACATTGCCAGTTGCAGAATTATATAAATGAAACTAATTTTTGGAAAACTGGTAATTTGGTGAATTGGTCATTTGATATTTTAGTTGCAAAATTTGATGGAGTATTAACTTTTAAATTATTCCGTGGTCCTTTGTCTAAGATCTTTTCAAATGAAGCTTATGACGTAATACTTAAGCATCTCATCTCTGGAGTCACATCATTAGAGTTCCTTGCCCAGCTGTGACACTACGTAGGTGACCAAATGATTACTCTCTTGCTTGGTTTAGTGTGATGGCTGAATAACTTGATCTGTATCAGGTACTTAGCACAGTACCAGGAACATAGAAAGTGCTTAACACAGTACTAGGAACATAGAAAGCAGCAGAGTAATAACTCATCTTATTGTTAGGAATTTAGCAGCTGACACGCGGAACCTGCTCAGCCTGATAATTTTATTTCTGAAAGTTCACAAGTGGCATGAATACACGTCAGTCACGGAGTCTGTGCTGTGATTTTTAAACAGATTTGTTTTATTAGGCATTTGTTGTAACAAGGAGTGGATGGTCTTTTCTAAAAGAATACTTAAGCATTTAAGTTCGCGGTCCTAATAATTAAGAATCGTATGGTTTTGCAATTACTTTTCCTTATTTCCTTATGTTAGTCTTACTTTCTTTTATGGCCTTTCCTTCACCTTTATCATTGGCTTTTTTCTCATGATTTAGTGGTCTACACTACTCTCTCATTCTAATAGACTCATAATTAGATTAATTTAGAATGAAAAATGTCAGATACCAGATGCCATCTTAAATTAGCAACAGCTTTAAAATTTGTTGTGGTTATTGTGACTTGATCAGTTTGCAAAAAGTATACGTTAAGATGAAGGTTAGCTATTTTCATTATTCATGGGAATATTTTGTGGTTTATAAAAAGTGTATTTCAAGTCACTTGGCACGTTTCTAAAACTGTCTAACTCCATTCATACCAGAAGACTTTACTAACAGAACATACTGGCAGCATCAACAATATCTACAAGTACCAAAAGCCTCACTGTATATTTTAATTTGTGTTAATGCTTTAATGTATTTGCCAGCTACTCTAAATTTCCAGTGATTTTGAAGCCTTAACTCATAATTATAACTGCATTATTCTTAATAACATAACAAAAGCAAAACCCCTCTCCAGAAAGAAACAAGATGTATAATGTGACATCAAATATAACCAGTTATAGAACTTCGCACCTACATGAGATTATATTGAAAGCCTTTTAAAAATCATAAGTGACAGAAAGACACAAAATGTAAATTAAATTTTATGAATGGTTGAAATCTTCTGATAAGGTTTCCAATAGGAACATGGCTATTTTACACAGTGTTTAAAATTCATAATCTTATTATTTGAGACAGCATAGAATAAGCTAATGAAGTGATTTCAATCATTATTTTAATTTGACTGACAAAAAGCAGTGACTTAATTAGTATGTCTGTTTAAGAACTTAAGAATTCATAGATTTTTGTGGTTGAGTAAAATGAATGAGAAAACTGTTGTATTGCGTTCCCAGCATAAATTCCGTCCTCAGTCAGCCAAACTATTCCATACGTCAGTTCTATATCTCAGTTTCTTCATCAGTGACTGGGTGCGTTGTGCCCTAAGACCCTCTCCACTGATGAGTTTTGATCTAAGGCTACCTTAATTCACACTGACCAATACTCTCAAGGAAGGCATTTCCTAATACATAAGACACTAATAAAACCAATTAATCCATAAGGTGAGCGTGTTTAGAGCCCCTTGGATGTGATTGGAAGGCATTTTCCCATTATGGAAATCTGTCATTTATTTGCTCATTCTTAACCCTATTTCTTAATTCTTGTGTTTTTTAAAAATATTTTATATGAGTGCATTGGAGGCATACACACTCCACTCATAAAAATAGTTCAACAGGAAAGTTTGTTAATTTTACTCCAAACATCCATTTTCAAACATGATCTTCATTCAGAGATATGGAAGTGCTGAGTTTTGACTAACATTCCTAAAAATTTGACTGGTTAATATTATAACTAAAAGATAGATAACCCACAGAAAATTTGCATAATTATATTCTCTGGAAAAGCTAATACTCAGAAAACAGAAATCAAGTCAGCACTTGGATTTAACTTTATCTGCAAGCCAGCAAAGCACTTTAAAAATAAATCTAGCTTTATTGGCATCTACTGAAAGCCAAAGAAACTATTGGATTTTTAATTTCTAGATCTTAGGGGACCTCATAAGGAGCACTCTTTTCTGAGCGCGCCCTGCTTCTTCCCAGAAGACTTAGACTTATTGACATTTTTATTATTGATTTATTTAGTATACGTGCCTTTCATCTCTACATTTTTTCTTCTCTTTCTCCGCCTTGCCCCCTTTCTCTCTAGTACACAGTATGGACTGCCCTCTGGGTCACCTGGAATGTGTTCATTATCTGCTTTTATTTGGAAGTAGGTGGACTCTCTAAGGTAAGTTTATCATGCTTTTAAAGCACACTTTATAAAGAGGACACTAATAAATAATTATTATGACTATATATGTGTGTGTATATATATATACATACTATATATATATACATACTATATATATACATACTATATATATACATACTATATATATATATAGTGTGTGTGTGTGTGTGTGTGTGTGTGTGTGTGTGTGTGTATGGGGGGGAGAGAGACGGTAATCTAAGTAACATTACAAATGTTACTTAGTCACCAAAAATAAGTTCGGATACTGATCAGGATAGAATGATCTTGGGAGCGTGTTCATTTAATGGAACTACAAAACTATGGCTTTATGGTTCAGTTTGTTAAATTGTAGTGGAGCTCAGCTTCCAGTATAGCCTCGTGTCCAGTTTAAAAAGGCCTAATGTCACAGTGACAACAGCCCCAAATGTTAAGTGAAAAGTGGTTTTGAACATTCTTGTAATTTAAAGCGGAAATGGAGATTAATGAAAATGTTAATGTAATAAATATGAATAGCGAGTTGCTGTCTTTGCTTCAGTATTAATTCTGGAAAAAAAAAGAAGTTTGACAAAGGTTGAAAGCCTTATATGTGTAAGTGGAGATACATTTACTAAGAACTAAGTGCATCTTGAAATTCTGCTCAGACAGAAGAGAGTTGTCTTAATGCAATGTGTTACCATGTTACATCCTCCTGCTACATGTTACATGTTACACGTTACCAGCCTCATTTCTGTCTGCCTACAACTAATGTCAGCAGATCACACAATTTCCACTGTGGCTCCTGCAGAACCAGGTTTTGATTGCCATCCCAATGTAAGAGCATTTTGGGTAACGTTTCTAGCTGTGTTTCGCATACATTTTTCTCATAAACCAGCACAATTTTTACTTGTAGAAATCATAGAGAAGAAATGGAACAGTGTAATTACAAAAAGAATAAGAAAGCTATAGTTTTGTTGTTGTTTTGTTTTTTTTTCTTTTTTTAGATTTCTCATTATCAACTCTATGTGTGCTAACTTATTCTATCGTATTGTCATCTGAAAACTTCTAAGTAACATACTGATCTTCTACTAACATTTGCGGTTTCAGATCTTAGAAAATTTGCATTGACCAGCACAGACTCTTAGAATTGTTAGGCTCCATTGAAGTCCATAGGGTAACAAAGAATGTTTGATTCAGCTGAGCAGCAAAAATCCCTGAAGGATTTTCCCCGGAACCTCCAGAGGTGGTTACTCTTTATTCTACGCTATCATAACTTTATAATTAGGACTTGTCATCATTTTCTCACATTGGCAAATGTGTACGGGAGCCAAAAATGACATTTCTAATACTGACTTTTATACAAATGCACAAGCACCGACCTTTAGTATCTGTGCCGTTAATCACATTTTACCTCTAATTTTTAAGACAGAAAAAAGTACTTAAATCAGCGCCTAGTTATCTTCTGTAACACGTAGGTTATAAAGTAATTTTAAATTGCAAATTTTATGACTATAACAATTGAGAATAATAAGTTAAGTATAGCATTTTTCAAACCATGGCATTTTGTATCTTGTAATTTGGATGGTCTTTTTAAATTGTTACTGTGCTGGGTAGTAATTCTCTTCTATTTTCTTCCATATAAATCGATTTTTTGGAAAAAAAAAATTAGACCAGAAGAAATTTGTCCTTTGGAATTGGTATCATGGTGTGCTAAAAGAAAACTGAATATCAAATCCTAATTCTTTCACTCGAATCTTGTCTTTAGTACTTACTAACTACCGGCCCTTAGGCAAATCATTTAACCATGCTAAGTCTCTGTGACATATAAAAATGGGATCAGTTTGCCAACAAATGGTAGTAGTAATCAACGCTTGTTGGGTATGAAGCATTGTTTTAAGCACATCATTTATGGTAACTCAGGTAAGCTTCAAAACAACCCTATGAAGTGATAAGAAAATAATAATAGCAGTCGTTTGTTCCATACTGGCCTGTTTTCCCTCCGCTGCACAAGGCTACTTTTGTGAACTGCTTTTTGTAACTGCTTTTCTAATATCAGTATGCCTGTCAAGGGTTTTTTCTTTCTCATTTCTTTGGGTGCAAGGTTAAAAACGATGGATATACTAGTCCCAGTCACTCATTTTATTATGCATTCAAATGCTATTAGGCAATCAACCAAGTATTCTAGGTCGTTAAAAGGATAGATGACTCCAAAGTGAGCATCCTAAAGATTTTCTTTTGTTCTCCTTCTATTAACTGTCTCAAAGGCGGGTAACATTTCCCTGGGTAGCCACAGTTTAGCCTCAGTTGCAATCTGTAGGAAATTTATTCTGAAAACTCGAGCAGAGTTAAGGACGCTTGACAAACCCAAGCACCTCTGCGATCCTTTGAGGTTGGACTCCAGTTCTTATTAGAAATTCCTTGTCCATATATGCTGGTATGTACTTTTTTAGAGCTCTCTCTATTTCTTGCTAGTTCGTGAAGGCATTTCTTGGCATTACCCACTTGGATAGATTAATAGAAGTCTCCTTTGGCCCTCCAAGTGCCCAAAATATCCATTCTAAAATAACAGATCTTTTGCCAAAACTGGATTCAGATTAATTTCCACAATATCTCTATTTGGTGATATTCCAGTGACGGGAACCACGTAATCATTCTTATTAACTATTAGTGCACATTATTGTGGGCATAAACAATTATACATTTGGCCTGTTATGGGGATTCTTGATCCCCACATCCAGATACTCCTTTCCTTTTCACCTCATCTGCAGTCAGCCCTGCATCATGTGTTTGTCACTGGTCTTGAGGGTCCTGATTCTCCTCAGATCTTCCAGAACTTGAAGGAAATGGCTGTATTGTTTTTAAGGAAATGGGTACATGTATGGTGAGGTCAGGGATGGTTACAGGTCTGCATTTATATAATCTCCTGGAGCCTCAGTTTCCTTTGGAGGAAAACCACAGCAGTAATTTTACAGAATTGTTGAAAGAATTAAATAAGATGATGCCTATGAAGGACTTAGAAAGGATCTTGGCAGAGAGCGAGCTTTCAGTAAATAGTGGTTCTCATAATTGCCATCGACATCATCATCTTTATTATTATTGAAGAAATTAGCAGATATCATGATTCTCATCCTGAAACCTTCAGGACATATATTTATTACTATGCAAGAGCTGTAACAGGAAAAAATGTAGGACTGAGTGACTTGTTTAAAAAATATGTAACAGTCCCTTGTGGTAGGACCTCCGATCTGCATATTAACTTCACAGCTGTAACACTATTAATTAAATCCTTTCCTTCAACATGTAAATGGCTTTTCTGAAATACTTCTGCAGCTAGATTCTCCTGGTGTTCCTACTGTTCCCCCTGGGAGAACTTTATGCATCTTCGGAAGTCTCTAAGGCTGTTTTTCTGCCACAGTTTAAGATCACCCAGGGCACAATTAATAAGTTATTTTTGCTTCTTTGGAGGTTGCAAGACTTGAAATCATTTTTTCCTCCCTAGGAATCCATTCAGAATGTAAATATGAAAACTCAATCCATTTGCTACATTCAAAGAGACTGAAAAATAAGAGACGTTGAGAAATCAAGGTGTACTTTCTTTTTAACGCCAAAGGAATTTAAGCTAATGTCTTATGCAATGTTCCTGCTTACTCTAAAGGTACAAACTTCCAGCTAATATTCTTTTTTTTTAATAATAACTTTTTATTATATTATGTTAGCCACCATACAGTACATCCCTAGTTTTTGATGTCAAGTTCCACGATCCAGCTAATATTTCTTCTAATCACCTTTTCTCGAAAGGTGTGTGAAACATACACATTGTGACCCTAGAGAATTTTGAGTGTGTCCCATTTTCATAGAATTCAGAATGTGCATGACTGTGCAAGAGCATAATTTAGACAGAAAAATAAATATAAACAAGTTCTATAAATATCTTATTCATCGGCTGCTTTGATCAAGGGGCCTTTCAAAAACTTATAAACTAGGGGTGGGGGAGAGAGAGAGACCAATCCTTGCTGATTTCTACTCCCTATGGGTGCTTTACATTGCCTTCACACAAAAGGAAACCTACCTTCATTTTTCCCCCTTCTATATCATGTTTTAATAACTGTACTTTTCCCAGTGTGACCTTATTTATAGATATTTTGATTCTTAAGAAAATTTAAGCCATTTCCCCCAATGGCAATAATAGCACTCTCTCTGTTCTTTTTTCTTTTTTTCTTTTTTTTTTTTTTTTTTTTTGACTTAAACTTGTCACCATTTCATACATAAGGGTCCTCTTCTCTTGTGAGATTCTTCAGTTGAATATTTCACCTGAGCGGCCAGGCAAGATCAATGAGATAATTCTTCTTTTCAAGGCTCGTTCTTATTACCTAGCCTGAATTGTTCCTCTGTACTCACTGAAAAAATTCTCTTTCTTACTCAAGATTCATTTTCCTTCAAGGTTGAATTCTTCCACTAACTGTGGCTTTGGACAGGCACTTTCAAGTAGAAAACTTTTCAAATCAATTCAGAGTTATGTACAGAAGCAATTGCTTAGGAAACAGAACTTCGCTTTCCTTCAGCTGTTTACAATCCATCCATTACTTCTTATAAACAGTCTAAATATTTTTGTCTCGAAGAATTCTTTTTTGGATGACAGTTACAAACTAAATCAATGATGTATAGTATATTTCTTTTTTTATTTAAATAAAAATGCAACTTACTGAATCTAACAGTGAATATTGGACTTATGTTTATCTTTTCCTTTTCATGATCTCTTCCTACCTGGATATTTTTCAAAAGGAATCTTGAAATAGGATGTTTATAGAGGGGTGAAGCTAGGGCACGAAATATCTTTATTTGAGAATCATGTAGCAGCAAACGATACAAGAGCATCCTAGAAACCCAGCAAAACTAGGCCTACATTTGGAACTACAAGAATGGTATCCTGTTTACTCTATCAGGAAGTAAATGTCATATCTATATCAATGAGACACTTTGGGAAAATGCATAAACTCTTTCAGCTCACTAGAATAACAAAGTATTTCAGGATCTGAATATATTGTTATATACATATCCTGCTATCCAGAAAGAATGTTTTTGTCTGTAATATTGACTGGGGTAGGGGAAGATGGAAGTGGTGGCGGCTATCTACCCAGTTATTAAGGACTAATAAAGGAAGAACCATCACAATCTGCTTCCAGGCATTAAATTGATATAAGACCCAAAGACTTGCAAATGTTTATTTTTATGTTTGGTTCCTTGTGTTTCATTCATCTTTTATGTCTAAACCCTTTTTCTCCAAAATAATACAACTATGTTTTTTTTTTAAATAGCAGAACAGCATAAATATAGTTATACATTTCTTATCCCAAAAGATTTAAGCTATACTTTTTCCTTCGGCATAGATCTAAGTGAACACAACTTCTTAAAATAGCATCTTCAGGGCCCTTCTTTATATGGGAAAATCATGGTTGTTCCCTTCTTTTCTATATAAAGAAAATTATAACCCAGTTTAAACTTAGTACTTTATTTTTCATAAATTTCATCAAATGCAAGTGTTTTAAAATATTTGCTCTAAAAATATAATTTGCCCCTATGTTAGAATCCAATGACATATAGAAACTTTACTGCTAAATAAATGCTGCGGGGGTGGGGGGTGGTAGGAGTTTTGAATCAGAAATTTGTGTGATAATCTTATGCCCTTCTGTAGAGGTTCAAATAGGTTTTTTCCCCCCAAAATCAGATAGATGTATTATTCTATCAACAGTAGCTCTATTGCTGTATGACTAGAGTAACTGTATTGAACAAGGCCCAGGCAAATATAATTGGAAAACTACACAGAAGTTTTGTTTTGTTTTTTTTTCTTTGTATTTTATAGTTTATTCATCTTCTTACAATGAAAATATTCCTGACATCAATTTTTAAAGAAAGGTGAATGTGGTACCTGTATAGCTAGTTTATTATCTCAACTCATTGGATTATTTCTTTAGAGTGAACTATCTCTTAACTATTTTGTCTCAAATGCTATTTCCATTCCCTATTACCTTGTGTATGGATTCTGTAATAGGTTTGGTCATTAAACATTAGTATCATGTCTGATTCAAACTGCTGAGCGCTCACCAGAGCTGACCGTCTTAAGGCCTTCACATACCCCTCTCTCCTCCCTTCTTGTGACTCTGTTCCTCTGGGAGAGCAGACAGGAAGTAGTCAACTGCTTCCATCACCATCCTATAGCTGATGGTGGAGGTCGTAGAGATTCTGACCTCATGCTGGCCTTAGTCTTTCCAGCTTCTTAGCAGCCTCTGCCGATGTGACAATCTTCAAATATGCCTAATTCTCCTTAAATTTGATTAAATGATTTTTATTTTTTAAATGATTTTATTTATTCATTTGAGAGAGGGAGAGAGCAGGGGGTGGGGGTTGGGGAGGGAGGGCAGAAGGGAGAAGCAGCCTCTGGGCTGAGCAGGGAGCCTGACACAGGGCTCCAACCCAGAACCCCAGGATCATGACCTGAGCCACCCAGGTGCCCCTAAATAATATTTATTTTCAATAAATCCATAATTATTCTAATAGATGTAATTTGTTAAGCCACGGGTTACGTAAGTTAGGCCATTCTGTGTTGACCATGCTTGCTGAATTTCCAGATAAACATTATCGTCAAGAACACTTCGGTGCTGCAGAGAAACCACACTTTATAGCTTATATGCAAATGCTTTGCTCTGTTTGTAAAGACAATTTAAAGTAGCTACTGCAGAATTTTTGATGCAGGCAGTTGAACATAAGACCATTTTAGAACAATGTGTAGAATGAATAGAACATGAGTAAATGCCATTAAGATCGTGGAATTTCTTGCTGTGATGTTAATTAGTTTGTTTTGAAGACACAATCTCTTTGTTATGAAATGTCAATTAAGAGTACAATCCTGGTGATGAAGAATTTCAGGTGACATTTTCAGTGTTCACAAGACTAAGAAGAGAGCCTGATTACTTGCATATATTTACTTTTTGAAAAACCAGAATAGCAGCATATACCGTGGTTAGTTTTATAAAATAAAAGAACACCCCACAGCCAAATTATAACTAATGAACATTAAGCTCAAGGGCCCCATACAAACAGAGGAGCCTGTGATAACAATTACTCAACTCTCAGATGAAGGCAATCACAAGTCATTTACACGCTTTGTATCAAATTCTCCTATGTAACCTGTAGGGGGACATCACAGATAACAGCAATAATATCTAAAATGTTCTCTTTGCACAGACAAAGTTTCTCTTGTGCTGTGATGGTATGAGGAATTATGGGCCTGAAGCCTCAGACCAACTGGGGTCTTAAACACAAATGGCCCTAGGGGCGCCTGGGTGGTTCAGTCAGTTAAGCGGCTGCCTTCTGCTCAGGTCATGATCCCAGGGTCCTGGGATCGAGCCCACATTGGGCTCCCTGACCAGTGGGGAGTCTGCTTCCCTCTCTCTCTGCCTCCCCCCCCACTTGTGCTCTCTCTCTCTGTCAAATAAATAGATAAAATCTTTAAACACACACACACACACACACACACACACACACACACATACACACAGCACACAAGTGGCCCTAAAAGTATCTGTGCATCAATTTGTCATGGCAGCCACTGGAAACCCAGTGTTATCCTACCCGCTGCCATGGCACAAGAGTTCTGGATCCCTGGCTCAGAACAATAAGGAAATCAAACCAGATATATAGGAGAAGATGTGAAAAAAACAATTGGCCAGGAGATTAGTGTCAAAGATGAGAAGTGGGAAGGGAGGTATGTTTTGCTTTCTCTTGATGCAGGGAGCACTAACAGAATGACAATTCAGAAATTCTTGTAATGACATGCTCTTTAGTAGGAAGGTCCTGTCTGGAAGCCCTAGGAGAGAATCTTTTTGTCCTCTTTTCCAGTCTCTAGAGGCTGCCAACGTCGCATCTTCCATTGTCAAACTCAGCAATGGCAGTTCGAATCCTTCTCATTTCGACACCTCTCTGATTTTTGGCTGCCAGGAAAAGTTCTCAACTGTTAAGCACCATGTGATTAGATTAGGCCCACCTGGATAACACAGGTTAATCTCAGCATATCAAGGTCCTTCACTTCGATCACATCTGCAAAGCCCTTTTGCCATGAAAGTTACCATATTCATAGGTACCAAGGATAGGACAGGGAGATATTTGGGGGCCATTATTCTGCTAGCACAGTGGTGGTAGCCATCTTGGACTACGAGGTGACCCTGAGGATGTTAACCATGAATGAGAAAAATAGAATAAAAAGTAAAAAGGAGCCTTGGGAATCTAACAACTCTGGAGTTTTCATACTACCCTGAGCTGCCTATGACCAGAATTCTTTTATAATAGAAAATGTGTTTTGGGGCTTGATATATACAGCTGAAAATAATGTCTAACTAATCACATGTAAGTCTACAGATAATTTTACGTAGTTTTTACTTAGTTCAAAACACTGTGCCAGGCACTAGGGCTATATTCAGTTCTTGCCCTCATAAAATGTTCTGTGTTGTAGGAAAGACAGACAGTAAATGAGTAACAACAAGAAAATGTAATCACTATTATGATCATGAAGGAAAAAGAGCAGGGAAACAGAGCAGGGAATATAGGCTTCACCAGGATCAGAGAAGGTTTCCTAAGGAAGATGGGATGAGGATTGGACCCACTCAGTGAAGAAGAGCATTACAAGTACTAAGCTGACCTTCACCAACACAGAGGCTGTTACTGACATACCATAGGTGAAAAACATGCTTTGAGTTTTAAAAATCTCCTGAAATGAATTTGCATCTATCCACCCACCTCCATCCCACACTCTTTTCTCTGTCTCTCTTCTGACCATTGGACGTTGGTGAGACAACTCCGTGGAATTACAGGCATCAGAGCCAAGGTCACTACCTTTGGGAGGTGGTCTTGTAGGGACATGCTGTAAACAAGGGAGCTAGCAAGTTACAGACCGTGACTACTGGCAATATCTGTCCAGGCAGGCGTAGTCAGGAGAAAATGCCAGGCTGTTGGGAATCCCTTGAAGATGATATGAAGTTAATTTCCCTGTGCATTAGTAGAAAAACGTGTTCCTCAAATATCAGACCTCCACACTGCACAACTGCACTATTTAGTTTAGAGCCAGTACTGATTCAAAAAGTATTTCAAGGAAGGGTAAATATGCTTCCTGAAAAATCCCATGTCTTCTGCTGAAAGACAAATGGTGTTGAATTAAGACCCCTTTTCCAAACAAGCACTCTATCCCCACATTTATTTTAGCAAAAATTCAATTCGATTGAGCTGTCTGGGGAGTTGATTTTACCCTGTTTCCAGAACAATGGACAATGGTTTGATGTCATCATTCCTAAGTGGTCCATCTGATGTTTTAGTTTGCACATATAACTCATCATTTTTTTCCTGCCCTGTAATGATAGAATTACTAGAGAAAACACTTCCTCAGTATATTGGAAGTATAAGGGGTTATTAAGGCTATTTTAAGTATTAGTGTGAGAAAATATTCTGTCCTGCTTCAGGACAGCATAGGAAGCAGAAATGCTGGTTGTGGGGTGCCTGGGTGGCACAGCGGTTAAGCGTCTTCCTTTGGCTCAGGGCGTGATCCCGGCGTTATGGGATCGAGCCCCGCATCAGGCTCCTCCGCTGGGAGCCTGCTTCTTCCTCTCCCATTCCCCCTGCTTGTGTTCCCTCTCTCGCTGGCTGCCTCTATCTCTGTCGAATAAATAAATAAAGTCTTTAAAAAAAAAAAAAGAAATGCTGGTTGTGCAGTGAGTTGTGCTCACCATTAACTGAGATACTAAGTGAGACAAAGAGTATTACTATTTCCTGCATGCAATTAATCGTATATGCAGGGAACGTGAATTTCTCTTCAATATAAAAAGGCAGGCAGGCTACTGGTCCCTAATCAATGACAGTCAGAAGAGCCTAGACATTGGGTGATCTGATGAATAATTTAAGCCTGATTTGTTAACTGTGCAGAAGTGAAGTTAGCCTTGCAGGGGAGACACATTGTCAATTGCCAGCAATTTACTATGTTTTTGAAAACCACAGGCAGCAATTTACAGAAAAGATTAGGCCAGTTACTGTACACGTGTGACATTTTCTTGATTTAAGATGTCATCCTGAAAGCTGTTAACTGACAACTGGAGTTTGGAATGAGGTTATAAAGTTTAGTAAAGAACTGCTTTTATCTAAGAATCTCTAGGTTTCTGCTCTGGGAGACCCCTGAATGCACACCTCCTGCTGGGATTAACCCGACGTATGCAAATGAGCCCTGTCAGAGAGGGTGATGCTTCTCTCGGAACCATTAAGCACCTTTGCATGACTCAGTCAGTGCTCTAATGCACTGGCTCGTCCAGGAGAAAGCTTGGTGATGGGCCTTTATTTCTTGGAGAAGAAATCGTTGTCCATATATTTCTTCAGTCCTGTGCCATCTGGGAGGTATAATCATCTTCAGCCTGTACCAGGAGTTTGCTTTACAGTTCTTCATAAGAAGCCGATTAAAGGAAAATCTCCTTTTTATTACTGTAATTTCTTTCCCCTTCTTTACCCTTTGGGGATTAAGTCAGTAACAATAATTTCTTCATATTAGAACTTGTAAAAAAGTGAAATGAAGGTAGTCTTTGCTTCCAGAGGAATTTGAAACTCTCAAGTATCCTGAAGGATGATTTCTATAGGAAGAATTTCCACGAAGTAGTGTCTCATAGTTTAAACGTGATAAAATATAACGCATGATTGGTCGTTTTGGGAGCTCAACCCAAAAAAATGGTCTTTTGATATATTTTGAAATTTATTCTTAGTGTTTACATTAATTTTTCAAATTCTCCAAGGGTTCCTAGCAAGCTTAAACCTTGCAAATCAGAGTTGTAACTGGAATTCCTATTCTGGAATCATTTATGTCAATAATTAACTTTTTTAAAAAAGAGTTTAGCTTTCCATATGAGAAACAAGGCAAGACTTCCTATGTGTGTCATTGTTAGCAATAAAATCAGTCTGAAAACTGAGACAACTACGTTTTTTCTTCTGTGTTCTCTATTTGCCCCTCTGACTGGGTCTGTAAACCCCGTTACAACCTGATGGCAGCTCCTATTTGTTGCTTCAATAAATTTTTTCCCACATTATCTTTTTCCCAAAAGGAGTGAAAAAGATGACCGTGTGGTAAGTTTATTTCTGTTTTCCATGTCAAATAGTAAAGGCAAAATACAAAATGCCAGAACATTACTATAGCAGCCATACATTGAACTGTTTAGTCGATTTAGACTATAACTCTGACTTTGCCCAGCAGTTTTTTTTTAATATTAAAAAATCAATAAAATGAAAGTCCACATGAATGGATTACATTTAAAACATCACGCTGAAGACTGACAGCTCTAAAGTGGCTGAGCAAATTTATTGTTTTGCTATCAAAGGCAGTAGAAAAGCATTTTAGGCAAACATGTGTTCCTTTCCATGATAGTTTTAGAAGTATAGATTTGGAACAGCAAAAGACAGTCACATTCAACTTTTCCAAAATATTCTCCTTTATATATTATGAGCATCTATAATTAAGTCATGTAAACTTGGAATCTAATTTCCTTAAACTTATCATAAAAGTAAAATTGTATTCATAAATATTTCGGGAAGAAAGTTTTAAATGATTTATATAATTTTGGCCTTGGGTAGGTCTCACCAATTAAATCATATAGTTTTATTATTCATTCTTTGTCTATGGCATTTTTAATGTAAGAAAAGATATGCTCCAGTAGGGAAAAAATCTTGACTTATTTAGAGGTAACTGTGTTGTCAACAACAAAATCAGAATTTTATTTGTTTGACGAAAAGATTAGGTTAGAGTAGAATAATGGTAGCAGTCTAACAGAATGCCTTGAAGGTAGGAGGCTTTCACCTTTGTTCAAACCATCAAGAAGTGAATTTCTGAGGCCTAACTTGTGATGAGTTTACATGCTAAGACCTCTTGCTGCTTGGATCGGACTATAATGATTTTAATTTGACCTATTTCTTTACCTTTAGAAACTCTCCACTTTATTTTTCAGTAAATCATCAAAAGCCTCATGTACGTTATTATGAATACCAAACAGAGAGGTGGTTTATTATGAGTCTGCATTTGCCTTCAAGTAGCTCAAGGGGCTTTACAAAACATGACAACAGTCATCAAAACACTGTCACGTATGTAAAGCAAGAAATAATGCTGGGATAAGTGTGCCAAAGGCACGGAGCTTACTGGAAACTGTTCATTTTCTACATGTTTTTCAGAGATAATCTTTTCAGAGATTTTCTTTAAAATAAGGTCCAACTTCCTTAAACATTTTCTTTTCTCAGCTTTGCAATCTGACACTTTCGTTCAACAAATTCATTGAACATCTGCTCTGTGCCAGATATTAGTGTAGTTGCTGAGGATATATCTGGAAGATGAGAGGAACTTGCTCTCACATAGTTTATATTCTAGTTTAAGAGCCAGGATATATAAGCAAACAAATATATGATATAATAGCTTGTTGTGCTAAGTGCTATCAAGGGGCCAAAAGGGCAGGATAAGAGGATAGAGAGTAACTTCATGGGAATGGATGGTGGGAGAAGCCATAGAAACATATGGGAGAACGCCAGGTCCCCAAGATAGAAGCATGCTCGGCATGCACAAGAAACAGCAGGATGCTGTGTTGTGTCCCCATAATGCCATGAACAAAGTGAGGAGGTCAGGCCATGTGTCTGGAGAGCTGGGCAGTGCAGTGGCACGATCCTGTGGGAATCTCATCCGCCATGATAAGGATTTGGTTTTGGTCCAAATGTAATGGGAACCCAGTGGAAGGTTGAGCACAGTAGAATCAGAGAGTCAAAAATCAGTGCAACTGCTGTGCAGGGGACAAGAGTGGAAGCAAGAGGACCCATGGAGAAATGGTTGTGGTGGTCCAGGTCAGACAGGAAGGTGGCTCGGGCTAGGGTGGTAACAGTGATCAAGGGGAGAGTAACCAGATTTGAAATGCAATGGGAAAGCAGAGCTCACAGAATTTGCTGATGGATCAGAGGTGGTGTATGAGAGACCTTTAAATTCTGTCCCTGCTCCATGTGATGCCTGGGAGCTGTAGTTTCTCACCTGTAAGATAGCAACAGTGAGTAAATCAGAGTGTGGCTGAGGACTCCTATAACACAGAGCTCACCTTCCTTGCAAAGACCCCGTCTCTCAGTGCAAAGGGCTTGAAGCAGGTCAGAAGAAAGAAAGAGGCTAGGGTGAAAAGTTCCACTGCATACCAGGCAAGTTCTCAGAGGTGGCTCTTTTCACCCTGACATCAATCTCCCAAAGAAAGTGGCCTTTCCCCTGACATAGAGAAGAAAGTGGAAGGATTATAGGCAGTACATAATTTACCCCTGGTCAGACAACTGAAATCTGGAAAATGTACTTTTTAATCCTGGGATGCTGTCTCTCAGACTAAGATCTAATATCCATTATTGACAGCTACCTCTGTTAGGTAAGAGAAACACAACATAGAAGGGAAAAAACAAAAACAAAAAACAAAAAACAGAGCAAACATATTACTATTCTCATACTTCCTTTTCCTCCCCCACCGCTAAGGAGTGGTCTGTCTTCTCGAAGCAGCCTGAAAGCTGAAGACAAGAGAGATTTATGAATAAACAAAACCCTGTCCCAACAGCTGACACCAGGGCTACCTAACAGAAAATGATGACAAGACTTGGCATAGTCATCTTGTGAATTCAGTCATCAAAGACCGTAGATCAACGTTCATGTTTTTAGATTTCAGAAAGTCTTTGGCTCTGAATTATCTGAAAAATTATTTTTTCACAGTCCTGTAATCAGGATTCAAAACCTCTGCTGCCTCACTTGCTGTCTTCATTGGTTATCCTCCTTGTAACATCTGCACGGAACTTCTCGAACTTTTACAGCAGCTCTCCCCATGTTGCCCTAGGAGTCTTCCCGCCCCGTTGGGCAGATGAGGAAATCATACCTCTGGGAACATTAAAATGTCTGGTGAACACACACACAATGAATGGCTAAAGAGAGGGTCAAACTTAAAATATCGGACACCAGTTCATGGATGTTTTCCGGGAAGTGATGCAGGGTTGGGTTGGAGCCATCATTGACTTCTCAGAATCTAGGAGCTGCCTTGGCAGTCAGCCCAGCCATGAGAAGGACAGGAGGGATATTTTAATGCTGAGCCCGTTCAAAACTACTGTCCCGTCCATCTAGCTGTGTCTGAAAGCAGGTAGAGTCTTATGATGACCTCCCTTGCAATGGACAATTCATTGAGGTGGCTTTCCTTTTTTTTCTTTTTCCCATTTATTTATTTAATTTGCATTGTTTTTTCCTTCATTAAAAAAAAAAGTAAGAAATCAAATAAATATCCTTACACGTCTTTCTACAGTGTTGCTGTTGAGTTAATAAGCTTTCTGATACAGCACTGATGCTGTTTGTTAGACCTCAGGTTCCAAGGTGGAGAAATCCCACACTAAGTTAAGCCGTAAAATGTAACCAGTGATTTCATGTAAAGATGATGCTGTCGTGGGCCGATATTCGGACTCACCCTTACCTCTTCGTTGTAGTGCAGTCATGTGGTACAAGTATTTATTTACCTTAGCTGAATTCAACATGGCAATTCTCATATCGGGCCACTTACATTATCAAGGGAATGGAAGCATTCAAGCCTGAAACAGCCAATGGGTATCAGTAAGACCTACGGAAAGAACATGCCAGGGATTTTGAGGGTCTCTCTGACTATTGGCAAGCTAGCAAAATGCTTGTTAAGATGTGCAAAAGAGGGGCGCCTGGGTGGCACAGCGATTGGGCATCTGCCTTCGGCTCAGGGCGTGATCCCGGGGATCTGGGATGGAGCCCCACATCAGGCTCTTCTGCTATGAGCCTGCTTCTTCCTCTCCCACTCCCCCTGCTTGTGTTCCCTCTCTCGCTGGCTGTCTCTATCTCTGTCGAATAAATAAATAAAATCTTAAAAAAAAAAAAAAGATGTGCAAAAGAACACAGTCAACAACATTCTTGAGAAAGAAGAGTGAATTAATTGAAGGCTAGCTGTGAAAAGAAGACCTACAGGGCTGTGTTATACATAAGTATGTATTAGGAAGGTCCTTTCTGGACAATTTAAGGGATGCCAGGAATAATCTGCAATACATTAAACTTGATTTTCACCTTATATGCTGACTGGAGACCCAGATCTCCCCAAAAGAGGCAACTGCATTCGCTCATAAGTGTCAGTTTTAGAACCTGCTAGCCACTATTTATGAGAGGGAAAAGATAGTGAGAAAAGAACTCTTCTTTTCTCCTAGAAATAAAAAAAAGTTTTATTCATCCCCTTCCACCTACAACCTCCTACCATTTTCTGTATGTATCAGGTCCTTTTCTCTGCAAAAGAAGATGTTAATGATCTTATTAACATATTGAACAATGGCATAGAAAAGGCTGACATTTCCCAAAGCTTTTGGTCCATGATTAAAGTAATGAAAGTTGCCAGTTACTCAGGCCAAGCCTAGAAAGGCCTTAAATTCACTCACTGCCTGAAAGGTCAGGTAAATTAAAGGGAAATATAGGGTTGGCCTTGAACAGTCTGCATGTGGTGATCCTGAGTGCTCTTAAAAGTGGCTGAAACGAAGAAGCCACGCATTAATTCCAGCCTGCTTCCTGGTATTGATTAAGAAGTAATGGCAAGTGCTCATTTGTGGGCAAATTAAGAGATAAGTCCTTTTCAGAAGGTCATTTACATGTCTTCTTTTTAATTAATATTACTGACTTGAAGATTTGCAGTTAATTTAGCCCATTAATTATAAAAGTCATCAGTTTGGAGAGTAGGAAAGGATAATTTATTTAATATCAGATCCAGGTTTTCAATAATTTACCATTTTTTCTGGCACCCTACTAGAAAAGGTCTGGAGTTGTGAAGTATGAGTTGGATGGGTGGCCAGGGCCTAACCTGTTTTGTTGCATTGTTGCAGATTATAAAGGTAACATAGAAACATTTTTTAAAAACTGAGAAGTATGTCGAAGGAAAAAACCTATCTTCCGTTCTTCCCCCATCACTCATAGTATTGTAGTATTCCCATTCGTTGAGCTCAGCAATAGATACAGATTTTGTGTGTGTGTATGCGTGTATATACATAGTATATAGGTAAGTATATACACTCTCTAAATTTGTCATTACTTAAATATAGTTTCGTATTTTGCTTTTTCACGGGTTGTAAGAGCACTTCCCTACATAATAAATATCCCTTGAAAAGCAATTTTTAATTAAACTTTTTAAACTTTTGTGGATTCGCATGGGGTTGTAAGAAACAATGCAGAGAGTCAGTACACCCTTTGCCCGGGTGCCACAATGGTAGCATCATGCAAAACTATAGAGTACAGTATCACAACCAGAATATTTACATCGATATGCTCAAGAGACAGACTACTTCCATCACCGCAGGATCCCTTGGGTTACCTTTCTATAGACACATACTTGCCCCTAGTCCTTAACCTCTGGAAACCACTAATATATTCTCTATGTCTCTAATTTTGTCATTTCAAGAATGTTATATGAATGGAATCATACCATCCATAACCTTTAGGGATTAGCTCTTTTTCAGCATAACTCTCTAGAGATTCATCAGAGTTATTACACATATCAATAGTTCATTCCTTTTAACTGCTGAGTATTTGTTCCATGATGTGGATATACCATAGTTTGTTTAACGAGCCACCCACTGAAGAACATCTGGGTTTTTTCCATCTCTTGGCTATTATGAAGCTGCTGTGAACATTTGTATACAGATTTTGTGTAAATGTAAGTTTTCATTTCCCTGAGATAAATGCCCAAGTATGTAATTGCTGGATCATTTGGTAGTTGTATGCTCAGTTTCATGGAAAACTGCCAAACTGATTTCTGCAGAGACGGTACCACCACCGGTGTATGAATGATCCAGTTTCTCTGCATCCTTGTCAGCACTTGGTGTTGTCACTTTTATTTACTTTAGCCATTCTGATAGGTGCATAGTGATTTCTCATTGTGATTTTAATTTGTATTTCCTTAATGGCTGATGATGTTGAATATCTTTCCATGTGATTATTTGCCATTGGTGAAATATCTCTTCATGTCTTTTGCTCATTTTCTAATTGGATTATTGATTTTTTTTTTAAGATTTTATTTATTTAGTTGACAGAGAGAGAGACCGCCAGTGAGAGAGGGAACACAAGCAGGGGGAGTGGGAGAGGAAGAAGCAGGCTCCTAGCAGAGGAGCCTGATGTGGGGCTCGATCCCAGAACACCGGGATCACGCCCCGAGCCAAAGGCAGACGCTTAACGACTGCGCCACCCAGGTGCCCCTGGATTATTGATTTTTTTAATATTAAGTTTTGATACTTCTCTATATAGTCTCGATATGAGTCCTTTGTCACATGTGGTTTGCGGCATTTTCTCCTCATCTGTAGCTTGTCTTTCCTTCCCCTTCAGCAGACTCTGTTTGCTCTGTAGCAGAGCAAACATTTTAAATTTTGATGAGATCCAATTTTTCAGTTTTTCTTTTTATAAATAATACTTTTGGAGTCAAGTGTAAGAACTCTTTGCTTAGCCCTAGATTCTGAAATTTTTCTTACTTTTTAAATCAGTTTTAAGTTTTATATTTAAGTCTGTGATTCATTTTGAGTTGATTAAGTTAGCTGTAATTTTATTCCTTATGTGGGATTGAATTAATATGTTCACAGCAGGAGAAATTTTTTCTTTTTCCTTTTTTTTTTTTTTAAACCAAGAAATTCATGGGTGAAGTGAGGCTAGGAGAAAAGTGGCATAATTAGATATTAACTGAGGATAAACTATGGTCCATTGGAACCAGCTTGAGACAAGGGAACTCAAACTGACCTAACTTCCTGGCAGTCTGCTTTTTCCAATTCTCCAAAGGTCTAGTCCAGAATGACGTTCATCCTGGCACTTCTCACCCCTCACTCTTTTTGCTGAGCTATTTTAAAGTCTGTGATCCACTAAACCCTCTCCTCATCCTCTTCTTTCTTTACAGTTGTTATTCTCTTTCTGATTGCAAGTGTATCAACCTAGTGCTAATGTCGGTGAGTGCATTCAACCATTATCAAACAACCTAAAATCAGGAAACTCTTCCCTAGAAATGAAATTTGTGTATCTAACACTATGGCATTTCCCTCCTTAATTAAATATATAATAGCTTTGAATAAAACAGCATACATGTATTTGTTTATAATCCAGATACATCTAATATAGATGTCTAGATTAGGAGGATAATAATCTCTAAAAGTGCCATTTAGATTAGCAAGCTATGAGGCAGAATCAGAAGAAGACTCAAGAGAGGACAGAAGGATTAATCAGACAGAGCACATCCTGGAGAAGAGAAATGGGGAAAATTCATGGATCTGGGATTATGGGAATTTATAGATATCCTTTTTTTTTTTTTACCTGTCTCCCCTTATTGACCTCATAATTGTAATGACTAATATGTTTGGGGGCCAATGGAAATGTCTCAGAGTCAATATTTCTTTTTTATTTTATTTATTTATTTATTTATTTATTTTTTTTTAAAGATTTTATTTATTTATTTGACAGAGAGACAGCCAGCCAGATAGGGAACACAAGCAGGGTGAGTGGGACAGGAAGAAGCAGGCCTCCAGCGGAGGAGCCTGATGTGGGGCTCGATCCCATAACACCAGGATCACGCCCTGAGCCAAAGACAGACGCTTAACAACTGCACTACCCAGGCGCCCCAATATTTCTTTTTTAAATAAAACATATACAACAGAATGATGGCATCGAGGAAACATATTATCGGCTATAAACACTTCAAGGGCCTGAAGCCTCCAGGAGAGGGGGGGGGAAACCCAAAAAAAAAACATGTCTCTCTGGAGACACAGAGATAGAAAGAAAGAGAAAGTCTATTACCCAAGGCCATTAGCTTTAGGGAAAGAAAAATCACCATATTTCTGTTTGGGTAATAGCAATGGAATGTTTCTCAAAACCACCAGCAATGAGGGAAACTTCTAGACAGGAGCCAGGTCATAAAGTGCCCCTTTTGTCATAGGCCTGGCAGATGATTTAGGATGTTCTTGTTCTCCTCTGAGATGAGTGATACCAGAAAAAAAATTCTCACCACTTTAAATTTATATGAATGATCAGCATATGCCAAGTGACAGGGTACTTATTTGAAGAACAATAGTCATAATAAAAATGTTATGGTGTATCAATGGCTGATGGTGAGATTTTTCAGTAACATAATGAATAGGTGTTTCTAGGCAATGTAATGTGAGTGCAAATGGGACATTATGATTAGAAAAAAATCATGCATTTATACATTGTTTAAATATCTAGAAATGTTAATCAATATAGCCATTTATAAAAATTATGACTATGTAACTTTTATGTTTGTAGGATTTCTCCTACTTTCATTACTTTATGCGCAAAATGTCCAGTAAGGAATATATTTGCATTAAATAACATTATTTATGTTAAAATAACTGATATATAATATTGCTTTGATGTGGCATTTCAGAGTATACTTTTCTCAATCCAACTTAATCCTTCATGTCCCATCCATCCATCCATCCATGCCTGTGACATGCTGGACCCTGTTGCTGGGGATATAAAGCTGGGATCAAGGTCTGGTAGTGGTAGATAATTCTAGTAAAAGCTTCAGTTAATTAAGTCTCTTCTGGTTCTCCATAAATGCCATCTCACTTAATCCCCACTTGTCCCAAGAGGTAAGCGCCATTATTCACATTGAACAGGTCAAGAAACTAGAGTATGCCCAAGCTCATATGGATAATAAATGCTGAAACCTGGACTCCCACTCAGATTTTTCTGATTCAAAAACCAATTAAGCACTGGAGTACCCTGAGTTATGTAAATCCAGTGATTACATTTTGGCTCCATTTGAGTCTTGTCTCCACCGCTTAGCAACTCTGTGACAGAAGCAGATTGCTGAACATCACACCTCAGGTTCCTCATCTGAAAATGGGGACAGTAGTAGTTCCTGCCACATCAGAGTGTGATGAATGTGAGAATTAATCTGACAGAGAAATAAATAAAGCATATGACCTGCAGGAGGAGGACCAGTTTGCGTCAGGAATTGAGAAGGCCTCCAAAGAAGAGGTAGCATGCGACATCGAAGTTGAAGAGCGAGAAAGAACTGGAAATTGCCATATCCTCCCTCATTCTCCTTTTATGGGTCTCTTTCGAGACATAATCACTGTTGTCCCTCGCTTCCTGTGATCTACTCGGGAGAGTCAGCAACAAGGAGAAGTCACAGTTACTGAACACTCGCTACACGAATGTCCAACACTGTTACAAACATTTTTACAGAAGTTAACACAATATAACCCGAACAGCAACCCTATGATAAGGAATTAGGGGTGCTGAGAGTTTAACTAATTTGCAGAAGGATCACAGTTCATGAGTCCTATACTTGTGTATTACTTAATTTTTGAGAAGGCTAACTTTCCAGCTCATAAGCCCTTGTGATATTTCTGTGTTTATTAGCTCCCAGCCCCATCCTCCCTACTGGGACGTAGCCACGACCGGAAGCCTCTTCCCTTCCACAGTAAGAAGGAAGTGATTCTACTCTTAGCACATCTCAGGCAGACTCTTCAGGACACTCAACTTCCATTGATTTCCATGGAGAAAAGCCTCATTCTGATGGGAATGCGGAGATGGATCTATTTCTCCTGACATAAACTCGTGTTTTATGCTGGGTTCAATCATTCCCAAGACTAAGGAGGTTGAATTCAGATTAATGAAGATTCCAGAGATGGTTCCCACTGAGCAAACACATCAAGTTGCCTGTTGGGCACAGATGCTGGGAAAATATCAGAAATACAAGATCATGGCTGTCTTCAGGCTATCTGGACATAGCTTCCAGGACTGTCGTCAACACCAACCTCTGCAGCAATGCGCAGGGGGAGAGAGGAGATCCATGGGAGGCAGTGGGGCATCAGGTCTAAGGCAGGGACTCTGGGGACACACTCCTGAACTTTTGCATCCCAGCTTCATCTGCTCGCTCTCGGGCAGGTTACCTAGCTGTGTGTGCCTCAGTCTTCCCATCTATAACATGCACATAGTAATAGCTCTGTTCATCCTGGGGGGGGCCATACATATTAAATGAGGCAATGTATGCAAAGTGCCAAAAACAGTACCCACCGAACATTAAATGAAACGATGAAAAAATAATGCACTTTTGTTGAAAACACCTTCCTATAGGGCTTACATGCTAATTTCAGACCGTAAATCATCCGCTCTTGCCTCTAAGTTGCCAAATTTAGCAATGAACTCTGTTCAACGGGTCAGTGAAATACAAGAGAATATTTAGCAAGGTTTTTAATGCATTTGCCAAATCACTAACTGCATGACTTGTACATGCCATGGCTCGAAAGGAAGGGTGTGCTGGTGGCCAGAACTAGGAAGGGGACAAGGAAAAAGTTAATCCTCTTCCTTCTCAAAAACCAAAACCAAAAACAAAAAAAAACAATGTCTGCAAACAGCTGTGAGAGATGACGGACAGGATATGCAATCATGAGTGAGAAGTTCTGCGTTTACACTATGGCTTCACCACTTAATAGCAGAATGACTCTTGTGCTAATTATACTCTCTCAAACGTAGGTTCCCTGTTTGAAAAATATGGATAACAGCACCTCGCAGAATTAAATATGCTTTAAATAGCTTTGTGAGCAGTAGTGTTCTGTGCAATGCTAGCTTTTATTCCTCCACTATATATGTCCTAGGAGGGTGGGGTTGCTCTAACAGTCATTGTAGGCTATTGTGAATTTCTTCAGGAGGCAGTGAGGCTGCTTTCCTCTTAGACGTGGCCGGGACCAGGGAGGCCAGATGGTGGGAGCACGTTCTGTGCTAGGGATAGGATGATGGGGCAAGAAGTATTTCTTAGAGCATAGAGTACTCAGGAAGGGGTCCAGAGAGAAAGATGGTAGGATCGGCTTGGGTCACACGCTGCGATGCCAATCCTGACGTCACCGCTCATCAAGAGCGAGACGTGGTGATTGCAGCAAATTCTAGCAACTTCCCTTTTCACGACCCCTTTGAAGTTTAAAAAACCCCTTTTCACGTGAAAAAGGCATAACTCTGAGGCAAAATAGAGCACTGGACAGGGTGCATTTTTGCCGTCTTTAGGTTGCTGGTTTTGTGGAGGTTTCAAGAAAAGACCAATTTTGTAGGCAGTAACAGGGCTCAGAGGACAGCAGGTGGATGCTGGAGTCAGAAAGGTCATTCCCGGTTCTGCCCCTGACTAACGATGCACACAGAGACGAGCTTCTGGATCCCACAAAGACGGGGTCCGTTCTTGTCAGAGCAGCGGGCATCTGTAAAAGCACCTTGCGCTCAGAAGCAGTGCGGGTTCTCTATAAATGCTACTTATCGTTTTTTTTTTTTTTTAAGATTTTATTTATTTATTTGACAGAGATAGAGACAGCCAGCGAGAGAGGGAACACAAGCAGGGGGAGTGGGAGAGGAAGAAACAGGCTCATAGCGGAAGAGCCTGATGTGGGGCTCGATCCCATAACGCCGGGACCACGCCCTGAGCCGAAGGCAGACGCTTAACCGCTGTGCCACCCAGGCGCCCCTACTTATCGTTTTCTTCACTGTGAATTAAATCATTACCCTGCTTCACAGCTGGGGTCGCTGAAGCCCACAGAGGTCAAAGGGCATGATCAAAACTATCAAGCCATCTCGCACATCAGCTTCGGGAAACGTCTCACGACTCAGGGGGCCTGGAGACGAGACTGGGCCTCTATCCAAGCTTGTGTCAGTGAGATGCTGAAGTGTCATTATCTCAATACAGAATTAAGTGCTTGTATATGTTAGGCACAACGAAATACATTATTGATGTGCTAATGTTTTCCCCGCTGGGTTTACACGTGCTTTGCTTAGCAAATTTTACACATTTTGTCATCACCTGTATTTGAAAATAGGATGTTTCTTGACAAATTATCCCATTATCTAACCAATTTTATCATTACCAGGTTTTTTTTCCACTTCCAATCTAAACGTTTCATTTTTAGATTGTGTAATGTTATTTCTTATTATGCAATGCTCAATCACTTTAATTCTTCTAGCCAGTTCTGTTACTCTGTTCGAGATATTACTAAATAGTTACCCTTTCCTCTCAGTATTATTTATCTCCAATCTATACATTTGCTCTGTTCTTAATGTTTTTGCATAGGTCACGCCTTTAATCACTGTTACCACTTTAGTTTATGTTCCAATTTATCAAGAAGTTTTTATAGATTTCACATGCATAAGTCATGCTTTGGATCATTTCCTATTCAAGACTATAAAAAAAGAAAACATGTATTGGTGTCTCTCCCCCTCCCAAGACTGCAACTTCCGTGAGGACAGGGACTGTCTTTTTCTGTTTTTCTTCAGCATTTTATTCTTTTTTTTTTAAGATTTTATTCATTCGCGAGAGCGAGCACGAGAGAGAGCATGAGCAGGGGAGGAGCAGAGGGAGAGGGAGAAGCCAACTCCCCAGTGAGCAGGGACCCCGATGCGGGGGCTCAATCCCAGGGTCCTGGGATTATGACCTGAGCCAAAGGCAGATGCTTAACTGACTAAGCCACCCAGGTGCCCCCAACATTGTATTCCTAACACCCAGCAGAACACCTAGAATATGGTAGTCCTTCATACATACTTGTTGAATGAATATTGAATAAATGACTTAAATTCATTTTACTTTTATTAGAACAATTCATTAAGCTCTCAGAAATATCTTGAAAACATTTTTTCACATATTTGTGAACTACCTAATGTATGTAACACACTGGCCTCTGGGTAGAAAAATAAATAAGGCTTTTCTGATCATGAGAGAAAGACACAAAAGTAAATTGATACTTCTAGTAATGCCGGCAAATTCCCCGGACATTATTTAGTTTGCTCCAGGCCCTATTCCATCAACTCACAAATATGAACATATGTCATCCTCACCACTAACCTATTTGAAGTGTCTTTCTTATAGTTGTTCAGTTAATTTGCACCTTAGGGAGTAAGACCAGTTATTTTGCACCTCTGTGACTCAGTTTCCTCATCTGTCAAATGGAGTTTTATTTATTGAATAAATGCGTTTTACATGCCTACTCTTCACCAGATACTGTTGTAGGCAGCAAACACAATGGAAAAATATCCTCGTCCTCATGATCTTACATTAATAATAATGCCTACTTCATAAAAATTGCTGAGAATGTTAAATGAGATAATAGAAAAGTCACCTAAAGCAATGCTGGCACATAGTAGATACTCAGTAAATGTTAGGCATTATTATTATGCAACAATATACTTAGACTCAGTAGATTAAGAAATGTTTCTCATTGATTGAGGGAATTGACAGAATAAATAGTTCAATATAAATTCATTATCACTCAGTAAAAAAAAATTCTAAGTGTTAGACTGTGATGGATCCAGAAATTTGGGGGAAATAGATGCTCCTTTGGACTGGAAAAAACTAATCAAAGTATTTCAACTTCACTCCTATTCATTAGACATGAGTTTGAGTTTATGAAATTTACATATCTTGGATCTATATCCAAGAGTTTGATTCATTTTGGAGGCTTTTTTTTTTTTTGTAAAAGATTATTTATTTATTTATTTATTTATTTATTTATTTATTTATTTGAGAGAGAGAGAGAGAGCATGTACAGGGTAAGGGGCAGAGGGAGAAGCAGACTTCCCGCTGAGCAGGGAGCCCGATGCCCCTCATTTTGGAATCTTAAGAAGATACATACTAGGGACACCTGGGTGGCTCTGTTGGTTAAGCGCCACGTGGGGCTCAGGACCATGGGAGCATGGGGCTCCTTGCTTGGCGTGGAGCCTCCTTCTTCCTCTGCCTGCCGCTCCCCCTGCTTGTGCTCTCTCTGTCTCCCTCTCTCTCACTGACAAATAAATAAAGTCTTTAAAAAAAAAAAAGGTACACACTAGTAATTCTAATGTAATTACATTAGATAATTGTTTAAGCAAGAGGTAGAGTCTGACTGTAAAAACATACTATCGGATGGAGACTTTCTTCCAGTTGAATATAAATGATGTTCTGCAGTGAAATGAGTTGTAAACCATACAGCAGACAGTTATAATGGGATTTAACCTAATTAGTGCTGGAGAGCTGAAACTCTTCATTAAAAGTAGCACTTCATAATCATGTAATAATGAAGCTTTGGTTCTTAAAGGCTGATGGAAGATTTGACCCGAAAACAAATTTTTTAAAAATAAATAAATAAAAAGATTTCTCGATATTCAGCAAGTCACCAAAACTGTGACAAGGTGTACCTAGAACACCGTACATACTCCCCCCCCCCCAACAGCTCCATCTCCCTCACTTGGTCCTAGTCGCTGACCTGACCCTCCTTGTTCCCCAGCTCTACGCATGACACTACTTGTTATTTCAGAGTGGAAATAGGGGCGAGCCGTCGTGACTTGCCTCAGCTTGCCTTCTCTCTGACTCAGAGGAAGAGATGTGCTGCCACCCAACACCTTCTATTGCCTCTAGAGATTGCCTCTTTCTTTCATGTATTTTTATTCTTCACCCCCTCCCCTCACACACAATGCTGGGTGTTTCTTTTTATCACATTACAAGCTCAAACCTCCTCTCCAATATTAAGAGCAAGGCAGCTTGCCTCTAGAGCCTTCCCTGTATCTCTCTTTTGACAGCCAAGTTTCTAGAAGGACAAATCTATTGTTAGTCTCTGCTTCCAAAACCTGTTCACTCCCCAGAAGGAGGGGTCTTTACCATTCCGAAGGAGCTACTCTCTCAAGAGTCACGAATGACCTTTCTCTGCCAGTTCAAGTCGGCACCTGTCAGTCCCTCTGTACTAGAATTTTCCGTAGCATTGGAAAATTTTGACCACACTCTTTTCAACTTTCTTTTGGACCCATGACCATCTTTACTGACCTCTGCACAGGTATCTCTAGCTATGCCTGGACATTTCATCCTCCATAGCTGTTGCTCAATGCCTCCCATGTCAGAGGCTGACCTTGCGTTCCCCTCCCCACATCCTGCTCCTTCTCTGATATTCTGCACCTTAGTGGGGGATGCCACCCTTCACCCAATGCTTCACCCAGAAATATGGAAAATTGTTTGATACCCTCCCCTGTCTCCCAATCCTACAACATCCTGATGCTAGAATAATTTTCCAAAAATAAAAATCCAATTATGTCACTCCTGTATTTGTAACTTTTCAGTGGTTTTCACAGCTTTTAGAAGAAAGTCAAACAATAAACAAGATACTCCAAATCCCTCACGAACTGGTCTTGGCTATATTTTCCACTTTCTTCTCTTGACCTTCCCTCGCAGGTATTTTTCACTCCATCTGTTTCAAACTAATTTTAGTTTCCAGGGACTTCTCTGTACTCTCACCTATCTGGAACATTCCTCCTCCCTCTGATGCCTAGCTAACCCCTTCGCTTCACAATCTGGGTCCAGCACCAGCTCCCCCACCATCCTTTCTGCTAAAGATCTGTCTCTCGTGAACTCCCAGGGCCCCTCTCCTTTCTGCTATCTTCACATCTGTGCATTAAGCGTGCATGCACAGTTGGTTTGAGAGCCTGTCTGCCTGGGTTTTAAGCGGCTTAAAGGTGGGTACAATCTTATTGACATCTTAGTCATGGCGCCTCTCTCAATGTCTGGCACAGATTCAGCGTCAGAAACTATCGGATGCTGTTACATTGTGTTGACATGACACATTGTCAGTGGCTGAGTGAACTCTGAAAAGATAAGCCCAGTGTCGCTTGTAGATGCTGAAATGTTGCCGATGTGTCACACCCAGGGGGACCCTTGTGCTTGCCTTCATGGAATGGTCTCTCAGTAGCTACCTTCTTTTCTCAGCTATGACATTCCTTTTCTTTTTTTTTCTTAAGATTTATTTATTTTGAGAGAGAGAGCACAAGAGGGAGGGGCAGAGAGAGAAGGAGAGAGAATCTCATATCAAGTCCGCACTGAGTGTGGAGCCTGATGCGGGGCTCGATCTCACAACCCTGAGATCAGGACCTGAGCCAAAACCAAGAGTCAGACACTTAAACAACTGTGCCGCCCTGGCGCCCCGACATTCCTTTACTTACAGTACATTATCACTTAAGTAAAGCAACCATGTAGACTGGTTTAGTAGTTTCATACATCTCTCTGTATTTTTTGATATAACATTTCTATATTTCTTTTTTTAGGATTTTTAAATTTATTATTTATTTATTGGAGAGAGAGAGAGAGAGAGTGCACAGAGGGAGGGCGAGTGCACGGAGGAAGAGAGGGAGAGGGAGAAGCAGAGTCCCTGCTAAGCAGGGAACCCCACTCTGGGCTCAATCCCAGGACCCCGGGATCATGACCTGAGCCGAAGGCAGACGTTTAACTGACTGAGCCACCCAGGCACCCATAACATTTCTATATTTCTAATATAATCTGCTAACTTTTTTTTTTTTTTTGGTTTTTTGGTTTTTTAAGGTGAGGCACCTACTAACCCTTCAGGGAACATAACTGAAAAATGCTGAGCCAGGGTATAAAATGAAAATAGCAAGGAAACTTTCACAAATGTGAGCATAAACTTTACATTGTTTTCTCCTCTCAGTTCTGGGCAGGAAACTGACATTTTCCTGGGGTTGAAGTAGAAAATGTGTAAGCCTTTAAGACAGTTGATTTATAAGTATGTTTAATTCAGAGTTAGGTTTTAATGGTCCTGAAGGATTGTGTATTTCACAGAATGAGAGAATAAATTCATACCCAGATTTCAAGGAAAATTAATAAAAAATATGCCAGATTTTTCCTACCATGGGTCGATGCTCTCTCTGCACCTTATTCTGCAGCGTGTGTCCTAGGATCGGAGACAGAATGGTCCTTGGCTGCGGGAGCAGAGCAGCGCGGCTCTGTGATTGTCTGTGTGGAAGCTTCAAAGGGCAGGATAAGAGCAAGGGCCTGCGAGCCTGCTACTCCGGACTCCTGATGGTCACTCAGCCTCCTGATAGCTGCATGACTGAGCTAGTTCCCTCACCCCTCCGAGCCTCAGTTTCTGCATCTTATAAAATGGGAAAAAGGCAGTCCAAACAGGCTTCTTAAGAGCATGGTAATTTCAGAATATTTTGAAAGCATGAAAATAAAAGTATTTCTCTTCCCCTGATTTTCCGTATGACTGTTTCATCTGTGTGCCTATGGACCACTCCGTCTCCTACCACCGCCGAGGCCTGAACTTCCAAATCCCTGCCACACCTACTGTGTCGGTAGTCCTTAGAGCACAGATGAGGGTTTCATATCTGCATCTGCAGCCTGCCTCGTGTCTCATATCCCGTGTTTCTTGCAGTGGGAAAGACCCATTGGGCAATAAGATAATAATAATAACAGCGATCACCGACCGAATGTCAGGTCTTGGCATATATTCTCTCTAATCTGCACAGTAGCTCAGAGGAACGGTGTCAGTGGCCCACAGTAGAGAGAGGCATGTGACTGAAGTCAGATGTGTCTGCCCAGAATGGCAGGGGTGCCGGCAGGAACCTCACATGGTCGAACCCAATCAGACTTGGCGCCTAGCTAATCTGAATGTGGGAGGATACACAAAAGGCGTGAGTCTCCTTACAGGGGTGCCTGTCATTCGTGGTTACTTTGCCGCTTCTCTCTTTCAGCATCTTCAAGAGTGCAACTAATGCAGGCAGTAAGGGGCAGGAGTGCTGAGAATTTACTTACAGAGATGAGACTCTCCCTCCTCTCTACAAAAAAGTCGGGGGGGGGGTGCAGGAGTGGATTTAGGAATGTTATGTTCAATTTAACTGAAATGAAGGAATTAGAAATGTAACCACATTGAGAAGTGCTCTACTTCTCTACAAATACTGTCCAAAGAAAGTAGGGACGGTACCTCTGAGAAATGAAAAGATGGTGGTCCCTGGTAGGGATAGGCCAGTGACAGTTGGGAGGGAAGGGACCGAGCTGTGAAGGGGCAAGGATGTGTCTGCATAGACTCATGGTAAAAAAGTCTCTATGAGTGTCTTTAAAGAAAGAGCTTCTAAAAATTATAGACATGGTTTAGCCAATGAAGACACACGCACGCACACACGCACACACATGCACGCACATGCACGCACACACGCATGCACACACACATGCACACGCATGAACACACACGCACACGCACACACACACACACACACACACATGCCTGCATGTTATGTTATAGCAATAGCTCCTGTTAGAATTTCCCTAGGACACTTTATTTACAGTTGTTTGAAATGGACACTAAAGTAAGTCTCTCTTTATACCCTTATACCCTTGTAAGGTAAAATTTACCGTAATAAATAGTACATTTTAAAACACAAATCTCCAGGACACCTGAGTGGTTCAGTCAGTTAATCATCCGACTCTTGATTTCCACTCATGTCAGGATCTCAGGGTTGTGGGATCAAGCCCTGCATCAGGCTCCTTGCTGGGCATGGAGGCTGCTTAAGATTCTCTCTCTCCCTCTCCCTGTGCCCCCCCCCCCAATTAATTTTTTAAATACAAATTTCCAAACAATTCATGTCCGTGGCAAGTCCCAACAACAACAAAAAGGTCTCAATCTGAACTTCTTTGAGACTAATCATTTGTTTGTGAAATGCAGTGGACATACTTTCATTGATGAAACTTTTGTCTCTATTTAGGACTTTCCTCATAATTAGAGAACAGAACTAATTATCCTGATATCCTAAACAAAAGGAAATCATGTCACTGGTATAAATTTTGCTACAAAGGACCTCATTAGAGAACTCAGAAATCCCCATTAATCTTATGCTCATACTCTGTAATGATAGTAATTAGTGATGATAAATTGATAGTTGAAAACACACAATAGTTAGCAATTCTCATTTCATCATGATAAATTCTATTCTCTCCTGTTTGTAATTGTTTAAAAATTGAATTTTTTGCTTCTTTATATTGAATGAAGTTCCTCATTTTACATAAAAATATAGATCTTTAAATTTTGTACACCTGTCAATGTTTCTCTAAGAAATGTGAATTTAGTATGTTTGGGGAAAGTATGGTTTCAAGCTTATGACTACAGTACAAAAACATTTTAAATAGCAAAAGTTAATGCCAGACATAACCAGGCATGAAACAAATGTTTTCCTCTAATTAATGAAGTTCAGTATTTAAGCAAAAGACCTTTCCTTCCTTTTCAATGCCTAGAGTCTTTGAAGAGCACCCCTGAGGCTGCTCAGAATTCATAGCAATATTCCTTTGTTATATGGACCAAGCAATCTGTGGGAGAAACACAGGACCTGTGTGCATGCAAATAAGCTTCCCATCTTGGCAAATCCTGCCGGACCAGGTGATTTCTGCTCTTTTCCTGCCCCACAGGAAAACTTCAGGAGGAAGACACTAATCACATTACTGCTGAGAAATGAGACGCTCTCTCAGCTTGGAGTTTCCTGTGCAGAAACAAAATAATGAAACCAAGCAATTAGTGGGCTTCTTCGGGGAATGTTGTTATCTGCATTTAGTGTTTCATCACAAGGAATTCTCAGTCTTTTGGAGCCAATATTAGAAGACCCTAAATGAACTTCTAGGCCAACTTTGTCCTGCAAGAGGGAAATACTATAATTCCTGGACATTTATCGTTAACTCGTTCTGGAGAATCAAGATGCATCATGATGGTACAAATAGTACAGCAGAAAGAGTCCTCCCAGCAGTGGGCTGGACACCTCCAGTGTCAGGGGTCTGGGGGCAGGGTCCCTCTGTCTTGCATAAGAGAGTGAGGGCCAACAAGGGAAGATGAGGAACAAGAACACATGGGAAAATATAAGGGTCAGGTTTCCATGAAGTATGCCATCCATTGTAGGTTGACCCCTTCTGTCTATCACACGTTATAAACACCATCCTGGAAAGGTGTAGAAAAATAATGATGGCAGTTCTTTACTCGGTCCAAAAGGAATAGCCAGTAGATTCACTTCAATCCAGTGGTATACTAATTACGCGTTCTACTTTATGGAAATATGTTAAAGTCTTGGAAATAGGGCTTTGTCAAAATATGAATGTTTTTAGAGTGTCTGATTCCTAGTCAAAAACCTTAGCAAAAAAAAAAAAAATTATTGACCCATCCTAATAAGGCTGTAACCTCCTAATAAAATTTTTATAAAACCATAATGGTAGAAGGAAGATTGACTTTGAATAAAAACCCATCTCCAGTATTTTTCTCACCATTATTAATAAAGAAAACAAAAACAACAAAACAAACAAACAAACAAACAAAAAACCCTGCTTTTCTCCATTCTTCCTACTAATCCTCGGCCATAGACCAGGTTTTCCAAATATGAAAGTGATACACTACAAATCAGGGGCTGGTGGTAGGAAGCAGTAATGGGAAATGAGAGACACAGAGAGTTAAACAAAGCTAGAGATAAAGTAGGATATATGTCATCAACTTATATCCACTTTTCAAAGTCTTCTGTAGCCATAATGCCCATCCACCAATTTGCCAAGATGGCCTTCTTACCTGAAGGTCTATGTGCCCCTTGGAGTAGATTTAATGAGCAGACTAACTGTACTCAGGTACAGAGCTATAAGCCCATATACACCCAAATGCCAAAAATGGCAACACTTATTAATATAGCTGATCTTGTCTCTTTTTCTCAAGACTTAACTTGATACTCTTGCCCCAGTTTAGAGCTCAGAACAAAAGCCCATCCATTCCTAATGCTATTGATTCAACCCTGATCTCACAACCATATGCCCTCTTTTCCTTCCCTGAACCTTGATGCAGCTTCCCTGTGCAACTACCAGCATCCTGTAAGTGCAGGGATGGATAGTTCGCGAAGTTCCAAAACTGCATGAAGGAGGTTGGGTGGTTCACAAACCTTGGGCTGTTCTCAAAGGGAACTTCTGCCTCATTCTTTGCCCTTGCCAGTTAGCTCTTAACGCTAAAGGCTATTAAACCAGCTGAGACTGCCTTGCCTCTGCGTTTCCTGGAAGATGGCCCTGGAGAAGTCTGCAAGTATGTTCTCTACATTGTACTATTTCAGCTCTCTTCTCACATCTCAGAATTACAGAAGAACATCTCGAATCCTGACACTATGCCCTTTAAGGTGACTTAAAATCATGGAAATCAGTGAGACTTAGTGCAGATAGAGAGAAGGAAACAAGCCTTGAGCCCAGGGGAATCTCCAAAATCTGGAGGTTACATCAGGAAGAAGCTTCCAGTGAGTCACAGGCGAAACGTCTTCGTTTCGATATTTTCTTAAATATCGATATGGAGGCCAAGAGAAGAAGGTGCTTCTAGAAGAAGAGAGGTGATTGACCATGTCAAATGCTACCAGAAATTCCAATGAGATAAGGACAGAAAATCTGCTACCTGCTCTGGCAAAAGAAAACCCATGTGGATGGACAGAGAAGAAACAAAGCTCACTTGGAGGGTTTGAAAGCAAGAATCCCACTCACAGGGTGTAGATGAGAAAGTAAAAAAGGAAAAACTCTCTTCAAAAAATTGTACTGAAAATGAGCTGAAAAATAAGGCAGTGACCAGAAGAAGCTATAGTATCAATGGACCTTTTTTTTTTCTTTTCCCTAAGTCTAGGCAATATTAAGGCATATTTGCAAGTCAATGGTAATGGTTCTAGCTGGAAGAAGTTGACCTTGCAAAAGAGAGAGGGGAAATTGCAAGAGCAAAATCCTTGAGTGGACTAGAGGTGATAAAAGTAGAGAGGCAGGAGCAGGACTATGCAAAAAGAGGAGAGGAGAAGAACATGGGTACAGAGTGTAAGTTTCCGTTAATTTGGTGATGGGAAAGTAAATTGGTCCTTTTCTGATGAATTACCTTTTTATCAATAAAGAATGGGGGAGGTCATAGCTGAGAATAAGGAAAGGGGCTTTGGACATAGAGAGAAAACTAAGTCAGTCATTATCTTGGAATGATTTGTACTAGGGAAGTATGGTAGGATTCCTAGGCTTCACCTAGTCTTTGTTTGAAATTTGTAGTCATAACTTTAGTCCTTATCTCTAATTTGGCATTTAGGCTATAGTGCATCACGTTATTAGTGACCAAGAAACCATTTCATATGTGAAAATCATATTTTCCCAAATCGTTCACAAGTTTCTCAGAAGTAGAATCCTGGGGTGGCATTACTTGGTATCTTCTCCAGGGTATACTTTAGAGTCCTGGCAAGTAGGTACCTCATAAACATTTGTGGAATTTAAGACTGAATAATCTGAATGGAACACTTCAGTAAATATTTCTAGTCCTTCTTTCCTTTGCCCTGCACTGACTAACATAGATGTTTACATAAATGATTGCACACACTTATCACTCATCCTGGTGAACACAGGGCTGGCTTACGCCACATATCACTAAGGGGTTCCAATGGCACTCCTGCAAGCACCCCAGAGTGAGTCTAAGTTCCACAGCCCTTTAAATATGCCCTCTGTTCTTCGTCTGGTCTGGAGCCAGAGTGAGCACCAGCGTGAGATGTCTGTTTCTAATTTCTTTCTTTGCAGCTGGAAACTAGGGCCAGACCTTCTCAATCACATTTGGGGGGGCTCAGATTCTTTAATCTCAGTAATTTCTGACGCTCAGCATTATGGTAGCAAAAGTCACAGACTCTGCCCTAGGAATAGAAAAGAAATACTTCATTTTATTTTTTTTCTTAGATCTTTGCTTTTCAATGAGTGGTCCTTGTGTCAGCCTCAGCATTACCAGAGAGCCTATTAGAAATGCAGATCTTGTGCCCGCCTATTGAAGACCTATTGAAACAGAATCTGCACTTTAAAAAGGTGCTCAGATGATTCCTAAGCCACCAAAGTGTGCCAAGTACTCTTCTATAGGATATGAGATGCTTCCAAATAACGTTATGTAGTTGTGCTGATGGAAAACTTGGCAAAAAATAAAAACTTCAATAATTGCTTTGATTTTACTCATAAATAAAAGCATGCTCTGCTACTATATTTCAGGGGGGTAAATACAGACCTAAGCAGCACATAGGTTTTGTGATAATTGTCAGGAAAGCTGAGCTCTTGTTTTATATAGGCTGACTCTTGCATGTAAATTGCATTTAAGAAATTAAACAGGAAATCCCTTTTCACAATAACAAAAATGCTGTCAGTGATGCATTAATACTTTGTAGCACATTTGCTCTTTGTAGATTTTTGATAAGTGGTGTGCGAGACACATGACTTTCAGGAAAACTGCAACAGTGTTATTCAAAAGCCTTGCGATTTTATTTCAAGTTGGATCAATGTGGGTGGTGAACTCCGATTTCCAGGTTCTCAAAGGACAGTCTCATCTTCATGATTTCATTTCCTCTTTCTAGATCTATTGCTACAATGCCAAACAATATAATGCACTATGTAAACAAAGTAAATAGTGAATTTACACGCCTTCTCTCTCTCTCTTTTTTTTTTTTCTGGTGAAGCAAATGTATCTTGCTGAATTCACACCTAATAATTATCTAAAAAAATTGTTAATCTCTTTTCTTTAGTGGCTTTCCCCCTTCGTCCCTTTTCCTGCAGAGAAAGTAGGCAGTTTACTTTATTGAAAAGTATTGAAAGTCATGTTAAATGTAAATCAAATAGTGATGAGCTTCCTGTAAGCACATCCCTCCCTCCTTTTTTATACTATCCCTACCTGAAGCTGACTTAGAAAGCCTCCATCACCCGTTTTCCTCAATTAATGCATAGGCTGACATATTGTAAACACAAAGATCTGTTACTGAATATAAAAAGAGGCTGATGGTCTATGATAACAAGATAGAATAAAATTAAAAAATATATATCCTGGCGGTATCTGAAATGCATACATTAGTAAGCACAGAATGGTTGCCTTCAGAAGTTTTAAGAGTATTCTTCTGTGTTCCAGAGATAAATGGAAATGACCAAAGAATGCTAGTCCTAAAAAAATTCTTTTGAGATCATCTCATTCAGCCCCTCTTCTTTGTTTAAGGTAACTTAACACCAGGAAAATGAAATAATCAAGTTCATCCAATTAAAGTGAATACTGTGATTTAAATGCACATTAAGATTTTTAAATCCTGGGGCGCCTGGGTGGCACAGCGGTTAAGCGCCTGCCTTCGGCTCAGGGCGTGATCCCGGCGTTATGGGATCGAGCCCCACATCAGGCTCTTCCACTATGAGCCTGCTTCTTCCTCTCCCACTCCCCCTGCTTGTGTTCCCTCTCTCGCTGGCTGTCTCTATCTCTGTCAAATAAATAAATAAAATCTTAAAAAAAAAAAAAAGATTTTTAAATCCTGGTATATCCAATATGATTCTACAAAGCTAAATACTACTTTAAAACTTTGATATGGTAGGAATAAAAATAATAGATGATCAGCTAGGATGTTAACACACAAAAATATTCCCTACAGAGGGAAGGGTTAACTTGTCCAAGATTGGTTCCCTGCAGGCTGGTCTCCCAGAGGAGAAGCATCCCGCAAAACACCAAGAAAACTGGCTAGAATATGCAAGGCAATCAGTCCTGGTGGGATGGTGACATGGGGAATTAGGCCAAGGACCCCCGTATCGCGTGAGCTGCAAGAGTCTTGCCTGACCAGGCTAGGAAAGCAGCAGTTGGCTTCTGTAGCATAAAGCCCGTAAAGCCCGAAATAAAGAGTTGGGTTTTCTTTTCCTTTTTTGTAATTCAGGTGCCTGACTTAAGCTTTGATAGGTGAGGCATCCATTTCAGAGACAAAGTTGTTACCAGCCACAAACTAGGTACAGAGCCAGGCCACCCCCCTCACTGCAGTACCATTGTTTTGGAGACCTCAGTGATTTCCAGATCCTTTGGACAATGTGTCATTTCTCCTCCTGTACTCTCAGTTCTCTCTCCTGCTTTAAATTCACCGATAAAGAGTGGCCCGTGAAACCCCAGTAAAAGAAGCCCCAGCCCAGGCACGCGAGCTTGCTGTCTCCCAGAGACCCCAGGCATGCATTGTAATTTCTAGGTCTTGTAATTAGCAAACCTTTATTTCTTCAAAGTGTCCCGATGGTTGTTACTGTAGGGCATCTTGCAACCACAATAAGAAACGCAAGGGTCTGTCCAGTCCAAACACTGGTTTGGGAAGGGGAGATATTTATGGGAAGATCTCGGGGTCCAGGTGAGTACCCACCCCCAGGCATTTCTAGTCAACTACATTACTAAGCATAGGCTCAGACTGGCACAAAACACTTGCCAGTTGTGCTTTTTCATAACCAAACCCAGAACCAAGGCAAGGGTCTCCTCCCCAAATCTGAGGGCACCGCGGAATTTCCATATGCAGGGGACAAAAGTGGATCTGCACAACTGCTCCCCAAATGAACACTGCTTCTGAGAGCCCATTGTATGTGCTGTTGGGTCATTTGCCTTGTTGCTTCACATCCACCCATGGAATTTTTCTCTTCAGCATTCCAAATATTGCTAAGCATGCCTTTCAATCTGTTGAGAAAGAACTCTTCCTGTCTTTATACATAAATTGTTAGATCTCTTATTGTTATAATAGACGAGTCATGGAGATACAAAGTTTCCTCCAATGTAATGCCAGATATCTTCCATTTGGCTTCCCAGTTCCACTTTTTACTCTTCTCTGTCTTGTGCACGCTGAGACTACATTTATATGGACTCTGTGTGTGTTCTGATTGGTTTTGGCAAAGGAGATGCTGTAGACAATGGGAGGAAGAAGAATGAGGTTGGGGATTTTCATCTCCTGGGCTCCTCACTGTGAGGTCATCTCAGGCTGGGGGTGTCCCTTCACTTCAGGCAGATATTCCACATGGCCTTTCCCCCTGGCTGACATCTGGCTCCCCTGGTCTCTTTGGGGCTCGGGGGCAACACCTGCAGGGTTCCCACTGGTGCAGGTCCTTGCACACCTGTCTTTTTTAGTTCCCAAACCTCGTGACACTGTCTTTGCAATTATTCCCTTAGCAAATAAAGACCTTCTCAAAATACCTTGATGTAAGTGTGCGAACTCTTTCCTTTTGGGACTCTCGTTGATACAAATGTCAAACGTTTCTGTCCTTATCTCTAGTGAGGAATCTTCATGCACATAGGCACAACATTCTGCTTAAGGAGCAGAGCTACATTTTTTTATTATTATTATAGCCACATTACATTTTTCCTTTTCTAGGAAACAGAAAAATCCTTCAAAATGACATTTTTAGAACACCAGAAGAATAAATCCCTGGTGAATATGTCTGTTTATCCTTATATCTTTATATGCCTATATCCCAAATTTCCTAGAAATTCAGAATTAGGACTTTCAGGAAGCTTTTTAAATTCAGTGAATCAGATGTTCATATCATGAAGTCTATGGAAAGGACAGCTATACATCAGTTATTTTTGGTTATGACAGAAAGCTAAGTAATGGTTGCATATCGATTATAAGTATTGATTTTGGCATTTTCTTTCTGAAATTTTTTGGCTTTTTAAATGGTTCCTCAGAAATTAATGTGCATTTGGAAGGTCTTCCTTCTTTGTTGTCCAGAGCGCCAAGCACAAAACAGATGAGTAATAACTGATTGCTGATTAATTTGTTTGCATAACTAATCATTCATGCAGTTATCCACAGTCAGTCCCGGAGTTCTGTATACAGGCATACCATCATGGCTATATGATTTAAAAAATGTGAGTTTTGTTGCATTTTCGCCTTAGGTAGGTTAAAGGAACACCCAGAAGGGAATCACAACAAATACAACTTTTTAGGAAAGGTCTTTAACTTTGGTTGATTAGGTTATCATTCCCCCAAGCCAAATCACAGCAGACTCTTGATGGCTCATTTCAATGCTAATTAGGAGCAGTGGGTAAGAGAAGCCAGGCGGTGTGAGAAGAGAGGTTGGGTGACTGCTGAACAGTGAGACACTCCTCAGTGGTTTCAGGTCACAGACTTTGTTCAGGGCACAAAAATAAGGACATTTCTGGGGTGAAGCTGAATCTGCAAATTTTTGCTCTAATCTTTTTTAGTTTTTAAGGAAAGTCCTACCAGCAAATATATGAATGAATGACAGTGTTTATTCCTCTTGGGATAAATGTGATGAACTCATGCTGCTTTGGGAAAGGGGTACCAGTAGAGAATACTTGGTTTTTCTGATATTTTATTTAAATGTGAATGAGGATAAATATCCTTAAAATAATCACGAAGTAAAACGATTGCACAACCGCAGACACAGGGTACATTTAAAATCCACTCACACTTTTAATGAAAGATTACACTGGATTGAAGAGAAAAGAATTAACTAAATTTATACGAAGAGATGGCTTTCTGACAGCCCAAAGGCTGGCATTTCTAAAGTAGAATTTTTCTGGGGTATTAGATGCAAAAGGGCATCATTACCGCTGAGCGCTAGCTTTGCTTTAGACAATTAATGGTTTTCTGGCGTTTACATTCTCAATCAGGGCTGTGGTCATTAGGGTTGTTTTGTGATGCAAATCACCGGAGGCTCAAGTTCTCAATTGTTTAGCCCCCAAAACTACTTTCAGAAGTATTTCCTAGTTAATCTGAGGACTCATTTACATGAAATTCACATTCTACTTTCCAAAAATAGTTCTGTCCTTAAATAGCTGCTTTCTGTCTTATAATTAAATCTTGAAACTTATTACTTTGAAATACATATCAAAAACATCTGGGATGGAGCATCTGAGACATATAGATAAACAGCAGTTGCAGTGGCCAAAAATTCAAAGGTATTTCTCTCCTCCTGTTAGGAAAGTGGATGCAGACTTATTGACTGAGTAGACCTCGTTAGTCACAGATCTACTAGAAGCTTTATCCTCACAACCCCCGTGCTGCACTCAATTCATGGTTTAAATAAAATAAGGCTTAAAAGATGAGATTTTTTTAGAGACCTAATCCACTCCTAGTAATAATGTACGATTATTATATACACTTTTACATACAATACTGCAAAGCAGTACACAGGGTTAGATTTTCAATCCGTGCTTGTAGAGCCTTTTATTCCTTCACCCAACTCAAAACAAGTCATTTAAGACACTAAAAAAACTAGTGCAGAAGATAGTATGCTTAGACATAAATGTCCTTATTTAGCCTGTAATAGCTTGTTCTGAACATAAAACCGAAATGTGGAGGTTAATTTATATGTTCCTAATGTTTATAATAAGCCATTGTATTTACCCATTTTCAACAGGCGTAGCTTTTACATAAAGTTGATTTCTTTGGAAATCTATTCCATTTTAAAAGTCCCATTTATGATATGAGCCCATATTACATTTTATAACCCTAAAAATTGCCATCAGCAACTTCTATTCAACAGATAATAAACCGTAAACAGAGCAAAAATGTATAATGGAAATAGTGCTTGTGATCACGTAAAGTAGCAGAGGAGAAAATAAAAATACACACGAGCAAAAATTATGATGATCAGAAACTATTTCTAAGGGTACAGTAGGTTAGGACAATCACCAAAGAAAAACTCCCACATAGCCACTGGGGAAAAATAGCGAACAAGAAGCATAAATGAATAAAAAGGCTGAGCTCAAAGAGACAGAAATGAAGAAAAAGGTGACTTGGAGTCCCAGCTCCCTGCACTTGGTCTCTGGCAAGCCATTTACTCTTAATTTACTCACTTGCCATGAAATCAGTTCTTAAAGACTGGGTTGTTTTTTGTTTTTGTTTTGTTTTGTTTTTTTAACTCTGTAAGCCAGAAAGGAGACAAACTTTGAAACACATAATAGCAATTGCATTCACACGTATGGGGTGTTTTTTTCGTAGAACTAGTCAGTGATAAATTCTACCTTAAAGTCAATGTGCCAGATAGAAGTCATTCTAATCCCATCACTTGAGATTCTGCAAGGAAAGCTGTTCGAAGAGTCTGCAAAGGCAGGACTGCATACAACAGTGGTTTAAAACTCCGAGGAGAGAACTCTGGATATTCTGGGACTTGACACGAAACAAAAAGCTAGGTAGCAAAACTACTAGTAAAGGTATTCAGGCATTAGGAGTATTTTTAAACCAGTCACTGTGCCAGCTTCGGAAGAAAGCAATTATGAGCAAAGTAGACAGAAGACCTGACCCCGTATAGAAAGCAGAATTAAATGGCATGTCTGATTCAGCACTCTAAGTGCTGTGAGAGCAAATGAGCAGGTGCAGTGGGGGCTTTGGCAGTAAGCGCTGACCTGGACTGGGGCAAAGGGTGGAGATAAAGAAGGGCTTCCTGGAAGAAGTGCTATGTAGGCTGAAATCTGAAGGATGAGGAGAGGTTAGCTAGATGAAGAAGAGAGGGAAGGCAGTTTGAAGCAGTCTTTCAGTGAAGACTCAGAGGTGAGATACAACCTGGAGCCATGAGAAAATAAAAATTCAGTAGGGTTAAAGCCTAAGTGCCCTAGATGGCTGAGAGGCAAGAAATGGACCTGGAGAAAAAGCTAGAGCATAGGGCATAAAGGTCGCAGGACTCCACACTAAGGAAGTTTTACCTGAAATAACAGAAAGCCTTTGAGATTGATGTTTTAAAGGACCTCAAAGACTGCTCTTACTCATAACTGGATGTTTGCACTCTTAGATAACATCTCCCCATTCTCCCCCAACCCACCAATTCCTGGTAACCATTTACAATATGTAAGTATCAGATCAACACATTGTACACCTTAAACTCACACAATGTTACATGCCAATCATATCTCAATAAAGCTGGAAAAGATAAAAAAAATAAAGGGACTGCTTTGTAGAAAATGGACTGGAGGAATGTGGGCAAGTAAGAAGATGACTTGGAGAAGTCATGGAGGGAAGAGGGAATGAAGTTGATGTGGCTGAAGGTATTTAGAAGATAGAGTTGTCAGGGTGCCTGGATGGCTTAGTCGGTTAAGTGTCCTACTCTTGATATCAGCTCAGGTCTTAATCTCAGGGTCGTGAGTTTGGACCCCACGTTGGGCTCCACAATGCGCATGGAGCCTACTTAAAAAAAAAGTATTAGAAAAAAAGAAGCAGAAGATAGAATCGTCAAAGCCTGGTGAGAGGCTGGATGTGAATAGTGAAGCATAAAGGAGAGCGAGAGATCAAGGATGCCAGGTGTCTGATTTAGACAGCTGGGGGTATGGTGGTGCCATTCACTAAGAGAGGAAGTGTCAAGGGAAGAACAGGTTGGGTTTGGCACGTGCATAAGTTTGGGGCATGTTGAGTTGGGATTCTTGTGAGCCTAGCATGGAGAGATGTCCAGAAAGAGCTGGGTTCATGGAACTAGAGCTCAGAAGAGAAGCCCAGGATATAGATGGAGGTCTGGGAGTCAGACTGCAATTGGTGATTGAAATCATGGGAGTGGGTGGTGTCCCCTCAGAAAAGTGTGTGCTACAAGAAGTGACCTAGGAAGAAACGTAAGGAGCACCGTTTAAGTGTGCGTTGATCCAAGATGGACTTGTATCTTAGCCCAGGTTTTTTTCCTAAGAACCAAAGCCCAAAGTAAAGCCACATGCTACCCTTTATTGGGTGAGAGTGTGCCATAGCGGGGCAGTAAGAATAAGAGAAAAATAGTAGCGAGGTAGGAAAGGCAGGAAAGCAAACAGGTGGTGGTACATTACCTTCTCAGCTTCACATGAAAACAACCCGATGCTTAGTCAGGGGAGACATCCCCAGAGAGACCCTATAGACTAGTCCCCTTGCTACCAGTCTGTAAGGCTGCGAAATAACATGCAATTTGTCTTCCAGTTCCTTCCATTTCTTGCTTCTCTTTGATCAAAATGTGCCTTTTAGGGTGTTAACTCCCTTGGCCCTTCTAGGCAGCCCCTGGGGGAGTTAGAGCCTCCATGGGTTCAGTCAAGCCTCAGTGCTGGAGCTTCTAGTGCCCTTAGTAACGGACGTGATGAAGGTTTGGCCACAGCCGAGTCAGTACCTCTGGGAAACACTGAGACAGGAAGTGGTGCCAAGAGATGAAGCCATGTCATTAGTAGGTGGAATTTTGTAAATGATAGAATGATATGAGTCTCAAAGGTTTTTCTTCAGTGAGGAATCAGAACAAGCAACCGATGACCTGAAACAATTTGGGATAGCACATAAACTGAGTCAGTTTTCCTGTGGGAACCATGCCTTCTCTACTCCTGATTTACTTGGTATGGGTTGAATGAACCCCATCCAGGGGTTCTCAGATGTAAACAATAGTTTACATCCGAGCACAGGGATGGTCTGTGAGGAAAACAGGCCAATGGGACTCCATTCCAGAAATTTCACTGGAATTACTGGAAAAGAACTGGAAGCCTGGACTTTTAAATGTTGTGAGAAAGAAAATCCTTTTTTTCCCCTTAATTCACTTTGAGTTGCTTTTCTGCCATTTGTAACCAAAATATAACCGATTACTACAGAACCAAAGATATTCATTAGATTGAATGACAAAGGTTGTTGATACCTTCAGTGAGCGTGGTTTCAGCGTAGCAGCTCTGGCAGAATTCAGGGACATTCTTACTGCCTTTTCGTTCATGCTCTTAATGCTTAAAACACAGTTTCAGGGGCGCCTGGGTGGCAGTCAGTTAAGCATCCGACTCTTGATTTCAGCTCAGGTCATGATCTTGGGGTCATGAGATCAAGCCCCACCTTGGGCTTTGCACTCAGCGTGGAGTCTGCTTGAGATTCTCTCTCCCTCTCCCTCCGCCCCTCCTACCATGAGCTTGCTCACTCTCTCTCTAAAATAAATAAATAAAATCTTAAAACACACACACACACAGTTTCACTTACTTGTGAAAGGATGGAGAATGTCAAACTCAATGTTTAGAGAACCCATGGCAGAAAGCAGAAATGACATCTGCAAGCAATCTTGGCATCTTGGCGCCATGTCGTTCTGGACTTCATCTAGGAAACAGGTGTGCTACATCACCCAGGGTAGGAGTGGGGGACTCTTCAGTGTTTCCAGAGCCCAGATAGAGCCCTATCTGTTTTAAACAATTATGAAGTCTCCATGATAATACATAGATTTGATTTTAATTTTCTATTTTCCCCAAGTACTTAACATCATGCCAAGTACGTAGTGGGTTTTTATTGAACAAGGGTCCATTCAAGATGCCCGAGCTACCTGAGCAAGGAGCAGCCCACAGGAGTCACTCAATCTAGAGTCTGACAGAAACCAGTGTCCTTCTGTCCTTCTGATGCCCCAGTAAAATTACATTTTGATTCCGACATCTGGTCATCCTAGTGACGATGGAAGTAGAAATATTTATATAAATTCTGTGTAGTTCTTTGCTACACCACAACTCTCATATTTCCATGGACTCATAAGAGATCTGTCTCCACAGCCTCAATTTTCCTTCAGTGTTTCTCCCATCTACTCTTTTTTTCCTGTTTAAAATATATTACAAAATTTAGATGCTCACTACCTCTGGCTGAGACTAGAATAACACCCCCATAACTGATCTTTGGGCCACCAGACATGGTTTGCTCCATCTATCTTCATATACCCTACTAACGGGTGAATAATTCCAAAATTACTTAAATATCCTAGCATCAGTTAAATCATGCAGTGTAAGACCACATTCCCAAGTATCTATCAGGGAATTTCACTTATGTTTGTTTGGTTTTGTTTGTTTGTTTTTTCAGAGCAGAAAGTCTGCCTTTACTACTGTTAGTTGAATATGTTTCTGTCTTTTTATGTCTTATTCTTTGTGACTTGATTATGACTTCTTTGAGGTTGGGATATGTTTCCATGGATCTCATCTCATGGGTAAGGCAAATTAAATGAAGAGATATTTTCCATAACTAATTTCACACCAGTGTACAGCATGTTGGTATTGAATTCTGTGCTTCCAGTAATCACCAGTTAAGGACCAGAGTATGGTGTGTGCACGTTGACCACAGGCTATGCTCAGATGCCTGCCACTGATTTGCTTATTCTTCTCATTATCATGGAAGTCAGTGTCAGTCCCATTGCAACATGTTTTTTAACATATTTTTAGGCATACAGAAAATATAAGATTTGTATAAGCACTATTGAGGATGTTATAGAAACATAATACATCGTGATTTTATACTGGCTGAAGCAATATTTTCTTTATATGAAATATCTTCATTGCCTTTCAATTGCAACAAGATTTTCTGAGAGGAATGCTTTTTTGGTTCCTTTTTAACATCTTTGATACAGGTTCTCTTTTTTAATTGAGGTTTAATTGGCATGTAACATTATATTAGTTTCAGGTGTACAGCATAATGATTCGATATTTGTATACACTGCAAAATGATCACTGCGGTATAAGTCTAGTTCCCATCCATCACCATACATAGTTACAATTTTTTTCTTAGAAGAACTTTTAAGATTTACTCTCTTAGCAACTTTCAAATATGCAATACAGTATTATTAACTATAGTCACCATGCTGTACTTTACATGCCCAGGACTTATTTATTTTATAACTGGAAGTTTGTATTTTCTGATCACCTTCACCCATTTTACCCACCCATCACCCCTTTCCTCTGGCAACCACTAATCTGTTCTCTGTATCTATGAGCTTAACTTTTTTGTTTGTTTTGTTTTGATTTGATTTTGTTTTGTGTGGGGGGGTGGTTCTTTTTGTTTGTTTGTTTCTCTTTGTTTTTTTAGATTCCACATACAAGTGAAATCATACAGTATTTATCTTTCTCTCTGGCTTGTTTCACTTAGCATAATGCTCTCAAGGTCCATCCATGCCATCACAAATGGCAAGATTCCACTCTTTTTTATGATTGAGTAATTATTCCATTATATATCTGCTTTATTCATTCATACATCAATGGGCACTTCAGTTGTTTCCATATCTTGGCCATTGTAAATAATGCTGCAGTGAACATGGAGGTTCATACATCTATTTGAATTCGTGTTTTCAGATAAATACCCGAAAGTGGAATTGCTAGATCATATGGTCATTCTGTTTTGAATTTTTTGAGAATCTGCGTACTGTTTTCCATAGCGGCTACACTGATTTATGTTCCCACCAATACACAAAGTTTCCCTTTTTTCCACATTCTCATCAACACTTGTCATTTCTTGTCGTTTTGATGATACCCATTCTAATAGGTGTGAGGTGGTATCTCATTGGGGTTTTGATTTGCATTCCCTTGATAACTATCAATGACGTTGAACATCTTTTCACGTATCCATTGGCCATCTATATGACTCCTTTGGAAAAATGTCTATTCAGGTCCTCTGCTCGTTTTTTAATTGGATTGGGTTTTTTTGTTTTTGTTTTTTGGGGGGTTTTATTTTGTTTGGTTTTGTTTGGTTTTGTTTTGCTCTTGTATGAGCTTTTAATGTATTTTGGATATTAACCCCTTATTTTCTCCCATTGAGTAGGTTGCCTCTTTATTTTTGTTGGTAGTTTCCTTTGCCATGTGTTTGATGTAATTCCACTTGTTGGTTTTGCTTTTGTTGGCTTTGCTTTCAGAGTCAGAGCTAAAAAAAAATTATTAATGATGTCAAGGAGCTAACAACTTATCTTTTCTTCCGGGAGTTTTATGGTTTCATGTCATATATTCAAAACTTTAATCTATTTTGAGTTAATTTTTGTATATGGTATACAATAGCAATCTAGATACATTCTTTTGCGTGTGGCTGTCTAGTTTTATTAATGCCATTTATTAAAGAGACTGTTCTTTCCCCTTTGTAAATTCTTCCCTCTTTTGTCATAGATTAACTGCCCATATATTCATGGGTTATTTTCTGGGCTCTCTGTTCCGTCCCATTGATCTGTGGGTCTGTTTTTATGCCAGTCATATTGTTTTGATTACCGTAGCTTTCTGTCATACTTTGAAATCAGGGAGCATGATGCCTCCAGCTTTGTTCTTCTTTCTCAAGATTTCTTTGGCTCTTTGAAGTTTTTTGTGGTTCCATACAAGTTTTAGGATTGTTTGTTTTATTTCTGTGAAAAATACCATTGGAATTTTGGTAGGGATCACAATGAATCTGTAGATTGCTTTGAGTAGTATGCACATTTTAACAATATTAATTATTTCAATCCATGAGCATGGAATATCTTCATTTATTTCTGTCTTCTTCAATTTCTTTCATCAATGTCTTATAGTTTTCAGTGTATGGGTTTTTCACCTCCTTTGTTAAATGTATTCCTGGGGCGCCTGGGTAGTGCAGTCGTTAAGCGTCTGCCTTCGGCTCAGGGCGTGATCCTGGTGTTCCGGGATCGAGTCCCACATCGGGCTTCTCCGCTGGGAGCCTGCTTCTTCCTCTCCCACTCCCCCTGCTTGTGTTCCCTCTCTCGCTGGCTGTCTCTCTGTCACATTTAAATTAATAAAATCTTAAAAGAATGTATTCCTGGGTATTTTATACTTTTTAATGCAATTGTATATGGGATTGTTTTCTTAATTTCTCTTTCTGATAGCTTGTGTGTAGAAACACAATAGGTTTTGTATTGATTTTTGCATCCTGCAACTATACTGAATTCATTTATTACTTCTAACAGTTTTCTGGTGGAGTCTTTAGGGTTTTCTAGTGGAGTCTTTAGGGTTTTCTATATATAAAATCATGTTGCCCTCAAAGTAGTGACAGTTTCACTTCTTCCTTCTCAATTTGAATGACTTATTTCTTTTTCTTGCTCTCTGACTAGGACTTCCAATACTATGTTGAAGAAAAGTAGTGAAAGTAGGCATCCTTGTCCTGTTCCTGACCTTAATGGAAAAGCTTTTAGCTTTTCATCATTGGGTATGATAATAGCTGTGAGCTTGTCATATATGGCCTTTATCACATTGAGTTACATTCCCTCCATACCAACTTTGTTGACAGCTTTTATCATAAATGGATGTTAAATTTTATCAAATGCTTTCTGCATCTATTGAGATGACTGTATGATTTTGAGCCTTCATTTTGTTAATGTGATATATCACATTTATTGATTTGCAGATGTTGAACCATCCTTGCATCCGTGGGCTAAATCCCACTTGATCCCAATGTACGATTCTTTTAATGTGTTGTTGAATTTGGTTTGCTAAGATTTTTAAACGATTTTTGCATCCATATTCATCAGGGATATTGGCCTGTAATTTTCTTTTCTTGTGGTGTCTTTGTCTGGTTTTGGTATTGGGTAATGCTGGCCTTGTAAAATGAGTTTGGAAGCATTCCCTCCTCTTCAATTTTTTGGAAGAGTTTCAGAAGGATTGGTATTAATTCTTCTTTGAATGTTTGTAGAATTTACCAGTGAAGCCATCTGGTCCTAACAGGAATGCTTTGTTTTAATCTTTCACAGGCTCTTAATTAAACCTTTCAAACTGTTTTAAAGATTCAGAGAATGCCTAAAAGATGTATATTTTTAAATGATCCTTCATTTGAATATAATTCTGATTTCCCACCAGTACCTGCAAAAAGCAAAACTTCTTTTTTGAAAGGGAAAGAGAATGCATTGCAAGATTATTCCCTATTGGGAGAAGTGGATCTTTTTTTTAGAATAACACTGATACATCTTTTTGTCTTCAACCTATAAATTATAATTTAATTTTTACACATTTTGCATTATATTTGCATGATAAAAAAGGTGTCACATCTTTTTTAAAATCACCTCTTTGTGGTTGAATTGCTAAAGAGAGATACCCAAGGAATCAAAGAAGAATAACAATTTTCAAGACTCATATTGGAGCAATTTGCATAACTCTCTAATATTCACCTCATTAAGTCTCATTAGCAAATGATTGTCTCCCTTGTGGAAGCTTTAGGAGAAATCTTACTTGGCAATTTTCAGAGAAGCTCAATAATGTCATTCAATACTTTATATGGAATTATCTCCATTTAGACCTTTTGGCCTTCAATATTAAAGAAATCATCCAAACTATCTTTTAAGAGAACTTAGAATTTAGACCGGCTTAGAGAAGTTAGAATTTAGACCAGTTAATTTGGTACCTAAAGGCTGTCCTTAAGCTAGTGAGCCATCCTGCAGCTTAGCTGAGGCACCACCAGACAGGTGGAACCAATCATTTGTTTTCAGAAGAAACATATCATTTTCTGGAAGGGCAAGAAAAGCTTCTCATTCTCAAAACGTTAGAACAAAAACAAAGCATGAAAAATATCTACTCTCCTTTTCACGGAGACACTTAGCAAAAATGTTTCTGAGGAGGTTTTAAAGAGGCAGATTATTTGGAGTAAATCTGAGATATGCCAATTCACTGATTTCACTGGTTAGAACCCCTGTAGCATAATGGTGTCTGTGGTTGAGTATTACAACTACCACTTTTTGAGAAAATAATTTCTGCCAGAGTTCTTCTAAGCACTGTATGTTTAATTCTCAAAACAACTCTTTTAGTTAGACAAGCTTATTTTTTTCCCTTTCACAGAGAAGGAAACAACCATAGAAAACTAAAGAATGTGCTCATAGTCCTACACTGGGAAGTGTCAGAATCAGGTTAAAACTTGGGTCTGATACTGAAACCATGCTCTGAACTCCTATGCATTTATAAAGAGATGCTAAAAGGAACAGAACCCAGGAAAGTGGGAATGTGATATTCTTCTTGGCACATGAAACGACATTCCCTATTGCCATTATGAGTTTATATCCAGGACAATAGTCCCATTTTGGCTTATTCAGGATTGTTATGGGATTCTTTTATGCGTTAGGTGCTGTATTAGTTAGCGTAGGCTGCTGTAACTAAATCCCATATGCTGGGTATGTTAAAGAACAGAAATTTATTTTCTCACAGTTCTGAAGCCGGGAAGGCTGAGATCAAGGTGCCAGCATGGTTGGGTTCTGATGAGAGCCCTCTTTCTGGCTAACAGCCAGCCTCTCTGCTGTGGCCTCATGTGACAGACAGCGAGCTCTCGGGTGTCTGTTCTTGTAAGAATGCTAATTCCATCATGAGACCTCAATCTCATGACCTCCTCCAAACTTAATTGTCTCCCAAAGGAAACATTGTATCTCAAAATACGTTCACATTGAGGGGCAGGGCTTTAACATATGAATTTGGGGAAGGGAAACAGTTCACTTCATAGTAGGTATTAGTCCAGGTCTAGGGGGTTAAAAGTCGAAAAAGACCTAGCTACTTACTTCAAGGAAATAAAAACAAGACATAAGCAAGTTATGACAACCTGATAGGTTCTAAAATAAAGAAATATGCAAGGTATCCTGAAAGTACCAAGAAGGATGCAATTAATTTTGTCTGGGACTTAGAGGCAGGATGGCTTCAAAGCAGGTTTTACCAAAGAAGAGACTGAACTAAATCCGGAAGTGAGTATGGTTGGTTAGCGCTGCAGAGGGCTCCACGAGCCCTGTACTTCCGGGGAGTAGGCTGGAGTTTGACCTGTTGCCTATATGACCAAGATACACAGTTCAGTCTTCTTTTATGAGAATTGTTATGATGTCCGGGTTGGGAACACATACAAACCAAATCACCCTTTAGAGAAGCTCCCAATGGACAAGGCCTCCCTATGGCCTCAACGGTTTTAATCGTTGTTTTGACCTCTCACTCTTTTTTTTTTTTTTAAAGATTTTATTTATTTATTAGACAGAAATAGAGACAGCCAGCGAGAGAGGGAACACAAGCAGGGGGAGTGGGAGAGGAAGAAGCAGGCTCATAGCGGAGGAGCCTGATGTGGGGCTCGATCCCATAACGCCGGGATCACGCCCTGAGCCGAAGGCAGATGCTTAACCGCTGTGCCACCCAGGCGCCCCTGACCTCTCACTCTTAATCATGATTAGACGTCCAAGGGATTACAGGTGCCTAAAGAAAGTCTTTAAAATGCAGGACAGTGACCAAAACAAGGCAGAAATAAAACAAACTTAGCAAACCATAGACGGTGGCCCACTCAAAAACAAAAACAAAAAAGTAAACAAAAGGGAGAAAAACCCTATTTTGTATAAAGATTTTATTTATTTGAGAGAGAGAGAGAGCATGAGCAGAGGGAGAGGGAGAAACAGGCTCCCCACTGAGCAGGGCCCTGGGATCATGACCTCAGCCTAAGACAGACACTTTACCGACTGAGCCACCCCGGTGCCCCAAGAAAAACCCTATTGTTAACATTCTAAGAGAAATAAGAAAAGATTTGTCAACACCAAAATGAGAACAGAATGCTTAAAACATTGCAGAAAACAAAACTGAGTTCTTGGAAACTAAAAATTGTATAGCAGAAATAAAGAACCCAATAAGAATGGACAAAATTTCTTCCCTAGAAAGAAGAATGGAAGGCAAAGAAAAGGAACATAGAGAAGATACAGTTAGAGGAATAGTTGAAGTCCAACTCCAACATCCAGATAATTTGGCCTTGAGAAAAGGGCCGAGGACGGAGATCAGTGAAACAATTCAAGAAAAAATCCGAGGACAGTAGCACATTAGTCGTCAGACTGAAAATCTGTATGGCTGAAATGAATCCACAGGAAGGCGCGTCACTGAATTTCAGAGCAGTTGGGTACAATTAGGAGATGCCATAAGCTTCTAGAGGAAAAAAAAAAAAAGCACACACCAAATACAAAAGATCAAAAATTTGGACGACTTTATATTTTTGTAGGCATAGTGAAAGCTAGAGGACAAGGGAGAAAAAAAGCTCCAGAAATGGGAGACTAGAAGGAAAAGTCTTTCCTATTTAAAATACAGAGCAAGCCAAACTACCAGTCAAGCAAGAGTATAAAACAGACATTTTTAGACAAGCAATATCTGCAAAAATTGATCACACACACACTCACTTTTCCTCATAAAACACTGGAGGCTTTGTTCCATCCAACAAGAAAACAAAGGGCAACCAAAAACAAAAATCCAAAAGAGCAACTCATAAGAAATAAGAAATAGGATCCTTCAAACTGGAGAGAGGTAACGGGGATGCCCTGATCACTCCGGGAGGAGAGATCCCAGGATGATTGCTGCTCTCAGGCTGAGCTCACAGCAAAGCAGGGGAAAGCACATGGCACGGACAGCTATATTCTATCCTATATTCACAGTCACTCTTTTCTTCGAAGTTCAGATGTGATGCAAATAAACTTGGAGGTGCAGGTGCTGGTGGTGGGGAGAGACGGTAAGAATCAGAATGAGGAGGTAACAAGAGGGATGGAAGGCTATGGTGACAAGTCAAAGGTGCCTGGAGAGGGGAAGGGGGTGAGTCGGAGCCATAAAGGGTCCGGGACTCACCTCTTCTGCTTCAGCCGGAATAGTCCACTTCCACCCCTTGGATGGGCTTTCAATGCAGAAGGAGGAAATTTTTCCTGTCTAAAATATTGACGGTCACTACTCCACGTCGTAGGTTGTCCTTGGAGTATTTTAAGCAGGAGGGTGAATTTGAATTTTAGAAAAATAGCTTTGGCTTCAGGGCCCAGAATAGATTAAAGGGAAGAAACACCAGAAGGAGACCATTTAAGAGGTTGCAGTGGTACGAGCAAGGTATTTAAAAGTTACAATAAGCATGGACAAAGAGGAAAGGACAGAATATATCCATATTTTTTTAAAAAATAGGCAGAGTCAATATAGACTTTGGTGAGACAAGGTGTGAGAGAATGACGCTCGGATTTCTAGCTTAGACTACTGTGTCGACGGCAATCTGTTTGCGAGAATGCAACAACAAACATACGGCAGAAAGAGCAGCTGCTAGAGGAAGATGAAGATGTCCCCTTTGGACGTGAAGCGTCCAGACGGAGATGTCTCCTAGGCAACAGGAAGTAGGGTTTAGGGCAGAGATAGGCATGTATACCTTGGCATCCTAGACAACAGGGGATTGTAAACATGGGTATGAAAGAGATGCCCCGTGGTGTGTATAAAGTGAGAAGAACGGAGATTGATCGTGAGCAAATATTGGGCATGGGAAGTTAGGAACACTGAAATAATTGCTCTTTTGGAAAAATGGTGTCGGAAATAAAATAAGCCCCATTTCCTTGGAATCTGCAAATAAAATGAAACAAAAATCTTCTGCTCTGGTCAGCTCTCCTGGCCCCGTCTCCCAGAAAGCCCAGAGGGACGGCTTCAGGAGGCAGAACTCAGAGAACAGGTGGCAGCTGAGAGAAGAGGTGACAGGCTGCTTTCCCTGAGCGGTGGCCTTGCTGTCAGGAAAAGCAGCAGCTCCTATCTGGAGCTGAGTTTGCTACCATTCTGAACCTTGGCTACCATTGATTCCCCATTACGCTCCCCATTTTCCAATTTAGAAAATCTGATTCAGCAACTTGTTTAGATCACAGCCTTTCAAATTGGCATAGGTTTCTAAGCTTGAGAATATTTCTGTGGCTTGCAGATTTTCAGCCGCCGCTATTTTATACATCAGGAAACATTTAGCAAACTAATGAAATGAAGTAAGTGAGGTGGGTAGAATTAGAGAATCCTATGTTGGGAGTTCTTGTGTGGCTTAGGGCAACCAGCCTGATAAATTAGAGCTCATAAATTAGATTACCAAGCACTTTGTAACCTGTATTTATATTTAAAAATTGTGCTTCCCCAAAGCATAAGTTATTTCAGGCTCTGAATTTGTGAATTCGGAGAACTGTTTTTCAGTTTTTGTGGTTACTCTAAAATGTCTAATTCCAATCACTCCCCTAATCCCCCAGCTAAATATAGTCCTCATTATTCCTATCAGCTCTTTTGTAACCATGGCCCCTACCAGTGTTTTCCTTATTTTAAGGAGAAGCCTGTAACGGTGTCTGTATTTCTGAGGTTGCCTCCAGCTAAGACTCTTCAGGGCAGGTAAAGAAACCCGCAAACAAGGAAAGACGAGGGAAGTGACTACATGTTACCATTACCAATAACTGAAGATTTTGTAAAAAACCCATTTGTGTAAATGAATCCTTTTCAGATAAGAGGATATTTGTGTTTTCTAAACTCAAGCATTAGAAAAGTCCATTTTCAGTATATGAAGCTATCGTCTTCATTGTTTTGGCTATTTTGTTCAGGCTAGAAACTGTATCTAAGACATTTCAGCTTTCATACTGTTTAAAAACACTGCTTATGTATGGAATGCTATCTTTCCAAATAGCCATCTAAGCATGTCTGAAGTTGCTGTTATTTATCAGCTGCTCAGAACAGTTTTGTAAATATTTCATGGGTGTACAGTGAAGCCTCTTAAGATGTCAGAATCCATTTTAGAAACTGAAATAATGTGTATTACATGTACTGAATGACACTCACTTTAACAGACTGGTTGGTCAATATCTTACATTTAATTATATTCATTTGGGTCCATTTTACATATGCATTATATAACAAGCAAAGCATATCCCGCTCTGTGCCCACAGCCAGTTCTCACTAACAGGAAACCAGGACTCTCACGCAGAAGCGAGTAAGCCTCCCCTTCTCACCTTTTGTGTTCAAAGCCCAGCCCCTAATTGTTCCTGCTCCTACTAGAAAGCTGAAAGAAGAAAAAGAATAAACCTTCGTGGTTTCCATGTCGCAGGATTTTTATGTTGTTCATCATTCTATCCGCAGCGCCTAAAACTCCCCCCCCTCCCGCCACACACACACAATGACCTCTCGGTATGTACTTGCTGAATGAATGAAGGGTGCCAACTGCACGTGCCTTCTGTGCAACGTTACACGGCGATGCTACGGTAGGAAGAGGTCTGCCAGAAGATACAGGAGCGCTGACATCGATTCTGTTCTCTGCCCATTGTAGGGTGACCTTGGCCAGGTCTGCATCTCAGAGTTTGGGGTTCCTCACTTTAGGAATGGGGATAAAGCAGTCTTACCCTGTCCCTCAGCAGGCATTCAGTGGGACAAAGAGAGAAAGCTCTGTAAACTTCCAAATAACCAAAAGGACAAAGGAGATCAGAATGACGGAAGCTAATGCAGATCTCTTGGTTTATCTCAGCAGCCCATGTGCCTCTCTGTTTACGGTCCTCTTTTAATTATTTGCATTAATGAAGGGCAGCCAAGGCATGAATAATCCCGAGCACTTCTGTTTAGCTTTGGAATTAAATTTGAATGTGCTCTGGGTACATTTCGAGTGTGTCTTCTTACAAAATCAAGAAATCACGCTGTAAAGATCCTGTTCCATGGCATTGCCTTGGGACTCAACTTGTGACAATCTCTCTATCTCCTGTGTGTGAAAGGATGCTTCTCGGATCCCCAGCCCTGTGACAGTTGTGAGATGAGTGTCATAAACGTAACGCAACAACTTTTGGGAAAATTGTATTTAGTTGTGAGGATGTAAGCTTCTTCTAAACTTTGGAATGAGTTGTTTTGTTTATTTGTTTGCTTTACCCGGGAAGAAATTAGTGGAGTTTATCATTGGGGAACTGAGGCAATGGATGTTCAGAGTTCTAATTTATCACTGGTTGGCATATTATATGTAAATGAGGCTTACCCATTCAGATAATTTGATGGTGCACTTTTGAATAAATGAATATATCACACCATGAAGATATTGAGTCTTTAAAATAAGTACAGTCTTCATAACTTCCTTTCCACTCAGTGATTTATCATCGATAAAACATGGGTTTTTGAAAGAGTGTTGAAATAATTTATTTGTTTTCTAGTCTATGCATTTGTTGATCTGGATAGTAATTTTATCCTCCCTCTGCAGCAATTGGCTGGTAAACTATTCCTTGCAACTTCAGGAAGTGAAGTATTACCTACTCATTTCTCTCCCTTATGCCTACAGGCTACACTGTAATTCTAACCTGTCCTACTTTGCTATGGACGTATTTTTAAGTGTCAGAATGTTCTGCATATTTATACTGGAGTGTATATCTGGAATGCGGGGGTTATTCAAGGCTCTTAAAATGGAGTAGTGATAAGAAGAAAAAAGTGATTAAAAAGTAAGAGACCCAACCCACTTGGAAACCCCTGCTCCCCATGGAATTCATTTTCCGCCCGCCAAGTGTCCATCCAGACAGAAATCATGTGTATCTCCACGGAATCACTTTGACACTGGGCTTGACTATGCCAAGGTCACAAAGTTAAATTAGCACCACAGCCAAGAGGTAACACAGAGACACATTCCGCTCCATCTCCTGGTCCCTAGTGAGCCGTCTTCTGAGAGACTTACTTGGGTTTGTGTCTCCCGTCTCCATGAGCAGCACCGACCCGCTCCATAAGGACCCACCTTCCTGCTGCGTCTGCTCTAACAGTGGAGGACACCTTGAGTCTTGAGTTCAGATCCTGGCTCCGGCACTTACCAGCCACGTGTCAGGATAATTATATGTACCTCCCAAAGCTTTGTAAAGATTAAACGGGATGAGACCTGAGAAATACCTTAGGGCCCTGCATGTATTAAACTCTCGATTTTTTAATAGATTAATGTGTCTGTCTGGAACATTGCACCTCTGCTTTTGCTGTCACTGTGACGAGGAGGGGTTTATGAGACTGAGGTGCTCCAGTGTGGTCTGTCGCACTGGATGGAGATGGCGGACTGCTTCTTCGTCATCCCGTAATCCATCTAGTCTGTGCTGCTTTCTGGTGTAGGTTAGAATAGATCCGGCCATGCAGTGGGCTGCACCCTCTCTGGCTAGCCAGACACCTTGGGGGAATGTCGGCCTGCTTCGCTGAACTGGAGCCAGGACTGCCTCAGTGTCATGGTTTCGGGGCAGCAAGGGTTTCCTGGATGGAACAGAGGAGCAGGAATCATGGGACCGGGCTTTATGCCAGGTCCCAGCACTGATTTGGCAAGTGACCTTGGGCAAACCACTTCCCTTCTCTTCTTTCTATTAAAGGAAGATAATTGATCTTATGGCCACACCTCACAAAGATGTAGTGAAGATTAATGTAGGATATTGGGATCCGATTCGGAAGAAAACACCACAGAACACATAATTAGTTTTATAATCTATAATTAAGTATATGGATAGTGAGGAAGTAGCCACATGTGAATTATACATTTAAAAATTAGACCTTGCTTTTTTTTTTTTTTCCTTTCTAAGGAAACTGAAGACCCCAATTATGTTTGGTCTGACATTAGTAGAGATAATGACCTGGAAGACTCCACTGGATGACATTATGGCAGTTTTAATGCATCAGCAAATATGATACCAAAGCTACTAGTGAAAGGATTGAAGGTAGATCAGATAGCCCAGGACAAAAGGCAAAATGTGATCAGCTGTCTTTGATTCGAAAGAAAAGAAATCTGTCACAGATAGTTAGAAACTAAAGGGTCAGTGTCTTAACCCATTTCTGGGTATGGGCGTACCATGGACAATAGTAAACAGTCATTCCAACACTGTGCAGAACCATCTCCTGAAGTCCTCCTCCACACCCTCTGTGTCCATGCTGCTTGCCAAAGGAAGAAGGATGACTGACAGAGTGAGAGCAGCTGCCTGGCCAGTCAGCTTGGGTGGAGAGCTGTCTACAAGGCCCTCTGGGCATCAGGACCCTGTCCTCTCCCTGGTTATGCAGCCTCGCCCCACCCCCTTCTGCCAAGGGAACATCCTCACTGAATACTTCAGAAGAGCATGGGTTGTGGTGCTTAAAGTACTTCTAACAGCCTCCTAGTGCATCTTCAGATAGTCCGCCCAGGCAATTTAGGACAGTTGACGCCCCAAATGGAGAATCCGAACACAAACACACTTCCATTATTCAGTGAGTTGAAAGCAGATTCAAAGCACAGATACCCTCCTCCAGGCCCGTTAGCTCTACTCCCTGGGTCGGCGAGCTCATGCTGCGGTCTGGAGCCTTGGCTGTTTTCTGTCTCCCCAGCCCTTCCCGGTCAGGCTCCATTCTCCTTGGGCCACCATGAATGCTGAGGACCGCGATGCCCTTTTCTGTCTCAGCCACAGGCCACCCCTTGGTTTCTGGATGAAGCTGCCCTTCTCAGAGCCCCTGGACCTCCAAGCTGACAGATTGCTGTTTAACACACTGGATTCCATAAAAACAAAATAGCATGTTTTTATTTTCTCTGGCTGACCTGTGCCTGCTTAGCAACCTCTGCTTCCCGGGGCTGGGCCAAGAAGGTGGGGGAGGTGTAGATGAGCAGTCCCCAGTCAGTTTCAGTCTAGAGCATGTCTTTTGGGTGAACAGGCCATGGATGTGCTCACTCCCAACAGACCTGCTCCTCCTCACTCTCCCCTGCACCTTCCCCACATGGTGGCTGGCTTCCCGGAAGTGACAGCTTCCGGTCCTCCTGATGTCGGGATGGGGAAAAGGGTCCCTGGCCTCACGTGAGGTCTTGGGCTGGTCCCCCTGCACCAGCTCTTTGGCTCTGGCTGTCCTCTGCCTGATCTCTGCCGAGATGGGGTAGATCCAGTGTTAACTGTAGAGTCTGCCTGTGTTTCTGCTCCAGCCTTGGTTGGTGTATCTCTCAGTACTTTCACTCAGTCAGGCCATGCTCCTGGGGAGCCCAGCACCCCGCTCCTGAGCAGGCCTCTCTCCAGCCAAGGTCATTTGTGCATCCTGAGAGGCCCATCCGTCAGCACTCGGGTTCAGGGTCACTTAGCCCGTGCTAAAATGAACCCCTCGGTGACTCCCAGATCTCATGGCCATCCCTTACCTCACAGGAAACAGTAATTTCTGGCCTCTTCTGTTCTACACAAGAGCCCAGGCTGGCTGAGGAGCACTAACCCAGCCCCCTTCCTGCCCAGGTGCACGGAGCTACCACACTTACTTCCTGTGGTTACTACAAATCATAGCCTTGCCCGGCAGTCTCTCCAGACAGTCTGAAACTATGCACAAAAACATCACAACTCAGGTTTGCTATCAACATTCTCATCGTGCCTGTAACCCCCTCTGGGTAAGGGATGATGTCCACCGCATCCTTCTCAGCTTTTTTTTGAAAGCATATTTCCCTTGAACATCCCAATCATGGCTGATCCCGCTGTGACGGACTCCACAGTTCTATTGTTTTTCCCCTTTTGTTTAGAAGTTATTCTTGTTTTATTACTTCTCTCACTGGAGTCATCCTTTACCCTTAACCATCAGATGGGCTTGCTATACAGTGATCCTAGAACCTTTTGAATTATTCATACAACAGATTTTCATTGAGTTGAGTTCTTCGTGCTGGGAATAAAAAAGTTTATACAAGGTTCTGCCCTCGTAGCACTTACAACCTGGTGAATGGCTCAAAGTTTATTTTTTTTATTTCACTTTTTATGAAATACTTAATAGATTAGTTGGTTGATACATTCATGCTCAATTCTTTGAACACCTACTCTGTACATAGCATTTTGAGAGATGCGTGAATGGGGTTGGGAGGCAGTTCATACTGCCCTGTCCTTCTCTGCAAGGAATTGATCATCGAGTATGGGAAATAAGCATGAAGAAAGCATGCATCTCCCACACAAGACATGAGTAAGTACTGCAGCAGCTGGGTACGCCAGCTTACGAGGGCATGTAGAACAAAGGGCGATGCATTATGACTTGAAATAGTTCAGAAGGCTTTGCCATGAACGTAGAATTTCTGATGAGTCCTTGCAATAATTTGAAGGCCAAAGTAAGTGTTCTTTTTCAGACTCAAAAACCAGAATAAAAGATGTGAAGAGGGTATGAGAGAGGGCACGAAGGACAAGTAGCCCTGTGTGGTTCAAGCAGAGGGTGATTTGATGGATGGAGGAAGGAAGGAAGTTGCAAATGTCAGACTCGGAGGCTCCAAATGCCCCATTCAGTTCCGGCTTTGTTTTAAATGGCAGTTTCTGAAAAGGGGAATGGTGGGGTCTGGCCTGTGATTTAGGAGACAGAGTAAGGAGCTGTTTGAAGCAGCAGAAAGACCAATTAGCTGGCTATCACAGAAATTCGGGCAGTAAATTCTGAGGGGATTTGATGCAGAGGTCAGTGTAGAAATGAAAACGAGGGGTCTGTACGAGAGACATCGGTAAACTTCAGTTGACAGTATGGGATGGGAGGAGATAATTTAGTAAGCAAATGAAGGAAGAGTCAAGGGTGTCCCAGACTTTCTTTTTTTTTTTTTTTTTTAAGATTTTATTTATTTATGAGAGAGGGAGAAAGCAGGGGGAGGGGCTTAAGGAGAGGGAGAAGCAAACTCCCCACTGAGCAGGGAGCTGGCCATGGGGTTGGATCCCAGGATCTTGGGATCATGACCTGAGCCGAACGAAGGCAGACGCTTAACTGACTGAGCCACTCAGGAGCCCTGTCCAAGACTTTGCTAACCAGAGTGTCTGGGAGTTAGAAGGTGCTGGGACAGGGGGAGATTATGACATTTACGACTACTTCCAGATATCCCAATTACAAAGTGTCACACACTCCTGACAATTCTAGGCTTATCCACTCACGCAGGGAATGGTTTACTACAATGATATGGAACTTGGGCTCCTGCATCTTAAGCACCTTATGTTTTCTATGTAATATTATCTACCTACTCTTTTCCAATAAACTCACAAAACAGACTCAGTGAGTGTGGTAAGACATTAATAGCGGAGGAGGAAAAAAGGCTCTGCAGGAAAATCCAGCCAATCATAGTAAACAACAGTGCTTGACACCCAGATCGTCAGTCCTCCATGAGTGTTTGCTGAATGAATGAATGGGAACAGTACAATCTTTGTAGTGGTATGGAGCTGCACGCATGGCCCTGATGAGTGTTGCGGAGTGGAATTATTTAGGTCTTGGCGAAGATATCTGTCCTCTACTGATATTTTCCCTATGTCTCTTGATATATCTGGGCCCTAAACTTGAGCCCATACATTCTGCCCCCCCTCCTGTTACATATTCCATGCTCTTCTATAAGGCCCATTCCTCCTTCTCCTGGTAGATCCTATCTCCTTCATCCTCATAGAAGTTTTTACTACTAAGATTGCCACTTCGCACTTCAGAATCCTCATTTTTTCCTCTCTACTAGAACATTTTGATTAGCATACAAAAAATGCTATAATAGCTTCCGTTCTTAACCAAAAAAAAATTTACCCAGCTCTTTCCTGTTTGAAGTCCAGCTACAGCCCATTTCTCCGCTCTATAAGGAACAGTGCTTATAGTCACCATTTATCCTTCCTTCCATTCTGTTCTCTTTTGAACCCACTCGAACAAACCTTCCATCTCCCTCTCTCTGAAACTGTTCTTGCCAAAGTCAACACAACCTGTCTTGTGGGAGGAGAGGGTAATAACCAATAATCTATCCTCATTTTATTTGACCCTTTAATAACTCTCCATGCTGTGGCTCACTCCCTCATTTTCCACACACTTTTCTTACTGAATGTGATGAAGCCCTGAGCCCCTGCTATTACTGGAACTTCCTTGCCAATTTGAGTCTACTGTGACGAACCATTTCTTCTTTTCCTTCATTTTAATTCAGCCTTTCTCAGCCAGAGTTCCCAGAGACAAATCCCTGATGGCCAACAGCCACTGACCTTACCTCTCCCTTATCCATCAAGAATGGGTTAGTTAGGTGCCACCCTTGGGATGGAGAAAACAGCCACTGAAATCATTTCCTGTGTTCTGTGGTTGAGATGAGGAGCTCCAGTTGAGAAAGGCTGCTCTAACCATCGCTGGGCCCAAAAGTTCGGTCCCAGGCTTTTTTCTTGTCTCTGATTAGCTTTATTACTTGGGTGATCTCGTACTGATGACACTCAAAATCTCCTTCTAAACGTCGAGTCTCCTTTTTAATTTTGCAGACCTGAAATCACCACTTGAACTACTGCTGAGGTCTTGTGACACATGTGATCCTAAAACCGGCACTACGAACACCTAGGAACTTGTTAGAGATGCAGAATCTCAGATACTGACCCAGAAGGGTTCAGTCAAGGTCTGCGTTCTAACAAGATCCTCAAAATTCACATGCACGTGGGAGTTCGAGAGGCACTGGCGTCAAACATGCCATAAAAACGGATCCTTTCTTTCCCCCTTACTCTTCTTTTTTTTAAAGATTTTATTTATTTGAGAGAAAGAGAGCACAAGCAGGGTGGGGGGAGGGGCAGAGGCAGCGTGAGAAGCAGACTCCCTGCTGGGCAGAACCCTTGAGATCATAACCTGAGCCACCCAGGCACCCCTAAATGTGCACAAGAGATCCTTGAACAAATTTCCCTTCTATGAATCTGAAACTCCTTTTAGATTACCACTTACTTAGTTATGATTTCTCTCTCTCATCAAATTACAACAAAGGACAGGCCAAATTGTGACTCTTGACCCAAAGAGGATTTGCCGCAGACAAAACGAAGCTCAGGTTCCAGGGCACCTCACTGCACACACCTCTTCCAAGGTGCTGCAAGGGGTCCTGGCGTTGTGTTCACACGACGTTTTAACAAAATTTGTTGAGGTAATTTGTTCAAACTGTTTAAGACAACTCTCTCCTGGGGCACCTGGGTGGCTCAGTCAGTTAAGCGTCTGCCTTCAGCTGAGGTCATGATCTCAGGGTCCTGGGATCGAGCTCCACGTCGGGCCCTTTGCTCAGCAGGGAGCTGCTTCTCCCTCTCCCTCTACCACTCCCCCTGCGTGTGCTCTCTCTCTCTGTCAAATAGATAAATAAATAAATATATATTTTTTAAGACAACTCTTTCTTTTCCAATTTTGTCACATTCCTGGTGACTGGATGGCATTGGAGTGGGCACGGCATTTTGGCCATTTGGTTATGGAGAAATTAAGTGGAGAATATACTCAGAGTTAGTCTAATGGAGTACAGTAAGAGTTTCATAGATAATTCTTAGTGTAGCCTCCTAGTGTGGGAATGGCTTCCAAGAAACCTGACAGCCTGCTGTGCCTTCTTCTCCAGCATCCTGACACAAAGGGGCAGGGCCAGGGCTGTGCCGTGATACAGAGCTGTCTGCGCCTGACGCCAAATGTCCATGAGTAGAGAAGACTCGTGTTTGAAGTATACAGAGTCCAAAGCTGGTCTTTCAAAATGGTTTCAATCATTAAAACATAGGATTTTTTTTAAATAAAAATGATAAGAAATAGAATTAATCAGAATTTGGTCTTTGTAGGATGTACTTCTCCAATCAGTGAATACATCTGTGTGAGAAGACATATGTTTATGGCATCCCAACTACAAATTTTTTTAAAGTTTCATCAACCATGCCAGAGTGAAACAGAATTATCATTACTCTTTCTTTAAAAAATGATATAATTTTTGCTTTGTGTTAATGCAATCAAAGTATATGCAACCAAAAGTAGAGGAAATTATTACAGAGTGGTGTCAGGCAATCATTTATTAAAAATATTATGTTATTTGGTTATATTATGTGATGTCTATGATCTTATCAGCTTTAAATCATTATCTTTTTGCAGTTCTTTTCTCATATATATAATTTCTCATTCTGATTTTCGTATCTACAATTATTTGTTTCTTACCTTGAAGATCTAAGTTCTTCAAGCTTCAGGCCAGAAAAAAAAACTGATCGTCTCCCTGTCTCGGTTATGGTTCTGAAGGAAGTCCTGCTACTATTTCTGTCTTTACATTATGTCAAATAGAACATAATAATGCTGCCAAATTCCTGTGAGAAAACCCTTATCTAAAAATTGTGCCAGCCTTTGCTTTCTTATTGTACCAAAAAGCAGGAAAGGATGTACTCTTCAACCCACACAATGAGGTATTAGATTTGATTGGGTATCATCACTGCCAGTCATTCCTATCCTGAGCAAGGTTGCAGGGAGGATTAGAAAGCCCCTCTTCTGATGCAGGTGCCCAATTATGGGCTAAATTCCTCCCCTTCCACTTCCCCCAAAAGAGGATCAATCAAGATATACAAAAAAAAATTTTTTTTTTTAAGATTTTATTTATTTATTTGACAGAGAGAAAGACAGCCAGCGAGAGAGGGAACACAAGCAGGGGGAGTGGGAGAGGAAGAAGCAGGCTCCCAGCAGAGCAGGGAGCCCAACGTGGGGCTCGATCCCAGAACGCCAGGATCACGCCCTGAGCCGAAGGCAGACGCTTAACGACTGAGCCACCCAGGCGCCCCAAGATATACAAAAATTTCAATTCACATAAGAATCAATCCTGTGTTGGTAGTGAGTAGAGAATAAAGTAATGAGTGAAAAATGAAGGACAGCATACCCTTTTCCACAACCTGAAATCCCCACTCACTGCGCATGTTAATGGAACCAAAAATTAGGCTGAACCCACAGAAGGCAGTCACTCCTGATTTTTGCCTAATGCCTGCTAGCAGGTTTGAGCTCCTATTTAGGCAGTGGCTCAGATTAGAAGTCATTCCTGATCCATCTCCTACCCTCACACCCTACATCCAATCCACCAGCAATTCCAGACAATGCTACAATCACAATGTGTTGTGAAATGGACCGATGACCACCTTTACTGTCTGAATCACCTTCATTGCTCACTCAGGCTAATTAATGCCTGGCTTCTGGCTTCCTCTCCTGCCACCCTACAGGTGATTTCCCCACAGCAGCCAGAGTCACCTTTCTAAAAGTTACTTCTTATCAGGTCATCCTACCTAAAAATATCAGGGACTTCCCTTCAGCCTTCGAATGAACCTCAAACTCTTTGCCTGGACTTTACTTCCTGGAAGATCTGCCCTTTCTTACCCACCTCAGTTCTGCGACCAGCCTCTTTCACAATAATCCATCCACACGTACCTTTATAGCGTTCCTCCAAGAAGTTCAGCTCGTTCCTGCCCTAGAGTTTTACCCTTGATGTTCTGTCTGGCTTTGCATTACATGTAATCTAGATTTCTGCCGCAACGGCTTCTCCTTTAGAGGATGACCTGGACCACTGCAATCCAAGCCCCCATCCTCACACACACATACACAATCATACGGGCATTCGCTTTCTATAGGCGTGCCTCATCTTTCTTCACAGCACTTACATCTCTCACAAATTGTAGTTGCATTTTCTTCCCCACTAGAGCAAAAACTCCAAGAGACTATGGTGGACTTCACTTTGTATCTTGGGTGCCTGGGACAGTGCCTTGCCTGGGTTCTGCACTCAGTAAATACTTGTTGAATGAATGGAGGGTATCTCTAAAGACTTTTGAAAGCTTTTGGTGTTGTCTACTATAATACTGATAAGATAAAATCCACAATTGATGAAATCATCAATAGGAAGTAAATGATTTTTTTGAAACATAGAACATAAATATTAACTGTCAGAGGAGAATTCAAGACCAGAGCTGAAGTCTTCTCACTTCTTCCCAGTGTTACTTCCATTGCGCTATGCATGGTGTCTTTCTAGATGATATGTTAGGTAACAATTTGTTTATTCAAGATTCCCCACATTAGTCTATTAACTTTTAATAACACATCTGGAACAGAAACGACTAAGTCCATACCAGAAAACGCTGACTATTAAAAATAGACCAGTGAAAGGAAAGGTGAGGAAAAGAGAGATTCTTAATTATATATTTAAATTTTTCTGTTTACCTGTAATTTCTTCATTTTAAAAATATTTTTGCTGTGGGCTGAATGCATTGTTCCCACAATGCATATGTTGAATCCTAAATCCTCAGTGTGATGGTATTTGGAGATGGGGCCTTTGGGAGGTGATTAGTGATGATGAGTGGAGCCTTCATGATGGGATTAGTGCCCTTATAAGAAGAGATTGGAGAGAGATGATCTCTGTCTGCCCTTGCCCATGGGAGGATACAAGAAGACAGCCAACTACAAACTAGGGAGAGTGTCCTCACCACACATAGGATCTCTTGGCATCTTGATCTTGTATTTCCCACCTCTAGAATCCCGAGAAATAAATATTTGTTGTTTAAGGCTCCCAGTCTATAATATTCTAAAATATTATAACAGCCTAAACTAAGACAATATTTTTGTAATTTTTAGTTGGTTTACAGTGAATCATAAATGCTTTCCTTTAATAGAATAGTTGTTATAATTAATGGCTTACCTTTTCACTCCCTCTGCCTACAAAGTTAGGATTGTGCACCTTGACAGCAATCATAAAAATGGCAAAGTCAGTATGTGATGCTTATTCTGGAAGTAAACCAGTATCTAATTCTAGAGGAACCATTTCCTGTTCTCTGACAATTAGGAAGGCTTTCCATTCCAAATTCCCTTCAAGAAAGCACTTGCTGTTTATCCACAATGAGTACTGTAAGCTGACAGTGTTCTGCAAAGTTTGCTTCATCTTTCGAGTGAGGGTCTCACTCACCCAGCAGCCCCCTGTAATGACTGAGCATGACTGGGATACTAGCTCCGCTCATTTCTGCCGAATGCAAAACTCCAGCGGGAAATTCTTGCTTTAGATCTCCCTTATTCAGTTGGCTCAAATTTTATGAGATCTGCATTTCAGTCTGAAGGCTTTCCCTGCTCAGTTCTGCTTCCTTCCTCTTTTATATTTAGACATTAACCTTTAACAAACCTTTTCCACTCTTAGCTTTGTCTCAGGGTCTGCTTCCAAGAGGACCGAAATGATACTTTTCTAAATCCCTTTTTTCTTCCATTTTAGGAAAATTCATCTCATCAGATGAAGTTGTACGTAGTATGTAATCACGCTAGCCTGTGCAATCATGACTACACAACAAAAGAAAATGGAGAGCAAAAGGCATACATTGCAAAGTTATGGACCAATAACATAAGTGGCTTCACGATCTATTCACCTTTCGTTCCCTTTGGCTCATTAGAATGGCTGTGCTTTGGTGACGTGGTGAGAGTTGTATTGTGATGGATGGGACTGTCAGAAACTCACTTGAGTATTTAGATATTGCATTAGTGCATTACATTCACAAGGAGCTGTACTCAAGGAAAATGTGATTGCTTCTCCTTCTGTATGTTTTCCTGCATGTTAAGGAAATCAGCTACTGGAGAGTCACTTGATAAAAAACAATGATATATTTTCCTCTCCTCTTCTTACCACTAGTTTTGTGCTACTCAATTCTAACGGAAGCAAACTGCCGGTGCTTTTTGTCCAGTCTACAAATGCGATCTGTGGAGTTTTGGCTAGCCTTAAATAACTCAAACCAGCAAAAGCAACACAATTAAAATCAGGTTCTGCACTATACACTAAAAAGTAAACTATCTTTGCTGAAGAGAGACATAGAGAGCGAAGATGTGCAAAAATAATTCTACCCCATTTCTTGCTCAAGGATTAAAGAAGTCAGGCATTTTCTTTCAGGAGAGCCATTCTGTATTATGTGTGTGTGATTTTAGGGGCTCAATCTCTTTAAATGGCAGAACAACAGGTATTTTCCTCTATCTGCAATAGAAAGAACATCTAACCAATAAACATTTCCTCTAAGGAATTGCCTCTATTCAGTTTTTGTGCCTTGAAGAATGTTGGCATTTTATCCTTGAGATATATATTACGAGACCCAGTGCTTTAGACTTCTGACACAAAGCACAAAGCAGTTACCATGCTGTTAACTCCTTTGGCATTCTGTGTCTATCTAGGAGGCAGGAATTTCCCTCAAGATTCCTGAATCTGTAGATACTATTATGAAAATGTGTGCTGCTTTGGTTGACCACAACGTTGTCCTCTCTTTTTTTGGAAATAGACCTTCTGCCGTTATATATGGTTCTGTTAGGAAGGTGATTGAGTCATTTCCCCCTTAGACAAGCTAAAGAAACCAGATCCTCTCTTTCCTGGGCAAGCAGATGACCAAAGGAATTCTCTTCTGGAACTTTAAAACAAACAAGTGAAACCTTGAGAGAAAGAATTATTACAATTTTTTAATCCCAATGGGGGGGGCCTGATGAGGTTAAAATAGGGGAACTAGGGTTCCTATTCCCTAGGCTTTGTCCCTCGGTAGCTTCCTTAATTTCCACCTGTTTCTAAGACTATCTCTGTTCTCCCACCATTTCTGTGAAGACCCACCTCCGCTTATGCACAAATACTAATATTCTTCCAAATAACTATTTTACTCAAGAAGCTAGAATTGCTTTCTCTTGCTTATAACCAGGAAGCTTAATGACATTGATGCCATGATTCTGAATCCATTTTTAAAAAGCAGATAAACAAAACCCTAGTGGGGTATGTATTTGTCGCAGTCCGTGAACATTGAGCATTAACAATTATTTGTGTGAAGAAAGAGAAGCTGGTGGATGTTGTCATGTACAAGGAGAGCGGTATTTAGTGACTTGCAATCAATTCATGCTGCTTTCTTCTACATCCTCATCTCTTCTGGAATGTTTTAGTATGCTGCCTTCATCCTCATACACGTGAAACTTCTCAGTTTATGTGGGAGAAGGGTCACCCAGCATGAGAGCAGATGTGAACACATCCTACATCTCTTGATGAGCTGAGCTTTTTGAGAAGCTGCCTGACAAAAAATACTTTAAAAAAAATCCACTCATGCCCAAGAACTCTGTTATATCCTCCAGGTGCTCTTAACAACTTAATATTCAGCTGCTTAAAACTGAAAATTTAGTGCTCGGATCTTACGGACTTGAGAATACAGGTACGTAAGCACCATAACCATCTTTTCCTCATGACATCAGAAAGGTGGGTAAGTGTGGTAGAATCATTTTGAAAGAATGAAAGTATGAATTGTTCTGTAACATATTAATACCAGGAAGCTATTTGCTTTAGAGTTTTATGTATTCTTTTCAGGATTATCATTTTAAAATTGAGAAAATAAAAATTATTTATGATGATGTACTAGGGTACTTTTCTACGTTAGGGCCCTTCGTTTTGCAAGTAACATAAAACTGAACTCAACTGACCTAAAGAAGAAGAAAGACTTCATTGGCTTATGTCACTGGGATATCACACATGAGTCAGGCTTTAGATACAGTTTGATTCTTGGGATTATGATATTATTGCTGGGGTTCTGACTCTGCTTCTTTCAATTTTTCTTAGTTTTCCCTCTTCCTATGGCGTTTTATTCTAGACAGCTACCCTCCTTATAGAAAAAGAATGGCCACTGCAGTCCCTGGCCTGACAGCCATACCCTCCATACCCTCTGGATGAGAAGAAAGTCACACACCTTTGTCTCACAATTCCAAGAAGACCTGAGATTCAGTCTGACTAAACTGGATTAGCTCACATGCCCGCCACAAACCAATCACTATAGCCAGAGTCATGGAATGTTCTGATTGACCTATCTGGATCACGTGCTCCATCCCAGAGCAATGGTGGGCTCAGCTTCTCCAAAACCACACGAATAAGCTATTGGAAAGGGGAAAGGGGGGAAAAGACACAGTTAGGCAATCAACAAGAGTCCAGACATCCTCGCTTATATTTCCATTATAAATTAGGAACAGGAACTATATGTAGATACGTGGTGAAAAGCTCATCCATCACCATTTATCTGTGTTCCGAGGCTCTGAGATGTGAAGTGACACAAAGATGCTTCAGAATAGGGTGGTCTCCTCAATGTGTAATGGACCCGAATGTCTTAGAATGTTGACCTTGTGAGTGTCTTAGAGATATTGGACTAAGAAACAGTGATCCACAGTGAAAGAACTCATAAGATTCCAAACTCGAAAAGAGATCATTTTTTCAAAGTGCCCAGGTACTTGTCTAAAGCAAGCTATAGGGAAAGCTAAATTATTATTAAGAGGTTGTCTAATATATATGGAGACAGAAGAGGTGTGGTTAGTTTTACAATTCAGGTATTTAGTGGTGTGTAGCTATGTCTGTTCCCACTGTTCAGATGCCTACTTCTCCTGACCAGGTTGGAGTAGGTAAATCCTTGACCATGTACTAGGACTTAGACAGACATGAACCAGGGTTGCCCCACGGCCTTCCCCTTTTCTATGCTTTTTGGCCATCAATACCTTTTCTGAATGATTCATTATTTTTTTAGGTAAATATGAATCTTTAATTAAGTCTTTTTTTTTTTAATCCAGGAACCACTCTGTTTCTTTAAAATATATTCATGTATCTTGGATCATTATGTATCAGTTTTAGAGTTTAATTCTATAGGGCATATCTTGATTTTTGCTCCTATATACCAAGTAAGTGAATCTTTACTAGTCTTTGATAGAATTTATTAATTTAATAGATACAGATGGAGAGAATACTTGAGTATCTAGTATACACTGGTTATCACACGTGCCCTATGTTATACTATTTATACATTGTATACCCATGCGGTCCGGGTGCCACAAGTCTAATTTTATAGAAAAAGACACCAAACATCAAAGAGATCTAGCAACGTTCTCAAGGTCAAACAACTGGTAAATAATGAGGTGGAATTCAACTTCATATTTGCCTGATTCCATTATCTGTGGTCTTTCCATGTGTAACTAGTATGGGAGAATAAGATGAGTCTTGCGTTTTCCTCAGTTCATTTTTAACTTTATTATTAGTACTGTTAAAAAGCAGAATTCTTATACCTAGAAACAATGAAAATTCTTAATTCATTATTTCAAGTTTTATTGCAAATTATTTATAAGTTATTAATTTATTTTATTTATTCTGTGCCTGGAGTGGGCAAATTCCTATAGAGAAGAATATATAGTAATGTATAATGATGACCAAGACACCATCTTTATTTTCAATGAGGCAAATTATGCACCAGTATTAATAACTATTTGATCTGAAAGCATGTTAGACGTTAGATGATAGTTACAGAGAAGATGTTAGAAAATTATATACTTTTGTCAAAAGGATACTATGAAATCTGCAAGGAGGTTGGGCAATTGAGAGACACTTTAAAGAAGAGGTAACATATAAGCCAAACTTGGAAGAAATGTGAGAGAAATTTTTGTAAACAGAGATTAGGGAGATGTCTTTTACTTGGAAAAAAAAAGTAAATAGTATATTGAAGGAATAGAAAACAGCACCATTGAGCTGAGGTGAAGACTTCCACTGTCAGACTGAGAAGTTTACAAAATTCATTAAGCAATAGGGATCCATTGAAGGTTTCTGAGCAGAGAAATGATACGTTCAAATTCACAAGTTTAAGAAGATTAATGTGGGTGTCTAGAATAGATTCGACTTGAGTAAAGAGAAAGTATAGGGACTCACCTGCTAAGTATCCCGAAATACATCAAGTAAAAAATAATGAAGTGCCGAACCAGGGCACAATCATGAAAACAAAATAAATGGAGATTTGGCTCAAGAAAGCCAGAGGCTCAATCTTAATGACTTGCCCAGTATAAAAAAGGAGGGACCACAAAATTGGAAGAGCCGAAGTAAACCTCGGAGTGTTTACCTAGGGTCTTGCCCTCCTCAAATAACCTCCACAGCAGCAAGGGAGCCAGTTATCTCAGTGTGTTGTGCTCTTGCTTAAAATCTAGAAATTACCTGTGAATCACCTCTGGCACTAGAAAAATAATTAATGCCAAGGCTTCAGTGGCGGGATTAAACCAATCTCTTGAGTGGGGGGTGGTAGAGGATTTGGGCGGGGGACATTTGTTTATGAAAAGCCCTCCATGTGATTCTGTTGTTCAGCCAGGGCTGACCGCTGGTCTGCAGGATAACATCCATCCCACTTAGCAAGCACGTGCAGACCCCTACGTGTCCCTCTGGCCTCACCCAGACTTAGGGAAGAACTCAAAACTCCCTAAACGCGCTAGGCTCTTTGTGGCCCGTGCCGCGGCTCATGCTGTGTCTTCACCTGGAATCCGCCCCCCTACCTAGTGAACACAGGGGCAAGAACCAGCTGAGCCGTCCCTCCTTTGGGAAGCCATTGCTTGTTTCATCAGAAGCAGACATAATTGCTACCTTGTTTATCGTTTCACTCCTTTCTTATAGACATCTACCTTGTTGTTAATTTTGTCCATGTGTCCGTCTCCCTCTCTGAAGGAAACTCCTTGCGCCTAGCACTGCCCCGATTTAGATTCATCATATGAATGTCTCCAACTATTATGCTTGGGTTGGGGGACACACAGTGGTGTCGCTGCCATCAGAAACACAGAAGGTAGGGGCACCTGGGTGGCTCAGTCTGTGAAGCGTCTGACTCTTGCTGTCGGCTTAGGTCATGATCTCACGGTTGTGGGATTGAACCCTGTGTCGGGCTCTGCGCTCAGGGCAGTCTGTTTCACACTCTTTCTCCCTCTCCTTCTGCCCCTCCTCACTCATGCATTCTCTCTCTCTCTCTCTCTCTCTCTGTCACTTTCAAATATAAATTTAAAAAGAAAAAGAAACACAAAGGTAACAGATGACAAAGAAGCAAAGGATTAACTATTTTAACTGCAATTAGTCTTGTGCCTTGCTATTAATTTGTTTAACATGTAGAAGGGTAGATTTTGAGGGGAATGATAGCAAATTCCATTTGGACACGATTGTTTTAAAGCACCAGCCAGAAACATAAGAACTAGGAAGATCGGTAGCAGAAGTAAGGGATAAAGAAGGGGGGGTAATCAGAGGGGGGAGTGAAGCATGAGAGACTATGGACTCTGGGAAACCAACTGAGGGCTTTAGAGGGGAAGGGGGTGGGGGAATGGGATAGGCTGGTGGATGGGTAGTAAGGAGGGCACGTATTGCATGGTGCACTGGGTGTTATACGCAACTAATGAATCATCGAACTTTACGTCAAAAACCAGGGATGTACTGTATGGTGACTAACATAATATAATAAAAAAATATTTTAAAAAAATTAATTAACAAGAAAAATAGAAAAAAAATAATAAAGCACCAGCCAGAAATGCAGGTAGAGGTGCCCCGCAGTAAATGGGAAATGAGTTCAGCTGTGGAAGATAACCCAATGAGAGACTATGTGAGGGGAAGAGGCGGTGGGATTGTTAGCATCCTTTAACATTGTTACTTCAGAGCGTAGAACAAAGCTTCTACTGTATCTTTCATGAGACTGTGGCCAATTACAAAAAGCCGGTGTGGGGGAAGGTGCTGGGGTCCAGTTCTCAGCTCCGTACCCTCCTCCCCCAATCTTACTTTAGAACATGCAGGCTTGCACACACAGCTTCGAGACAGGCTTCCTGAAGTGCCAAGGAGCAGTGTGGTCTTTGACCAGCTTTTGTCTGGGAGTGACGAAGTTAATCTTTTTTTCACATTAATGTTTCTGAGTTTCAATTTGTTCGTCTGTGCAATGAGGTTAAGAATACATAGCCTACCTATCTTAAACAATTACCATGGACATAATATATGCAAAAAAGCTTTGTAACCTGTGTGGCACCGTAAAACTGAGAAGTGATTCTTTTTCTATCTATACCAAGATCTTTCTCTTGTGTCGATTCTATTAAATTTTCATATGCCGTATGCACTGCAAAATATCACTAAATTCGGTTCTCTTTTTCATGATCAATATACCCATATTTCCAAATCACCTTGATACCTATTTACAAAAATAATTAAATTATTACAAATCGAATTTAATACTTTTTCCTTAAAACCTTTCTATTCAGAGTATATGCATTTTTCTTTTGACTAAGCCCTGAGAAATCCATCCAAAATTCATGAAGGCCCTGCCGTGATGATAGGCGATAGGAAAGATCGAGAGTGGGGTAGACTTTCCTTCCTGGAAGAGCAGCCAGGTTTAAACCACCCTCACTGTGGTGTGCTAGGCACCTGTGGAAGGGCTATGTGGACTTCAAAGGTCAGGGATTCTAAAATTCCAGCAGGGGCTAGAAAGGAAGTGAACTGGGGCCATTGGCTATTGTCCCCTCCCTCCCTCATCAAAAGCTGCTGGCTGTACCTCAGGACCACCAGACAAGGGCATGCCAGGAAGGAAAGAAGGAAGGAAGGCCCGGTGGGGGGTTCCCATGGAAGCAGAGGGGCATGTCATCTCGGGCTCATCAGATCCCCCTGGCATCATATCTCTACATGATCTGTATATGACTGTGGTCTATAGCACAGTCAGGCCAACCATGCCTTCTAGTAATAACACAGGGACTCTGAGATTTTGAGTTTGTTTTCAAATTAGGAAAGAGAGGATTCATTTTCCTATTACTCTGTATATTAGCTTTATTTATGTAAAGTATTCACCCACAAAGGATACATTTCCTGCTGTTCTATTGCACTTATTCTCTCAAGAAGACTACAAGCATGAGAGGTTTTCAGGTACCCTCATGGGAACTGGAAGAGGAACTAACATTCATAAATTGCCTCTTCCATGCCAGGCAGAGTGCTGGGGTTGTGCAGGGAGGGTATGTAACTTAATGTTCACAACAGTGTTTTGAAGTAGCTGGGCAACATTGGTCCCCACTGTACAGAAGCTCAGAGAGAATAAGTCACTTGTGCAAGGATGTGTATTTAGTAAGTGGAAGGATGGGAATTTGTACCCATATCTCCAAAGGACATGTCTGTTAGATGAGAACAGAACGGGTACTTAAAAGTACACACTCTTGTGGGTCCAGTTAAATTACCGAAAGGTTTTAAAAACTAGAATTATCTCTACCTTTACAGCTGAGTTGGACATGGTTTATATATCTGTAACCCAATTTTGGGGTAGTTCACAGTAAAACAGCCCTTAAATCGGGTGCACATCTGGACAGATCCTGGGACTTTTGTATTTTGGTTTGGTGGTTTGGTGGTTTGTGTGTTTTTGTATTTTTCAAATATCTAGTAGGTACGATTCTGCAGGAAACAGACCCTGAGGTGGACATTACCTGCTGCAGGGCCACTGAGGTGTGCTCTTGAGACCTGTAAGAAAGGGGGGGAAGCAGGATTAGCAGAGAGACACTGAGAGGGATGCACTTCTGGTAGAGGCCTCATACCACTCTGGGGTGAGCTCTGAAGCTGGGATAAACCCTCCCAGTAGTCCATCCCGAATGGAGCACTGGATATGCAAAGGGGGCATAACCCTGGGCTATGCTTCTTCCTTCCAGAGAAAGTAATTCCTGGGCAAGGTCTGCACTGAGAGTCATCTGGCCCAGGGGAGACAACAAGAGTGCACTGGTCATTAGGGGCTGAACTGCCCCATGGACTACAATCCCTTCTGTGTCTTTTTTTTTTTTTTTTTTAAGATTTATTTATTTATTTTAGAGAGGTAGAGAGAGAGAGCACCCGTAAGTGGGAGGAGGTGCAGAGAGAAAGGAGAGAGAGAATCCTAAAGCAGACTACCTGCTAAGCCCAGAGCCCAACTCGGGGCTTGACCACAGGCTCAATCTCAGGACCCTGAGATCATGACCTGAGCTGAAATCAAGAGTCAGACGCTCAACCAACTGAGCCACCCAGGTGCCCCTCCCCTCCTGTGTCTTTAGGGCCCATTGATTCTTATAAGTTTACCTGATATAAGGCCAGCTCCTTTAGGATTCTGAATGTTCTCATTTCCTGGGATAATTTATAAAAGAAAGGTTAGTGGTGTAAGCTACAGCCCCCATGGATGTGCTGGTCTTGAAGCCACAGGGATACTAATCACTTTCCGTTACGAATCACTCACACGTTTCTAGGGCTTACCCATTAGAGTGCCCAGACGTGGCCAAGCTTGAGGCAGGCAAGATGCCCCTCTTTTTCTGTGTGGTGGCTTTCTTTTTCTGAATTGTTTCTATGCAGAAGATATAGTCTTCTATATCTATCTAAAATGCAGACAAGGACTATATCATGTTAGAGGGTCTCCTAGTGGACTGACCATGTCGGGTATTTTTCCCACTCTTGGCACATAAATAATAGAGTGTCACAACCAATGGATTAATGGATTCGGTAAATATTCCCCACATTAGCGGGAGGCCCCATAGATGCCAGGTGTAATCCCTGAAATTTTTTTTTAAGACTTTATTTATTTGACGGGGGCAGTGGTGGAGAGAGAGAGAGAGAGAACAAGCAGGGGGAGCAGCAGGCAGAGGGAAAGGGAAAAGCAGACTCCCCCATGAGCAGGGAGCCTGACATGAGGCTCGATCCCAGGACCCTGAGATTATGACCTGAACCAAAGGCAGGTGCTTAACCGACTGAGCCACCTAGGCGCCCCAATCCCTGAAACTTTTGAATGTTACCTTATATGGTAAAGTCTTTGCCGGTGTGATTAAGTTAAGGGTCTTGAGATGGGACATTATCCAGGCCTTAAATGCCATCACACATGTCCTTAAATGAAACAGACAGAGGGAAATTAGACACATACAGAGGAGAAAGCAACGTGAACACAGAGCAGAAAGAAATTTGAAGACATTGGTCCTGAAGGCTCTAGTGAGGCAGCCACAAGCCACGGAATGTCAGCAGCCACCAGAAACCACAATTGGCAAGGACTGGATCATCATCCAGGCCTCTGGAGCGAGTGCAAACTTGCCAACACCTTAATTTCGACATCTGGCTCCTAAAACTGTGAAAGAATAAGTTCCAATTGTTTCAGGCCACCTAATCCCTGATGATTTGTTATACCAGCCATAGGAAACTAACATACCCACAGTACTACTCTCAAGACCCTGCTCTCCATTGACTCCATTCCTTTTTATGTGTTTGTATGAAACTTCTAGAGATGTGAGATGCTAGGCTGGAGGCTCTGTAGTCATGGCAGACCAGCTCTGGAATCAGACAGCCTGGGTTTAAATATTAACTCAACCGATTTCTACCTTTGTGACATATGGCTTAACCTTTTTAAACCTCGGTTTCTTTACCTGCAAAACAGGAGGAATATCGCATCAATAGGCAGACAGTGAGGATTAAATTAGATGGCCACATATAGTATTAACAAAGCATCAGGTGCAATGTAATGCTCATTAAGCATTCGTTATTACGAGTCACATATATTTTAATCCAATGATATATACCAAAAATAGATCATTTGATTCAAGTAGTTTGATTAAATATATGCTGATAGTATATATCGATCAATGCAAATAAACATGTTAGCTATATATTTATGAAGGATTTACTATGTCTCAGGCAACTTTTTGTGCCTCGATTTATCGATCTGAAAAATAAGCAAACTAGTAGCACTGACTCTAAAGGGCTAATGTGAGGACTGAGCGGGGGCAATTCACATTGAGCATCTAGCCAACAGAGGGCATTTAAGAAATGCACGTTTCCATTAGTACGTCTAAGTAGCATCTCACTTAATCCCCACCACAGCCCTCTAAAATTGGTGCCATTGCTACCCCATTGTACAGACAAGAGTTGGAATAAATTGTTCAAGTTCACACAGCTAGTATTGTCTGAACCAACATTCAAGCCCAAGTCTGTCCGAGATTAGAGTCTAAGAACTCCATCGCTTACACCTACCAACAGAAAGTAACTTTTACCATTTTTCAGACTTTATCATTTCAGTAAGGATTATAAGTGTACTCTCTAGCAATCTCTCTACCATAGGGGAGTGTCTTATTGTTGAGAATAATAAAGGAGCGTGTTAGCAATTAACCTGTTAGAATTTTTCAAGCAGTAGGAAACATTAGCAGATAATTACTGAGCTCTCCTATCTCCCAAATTTCAGCCTCACTGAGAAAACTCAACTTAAAATGTCCGTGTTCCATATAACTGTAAAGAATTCTATGCCTCCTATATGTCAATGAAAAGTATGACAAGATTCCTGGAAATATAAGAATATTAGGCCCACAAATACTTTGAAAGTGTCTTTCTGACATATCAAAGTGATTATGAGTCACTAAATAAAGCTGTTTTATGTATGAAGACACCAACACTATTTCTTAAATTTTTAGCTTTATTCATTCATTTATTTATTCAACACTTATTGGGTGAGTGCCTAAGACATGCTGGACATTATCCTAGGCAATAAGGTTTCAGGGATGAAAAAGATTTAAAGTCTCTCAAATAAAACCTACTTTTTGGTGTTTGGAAATTCAACTACTCAACCATCCCACTAGAAAGTAGCAAGTAGCAAGTAAATGTTCTGCAGAGAAATAAAACAGGAAGGGACCACATGACAACAATCCATTCATTAGACCATTACTGATCATTTGTTAAGGAACCGTTGTGAGGATATAAAATGAAAAAAATTACATGTTCTTTCCCCAAGGAGCTTGAAGGGTAGTTTTAACTCTACTGTGAGACAGTATGAAATGGGATATAGGAAAAGTGCAGAAGAAGTTAGGATGGATCGAAACGAGTGGAAAAAAATTACTTCCAGAGAGGAGAACAAGTTAAGGAGCTTTATAGTAGCTAAAAGGGTGAATTTTTAAGGATGTGTGAGGTTCCTCATATAGGAAGCGATAGGTAATGTCAGTGAGAAAAGGCATCCTCAAAATAGGGAGGCATGTGAGCAGAACAGGAAGGCAATGAACAGCAAATAGTCCAGCTAGGCTACAGGAGAAGGATTGTGTAGACATCTGGGGTAAAAGCCAAGAGGACCATGGATCTAATCAGATCACAGAGCCTTTGACAGCCAGCGTAAAGATCAGACTATATTCCAGAAATATTAGTTTTGGTGCAGCGAGTGACATGTTCAGAGTTGTACCTTGAGGAATTTAAATGTCAGTGAGGAGTTTTGGGGGGGGGGGCGCCACAAAACACTAAAGACACGGACACCATTTGGGAAGTTACTGCAATAGACCAGGTGTGAGGGATGGGTGCTGATGATGGGAATAGAAAGAGGAGAGTGGCCAACAATTTATTTCTGCTGTGGAATAGATAAGATTTTGCGTGTGCATGTGTGCCGGCCAGGGAGGGTGAGAGGGAGGGTGAAACTGGGAAATAGAAACCAGGATAAGAAGAATGTGGTGGAGAGTGACCTTGTTGACAGAGATCTAAAGGACAGTGGTAAATGCAGTAACATGAGGATTTCCACTCTCTTTGCCCTTTGGTTTGCATTTCCTCATTTGATAGACTGCTGGTCTCACCCTCTTTGTGAGTCTAAATATATCAAAATTCAAATCAAATGAGAGGCTTGATACATTCAATATTTATTAAATGTCTATCCTAGACTAGGTACTAGATATGTTTCTTGATAGCAGAGTCATTTTTCCCTCTCTTCTCAGTTTCTATAATGCTTCATCTGTGCCTTTGGTAGGACATTCATTACTTTTTACCTTGAATTCCAGGTATTGAAATACCTGCTAACCTCCTCTAATGGGCTGTGAGTGTCTTGGGGGAAGAATCCGCGTCTGTCTCATTTGTACCGCAGTGCATTGCATGCAATAGACAGAAGATAAACATTTGTAATTTGAGCTCATGCACTCACATAATATTTGAAATAGCCCAGGAAGAGTTTTGATAGTAACTGCTCAGTTCCACTCAATCCCCACAGTTAGCTTCCGGTTGCCTAATAACCAATTACCAAGCAGCTTATTAGTTTAGTACAATATTAATACAGTTCATTTATTAAAGTGACTCAAATTACCAAGATGAATATTTTAAAGCCCATTCATTTCAGGCGTTAACAATAGCATCCATGTAATTATATCATAATTCGGTAACGTCTCAAAAATGTCTAGCAAACAGTCGATCCAGGCAATACAAACATTTTTTTCTATTAACCTAGTCATATAGATTTTTGAAAGATAATTTTGAGTTTTTGAAAGATAATTTTGATTTATCATATAACACATTGATACTAGCTTAAGCCGTAGCTAATAAACGTGTCATATTTCTAGTGAATAAATGCTGGAACACAGAGAGCACAATTTAGTAACATTCCAGACCTAGTGATAGCTCTTAATAAATATTAAAGATAAGAACAACAATGCTTCATAGTACTGAAGAGGCAGAACCAGAGAAACCATGGAAAGACTTGAGATCCTCCAAAAAGACCTGGAGATCCCAGGTGGGCACTGACAAGTTTAGAAACCATGCTGATCAACCAGGAGAGGACAGAAGACAGAGAAAATCAGATATTCCAACATCCAGGCAAGTGGCAGGCAAAAGATCATCTGTCAGAATGGCAAGGGCAGCATAAAGCTGACAGAAGCATCAATTCAAGAATTCACTAAGAATAGGGATCTTGGAAAGAGGCTATTTCTGGAAACAGTCATTGTAGGCTTTCCATACAGAAATAAGCAAAAGCCAGGGGACACATCCAGAGTCTGCAGGTGGACGTTAGAGGCATCTGGTAGGGGTAAGACCCAACAGGACAGAGATGACCAACTCTCAACAGCATAGGAAGCAGAATAGTCCCAAAGGTGGACATGGTCTAATCCCTGGAACCTGTGAATATGCTACCTTACTTGGCAAAAGGGACATTGCAGATGTAATGAAGGTTAGGGACCTTGAAATAGGCAGATGATGCTGGTGGGTCCTAGTTAATGACATGAGCCTTTAAAAGCAGGGAACTGGGGTCAATGGGCAGCTCGGTTTGTTAAGCGTCTGCCTTAGGCTCACGTCATGATCTCAGGGTCCTGGGATCGAGCCCTGCAGCGGGCTCCCTGCTCGATGGCAAGTCTACTTCTCCTTCTGCCTCTCCCCCTGGCTTGTGATCTTTCCCTCTCTCTCTGTCAAATAAATAACAGATCTTAAAAGCAGGGAACTGTCTTCAGCTGGGGGGAGAGATCAGGGAGATGAAGCAGATGGAGAGGTCTGAGAGCATCAAAGCATGGGAGGGACTTGATTATTTATTTCACTGGGCATATTCTGTAGAACTCTGAAGTTTTGTGGTAGGATATTTTGATCTCTTGAACCCTGAAATTTAGTAAAGTAGTGTATAATGTGTGGTTTGAGCTAAAACTTTTGACGGCTGGGTTTTTTTATATGTCTGTCTCTTTATAAAAATGCTTCGCCGTATGTTTATATTCAGTTACTCCAGGTAAATAATTATCCATTTAATTATATAAATTTTCCTTGCTAATTTTATTCAATTATAACCAATTTTGTCTCATATTGCAGTAATTGAGACTTTAAATGAATGTTAGAAATACAAGTAAATATTTTTAATAAATTAAATAACAGCATATATATTGGAGATATCTCCCAAACTTTTTCGAAACAGTAGCAACGAAATGCAAACTTATCAAATATGAAGTTAGAATTAGAATGATTTTAGCAAAGGAGAAAAGCTTTTTTGGTGACTATTGAGCCCCTTGATCCTGAAATGTGGCGTGCCATACCTGAATCATCACACTTGGTAAGAACAACCAGTTAAGATAGTCAATGCAGACCATTTCCCAATGACCCATACTTGCTCTGAATACCCACTTTAAAAGTAATAAAACGAAAAAAATAAATAAATAAAATAAAAGTGAGAAAATGCTGCTACTTTCAAAATTGCATATGTAATTGCAGGATTACTAAATGATACCTCGATTGGATCAGCTTTGTCTTAGGAAGAACTTTGAGATTATTTGAATGGGAGATTCCAGCACATAAAACTTCCACATTCCCCTTCCCTTCCTAAGGAAAAGGTCTCAGTGTCATGTAGTTGACCTTCCTTCAGGGATTACAGCCTCCTCTAGAGTATTTTAGGCTTAAGAGTTGATACTCAGTTATCTTTTATTGTCACAACCATAGGCTTTCTATTTTTAATTTCTTCCACCTTTCCAATTGTAGCTTGTCATTAAGATACAGTAAGAAAATTTTGGAATACAGTAAGAAAAACACATCATATGGATTTTTTTTTCTTTTCCACTAAAAGTGATAATGGGAGTGGAAGTTGGGGAGATGGACTTTCAAAAAAGTAATTTGAGAACATGCATCTTTATGTATTTGTTCTGTAAATAAGTTTATAAATAAGTTTATAAGCTACTGAAGGGAAAGTTAAATATTCTTCTGTATCATTGGAATATGACCTTAAATCACTTCCTAGATGACATGCTTAAATTATAAATTAAGATATATGGCTTAATAATTGCATGATCTCGAGAAGTTACTTAAACCTATCTTAGTCTTCATATGGGGATTATCAAACCACCTCAAGTTTTTTTGTAAGGATTAAGTGAAATGAAATGATGTTGGTAAAGTGCTTAAGAAGAGTATCTGGAATGTAGTCAGCTCCCGAAAAATATTAGCAATTTTTATTAAAAATGGCAATTAACATGGAGGGGGGAGAAAAAAGAAAAGAACGTTTAGGAATTCACATAAGAAAATGTTGATGTGTAGAGAGGAAGTTGAGGAGAAGGGAGAATTTCTGCCCCATTGGGAATGATGGTAGACCACTGAGCAGTTGATGGATCCTCAAGGATACTCTAAAGACATAGATAGTGGTGCTTACAGATATTCTCCCAGTTATTTTCTTCATGGCTGCAATTTTTTTCAAGCAGCATCCATAGACAGTCTTCTTAGGTTCAACAAAACATTGAGACTCCATCATAGACCACCCTTGGCACCAGCACCCAGAAGGATGCAGGCAGGAACCATAGCTTGCCAGCAGGGCAACGTCAATATTCCTCTTCCTTGAGTCTTCTTGAAACATCAAACAGGTCCAGGAGCCACACTAACTTAAAAGCCTCATACATCAGGAGAGCCCACATCTTTTGTATCACCTCCATACGTATTCTAGAGTCTCCATTAGGGACATGGCGCTTACTTGGGAAAGCCAAAAAGTATGGCTTTTCACCAGCATTTATAATGGATAATCCCAGTCCAGGTGTAATGTGTCAATCGTGGGTCACTTTTTACCACACTAAATATGGCTTCATAATGGAGTTGGCACATATCATCTTTACCAAGTAACCAGTAGAACAGAGCTAGAGACTTGCCAAAGGTCAAATTCTCACGCAACAGGAGAATAGGTATTATTAACCCCATAAAGGGTAAATAACAATCATGAGCAACCAGTTTATTGTGAAATGATATATTGGGGTATAAAAATAAATCTCTGCTCTCTGTCAATAATTCACTCCACCAGGGTGCTCCTTGTCAGCCTCTGTCAGAGAGGCACGGTGTGGAGTCCGAAGCCCTTCCCCTCCAATACTCCTCCTTTCCTCTCTGCCTTCCAAGGTGTCACGTTGGCATTGTGGACTGAAATTCCCCCACGGATTTCTCTCTACGCCTTCTCCTTCACAGGCATTTCCCCTCGTTAAATCTCTCAAAACTTCCAGTGTCTGTTTCACAAAGGACCCTGACTGACATGCCCAACTCTGTACAACCTACAGAAAAAGCATGTTATTAGAGAAAGGAAGAGAAAGATGGTATCGACCACTTCTGCCACTTCACCGAACCATCTCCTCTGGGAGAGTGGGGGACAGAAGTCTATAATGCTATATAAGGCTCCAAACTTAAGGAAGTTTTTTGCTTTCTATCTTTCTTCTTTAAGACTAGGAGAATTAATGCAAAATGATTAATACAAAATGGACAGTCTCTCAAAACACACAAGTCAACCCCATTAAAGTGTGAGTTCCATCACAAGATCACATCTGGATTATTTGGAATACACACATTAAACTATTCTCATTGGAGGAGTGTGTGTGTTTTCAACAATATAAAAGCAGCAGAAAAACAAAGGAATGACACGTAAGAGATTAAGAAGACATCTTCAGTCTTTGGTTTGATTAGTCTTCAGAACAAATCCTCAAGGCCCCTATTCCAGTGCCTTTGTTCTGTACCCTCCCCAGATTTGTGTCTGAGCTTGGGGAGGCTCTTGAAAGCCAAGGCTCTGGGTCAGGATGTGTCCCTTTAATCCTGGGGTCACCTGGTACTGTCTCCAGCTCTCTATGCCTAGATATTCCTTCCAGACAACATTTGGCCAGGTCCACAGGGTTTTACCTAAAAATAGGCATGGTCCCTTGTACTCTCAAGCCCCTCTGACCCTTTCTGGAATAATTGTACAACCACATGGCTCTACCCAGGAAGGGTGCTAAAGAGTATCTCTTTCTACGAAGCCCCTTGCTGACCATTAGCTCCTCTGTCCTTCAACCAATTCTCATTCATCAGTCCAGATTATCTTTTTCAAACTGGTGGGGAAGCCCTGCTTTCTGTTTTGATCTTTCTCTTCAAAATTTTGTCTGTGCCCCTGACCCTCCAGCTTCCCTTGAAGGCATAGACTTCTATAACCGAAAAGCCGAAAGACAGCAGACCTTCTGACTGTTGTTCTGAATATGCTCCTCCTGGGGCAACAAGCACAATAGCAACCATCTGCTTTAAAAGGAAGAGCAAAAGGGGGAAATACCAAGAGAGGGGAAGAACCGTATTATTCTGCCACTTCAGCATCTGGCTACCCAGTAAATTAAAGTTTTAGCATTGAGAGGAACCCTACAGGTTTCTAATTCTATCTCCTTTTGCATCTTCTCTATTATATGTTCCTGACAGAGGGTCAAACAGACTCCATAATTCCACTGATGGATAATTCAGCTCCTCATAAGAGAGTGCATTCCAGAACTGTCAGACGTCTTAGCAAGTCCATCCTTACATTGAGTTGGCATCTGTTTCCATTATGGGCTGGAGAGGATGTCCATCACGGTCCAAGGAACATTGGTCTTAGACCTAAACAGATAGAGATAGCTCAGATAGTCTCTCTAAGCTTCCGCTTCTTCATCTGCAAAATAGAGTTGATAATCTGTCTTTCGGAATCCTAGGGAAGATGAAATGTTATAAATATGTATAAATACCTGGTATAGCATTTGTTTTGTCACTGTAGGTGTTTGCTAAATATTATTCCTGTCCAGTAATGGTCCAGAATCACTCACTCATTCACTCATAAAATACTGATTTAGCATTTTCCTTGTTGCAAAACCTAGAATAGATCCTGATAATAGAGCAGAGAATAAAACAAATATATACTTTGTCTAACGGAGATAGAGTATATCCAAAGTAATTACAAATTACAAATGTTAGAAATGCTATGAAAGGGGGGCACCTGGGTGCCTCAGTCTGTTAAGCGTCCATCTTTAGCTCAGGACAGGATCCCAAGTAGGCTCCCTGCTCAGGGGGGAGTCTGCTTCTCCCTCTCCCTTGACCACTCCCCCTGCTTGTCCTCACTCCCTCTCTCAAATAAACAAATAAAATCTTAAAAAAAAAAAGTGCTATGAAAGAAAACACCAGGGTACTAAGAGGACACATACAAAGGAAACCTGAAGAGCAAGTTCACTTTCTGTTACACACCTGTCCGTACACACGTGCGTGCACACACACATACATGCACACAAGGAAGCATAATGTAACACCTCCCCCTACAAAGTCTTTTTATCTCAAGAATAAGCGTTCCAATGTTTTCACTCATTCTTCAGATAGCATAGTTACAGGATGGCTTACATTTTCTATCAAACTAGGGAACATTGAAAGGTCCTTTCTTAAATTAACCTTGAGGCTAATAATAAAGTTTTTTTTTTTTAAGATTTTATTTATTTATTCGACAGAGATGGAGACAGCCAGCGAGAGAGGGAACACAATCAGGGGGAGTGGGAGAGGAAGAAGCAGGCTCATAGTGGAGGAGCCTGATGTGGGGCTCGATCCCATAACACCAGGATCACGCCCTGAGCCGAAGGCAGACGCTTAACCGCTGTGCCACCCAGGCGCCCCATAAAGGTTTTAAGTCTCTTTCAAATGTAAAATAGCAATGGCAAACACACGCATTCCTTTCATAGTTTGCATATTCTGATACCAATTTTTATTTGCTATTATATTTGCTTCTATAATGTTGAGGGGAGAGTCAAGTTTTAAGAGAAACTGTGCTCTATTTCCTTTGGGGAACTTATTTCAAAGTTATAGGATCTCTAGATAGAGTTTCTAAATCTCCTCTCATCACTAGACCCACTGCAGTTGTAAAGTAACTAAACATGCTTGTGTATCAGCCCTTCTAAATAGATCCCTGGACCACATGTCTCTAGTCTCATGCATTTTTTGTCTACCTGGATACGTGCTTTCATAGAACACAGCACCCACAGACCACGTCCCTTCCCTGCCTCCTCCTGCACATTCCAGCATTGAAGTCGTCAGTTTGACTTCATCTCACATTGTTCATTTCCTTCTGATTTTAAGAACTTATGCTTGCATATTGCTGTACATTTTGACTTTCCGGCAGGCATGGATTTGACCTCATTAGAAATTCCCAAACAATTAATCTAGACCTTTTGTCCCATTAATGTACATTCCACAATCACTGTCATCCTGATAAACCTGCTTTTAAAACCTCAGTGGATTATGTGTTATTCTTAAAAGATTCTCTTTCTTTATAAAATGGACCTCATTGGAACTCGCTAGACCTTTTCATCAGAATGCACTGTAAAGAGTGGTCAGATATTTTTACTAATCCCACCCAGGTGCCCAGAATTCCTATGCCCCTACCAGCATTCCCTCTTCTGTATCTTTGTCTCTTGGACCCTGAAATTACGTACATCTGAATATAAATATGAGATTTCATCATGGAGTAGGATGACCATCCCGGAGAAGAGATTTACAAGGTACCAGTTTGGGCCTGTGTGCTCTCTAGGGAAAATGATGAAACCTTGAACCTCTGTGTCCTCAGGTATTACCAAAAGAGGCTCACTGGCATCTGGCTACTTGACTAGCATGGTGCAAAACAAGCAAGCAAACAAAAACAAAAAAGGAAAAACAGATAACACAAGTCGATGAGAAGGATAAGAGCGCCAAAGGCTCTCTGGCCTTGCTGCGTTCATCGCCTAGTGTCCCTGTTAGCGCACCCCACCCTCCCTAAGTAGCTCCTCTCGGGTGAGCTGGCTGGGCTGTGCACCAATCCCAGGACTCACCCCGGCGGGGCTGGTGTGCCAAGTGGGCACTTCCGGACTACACACATTCACCAGCAGCTACAACAACGGGGGCAGAGCGTAACAAGGCAGGCACTTGTCCCTGAAAGAAGGAAGGAATGTCACCCTCCCCCTGTGAATAGATGTGGTTGTTCTCACTGTCTCCCTTGAAAGCCTCCTTCTCTGAAGTATGAGGTATTACGCCAAGACAGATGTACAATCTGGGAAGTTTTCCAAATTCATCACTGAACAGCACAAGGTATTCAACATCGGCGCCTCTATGGAAGTTTCTGTCTCCGTCTCAGTCTGCCTGGCTGGCTGGGCTAACAAGTAGACAGTTGTCCAGAAGCTGGGTAGGTAGGAACCCTAGCATTGTGACAGAGATACGCCCAGCCAGTGTCTCAGTCTACAGAGCCTGTAAGGCTTTCCCTGACAGGTGCACACATTTCACTCAAGCAAAATGTTCCACTGTTGAGGCAGCGGCCTGAGTTCATCTGAATAAAGCTGCACTGTGGGAAAGTGCAAAGTCATGAGCCTCACTGCACAGGGTCTACGAGGGCAGGGGGAGGGCGACACTGCAGTTGTTAACTGCTTCACCAATTTCCACTGTGTTCCCTCATGCTCGGGATCCTAACTAGAAGCCAGGGACTGAATTACGAAGGTAACGATTTGTTCCCCTGCTCTAATGCACGAGGGTATCAGACGCACAACCCTTGCCACCCAGAATACAGGATCAAGTTGTCCAACTTCCAGAGGCCTTTAAAAACATGTTAGCGATCCACAGTTTCGAGTACGTAGTTCAATGTTTTTCTAAGTGCTTGAAGCTAAGTAGCAACCTGTGCTGCTTTATCATGCATTACCCATTATCTCCTCCGTGGAAGTGCTTTCAGCACTGAAGCAGGTGTTATGGGAGAGAGGCTGACTCAAATGAAACTTGGAGGATCTTAAGTGCCTCTGCTCTGGAATACAACCTGAGCAAGAGGGTGAGATGTGCTCATTCCATTGTCTCTGATTCTAAGTGCTGTTGCAGATGCATGGCTTAGACAGCAAGCAGGGGGCAGGAGGAGAGGGCGGGAGTCGAGGCTCAGCCCGATGGTGGGGGCTCTCACAACATGCTGGCCCAAGTTAAAGGAAACGGAGGGCTCTTGCGTGTTTTCACATACATTTCCAGTGGTCCCAAGATTTCCAAACTTTTTAAATTTAAACATAATTTTAAGATTTTGTTATTGGTGGTGGTTTTTCAGTTTTTAATCCGAGGGAGAAGGAAAAAATTTTTTTGTATATTTGATGGTGTTAAAATCTGAAATTCTTAATAAGGCCCATCCGGCCCTGTATGCTCTGGGTTCTGTCTGCCTCTGTTGCCTCATCTCAGGTCACTTGCCTCTGTGAAAGAAAAGAGGTTGCTCTGCTTTTGTGTTTTATATTGTTTTACTGGCAAGCTTCATCAAGGCGCAGTTCATGGCATTGACGAGATACAAGCTAGACCGCGCTGTCAGTTAGCTATTGCTGCATAACAAGTCATATGAAAACACAGGGGCTTACAATAATAAAAAATTGTTATTGCTCATGAGTCTTAAGGTCACTCAGGAGGTCTTCTGGTACAGTTAGAAATATGCGTGCACCTGGGAGCCTGGGTGGCTCTGTCGGTTACGCATCTGACTCTTGATTTCACAGTCTCAGGATCGAGCCCTGTGTCAGGCTCTACACTCAGCACAGAGCCTGCTTGTCCCTCTCCCTCTGCTCCTCCTCCCACTTGTGTGTCCACTCTCTCTCTCGAATAAATAAATAAAAATTTTTAAAAAGGAAAAGTAAAAAGAAATGCCCATGCATCTGTGATCAACCAAGAGTCGGGCGTTTGACCGACTGAGCTACCCAGGTGCCCCAACTCCACCTCTTGATAGAAGGATTTGCAAAGTCATGTCACAAGGGGCATGGAGACAGGGGCCATTTTTGCAATCAAGCCACCACAAACCTCAAGGATAAGTTGGAGCCCAAGTGGCACAGGTAGCAGGTAAGAATGCTTCCAAGTGTAAGAAAAAATAGGAAAGAAGCACAAAGCATATTACAGAAAGTGCAGAGAGAACTGCTATTAGAACAAAGATTTTGTGTTTGCAAGCACAGAAGAACCCTGAGGCTTTGTGGGAAAGAAGACTAGAAATGAGGTTTGGGAGGGATTTCCATTCCACACCAAGAAGTAGAGCTTTGCTCTATGATCAATTGAAGGCACAAAGAATTACAGCAGAAGATTGCTTGTTTGCAGTTTAACGCTGATCACCATTCCCTTATTCTTAAAACTCTCTCCTCCTGTGAGTTTAATGAGAGCTACTCTTTCCTAGTTTACTGATTCATCTAATGTTTATTCCTCCATTTTATTTATTAGCTTTCTTTCCGTGTCATCCCCTAATTTGGGGCCACCTAACATTCCATCTTTGGCCTTGTCTTCTCATTCAAAAATTGCCCCTCAGCAAGTTCATTCCTTCATTAATTTTCACTAATGCCATATTGATGATTCTCAGATCTATTCCCCTCCCAGACTCTCTCCTGAGCTCTGGACTCATTTATCTAACTACATCCTGGAAAGTCCATGCATTTTCAACTCAACTGGTTTCAAAGTGAATCTCACTGTCTTCCCTTTTATGATTCTCATTCTCTTGTGTATTCTTTTATTAAGGACCACTATTATCCATTCAGATGCATGAGCCAGACGCTCAGGAAAGACCTGAACATCCTCTCTCCCCCTTTCTCTCTGTCTTTCTGCTCTCACATTTAGTCTTAGGTCCTGTCAGTTACATTTCCTACTATACTGTTAGTATTAAAAGACTCATCTTATTAGTGGTGACTGTGGTTCCTTGATTCTCCAAGTTATCTAAAAAGGACAGAGATAATTCAGCTCACCTTGTTTTAGTGGGAAGATGATTTCATTGATGTCATCATGTATCTCGACCAAATGATATTTAAGTTAAACATCTTATCTCCCTGCAGCGTTTCATAATTGACTCCCTACAATGTAAGAGAAGGGCCATATGCACCCCAATGTTCATAGCAGCATTGTTCACAATAGCTAAATTGTGGAAGGAGCCGAGATGCCCTTCAACAGATGACTGGATTAAGAAGATGTGGTCCATATATACAATGGAATATCCTGCCTTTCTTAACACACATATTATGCTATCGCAAGACTGAAAGAGATTTTCAAACTTGCTATATTTCGTATCATCCCTGTCCCTGCAAATATTGTTCTCCCTGCCTCTAATTACCTTTTGCCTAGTGTCTGCCTCGTGTAAGTCCACCTATGCCTCAATATATAGATTTCATATCACCTTCTCCCGTCTGAAGACCTTCCTAATCCCTCTCCACTTAGGCAGCCTTGATCTCTTCCTCTCATTTCCATAACACTTTGTACATACTCATGATGTTTCATTAATCATACTGTATTCAAATTATTTAACTATATATCTCTCTGCCAAACTTAATTATAATTTCCACAAGTGAAGGGACCAGGTCTGATTTACCTTCACACCACCAGCACTTAATACAGTAAATGGCATCTGGCAATAGTTCAGTGAGACTTGATGAACAGATAATAAGAGGAAAGCTTTAGGAAAGTAAGTACAGACGGGAACGGCATGGAGAATGAATTAGAGAGGAAGCCAAATGCAAGGGGCCAGTTAGGAGGTTATTGAGATAATCCAGACTGGTGATAACAATAATGAGGTGAAATAGGAAATTGCCAATAGACATAGAGCAAAGAAGAATATTGGGCATCTGTGAAAATGGAATCCACAGTCCTCAGTGAAGCTTGAAAGGGCAGAAAGAATAATTGACAATAAATCCAAAATTGAGCCTGGAGCTAAGACGGAATGATTTTAATAAGAAGTCTTGGGAAAGAAGGACGGAAGCTGGAGAATTCCATTTCAGATATGGTCGGCATGGACTTTATGCTGTGCACAATGTTGGCTCTTGCTGGCATGTGGCTTCTTTGTTTTCATCTTAGATTTGAAAGCAGAACTCAGGAGAGTGCAGACTCGTTACTGCTGACTGCATGACCCTGTCCAAAAAACACAGAGTAATCACGGTCAATGCCGCAGTTTCTGCCACTGTTCTCTGACATTGGAGACCACATGATATTCAAATTTTTAAAAATCAAGTGTTTTGTTTCCTAGCTCTTTAAAAGAATGGTTCCAAATGAAAGTAATACTAAACGTTATATATATAAACAAATATATATAAATTTTTGATATATATGTTTGTATAATATATGTGTGTACAAATATATACAAACACATGCACACATATAAAGGGTTTAAATTGAAAACCTGAGCTACTGATTTTTAATTTTTATCTTATCATATTTTTTAATTTTTTTGTTTTGACACTGTTATTTTTTATTATTTTATTTGAGTATAGTTGACATACAATGTTACATTAGTTTCAGGTGTACAACATGATTTTTAATTTTTAATACTCTTCTAGTGAATTTTCACTCCATCAAATACCTAATCTCGTGCTTTAACACCTAAAGTATGTTTTTCAAGGGAATCTATGTTAGCTGTTTTGAACTGTTCTGTTAAACTTCTTTTAAATTGCTGTCAGAATTTTTTCCTTAAAGGTCACTCATTGTAATAGAGTAAGAATGGATCTAAATCTGGATTAAAAGCTTTTGGTGAATTCAGAGTGTCCCCTCCCAACTCAGAATTAATGACTTAATGCTCCCTGAAGATTTCATATCTATAGGCAACATGCACCATCTTGCTGAGTTAAAATCCTACTATGGGACTGGATTAATTCTCCATTTCTGATGAGAAGAGAATAATACCAACAATGATTCTAATTATATCTTGGATTTATAGAGCTCATTTCTTCCTAGGAGCTAAAGGAAGGGCTACATCTGTTAATTTATACAGAGAGACAGAGTGATCTGACAAAGGTTATACTGTATGCCAGTGTGATTAGAATCCTATGTGATTAGAAACCTGGATTCTTGATTTGACATTTAGTACTCTTTGTTCTCAGTTCCATTTAGGAAGAAAGAAAGAATTAAAGGAAGGAAGGAAGGAAGGAATCAAGGGAGGAAGGAATCGAGGGAGGAAGGGAGGAAGGGGGGGAGGAGATTGTAATTTACAAAACAAAGAATTCTAATTTGACATAGGGAAGAAATTTTCAAAAGAGACATCTGTGAAGCTTTAGAGTGTGGATTATATGGAGCTGTGAAATTTCTTTTACTAGAAGTGTTTTAACATAAAGCAGATTCATATATGTCTGAAGTCATTTGTAGGAATACTATCTGATTGAGGCAAGATGGAATAGATTATTTCTCAAGGTTTCTTCCGGTCATATAATTCAATGATTTTTCTGTGATATGCTCTATTACTTTTTTCCTAGTAAAACTCAAAAATAAAGTATATGATAAATGCAAAATGACATTTCTAAATTGCTTCCCTTTTTACTCTACTAGGAAATAAGTGGAAGAGACTTGGCCTGAATCCCTTCATGCTGGCCCCTCTACTGTCTATTTTCAAAACTGTATCCAGAGTGATCCTTTTAAAACATAGGTCTGATCATGGCAGCCCACCTCTCAGTACTCTGCATGGCTCCTTATTCTACTTAGAATAAGAGCCAAGTCCTTACAGAAGCCTACAGGTCCTGCATGATCTACAGAAACACCCCCCACCCCAAACCTCCCCATTGCCTCTCTATCCCATCCTTTGGCTTACTTCTCGCCCACTCTCCTCCAGCCACACTCACCTCCTTGTGGTCCTGCTGGAAAGATGCCTGCCTCAGGGCCTTTGCCCATGCTGTTTCCTCTGCCTGGTGTTCTCTTCCATGAGTTGTTCTCATGGCTCTCTGCCTTCCCTTGAATTATTTCTCAGGTGTCCCTTTCTCAGTGAGATACCCTCATATCTCCTTGTTTAAAATTGCAAACTTCCTCCACCCCCAGTGAACTCCATATTTTGTCTTTTTCCAACATACTTAGTACTTAGCTTACATATTTTATTTTTTGTTGTTTGCCTTTCTCTTCCTCTCAACGTCTAGCATCTATCCCACGCTAGAATATATGGTCCTTAAGGGCAAGGATCTTGTCTCTTTTGTTCACTGATATATCTCAAACACCCAAAATAATGTAATAAAATAATCATTTGTTAGATCTAAAATTACACATTAAATCAATATAGACTGGGAAATGGAAAGAAAGTAGAAAGGATGAATTAAAACTGTGAAAAAAAGGTTTCCATTTTTCACAAGTGGAGTCAATAGAATAGTATTGTTTTAGTGTGATCACGTCCATTAGAAGGAAAAAAGTTTAAGTACTTTTCTTAAACTTTGCTTCTAAATTACAGACCTTCAAATATTTAAAGAGAGTTTTCATGCTCCACTCAAGTGCTTAGTCTATTCTGAAGCAGGGTAATTACTGAACTGTTCTATAACTGACGTATGTTCAAGTTTGTCCATCATCTGAGTCCCTTCTTCCATTTCCCCTTGAAGAGAGACACCCCAAATTAAGTGCTCCTAGCACACAGGGCAGAGCACGACCATTCTCTTGCTCTTAGATGTTTTGCTGTTATTAATTCAGCCTCAGGTCATGTTTGCTTTTTTTGAGGCTATGGTAATGACTCATATGGAGTTCCTATTAAATTTAATCCCTAAGACTCTTAGGCTGCATATTTCTCACTGTGTACAACCAAGTGTAGAATCTTATATTTCTCCAATTAAATAGCAATTTGGTAGATTTCAGCCTTTGGTACATCATGTCAAGACAATTTTGACACAGTATATTTACTAACTATAAAGTTAACTTCAACTAGTAGTTGGGGGTAGGATGCCCTCTATTTCTTTACTTAAGAAATGTAAGTAATTGGAAAAATACTGAAGAGAACAGAGGAAGAGGTGGACCCCTGCAGCAGTCCCCTGGAAACCTCCCTTGTGATTGACATCAATTTATTAATAAGCACCATTGGGGTATTATGATGTAAGTAGTCTCTAAGCCACTTAACTGTTGCTCAAATTTTTCTCCACCTTAAGAAATAGAATATGGGTGAGACGCCTGGGTGGCTCAGTGGGTTAAGCATCTGCCTTCTGCTCAGATCATGATCCTGGGGTCCTGGGATGGAGTCCCACATCGGGCTCTTTGCTCAGCTGGGATCCTACTTCTCCCTCTGCCTGCCGCTCCCCCTGTTTGTACTCTCTCTCTATCTCTCTGACAAATAAACAAGATCTTTGGAAAAAAAAAAAAAAGAAAAGAAATAGAATATGGGTGCTTTAGATTTTGCCAACTTAAGATCAAGTCCTAAACAACCATTTCTTTGCATGTACCCTCTACTACCCCTATCAAAGAAATCCTATGTTATTGCCATTACACACATGCTGGATTCCTTGTGGCCTGCCTCATGATATTTACACATCATTTCTTAATAATGTATCCTAAAATGTTTTTCAAGATACACATCAGTAATTTACATGATTTCACTTCCTGCTTTTTGAAAATTAGAAAATTAATTTGATATAACCCTACAAAAGCTATTCAAGAAAGGTCAAATAAGTTCAAGAAAATTAGTATGATATGCTGCATTATTATAAAGCGCTTTGCCAGATTTCTCTATAATTATACTTTTCATCCCAAATCAATTACATTGAGAATCTATACTAAACCATGAATGATGATCAATTAAAAACATCTTTAATTGGCAGTGCCCTTCAAAATGGAATTAATGCTAATGAAATAAACTGCTTTTGATACTATAGAAACTCTGATTAAATGATCGCTGCTGTAACTAATTGGGAAAACCTGCATAACAAATGCTTCTAAATATCTGCTTCTCTTCCATTTACTTTCCTACCTTTGTGAGAACTTATTTCAACGTAAGATCTTCAAAAGCCTTAACCGCCTTCTTCCATTGCTTATTCACCCTGTCCCATCCATCATTTGGTATTGTTAAAGGAAGATCTTTACGTTTGGCTGTTACTATCATTCCTGAAATTGTGATTATTTAGTGAGGAACTGTGGTTTTGTGGTAGAATACCACGAAAAGGTAAATTCACAGTATTTTATGCTACTCGAAGCTATCCCCTATGCAGACTGGAAAAACATGTAGCCTATGAATTATGACTTAGAATCTTGATATTTTTGGAGCAATATATTTTTTTAACTTGGTTATTTAATTGAAAGCCGGAATGCTAAGTAGTTTAGGCTACTTCTCTGCCATGCTAACACAGTCAACTTGAGGGCGTGCTTGTTGGGGGAAAGGGGGAAGAACTCTCTGGGCAGCTGTTTTGGTTTGAATTGGCTTGATAATTCAGAGAAGCTGCACAGAGTAAAAGGAGGAGCACTAGACAAGGAACCCGAAGACCAAGCTGATCTTGGGTCTGCAGCTTAAACGTGGGTGCTTTGGGGCAGGTCGTTACAACTCGGCATTGCAGCTTCCTCAGCTGAAAAATGGAGAAATGGTATTTTCCAGAACTGCCTCAGGATAATTTCGCTCAAATGTGGAAGTGTTTTATGAACTACGCAATACTGTGCAGACTCCCAGAAATATAATCTCTTTTGCCATTCATCCCCTAATTCAATCAGAATGGTCAACTTGATAGACATGTATTATTTAAACCTTGAATCACCTCTTGATCATCACCTTTGGCAAAGAAAATGGAGATACAAAAATAACAGGTGTATATTAAAAAGCTGCAATCCACGGGCACCTGGGTGGCTCAGTCGGTTAAGCGTCCAAACTCTTGATTTCGGTTTCGGTCGTGATCTCAAGGTCGTGGCATCAAGCCTTGAGTTGGGCTCCATGCTGGGTGTGGAGTCTGCTTGGGACTCTCTCTTCTTCCCAAAAAAAAAAAAGAAAGAAAGAAAGAAAAGAAAAAGCTCCAATACATGATCTGAAATACGTGTTGTGTTTACTCAGTTTTTTTTTTAATTTTTATCTTAGCACCTTTTTTAACAACAATTAACTGTTTTGTTGTTTTCTGTGGTGTTGATCGAGTCTGCAACAGACATAGTTTGAAGCTGCTCAACTTTCTCCGTTACAGGCAAAATAAAATAAATCATCATCAGACCGTATTTTCCAAAGTGAAAAATATTATATTTTTACACAATTGTCTTCCATCTGTTTACTTTATGGACCCTAACTGCTCCACGGTGCTCTTGGCCAGAAACAAATTGGTTCTAAATATTATGTTTGCATTTTGATCCTTTATCTTAGCCGTAAAATTATACATACTGGTCTTTTCTCTTATAAACCCATCTGTGGTTGCTAAAAAGTAAATTATTTTGTTGAAGGTCAGCATTAAATCCAGCCAGATTTACCTTTTATTAATCCCTGTGTGTTGCTTAGGTTGTAAGCTTTTTATCACTGTACTATAACCACTTTTTGGCCCCAGAATCTTTTCTCTCATTTTGATTCATAATCCTGCTCTGATGCAATAGATGTTAGGATTTGGCCATCTGGGCATTTCAAAACATGGCATGAGACCAATGGCGTCTTAGTTTGGTGCAGTGTCTGATGTTCACCTCTCTACTACACATAACTAACCATTTGCCTGTATCCAACCGTTTACTGCGGCCACAGATCCTTTAGTCATGCTTTCTAACTCTCAATTAGAAAAATCTCAGATTTAGTCATTACATGTTTTATGGGTTGTGGAAACACAGGGGGTCCCTCAAATGGACGGACAGCTGAAAAATTTGGCGGCCAGTTAAATGCAAATCAAGTGACACTCCCCCAGATCAGATCGGTGATTTATTACCACCCCGATGCTCAGTCTATGTCGAAATAAAAGTCCAGTCCTATTTTCAGCGTTGAGCGAATGAGGGACGCCACGCTTGTGGAGGCATATGCAGCAGGGTCCTACGTGGAAAACTCATGTGAAGGGTATAATCATCTCAGCTAGTCAGATTAGCTTTCTTCAAAATGAGTCTCTGGTACCCTGTAGCCATCATTTGGAGACGGGCCAGCGTGAGAAGCAGACTGTACTTCCTAGGCTTCTCTGCTAATTGAGATGTGCACAGCTTTCCAATTCCAAACGCCGCCTCTTCCTGGAAGCCTCTCCCTGTATGTCCATTTGGACTTGATGTTTCTGTTGCGGTTCCAAAGCACTAGCTCACAGAGCTGAGTGCAGCCGTCTCCCCTTGCCCCCACGGCGCGGGAGGCACAGAGCTGCGTCCAGCCACTGCTGCATCTTTTTCTTCAAATTCCAGTCATGAGCCCAGTGGGCTGCCAGCCACCACGTGTGCTTACGTGACTCACGGAGCTGTTTCTGTTCTTTGAAGATGTAATTCCTTACGTGCTTGTCTTCATGCCTCGATTAGAAACATCTTTAGGTCAGTGGCCATAACTTGTTCTTCTGGATAATCCACCCAAGTCTTTGCCCATGAAGGCCTGTAACCCAGAAGCGTAGAACTTGAGTGAATATAGACTATCCAATAAAACTATGCCATTTTCAGTTCTGCTATGGATGCGTGTGCTCGTTTTCGAATTTGAATGTATCAGCTGTCTATTATATTTGCCATAAAGATACAATTTCTAAACCAATATTATTGGCATCATTCCACTCAGAAATCGTTCAGCTTAAGACAGGAGAGCATACAATTAAATGCTTAACAAAAGGGTGGGTGTCAAATGCATCGGGAAAATATTTTGAATTGGAAATTGTGGACATTTTAGAAGCAAATCTTTGATTATTATGACCTTTAAAGTTAGATTCTTCGGCAGATAGTATGCATAGAAAGACAAAATCCCTGTGGAAAATTCATTTCCTGATCAAACTAATAATTATTTTATTTGTAATACCAAGGATGAACACCAATGACTGAGCTAAACATGGTTTTTGAAGCTTTCTAGATGGTTTACATTTTGCAGTTTAGAGGTCAGGGACCAGCACTTTATTTTAATGACTCTTGTCCATTGTCAACCATGTTCTATCCTTATTTACAGATCCATTTTTGAAAATGCTAGATGGTTTGATTTTCTATTTGTCTTGTAAATAGTTCTGTCATTGTAGAACCCACTTAACAATATTTAAAGTTTTGTGTCCGGAATTTTGTTCTGGGAAATTTGGGCTGATTGTTTCATTTTTTATTTCTGAGTCAAATTTAACAGCTATTAAGACACCACCACATATCAATGTAAACTTCAATGAAGCCACATAATAACACAAGAATTAAAAATAAAACCACAGGGAATTATGCTGCACTGAATCAAATTGTCAGCATTGATTGCCTCCATTTGCAGCAATATTTCACTCCTTTCATTCTGTAACATCATGAGAATGAGTACCATTAGGATAATATATTCCAAAGGAGCTCATTATTTTGGGAGCTTGGGGGACAGGGGTATTGTTCCATGACAGAGCTACTAAATTTAATTGCTTCTACCTTGCAAGCAGTATGTACATTCATTACTTTGATTTGTTAAAAATATATTACCTAAAACCACAGTTAACTAAGTCTTCCAGTTGCTTAATTTCCTAATATCCACCATTTTGGTCATCTTGTGCACAAGGTATGCTCTGAAACAAATTCCCACTTTCCTTTTAACAATATCATTCTCTAATTTGGATTTTAAGATCAACAGACCATTTCAGCAAGACAATCACTGAGTATAGGTTTTCACATCCACTCTTAAAAATTCACAAAGTGAATTTTGTTACATCTTGTTTTATCTTATTTTATTGTTTCTATTATGACTATAAAAATGGTATTCAGAGAAGAAACATGTGGTAAAGTACAGATACTTTTAATTTCCTGAACTTTCTAAACTTTCCAGTTTCTGAAGAACTTTGATTTCATTTTCAAACATTTCTAAATGAGCTTTTCGTTTACACCATAAGTGCCCTAAAGACCATTTCCCCCTAAATGCTCCCTTTTCTACAAAATCTTAATTTTACTTTGTAGTTTCGATATTTCCTCTCTGCTTCCTGTGGATAGAAATGATAGTCTTTGCTGGAGAAAGAGAACTGTCTTTGCCATTAGGGTGTTCGTTTCTTCCAACTACTTCATTTTTTTCCTTGTTTGCTATAGTCTATAGTCTCTGTCCCCCATCTTAGGGGCTTTATTCAAATGTCTAATGATCCTTATTTTTAAAAGTTGGGAGAGGGATTGCTTCAAAACTTTCAACACACACAGTGACTCTTCTTGGCTCTCTCCTTCATATTAGCCTGATAGATTTCATTTGACTTTCCAGGTGATCAGATATCCCAGAGGAGAATCTTCCAGGCCACCTGGAAGTACAGCCTAACTTCATCCTTGTACGCCTACCCACTTTTCTTGAGAGAGTAGATCTTAAAAGTTCTCATCACAAGAAATAAAATTTGTAACTTGTATGTATGGTGATGGATGTTAATTAGACTTATTGTGGTGATCATTTCACAATACATACAAAACCGACTCATTATGTTGTACATCTGAAACTAATAATGTTATATGTCAATTATACTTCAATTTAAGAATGATAAAATAAAATTGATTAGAAAAAAAAAACTCTTACTTATATTTTAATGAGGTTTGAAGAGGAAACTAAAGTATATATATTTGTTCAAACCACCATCTTGACCAAGGATTCTCATTCATTCCTGTAGAGCGTTAGCAGCTAGAGCGTAACTTGCAAAAGTAAGGATGAATTAAGTAATTGTTGAGTGCATAGATGATGAATGGAAGGAATCTAAGAACTTAAACAGGGATTATCCTTGCTACTCTTGTTTTAATTCTTTGTTTAGGAAAAGTTTTATTTTGAATTCAAAGTGAAAGGGTCTGAAAGTTCTAAAGAACAGATTGTATGGCTCATTTATTGCTGAGAACAATGATTTGGTCAAATGGAATGAGAGACCGTAAAAATAATCCATTTTTTCACTGACAACAACTGGCTCAATTCAGAGCCATGAAATACCCTTTTTATAGAAGTTAATAGCCCAGAAGGTACATCACAGTTTTACATGAATAATGAATGTTCTAAAAAGTTGTATAAATAGGACGTTATGGAGAAATTCCTCCCCCCATTTATTTTTAACATGCTTATTAAACATATGATACTGTCCAGGGATTTTTCTTACAGTGCTTTCTATTTTTTAATCAAATTATCATTCAGAGTTTCAGCATTTAGTCCTTTGTATTTCAAGGCACTGAGAGAGTTAAATCATGGTCTGGCTTGTGGGATTCTGAAAGCCCTTTAGGGCATCACCAGACCTGGTAATAGTTGAGTTCTGGGAAAGGAGAAGCTCTTCACAAACAAGGCATCTCACCCTGAATACTTAGCAGAACCTCTCTTTCTTAGGTTTCTTAAGAAACCTTAGACCTATATTTTACAGAAATATTGTCAAATCATTTGTTGATAATTTTCTCCCCTCCATGTTCCGTGTCCTGAATTTCTCATGGGCATTTGTATCACTCAGACATTGGATATTCTGGGCTAGTCTGCCAACTTTCTTGATTTTCTCTATTTTCCATCTCTTTGTCCTTTCACTCTACTTTTCAGGGAGATTTCTTAAAATGTTGTCTTCCAGTCCTTCCATCAAATTTTCACAATGCTATTATGTTTCCTGTGTCAAATGCTCTTTTTAAATTTGAATGCTCTGCAATAACAGCATCCTAATTGTTTGTACATGTTCCTAATAGTTTGGGGGTTTTTTTTAAGTATTTTTTTTTCTCCCTACATAATCTGCTTCCTCAAAGTTATTTTACTTTCTCAGGTTGTTTTTTTCCCCCTGTTTGTTCATTTGAGTCTTCATCTTTGAAAGTCTTTTCTCAGGTTTTACTCGTCCTTGGCTTTCTGCGCACGATTGAAGGAGGGTTTAAAGCCTAACTGGCCACACTGAGCCCATTATGGAGCTCCTCAATTCTGAGCCACTGTAAATTGACTGTGTGGACCATTTGTTGGGGAATTCCAGGTACCAATGTCTTTGTCTTTTCTGCTTTGGAATAGATAAGTTCTTCAGGGAAGAATCTTCCAGTTTGTATCTAGAGGTGAAGGATCTGGGAGCCAGAATCTTAGGGGCAGGGGCCAGGGGTCTTTGCATTCATTTTTTATGCCTCTGGTCCTTAATCTCCATGTTGTCAGCACGGCATGGCAAATATGCCCTCAACTGTGTGTCAAGTTTGCTTGCTCATGGTCCTTGATCCTCTGCGTTCCCTCTCTAGGGAATACATCTCCAAACTTTGGGGGAGGGTGGGGCACATAGCAGTGAGGAGCAGAAGACATCAGAGGTCTAACTAGTTCTCAAACAGATTGCACCCAGCCTGCCTGACTTCAGAACCATCCCCCATTGCCTCCTCTCCTGAAAAAACAGATGCTTTTCATGGTTCTGCCAGTCTAACTTGAGTCTCTCCCTATCTTTCCTACTGCAGTCAGTCCCTGCTCATCCATTGACTTCCACCTTTCAAAACTGTGTGCCCTTGCCTCCTCTCATGTTTTCCCATCCTTGTGGTGTCTTTAAAATAGATCTCTTTACTCTTGATTTTTTTAAACGATTTTATTTTATTTATTTGAGGTGGAGGAGGGGGGAGGGAGAGAGAGAATATCCTCAAGCAGACTCTCTGCTGAGCATGGAGCCCATCATGGGGCTCAGTCCCAGGACCCTGAGATCATGATCTGAGCAAAAGTCAGCCCCTTAACCGATAGAGCCACCCAGGCGACCCTTTACCGTTGTTTTTGTAAGTGTGTTTTCAGCACCCTATCTTAAAAAGAGACCATGATAGTATCATTTTTATTTTTGACTTTTTCATAGCATATACCAATGTTGTGCACATAGTAGACACTAAACTGGTATTTGAATACTTTGAACACATCCAAAACATAGTACTACAGCACTTTCACATACTAGAGATTAATATATTTGAAATTAATAAAACTAAGTATATCTGTTCCCCTACAATGATGCGACATATAGATAGCCCACAAGTTTTTTAAAAATCTGTATTGGAAAGAGTTAACAACATTGTGAATGGGCACTTTATCTACTCCTGTGTTCTTATCTAGTCAACAAATATTTATTGAGAAAGCACAATGTCACTAATAATCACTGAGATTCATGTTGGCATTTTGTTACACAGCACGTCTATTATAAATTGGATATCATTCAATTACTACGAATGTCCCCCAACTGAATTTTATAGGTTAAGATTTGTTAGCTCCCAAATCAAGAACAGATTGAAGTGAACAGTTCTATGATTTGTATGTGTCACTAAATATGACTTTGATATATAGAATCCCTCATTCTATTACGAAATTTAATAATGCAAATGGGGTTTTAGTTTATTGCCTCTGTATAAAGTTTCATCAGTTTCTGAGAGGGCTAGAAAGTTAATTGTAATGTATTTGGAATCTTTTTAGAATCAGGTTGCTATTATTAATATGTCGTGCAACCAGAATTAAACCACTAGATTTGGATAGATCGGGGTTTCAGTTTTTCCAGATAGTATACTATTTCCTTAGACGTATAGTATTAGATATTTAATTTTTATACTTGGATATTTGATCTATACAACTTTATGGATCAGCAAGCAATATAATTTTCCAGACGTGTCTCCATTTTTCATTTTAGAAAGAGACCAATTGCTTATATAATAGCATGGCGTTTCTTATGTAAAAGCTTGCACATGCCGTAATTGGTTTTCATTTATAAAATAAAAAGTATGAAGTTTGTATATTCAGACTGGTTTATTGAAGGAGTAAACCTTTAAACAAAAGATGACAGCATTATTTTTTAATGTATATAATTTTTTTTAGGAAAAATAAAGTTTTGATTGATTTAACTCATAAAATACAAAGGACCACTTTTTTCATTATAAGATGTTAGCATTGTTTTCTCTTCTACACCATATGTACATATGTACATGTAAATTTATTTTGATTAAAATAAAAAATTAATTGGAGAGAAAAATACCAAAAATTTGTTGAACATCTTCCATATGTCAGATATTCTGCTAAACACCTTGTATGAGTTTTTCATTGTATCTCATAACAGGCCTATAAATTTATTGTTATTCATGTTTTACAGATTAGAAAAATGTCAAGGCTTTATAATAAAATGTAATAAAGTGATAATAATATTTAAAATCACTAATATTCGCTACATGTTAGTGAATACAAACTCCACTTGGGGCACTGTTTAAAGTGCTTTGTATATATTATATCGTGTGAGCCTCACCACACAGAGGAAGTAATGCTGCTATCATGCCCTTCTTTTATTTTTAAGATTTATTTCTTTGAGAGAGAGCACCGGAGTGGGGTGAGTGGCAGAGGGAGAAGCAGACTCACCACTGAGCAGGGAGCCTGAGGTCTGGCTGGATCCCAGGACCCCGGAATCATGACCTGAGCCCAAGGCAGACGCTTAACTGACTGAGCCACTCAGGTGTCCCTATCATTCCCTTTTTACAAAGGAAAAAGGGAAAGGATGCTTTCCCTTGGAAGGAAAAGAATAACCGACCCCAAATCCCAAGGCCCAAATTCAGACACAAGTAGCTGCATCCATTATTGGTGTTAAGGTAGGACTCTTGGATCACTTGGGAAAGTTTATGCCTGAAGTAACAGAAACTCGGACTCAAGCACTACAGATGGGAAGGACATCCAGCATCTTGCATGCCAAAGTCCAGAGGTAGAACAGGCTTCAAGGCTGGTTGATGAGCTAATGTCATCAGGGACCCAGGTTATTACCGTGTCTCTGTTTTGCCACGTCAGTCCTTCCAAAATCTGGTCTGGCCCTTAATCAATTAAAGCCAGCTATTGAAACGATCTGAAAATAAACCCAAGTATATTCAAATGTATCTGAGAATGACAACGTTGCCGTGTTGGTTGAGGACGGGAAGTAGTCCAGGCTTCATAACCCGGTGCCTGTTTGCTCGTCTTCAAAGTCGGCAGCGTGACAGCACTTACCCCGGGGTTGTTGCAAGGATTAAGTCGGTTACAATATTTTAAGTGCTGAGAACCGTGGCTGGCACATTGTAAGTGTTACCTATGTGTTAGCTGTTATTGTCATTGCTGGTTTTTCTTTTTATGCTGTTATGACAATGTTCAGAAAGAGAAATGATGGTGTGCCCTTAGATACAGAGAAAATTCTTAGTCCTTGTAACTGATTTTCTCTCATATCTGCCAGCGGAAGTTGGGTTTCAAGCCTTTTCCTGAAAGAGTCACCAGATAGGATAATGGGTTCACCCTTAGCCCAACAGCCAGGGCACTTCCGAGTGGAGGGGAGAGTCCACTCCCCCTGAGGCACGGGGCCCTGCGGTAACAGGTGCAAAGGAAGGGGTCTCAGCAACCGACCTCATCTCCTGTGAGTATGATATGGAAGCTGTTAGCCTTGGTGCACCAAACAACTTGTCGTAAGACATAAGGGAGTAGGCAAGTAGCAGATCAGCTCCTCAGTGTGCCTCGCTCCTCTGTCGTGTAACTGCCGTTTGGTGGAAACACTGACTCCTAATTCAGCAATCAGGACTAGGTCACTGAGGGTTCACTGACCTTGTACGTCCTCTCCCTCCCTTCCTGAGACCCTCCGGAAGCTGCAGTGGGCCAGCCAACGACCTTCCCAGTAAGACACCCCTCCCACAGTCCTCTTTTGGTCAAAGTTAGAGGGGAGGCTGTGCTTCCCTGCCAGGCTCTTGAAACAAAAGAGAATAATAATACAGTAGCCTCCTGACTTCAGAGAATGGTTTTAGGAAGCAAATGCGATAGGATGTGAAAATGCTCCGTAAATCTGTAAGACGCAGCAGTAAAGGATGGGGGCTAATTTACCCCTACAGGACTTCTGATCCATCTGCTAGGGCCATAGATCAGTCCTTTTCCGATAATGGATTAATGGCAGATGTACAACATTAGAAGCTGTGTGGCTCATTAACCCACGACACTAGAATCTTAGTTACAAAAGTGAGCAACTTTATAGAACACGTATTAGTGAGAGCATTAACAAAATGATCAGGATTTAATGTTTCCTAATGGGCCATTACATCCTTTTCGTTCTTGAAGCAGATTAAAAAATACATGAATCTGTGGCATAGAGATTAATATCATTCTAAAGAGGTGGCATCCAGACACTAAGAGATACGTGGGGAGCTGCTCCCTTTGGCCTGGAGACTGGAATTCTTTGGGAAACACAAAAAACAAAAAACAAAAAAACAAACATAGAGAATAGGAAGTATTAGGACTCATCTCTAGAATCCCGACCAAATTTACCTGGAAATGAACCTGCTGCTGGTGCTGTATCAGATACCCAAAGTTAGTAAGGAGGCTAGAGCCACAGTTAAATGATCAGAGCTCCAATGCTACTTTAAAATTTGCTATAGCAAAAGAACATTTCAGGAGGTAGTACTGAATTTTACTACAAATGGAGGTTTGACTTCAGCTAAAAATAGTTCCGCACTCAGAATATGAAATGTGAAGAGACCACACTTCAGTTATCCTATGACCATTGCCAAGTAGTCATACTTGTCTATACAAAGAATATTCATTTTCTAGCGAAAGTATTTTATTGTATTTTCAACATACTTCACTGAGTAATTTTCCTGGAAGCATTAGAATATTCCTTAGAACGCATTAACTTCTCAAATTTGAAAAGTGATTTTTTGGCATGCCTACACTTTACTCTTGGCTTCGTGAATTAGTGATTTCTGCCTAATATGATTGACATCAGAATACGAGTCTTTAAAAAAAGGTTGTGTGTTTTGTTGTATGTTATGTGCTTTATTATAATTAAAGTTATATCTTTGTGATGCCAAATAATGATAATCGTTATCCAGCTAATTTGATCAAGTGCTAACTTTGAATTCTAAATTAGTCAAGTTAATTTTTCAAGTGTCCAATATTTATATACACAGATTAAAATTCTTATTAAGTATTTAGTTTTGTTACTTTCTTATAAATATGTGTTTCTGTATGAATACAGAAAATAGGCTTTGTAAATAGAATTTCGGACCTTTTAATTTTACTAGACAAACGATAATTTACCCCCCAAAATCTTTGTGATGGTGACTCAGGTGGCAAAATTTAAAGGTATAACAACGATGTTTATAGTTTTTTCAGAGCTTGACTTTTTCTCAATTATTGCTTAGGAAACTTAACATCTAATTGTGGATTTTCTTGGTTAGTATGGCATACTACTTGTAAAACAATCTGAGCAAAAAAGACTCTGGTAAATAAATCATTTCCTGTTACATCTTTGTGGAGCTGTAAACTGTCCATATTTTACAACTAAATAATTCCCTAGTACTTTAATCCTGGGACCACACCTAAAGGACCCCAGGTTAATTGACTGAACTCTGAAAACATACAGTCAAACCAATTATTTGTTGGTAAGTTTTTAAAAAACATTTTAATGCATCTTGTTTAATTCATGTAGCATTTTTCCTTAATGCATTAAACCAATTTATCTGTGTAAACATAGCGTTGTTTACGGGAATATTGTTCCTTTTAACAGTGTGGTTGAAAAAACTCAATTGTGGCAAAACCATTTTTCAAAGAAGCTTAGCAAAACACAGGTGGGAGTAGTCAGCTCTCAATTCCAGTGCCTATCCTTCTCATCAGCTGTCATCAAATGCGAATTTTTCGAATCTATACTTCATCATTTTCTTTCTTTGCTGTTTTTGTTTGTATAGTCCTTTTTCACCTTAAGATAAATATTTGTGTTTGTTTTCTCTAAGGCTTTTATAGTTTCTATTTTATGGTTAACTCCTTAATACATAAGAAATTGACCACTTGATTTTAAAGTATGCATCTTATTTATTTTATTTAAGAACCAATAATTCATCAATGAACATTTATTATATACCCACTGTATGTTTAGCCCTGTGTTAGCTACTGTGTATATAAAAATGAATCCAGGTCAGCTCTTGAGAAACAAAATTAGCAGGCAAGACAACCACAGAAAAATACATATACTACAGTGTGGAACAGACCAAAGAGTGAGATGGAGACACATAGATATGCCAGTAGTGACCATTTTTCCATTGACCCAGCGATCTGCTTCTTGGTGCAGCTAGGATGCTGAGTTCATGGAGCACTCTCATTACAAAGCCAGACTCACTTTAGCAGAAAAGAGTATGTGTACTCTTGGCTATGGACTGGCTATGTCCAAGGCTGGACAAAAACAAGACAAATGTCATTGGGTAGGTCCTGCTGCTGTCACTCCCATCTCAGAAGACCAGAAAGACCACAACGTTATGATTGCTTTTAAGGTTAAATGTTAGGCATGGACTGGAAGGTCCTCAGAATTTCTGCAATGCTATGTTTAACCTGTGTGTGATATGGAAACAGATTACAGAAGGCTTGTTTGGAATCTCTCTTTCCCTCCTCTCTCCTATTTAGCTTGAACTCCCTAGAGTCTTCTCTGTGTCTTTCTGTTTTTCCTACTTGTGAGACGAGAGGTGTGTGTGGAAGGATGGAGAGCTGGGAGCACGGGTGAGGAAGAAAGGCACGGAGCATCTGCCATCACATCGTTAAAAATCTAAGAACCATCAGAAGCAACTAGCCTAAAAAACAAATGTTCTCTAATTCTGTTCACCAGCAACTCTGTGTGGATTAGGAGCCTGGTTAGATTTTCTTGGGAATGAACTTTTGAGATTTTAGTCCACAACAAGAATCCTCGAAAAGTTCTGGGATGAGCTAGTCTTAGGAATCATTGTCCTATGGTCAGCTGAGATCTTGTTTGTTTGTTGTTTACTCAGAGCATCTGAGTTGGTTCTCAGTCTTAGCAAAATGTTCACAGATAATCCATTTAGCTTACACTCTGCCTGACAGGTAAGTTTTGACCATCACCAGCGCTAACGCTGTGGGTTGTTGGCTCTCTCTTTAATCCCCTGTATACATTTCTATTAAATGCAAGAACTGACCCAGCAAAGACTTATTACAATTCACACACAAACACTGAACCAAAGCCTTCATGTTATGTGTAGTTATGACCAAATTAAGTTTTTATCAAACTAAGAAGCTGTAATTTATATATCCCCAAAGTAGAACCTTCTTTAATCAATACTGAGAATCATTATATAAATGGCCCAGAATGTTTTCGATAACAATTCTTGGTATTTTAGGATGAAGTGGTGGCCCTAACACATTTATACATTTGCATTAAGTGATGGGAATGTCTTTATTTCTAAATGTTAATAAATAAATATGCATTGTATAGTGTATTCTATTATAAGCTCTCTGAATTTGAGAGTAGTATTCATGGTCATGAGTCAAATAAATAACCAAGGAATACTATGAATCGTTAAATAGCTACACAAATTCTCAGTGGAATTATTTATTATCTTGTAATTTAAGTTCTTTCATTAATTTTATCTAATGTATGGCTCTGACTTGTTGATTCCTGAAGATCCCCATAAAATTCTCTTTCCTCCTGGGCCCAACCAGTTGATCTTTCACTGACAATGGCAGCATTTTTTTCCTCTCCCCTTTTCATTCTAGTCCTTTTTCCACACACTACTCCCCAAAGCCAAGATGGCCCACACCATCAAGTTATGTGGCTTCTTACAGCAAATCGGTCCCATCTGGTGGATGGCTGGAAGAGAAGCTACTGTTCAGATGCTGATCAAGTGGAGAAGAGGAAAGAAGTTGTTCTCCCCATGTTACTATGCCCACTAGGAAAGGTGGCTGCTGGGGGGCCTGGGTGGCTCAGTTGGTTAAGCATCCGGCTCTTGATTTCAGCTCAGGTCATGACCTCAGGGTCATGAGATCAAGCCCCACATCAGGCTCCATGCTGGGGAGGGGGTCTTCTTCAGGATTCTCTCTCTCTTTCTGCCCCTTGCACCCCTCTTTCTCAAATAAATAAATAAATCTTAAAAAAAAAAAAAAAAAAAAGGAAAGAAAAGATGGCTGCTATCTTTTTAGCAACCTTTTATTTAATTGCACTTCCTCTGAGTTATGTGATGTTGGCCCATCCTTTCCTAAAATGCCTCTGGTATGTATTGTGTATCTGACCTTTCCCTTCTCCGCATAATAGCTTATACTGGTCTCTGATATACCGTGACGTCACGGACAGAGGATTGTTGGGAAGATTTCTGTCCTTTCAGCATTTATGTCACACATGTTCACCAATTCCAAGCCCTTTCTTCATGGGCTGGGGTAACAGATACCTTATCAGAGTCACAGCTAGAAGCCGGACATTTAAATGTTTAACGTTCCCCAAACAGAGGCAGATGTAGCAGCTAGCGTAATTCTTTGCTGAAGATTGCCTCAAGCTTAAAATATAAGGGAACTACCTGGGCTTTTAAATTGCAATTGAAATTTTATGTAACTTGCCTAAAGAATTACAGGCTACCCAGCACATGGCCCGATATTAGAGAATGTTAAACACATCCATGAAAATTCAACTCCTGAAAGACAGAGAGAGAAGGCAGGTGTCCTTTCTATTTCAATTCTCCTCTGATTAAAGGTTTAGAAAAAAAAAAAAAAAGTCAGCCAATAGCCTGCTACCCAGATAGAGATTTTGTTTTCTTTTTCTTACCGGCGAGACTGATTAGAATGCCAGGCCACCTGTGCCTTTCCAGCCTCGCTGACTAGGCTCGTGGTGCAAATGCTGCTTCTTCCTCCACCACACACAGCCCTTAGAGACAGTGCCCTTCACTGAGGAAACAGACTTTTAAAGGAATGACAGGTGTGACAGTAGAAAGATCTGTTTGATCGGTTTCTGAAAAGTCTCCGAACGAACTTTGAAAGGGCTAGACTTCCTCAAAAACTGTATATTTAATTCCCAGACTCCGAGAAAAAGAGTTGGACCCTTGGCGGGTGATTGGGGGTTTTTTCCAGCCACAGAGATGGCGCAGGCATATTCAGATTACTGATTGCACCAGCCTCCACTCCTCCAAACCTTGGCCTTCCCGTGTGCACAAAAGCTCCTGACGCACAATCCTTATCCTCAAATAACAAAGAAGATGCCGTCAGACCTTACCATTGGTTGACAAGGTACTCGAGGCATCGTTCTTACAGGAAAAATACAGCAGACTGGGTGAGTCACGTAATGGCTGCCTAAATGGCTCTGAATGAAAATACTTCCAAATAACTTCATCGTGCAATCTAAATAATACAGACGAGAGATTTTAGATCCGAAAGCGCTAATTCAGAAAGTATGAAATGTTGTGCCATCTGATGGGTAGAGAACAATGATTGTAAACAGTCTTGCTGTTGAAGAGCTGAGCGAGGGAAAATGTATGCATTCATTCTCAGAGAAAATCTTGTGACCTAATAAGACTGTTAAATTTATAATGATCCATAAGTATAGTGAAATTCTTGTGTTCGTAGGAAAAAACCTACACTGTTTGACAGCTCTTTGTATTTAGACAGAAGGGAAGGAGGGCAAGCATAGCCAGACACTCGTGGCCTCATACCGTTCCTCCTGTAGTCGTTGCAGAGGGAGGCACCGCAACCACCCAGCACCCCTGCAGACTCGAGCTGGCAAGTCCCCCCATGGAGGTAGTTCCAGCTCCCGGTAGGAGGATTGTTTGGTGGGCGCAGGCAGAATTGGGAAGGACAGGAAGCCTTCGACTTTGTATAATAGAATGTACTCAGAGAAAATGTAATTAAGTACGCTCTCGGACAAGTTGGATGTTTTGATTTAAAAGTAGCTGCTATCTGTACAGAAAAACAAAAATGTCTATATCTCCCACGATTAACAAATTGAAAAAATGAAATATTCTCTGGAAACTTCAAATGCAACTTTAAGGAGAGCTAAGAGTGATCTTTACTTCATTGAGGGCAATTAAAATTATTGGGCTTAATCACTGCTAGTAGGAATTTGCTTTCTAATATGAATTAATTAATGTTTTAGAAGCACTCTGGGCTCTTTAGAACCTCAGGACAGACACTTCCATGACTCAGCCATGGGGTAAAAAAAAAAAAAGAAAATGATCTTAAACAGCATTATTCCCAAAAGAATTAAATAGTAATAAAATGAAACAATGTGCATTATTTAGGTAACTCCTTTATGGCCACTGGACTTTATGCACTTGTGGAATATCTGGCTGGTGATAACTTAATCCTGTTTAGATGAACGGCATAGAACTGTTGTTGGCATGAGGCATGTCCAAATTTGGTACGATGACATGTAGTCATATCAAAGGATCTAGGGAGACATGGAGGGAAACAATATTTTGAAATGAAAATAGCTATAAGTGGGCAGAGGTGGGCTTTTATTCTCCGTTCAGACCCTCCCCACAGTACAGTACATGACACTTCCACACACATATACGCACCAGGATTTGTATGGAACTCTAAAGACCCTAACGTGGAGTCAAGCAATAAGAATGGGTTAACAGACATCCCTCTGCCACAGTGAATATCCACCCAGAGTTGTATTTAAGTCCCTGTCTCGGAAACTTGCATATCCCAAGAGCCTGCTTCTTGCAAGGCATCCAAGACGGTTACTGTGTAACTTGAGATTGATGGTGATAGATAAGAACCTGCCAGAGAGGTTTTTACCACATCCAAGTTTGCAATTAATCAGACCTCTTTCCAGCCTTCACAATTATTTCAGCAAAGGAAGCAATTAAGAAAAATATTCTTCTTTTGTAGAGGGTTTTAAACCACACCAGCAGCCACATTCATGGGTCAGAAATACTGATATTGTTCTATCTATCCAAATACCTTTCAAAAAGGGAACAACTAAAAGGACTACATGACTTTTCCTTCTATTTTTCAGAAAGAATTCATCACATTAAAACAAATATCTATTTTTTTCTCAAATGAAGAATTTTTCCTACCACAATTGAAAAATAAGTAAGGGTATTCTTTTCAGGTGGCAAACTTTGCGAAAGAAGGAAAGAAAGAAAGAAAGAAAGAAAGAAAGAAAGAAAGAAAGAAAGAAAGAAAGAAAGAAAGAAGGAAAGAAATAGAAAGAAAGAAAGGAAGGAAGAAAGGAAAGAAAGAGAGAGAAAGAACAGATTGAAAAGAAAATTTTCTGTTGCACAAATGAAATAAAATGTGTGCATACAGGCATATGCACGCATGAATTATGAATACACCACACTATAAATATAACGCATTAGTGCCAGCATGAAGCACAAAGGTAGCACATTTTTATGGTCTCAAAATCCTGATTAGCATAAAAGGCATAACATTGTAATCAAATAATTATTGATTAACACAAAGACAGAGAAGCCAGATGTGTTGAATGAGCTTAGTAATTAACTAAGTAAACTACAGGTGTTTAAAATCCATAGATTACAAATGCAAGGTATACTTATTTTTAAAAGATCATCTGTTAGTGTAGTCAGGTGCAGCAATTACATACCACAAATGTCAATATCTGTGAATGTACATTATACCTTCACAAATAATTGATATTTGAAATGTTTTCAGTGCTTAAGTCCTTTGAAGCTTTTGGAGGGCTGTTTTTACAGGGACATCCCTGGTTCTGCCCAACGGACTTGATGCACATCGAAAGTAGACAAACCAATATACATGAATATATGATATGGCTAATAAACAGACAACTAAAAATTAAATACAAATGGGGAGCTTGACATTGGAAAGAAAAACGGAAGTTCTCTTGCAAATTGCAGGTCGTTAACTTCTCACCGTATTCCCCCCACTCCTATTCAAGGCTGCAAGAGTAATGATTTCTTCAGTCATTATTAGGAAACTGCAAGTTTTTGTTTAATTCCTTCTAATAGCATCAAAGGGCACACATAAACTAATTAAAGGAGGGAAATTAAGTCTTTGGCCATGGTTCTTTTTTTTTTTAAGATTTTATTTATTTATTTGAGAGAGAACAGAGAGCACAAGCGGGGAGGGGGAAGGAGGGACAGAGGGAGAAGCAGGCTCCCGCTGAGCAAGGAGCCTAATATGGGACTGATCCCAGGATCCTGCGACCATGACCTGAGCAGAAGGCAGATGGTTCTGGTTCTTTTCCTCCTACTTTTTGCACAATGTCTCAATTATTTTAATCACACATGAGAAAGATTGCTGATCCTCTGCACACTTACCTTTCTTAAGAAATGCCTTAGAGGGGTGCCTGGGTGGCTCACTCAATTGGACGTCCGACTCTTGATTTGGCTCAGGTCATGATCTCAGGGTCTTGAGATCAAGCCCTGTGTTGTGTTCCATGCTCAGCAAGGAGTCTGCTTGAGATTCTTTCCCTCTGCTTCTCCCCCCACTTGTGCGCACATACTCTCTCTCTCTCTCATAAAGAAATAAATCTTTTAAAAAGAAAGAAATGCATTTGATAAGTCTCATGTCAGTTCCAAAATGAATGAAACAGGGAAGTATACATTCGAAAAACCGTGCAACTCCAACTTTCTTGTATAGAAAATAAAGGTTGTGCACATATTGCATGGTACACCGGGTCTGATATGCAAATAATGAATCATGGAACATTGCATCAAAAACTGGGGAGGTACTGTATGGTGACTAATAAAATAAAATTTATTTTAAAAAAGTGATTTAAAAAACCATAAAAAAAGAAAAAAAAGGAAAGGTTGTGAAGCTTTAGAACAAATTGCATGGTTTTCCAACACCATGTAATTTCCAGCTTTAGAGACAAACCACCACCCCTGCCACCCTACCTGTGCTCACTATTCCAATCTCCATCACCACGGCTCAGTCCTGCCTTTCTTAGGACCTCATAAAAATGGAATCATATGGTATATGCTCTATCGAGCCTGATCTCCTTCACTCAACATCATGTCCGTGAGATTTCACTATGTCCTTGTGCGGATCAACAGTTCATTCTTTTTGGTCGTTGTGCAGGTTCCGGCGTACGAACATACCACATTTATTTATCTATCCTACCGTTGATGGACATTTGGGGCGCTTTCAGACTTTGGCCGTAAAAAGATGCTGAGGTTCTTGTACAGGTCTTTGGTGGGTGTGTACATTCATCTCTCCTGGCTACATACTCGGGAGTGGGAACACTGGGTCATAAGGCATACACATGTCTAGCTTCAGTGGGAGTACAAAACTCTGTCCAAAGAGGCTGCACAAATTCACACTCCCACAAGCAACATAAGAGGCACTTTGATGGATGTGCAGTTGCTTTCTGGTTTTTCAACCAGAATTTTAACCACAATTTTTTCTTTTCTCAATTCTCAACGGAAATTGTGACTCAAAAACCTAGCAGTGGGGCGCCTGGGTGGCTCAGTTGTTAAGCATCTGCCTTCCGCTCGGGGCGTGATCCCAGGGTCCTGGGATGGAGCCCTGCATTGGGCTCCCTGCTACTCTGGGAGCCTGCTTCTTCCTCTCCCACTCCCCTGCTTGTGTTCCCTCTCTCGTTGGCTGTCTCTCTCTGTCAAATAAATAAATAAAACCTTTAAAAAAAAAAACAAACCTAGACTTAGATTTGTTCATTCTTTTGATTAAAAAAGATATATATTAATATATATATTGAGCTGTTATTATAAGCTTGGCATGGGAAAACAGTGCTCATTATAGTTGATTTATAATCTCACAGGTGAATCAGAAAATTGATCATAAAAAAAAGAATGAGTCTTCACTATCCAAAGAAAGATATAAAAGTAGGTGGCAGAACTGGACACTTGGGAGCGCATAGCAGAGTTCTATTGCCCAGACTCTTCAGGGGTCAGGGATGATTTTCCAGAGGAAGTGAGATCTCTGCTGAAACCTAAAAATAAATGGGAGTTGGCCAGGTACCCAGGTTGGGGCAGGGTTGATTGCAGGGGCAGGAAAGCAGATGGAAGGTGAGAGTTAAAAACTATCTTCTATGGTAAGGGAACAGGGTGTGTGAAGACCAACAGGTCAGACAGAGCGATGCAGTTGGGGAATGGGGAGCAGATCAGGATAGCAAGGTCAACAAGGAGTCTGCAGGAGTGATTAGAGGCGGGGAGATAAACAATTCTCAGGGAGTTAACCTTTTATCTTCAGGCAGTGGGAAACCCTTGAGATTTTTTTTTTAATGTTTTTTTTATTATATTATGTTAGTCACCATACAGTACATCCCCGGTTTCCGATGTAAAGTTCGATGATTCATTAGTTTCGTATAACACCCAGTGCACCATGCAATACGTGCCCTCCTTACTACCCATCACCAGCCTATCCCATTCCCCCACGCCCCTCCCCTCTGAGGCCCTCAGTTTGTTTCTCAGAGTCCATAGTCTCTCATGCTTCATTCCCCCTTCTGATTACCCCCCCTTTCTTTATCCCTTTCTTCCCCTACCGATCTTCCTAGTTCTTATGTTCCATAGATGAGAGAAATCATATAATTGTCTTTCTCTGCTTGACTTATTTCACTTAGCATTATCTCCTCCAGTGCCATGTTGCAGCAAATGTTGAGAACTCGTTCTTTCTGATAGCTGAGTAATATTCCATTGTATATATGGACCACATCTTCTTAATCCAGTCATCTGTTGAAGGGCATCTCGGCTCCTTCCACGATTTAGCTATTGTGGACAATGCTGCTATGAACACTGGGGTGCATATGGCCCTTCTCTTCACTACGTCTGTATCTTTGGGGTAAATACCCAGTAGTGCAATGGCTGGGTCATAGGGTAGCTCAATTTTTAACTTTTTAAGGGACCTCCACACTGTTTTCCAGAGTGGCTGTACCAACTTGCATTCCCACCAACAATGTAGGAGAGATCCCCTTTCTCCACATCCTCTCCAGCAATTGTTGTTACCCTTGAGGTGTTTTAAGCAACTATGACATCAACACATTTGGGTTTAAACAATATTATTCTGGCTGTAATAAAGAAAATAAATTTGAGGAAAAATAGAGATGCCAGGAGTTGTATTTAGAGGTCATTGCCATTGTCCCAGAGAAACAGTGGTTGGCCAGTCTAGGAGAGTGGCACCTGGAATGGAGAGAAATGGAAGGATATTTTTAAAATTTTTATCTTCAAGCAGTATGTAATACCTAATAACGAGTAATCAAATAGTCAACAAATACTCATGTTATCACCAATGAAATAAAGACAAAACTTTTCCAACACAGTTAAACCCTTCTTGTTTACTGTTTCCCTGGTCCCTTTTTTCACTCTGTATTCTCCATTTATTTCTTTATTTGCCTATTTATTTAAAGTATTACTATATATATGTGCATTCCTAAAAAATACATAGTATTATTGTGCAACTTTTTAAACTTTATATAACTGAGGTCATACAATATTTTCTCCACAAGTTGATTCTTTTTGTCAACATTATGTTCAAGAGAACCATCGTTTTTATCTACATAAGCTTAATTTATTTCTACTTTATGTAGCATGTGATTGCATGAATACCAGTTTATATTTCTGACAGGCTAGGTTGTTCTTTTTGCTGCTGCAAACAACGCTGCTAAGAACATTCATATATATGCAGCCGGATATGTGAGCTAGGATAAAGGCAGAGGGGTAAAATTGCAGAATCAAGAGGCATTCCCATCTGAAACTTTCGATGCTGCCACACTATTCTTTTAAAGACTGGTGATAATCCTGCATATGAGTGGCCACCAAGCCACACCTGGACAATAACAAGTCATATTAAGCTGATCAGACTTGTTGATTTTTTTTTTAAAGATTTTATTTATTTATTTGACAGAGATAGAGACAGCCAGCGAGAGAGGGAACACAAGCAGGGGGAGTGGGAGAGGAAGAAGCAGGCTCATAGCGGAGGAGCCTGATGTGGGGCTCGATCCCATAACGCCAGGATCACGCCCTGAGCCGAAGGCAGACGCCCAACCGCTGTGCCACCCAGGTGCCCCCAGACTTGTTGATTTTATAGATTTTCAAAGAATCAAATTTGTACTTTGTTGCTCCTTTCTGTTGGATCTTTGATTTGTTTCTAATTAGCTTCTACTGTTAGATATTTCTGTGTCCTTATTCTACTCTTTTTAAATACCACTCATCTTCAAACATGAAATGTACTCTATTTTTTGTTATATTTATGATCTGTCTTCCCATACAAGAATGTGAGCTCCAATGGAGCAAGACTTTTTTGTCTGTTTTGTTCATGGATTAATCCAGATCCCAGAAGAACATAGAACATAACAAATGTTTGTTAATTAAATCTGTGTCTAGTCATCTTTTCTTCTAACGTTTTTAGTTTTAACTTGTTTTTCTTTTAACAATTTTAAACTGGATGCTTAGCTCATTTATTTTCAACCTCTCTTCTTTACTATAAACATTTAATGCTATAAATTTTTCCCCGAATATAATTTTATGTACATTTCATAATTTCTGAAATGTGATAGTTTTATTGTTATTATTATTCTGTAAGTATTGTTTGAGACTAAAAAGAAATCTATATTATGTTCTTTGGCACTATGTGGATTAACTATTTACTTAATTTTTTAAATAACCAATTGCTAATTCCTACAAGAATCACTTTTGTTAAAATTGGCAAAAAAAATTTTTTTTTTAAAGATTTTATTTATTTGACAGAGACAGCCATCAGGAGAGGGAACACAAGCAGGGGGAGTGGGAGAGGGCGAAGCAGGCTCCCAGTGGAAAAGCCTGATGTGGGGCTCGATCCCAGAACCCCGGGATCACACCCTGAGCAGAAGGCAGATGCTTAACGACTGCGCCACCCAGGCACCCCAACAAAAAAATTCTAATTCTTTTATTTTTTCTATATTTATTGCCTGACACTCATCAGTAATGTACAGCTTTATTTCACCAGCTTGGTTAACTTGATACAGAATTCCTACTGGAAAAAGGCAAAATAAATGCTTAATTTTTTCTCTTTAATTACTCATTTTTCAAGTGCGGTTATTTTTTATAATTCACAGACATTTTTTTAGAGCAGTTAACAGCAAAATTGAGCAGAAAGCACAGAGGTTTTGTTAAAGTAGCTGCTTTAAGTATTAACAATGAGTTTTTCTGTCTTTCCTTTTTGATCATTATTGAGTCACAGATTTTCATTGATTCAATGTGTTTGGTTGGGCTCAGTCATGATTCTAATGCTCAAATCATTACAACTTCAGACAGACAGACCCTTCATTTTGGTTCCTACATCCTTTTAACATGACATCAATTTTTGAAAATTGTCTTGATTTCTAGCACAAAATATATTTCACACTCTCCTTGTTCCTTCCTTGTACGAACGCTGGATTTACCATTTCTCCAGGGAATAAGCTTGGGTCTTATTACTGGGGAGTGTGAACCAGAGGTGTTTGTTGCTACTGGCATGACGTTGTTTTCTAGGTCATTTCAATGGACAGAGATCACACTCACATGTACACACACACGTACTACATACCACTTTTTTCCTCACCTCAGCTTCCCTCCAGCTGTAGGATCCTTCAGTCAGTACCTGGAGTTCTGAAACCATTTTGCCATCACGTGATCTCTGCAAACTCATCTAACAGGTCTGAGCCCAAATACCCACTTTTGGAGAAGCTTTCTCTGGCCACCTTGTATTAAGTAACCCCATCCCACATCCTAGCTACTCTCCAGCACATCATCTCTTTTATATTAGTTTTTACAACGTATACTTATTTTTGCCTACTTTTATTACCTGTCTTCTCCACTAGAATGTATGTTCCATGAGGGCAAGGATAAGATCTCTTATGTTCAATCTTACACCCTCATGCAGAACTCAGCAACTCCATAAACTGCTGAATGGATAGATGAGACTTCATTGCTTCCTGTAACAGTTCAATCCAGAGAATTAAGCCCCCAAATGAAAACAAAAGGCTTGATTACTTTTAGCCCTGCCTTTGGCCTGTGACCAATGGTACAGAATTGAAAAATCCCAGTAATACCTAGTTGTAGGGATGGGAAACAGGAAGTCAAAGTGATCAATGGCTGCTTACTCTGCAGACTGCTCTTTTCTTTTAGTTTTTTTTAATTTGAGTATAGTTGATACACAATATTACATTAGTTTATAGTGATTGGACAAACTTATACGTTACGCTGTGCTCACCACAAGTATAGCTACCGGTTGTCACCAGATAGCACTATTACAATATCATTGACTGTATTCTTTATGCTGTGCCTTTTATTCCTGTGACTTAATTCATTTCATAACTGGAAGCCTGTACCTCCCACTCCTCCCCTCCCATATTGCTCACCCCCCACCACCACCCTCTGGCAACCATCACTTTGTTCTCTGTATTTATAGGTGCAGACCGCTCTTTATATTCAGAACCATGGCGTAACCTATGGGATGATGACTTGTTCATGGCTTGTACTAAGGATTCTTTAAGAAAGCAACAGCAAATGACAAACACTTCCCGATGGAAGCTTGAATATCTTTTAAGCCTATCTGTAAGGAAAATAACATATAATTGTTGATATCTCTGAACTGGTTCCAAATCTTTGTCTGATGTGCTCTAAGCACACACGTCACTACCAAGCACTGTTTATTCTATGGATCTGCAGTAGCCTCTGAAATGTTTAGTACCTTGGTGAAAAAAAAAATCTGGAATGGGAGAAAGTTGTTTTAACTTGTCTAGATGAACAAGTATTTCAAAACAGTTTCAACTGACATGAATTCTGTTATATAAATATAAACCCAATGCTAACTTTAAAATTGAGCAAAATCTATTTTGTTAAATGCGTGCTCACTTCCAGATGGGCTGGCTTATGATAAGAGAGAATAAAAACAGAGAAAGTAGATAACCGTATAAATGTGGATTCAATGACTCTTTGAGCCACAACTAAGGAAACAGAGAAAAAAAAAAGATTATTAGCAGTTGAGAATCCATTTCTAGAAGTAGAGAGGATTAGCTAAAGTTGAATTAGACACACACCAAAAAAAAAAAAAAAAAAAAGCAGATGATTACAAATACATAGAGGAATAAGACAGAGACTAGCTCCTTGATTAATAAGAAATTAAATAGTGGTATTCTATGAAAGAAGTGACTATTGAGCCGATTCAGTACTGTGGGTGCACTTGCTGTCAATGGGATGCAGGCAGGCATGTCCACCCACACAGCTAATGAACAATATTTCAAAGAATTCTGGAAATTCCTTTTTTTTGTTTAATTCAAGTATTTGAAGAAAAAGAGAACAAGTTTGGAATTCACACTAGAGAGATGAAAGAACTTTTAAACATCTAGTATTTGCTTAAATAGATATTAGGGGAAAGCAGGTATTCTGGAATGATTGTCCTCAAAGTCATAACTTGGTGCGTGTGAGCAGACAGAGCTACCATGTAGTTCTCCATGCATTGATCATGTGCTCCTTGCTCACCCTTGAAGCCACCGTCCTATGTTCTCACTACTTGGACTCACAAACTTCATGAAAAAATACACCAAATTCTCTCTTCTCAGTCCCATCCATTCCTTGTAATCCGGTTTTTCACTCCCAGTACTCTCCTGGTATTGCACTTTATAAGCTCCCCCTACCCAACCAGTCATCAAATTCAGTGGTCCTTTTATACCAGGCTTTGAGCCTATGGCCTTACCACTTTCCCTGATTCTCTCTTCTGTTAGCCTTGACGTGCTCTCTCTCTCTCCAGGCTGTCCTTATGCCTCCCAAGCCCTTCTGCTTTGATTTCATGGTTTTCTTCTCCCTCCTTGCTTTCTTCCTCTTTGTTCCCCCAAAACGGTCCTTTGGTAATTACTTACACTTGCATAAATACAAATATCGTTGTTTATATCTTTTAAATTCTAAAGAAAATGACAAAGATACCAGTCGCCAATTTTCTTAACCATGGTGTGCCTCAATTAGCATGTAATATTCTAACTCCAAGAACTAAAAGAGAAATGGCATTTGAGCTACTTGAAATTATGTTAAAGATCCCTCTGTTGATCCACGGTTTAGCACTAACCCATGTATTTCAAAACTACGGGCTTTGAAGTGGTGACAAAACGCTTCAACAGCCTAAGTGATCTTCTGTATTTATTTTTCTTTATAAAGAACATTGTTATAGTTTTCTGTGCTGCATTTCCTCTGATGTGCCTCATATAGGAAATTGAGTTATCATGTGTTAAGGGTTTTTTTTGAACTGTTTGAAATCTAGCTACTGAAGGGGATTGAAATCAGACATAAACTTGCAATACAATTTTATACCAAATCAAAGTTAGAAGTTTGAACTTTAAGTATAATTTGATACTACTGATGTTCTCATTCAAATTTTAATACAGCCATTGCAAAAAACAGTACAGTGTATAAATATTTATAGTGCCAACAAATTAAGTGAGAACTACACAGAGGGATTTTATGAGTGTAACAAATATGTATCATGAGTTCATAAATTCACTTTTGTTTTATTTGTGTAATACAAATTTTAGTCCAAGTCATATTGAAAGGAATTTAGAGTCCAGCAATAGAAAAGGCCACTGGGTAAGAATGCTTAAAGAGTAGAAATTGCTATGACTCTTGAGATCATGCAAGTTCATCCGGAACCTAATGAATTCTATTAAAACAGGAAATAATAGTTTTTCGGTTGGTGATCAGAACTAACTGTAAGAGATTAAATCTGATGGTCAGGAAAGGGAGCAGTCAGTGTGCAGTTTGCCTGCAGGTAAATTGCCTTCTGTTAAACTGAATTCACTAGCTAAAGCAATTATTTTTCTATAATATTCTCCCTTCAGAGGGCACTGCAAATGATACATGTAGCAAACCAAGAACCAAAAAAAAAAAAAAAAAAAAAAAAAAAGTAAAATGTTTTATTATCAATAAAGTGCTGTAACTGTGAAGGTAACTGAATGATACGTGTAACAAATCAACAACCCAAAAAAGGAAAAAAAAAAAGATGCAAAATATTTTAATAGCGATATAGTCGGAGGCATACTTCCAATAGTAGTTTGGTTACCGACTAGGGTCCTTGGGCTCTCCAAGCAACAGAAATTGACCAGAGGCCACGCAGGAGTTCCAGGCAAAGCTCTTTACTGCGGCTTATGCCCCATCACCAGGGAGACAGCAGAAAGCAAAGGGGTCTTTCAGACTGGCTTTCAGAACAAGTGCCCGGAAACTTTTTAAAGGAGCTGAGACCAGAAAGGACTGACGTCCAAGCACGTAAAGATGGGAATTTCTTGGCGCCTGCGCACTTGCAGGTCATGCTGCTTCATGTGTCATGTGTCTAATTAGCGTGTTAAATCTCCACTCCTGGGCTTGATTTTTAAGAGGGAGGGGAAGGCAGGTGAAAGGTTAGCGCTGGGGTCCACCTTGGCGCAGACTGGTTTGATCTTCACCAGTCTTCACAGTGGAGTCCCTCCTTTGGTGACCATCCTACTTCCTCATTCCTGCAAGATGCGCTCCTCAGGAAGTATATAGAGTTTCCGCTCTCAAGGAATGCCGGATTTTGCGGTCAGGGGTGAGGGGACCTGAGCTCAGTCCCTGCTGTATCGCAATGTGAATTCCTTGAGTTGAGAAAAACCTAAAACTGCAGAGTAACTTTGCCCCCTCTCATGAACTGGACATTTCTTGCCTCATGATTCCTGTTCATATACAGCGGAGAATAACAGCGGAGGGTTTGCTCACTGTCCTTGCTCAGGGAACCCTCACACTGGTTGTTTTCAGCCCCACCACACAGAAGTTCAAGGGCTTTCCATTTCACACCAGCTGCCCCTGTGTTTCTAGAGTGCCAGAATCAATGTCCCGCCCTTAGAATTGCCTTATGGCGTTGAGGCAGGGACTGTCCTCATTCCACTGAGGTAGGGATGAGTGTTGTTTGTGTTGTGCGATTACTGGACAGCCCCTGGGCTTCTGGGCAAAGACCATCATGTCCCCTTGGCACTAGGGGCCAGAGTGGCTGGGAAATAAACAAAAGCTGACCCCCTCCTGTCCCTGTGGCTTCCTGGAAGGTGCAGTGTCCTGGTCCTCTGGTCCTCTCTCCGTCATCGCGCTTCCTCCTTCTGGCTCCCCTTGTGCAGCTACAATTTTTAGGTTTTTCGGGAGTGGAGAGCCTGGCTCCTCATCTATTCTTTTGAATCTATTGTTATGGCAAAAACAGTACGATCTTCTTTGAGGTACCAGGCTGACATTCCCCCAAAATACTAAAAGGCATCTTTTAAGGATTAAACACCTGGGCTGTTGTCTCTGCTAAGAGCTCAGAAAGCTTATTTTGATATGGAAATGTCAAAGATTGTCTTCTTTGTTCTTTCCTCTCTGGCTATCAGTGGTATTTTCTGGAAACAATTGAGGAGGAGGGAGCCTGCTCCCTTCAGGGTATGAAGAATTGTAAGGGTTTGGGAGGGAGAACAGAGTCGCTAAAGGGATAGTACAACTTCATAGCTCAAAGTACAGACTGTAGAGGATCAAGTTTTGGGTCTCTCATTGAATAAGCAATGTATTTAATTTATTCATTATATCGGGCAATCTATTGTACCTCTCTGTGACTTATTTTCCTTACCTGTGTTAGTTTCTTATGGCTGCTCTATAACAAGATACCACAAACGTGAGGTCTTAAACAACAGAGACTTATTCGCACAGTTCTGGAGGCCGGAAGTCTGAAATCAGTTTCATTAGTCAGAAATCAAGGTGTTGACAGGGCCATGCTCCCTCTGGAGCTCTAGAGGATAATCCTTCCTTGTCTCTTTCACCTCTTAGTGGTTGCCAGCTTTCCTAGGTTTGTGGCCACATCACTCCACCTTCTGCCTTCTCCTCTTCTTCCTTGTGTCTGCTCTCCCTCGGACTTGCTCTCATAAAGATACATATGATTGCATTTAAGGCCCATTCAGATAATCCAAAGAAGGTAAAATTTACAGGTTCCAGGGAGTAGGACATGAATGTCTTTCAGGAAGACTATTATTCAGCCTACTATAAATCGGGTTAGTAATAGTACCTACATGAACATTAAAAGAGATATAAATATGAAAAATGCATAGAACAATGTCTACGATGCAAAAAGCACTCATGAAATGTTAGCCCATGATGGTGATGTTGCTGCTGCTGAACGAGAAAATGCAGACAAAAAGTTTCAAAATGCACAAAATAATTTTTAAAACGAACATATGTATTGGGTTTCGTCTCTGGATTTTTGATGTGTGCTAGCCTTAAAATGTTACTCTTCAAAGGATTTTGACTCTGTATTAAACAATTATAATTCAATAGCTTGGGCATATGGTATACACAGCCTTTGTGGTTCTGTCTTTTGTTATTTTTCACTTGAAATTTAACTCATTTCAACAATTTTGTTCATCCTGAATTCTTCCTTTTTTTTTTACTTTTTTCTTTTTTTTTATTTAAATTCGATTAGCTGACATATAGTACCTCATTAGTTTCAGATGTAGTGTTCAATAATTCTTCAGTTGCATACAACACCCAGTGCTCACATGCCCTCCTTCATTCCCATCACCCAGTTATCCTGAATTCTTCCTAAGGTTGAAAATCAAAGATGTGATATGATAGGATTGTCTCCTTTTGCTCTCTTGTCTCCTGCCCACCTAGGATACAGATCTGATGACATTCAACATTTCTGTACACCGGTCATGGTGGCGGGAACATGGGCCTGGCTGTGTCCGAAGAGTGCTGCCTCCGTCAGCCCATGGGATGATGGACGATTACACATACGTCTCCGTCACGGGCTGCATTGTTGACTTCCAGTACCTAGAGGTCATCCACAGTGCTGTCCAGATACTCCTCTCTGTAAGTAGCACATTTGAATTATTGTCTGATCTAGACTCTTCCTTATTGGCATTTTGTAAGTAAACCTCTGTCCACACCCATCTGATAGATAAAGCCTGAAACAAGCACATGGAGACCATCCTTTAAACAATGGAAATAGCAGCAAGTATGCTAACATCAGCTGTACTTAATGGGGCTGCATCCTTTCCTCTTGGTATCCAGACACTTTGTTTTAGAACAAGTTAGTTGCTATAGTTTCTAACTTGAGACACAATACACACCATTCAATGAAATAGCATCACTGTCCCCTAGAAGTAGCCTTGTACATTCTCTACACTGGGCCCTTCTACTTGCACTTCTGCTACTACTTCTACTTCTGAAGCATTCTTTAACTAATGTGCATTAGTTCCAGAGAAACAAGGATGCAAACACACTCAATGGTTAGCTCAATCTACTAAGCCTCATATTTCAAATAATAAATCCTTAAGAAAACAAATCTCTCCAAAGAGTTTTCCACATTGTAGTGCCTAAAATTGGGTGTCGAGATATAATTCCATATAAAGGAGCAGAGAGAAGGAATGGCTTGAATGGACCACATAAGGTTTATGTGCTGGGAATCTGTTTCTTTTTCTCTACCAGATTGTCCCACCTACAATTTGATTACAGTGTGGAGTGGCATTAACTTAAGATATATACCAGTATCAAGAATGGTGTTCCTTTGAGATCCAGCAAGGACTTGGCATGTTGTTTGAGTCAGTATATGATAAAGCCATTTTCAATCACACTTTTTAAATAAACCAACCATCCATCTCAGTCCTTCTGTCCAACTGGTTAGAGGTAGAGTCAGAAAAAAAGATACAGGCTCAATAGTGAATAAATAGACAACAGAAATATAAGAGATGTATGTCAGTGAAGAATGTACCTTGGAATTATTTCTAGAAAGAAGGTTGAAAAATCCTTACTATCACTTACTATATCTGTTCTCTACTGCTGCATAGCAGACCACTGCAAAATGGAATTATTTTGAGCAATATAAATGTATTGCTTAGGGTTCTGTGGGTCAGGAGTTTGGGCAGGGTTCAGCTGAGTAGTTCTTCTGCTCCACCTCGTATCGTCCAGGGTCACTCATTTGAACCTTTCAACCAGGAGCTTCGCTGGGACTAGAATATCTGAGAAGGCCTCACTCAAATGTCTGGTGCTGGCTGTTAGACCACAGTCTCCTCCGCAGTCTCCTCCTCCTCCAGCTTGTCTTTTTGCAGAAGCTTGACAGGCTTTCTTACAAGGCAGCTAGTTTCCGAGAGAAGCCCAACATGTAAGCATTTATCCAGCCTGTGCTTGAATAACGTTTTCTAGAGCAAGTCATATGACCAAGCCCAAGCCAAATGTGGGGGGTGGCTATAAAAAGTGACAATACCAGGAGCCATGTCTCATTTGGGGCCACCAACGTAGTGGTCTTACCTCACTTGTATAATGTATGAATTATTGTTCTTTAACCTGCATATTCAAGTTTTAAAGAAGTGTTTTAGAGCACATTTGAAAAATAATGTTCTAGAAAGACTAAAGATTAGAATAAAAAGTCAAAGATTGTTTAGGGTTCTAGTTCAATGAAAAGCAAATTCTGCACTGGATAAAAAATAGAAAGAGGTTGGGCCTGAATACTTAGGAATTTTCTTTCTGGGATGTAATGGGGAATCTGATTATTCTTGCTTTCTTTATATTGCCAATTGTCAACAGATGCTTATTAGTCTTTTCCTATTTTCTGGTCATTCTTTAATCTCCTAGCAGTTACATATGAAACCATGGCAAATATGTATGTTTAAGTCATTGTTTTAAAAAAAAAATATGGAGGCAAGTTTTCTCTTAAAAATTTTCAGTCTATTTTAAGGTACACAAGTACTCTATTATTATATACTAGATTCTAAAGGTTCTTATTCTTTTTTTTAATTTTGAAGCTTTTTTCTAGAATGTTTCATATCTGGACAGGTCTGCCTCCTTTTAAAATATTATTCATAGTAAATTGCTAAACCATTTTGTGGAATGATAGCATAATGTTCAAATTATTTATAATGTAGCAGAATAGTATGGAATCAAGAAGTCATTTCTCCATATCAAATGAATGGCAAGATTACAGCATTTATTTGATAAGGGGCTGAATTGGCATCTAAAAACATACACTAAGGAGAAACTTTAAGTGGCAAGGAGTACTTTAAGTGGCAACATAAAGTACTTGTCAGTTATAAATTAATTCCTTGACATAGCTGTTTAGAGAACATTCAAAACTGTCCACCTGCATATATAGTCCTGACTATACTATTCAGCCTTCCAGCAATAAAAGGATTAGTTGCCGATCTCTGACTTTTCTCGGATAATACACCTGTGAGATAAGATTTCCAATATTTTATCTTTTTATATTAAAATAGAATATAGCCTGAAATTATTTCAGAGCTGT